>NW_028270139.1:127498499-128114840 GCF_037043375.1 Chiloscyllium plagiosum | reverse complement strand
CATCTGCAGACCTACAAATTATACCTTCAGCTTTCACATCCAATTTGTTATTTAAAAAACAAATAGCCAAGGTCCCAACCACAAACCCTGTGGTACATCACTTCCAATTATAAAAACAATCCACCACTATCACTCTTTGCATCCTATTTGTAAGCCAAATTTGGATCCAGTTTGCCAACCTGCCTGTGGGCTCTTATCATTTGTAAACCACATCAACTGCACTATCTTCATGAATATATTTATTTTCAAAAATTTCAAGTAATTAGTCAGACAAGATCTTCCACTAACAAATCCATTGTAACTATCGCTGATCAATGTCTATCATTCCAAGTGTTGATTAATCCTGTCCTTCAGATTTTCTTCCAATAATTTCTGAGCTATTAACATTAGATTAACTGGGCTGTAAGGATTTGGCCGATCCCTGCTGCCCTCTTGAACAAAGAAACTACATTAACTATCCTCCAGTCATCTGGCACTTCCCCTGAGGCCAGCCAAGTATTAAATATCCACCAAGGTCTAGCAATCTCCTCCCTTGCCTCCAATGCAGCATGGAATACATCTCATCAGGCCCTTGGGATATATGCATCTGTAGATCTGCTAAAACCTTTTGATATCTCCCCCTTATTAATCTTGGCATTCTGGAATCTCACCATCCTAACTGAGACCTCCAGCTGTAATGTCTTTCTCCTTTGTGAATTCGGGTTTTAAGTATTAAAGACATTATGAATGTAATATACAAAGTACCCTGCAAGGACTACAACAAACATTACATTGGACAAACTGGCAAGAAACTGGCCACCAGGATACAAATGCACCAACTAACGACCAAAGGACATGACTAACTATAGCTGGTATTCAATCACACAGATGAAGAGGGACACCAGTTCGACTGGGACATTGCATCCATCCTGGGACAGACCAAACAAGGGCATGCATGGAAATTCCTAGAGGCCTGGCATTCAAACCCAAACTCCATTAACAAACATATAGATCTGGACCACATTTACCAACCCCTCAGAAACAGAACCAGGAATGATATCACCCACCACAACAGACCAAGGCACACAAATAGCAAGCGGGAAAGAACACTAACGCTTCACCGGAGGCTTACTGATGATGTCACCTGGTATGGTGATAAAACATCTGAGAATAAATCCACTCAGTGCGAAACCGCGAACCTGACCTTATCTATACCCACTGGCTTCATGCACAGATTGCCCCTTTGTTCTCTAATAGGTCCCACATTTTCCTTGGTAATCCTTTTATTCTTTAATATACTTATCAAAACTCTTGAAGATTTCTTTGATCCCATCTTACCCTCTCTTTGCCCTCCTAATTTTTTTTGTAAGCAATCTTCCACACTGCTTTACTTTTGAAGGGCCTCCCCTGTCTTTAATGTGCTGTACTTGACATGCACATCCTTCTTTTTCTCTATCCCTCTCATTATCCATTGACATCCAGGGTTTTCTGGATTTGCTGCTCTTGCCCTTCACCCTTAGTAGAATATGCTTTTAAAAGCCTCCCAGAGGAGATGGTGTCAGAGTGGTAATGAACTTGGTTTGATAATGCACTAGGTAAAGACAAGGACTGCAGATGCTGGAAACCAGAATCTAGATTAGAGTGATGCTGGAAAAGCAAGCAGGTCAGGCAGCATCCAAGGAGCAGGAAAATCGACGTTTCGGGCAAAAGCCCTTCATCAGGAATAGAGGCAGGGTGCCTGCAGAGTGGAGAGATAAATGAGAGGGGGGTGGGGTGGGGAGAAAGTAGCATAGAGTACAATGGGTGAATGGGGGTGGGGATGAAGGTGATAGGTCAGAGAGGAGGGTGGAGTGGATAGGTGAAAAGGAAGATAGGCAGGTAGGACAGGTCATGAGAGTGGTGCTGAGCTGGAAGGCTGGAGCTGGGGTGTGGTGGGGGAAGGGGAAATGAGGATACTGGTGAAATCCACACTGATGCCATGGGGTTGAAGTATTCCGAGGCGAAAGATGAGGCATTCTTCCTCCAGGCGTCGGGTGGTGAGGGAGCGGCGGTGGAGGAGGCCCATGTCCTCAGCAGAGTGGGAGGGGGAGTTGAACTGTTGGGCCACAGGGTGGTGGGGTTGATTGGTGTGGATGTCCCAGAGATGTTCCCTAAAGCGCTCTGCTAGGAGGCGTCCCGTCTCCCCAATGTAGAGGAGACTGCATTGGGAGCAACAGATACAATAAATGATATTGATGAATGTGGATTCAAATTTGGGACCCATCTGTGGTGCAATCGTAGTGTTCCTCCCTATGGACTGGGTTCAAATCCCATCTGCTCCAGAGACGTATGATAATATTTCTGAACAGGTTGATTAGAAAAATAGGAGAATTTAAAAAAACACGCTCTCTCATTCAAAATGTAGACTTACCTGCAATAGCTGCTCTCTGTCTATGTTTGCTAGAAGTTGTCTTCTCCCAGTTTAGTCATTTAACTTCTGCACTATCCTTATCCCTTTCCATAATGACTTTGAAACTTACAGAGTTATGGGCACCATCCACAAAATGCTCATCCACTGAAACTTCAACCACTTGACCAGCTTCATTCCCTAGGGTTAGATCTAGCACTGCCCCATCTCTAGTAGGACTATCTATGTACCGGCACAAACAGCTCTCCTGGATGTATTTTAAAAGTTCCACCTCATTTAAACCTTTCACACAAAGGCGATTCCAATTAATGTTAGCAAAGTTGGAGTCTCCTAGCAATTCACCAATTTAGTCACTTAATTTCTGCACTATCCTTGTCCCTCTCTACAATAATTTTGAAACTTATAATGTTATGATCACTATCCCCAAAATGCTTACCCACTGAGGTGGTTGTTTCTGACTGGCGCCAATGTGATGGGCCAATGCCATAGATCTCTATGACTTTAGGATTTGGGTTATGGTGAGACTTGTGGCAGAATTGGATGAGAAGTTGAGTGAGACTGTTCAAGCATCACAGTCAACCTACTCCATCTTTAAACTTCTCACAAGTGGCATGGCACGTTTCTTGCTGGGAAGCAGCAGATTTTCATTTAAGGGAATCAATTTTTGTTAAATGCCTTGCTGATGGTCCAACTCACTTCATTAATATTCAACTTTGCATCTTACCAAACTCATCAAACAAACTAGATGTCGAATAAATGCGACATTGGTATTGAAGCAAGCACCTGGTGAATTCATGTTGGACACCCGGCAGCAACAACCTCTCAGGGCATGGAACAGGGCACCGGCCACACAATCCCCAGATCCATGGATAATGGTGTCTGACAACTGTCAGGCTTTAAGAACTCCAATGGGACATTTCCAATCCATGCACAATACTCCTTTTTACTTCAATGCTGCGCCTCGGGCTGCACCAGCACTATCATTTTAATGCTATTGCAAGGACCTTGAGCTCTCACGGACATAGAAACATAGGAGATAAGAGCAGAAGGGGGCCACTCGGTCCTTCAAGCCTGCTCCTCCATTCATCGTGATCATGGTTGATCATCCAACTCAATAGCCTAATCCTGCTTTCTCTCCATAAGCTTTGTTCCCATTCACCCCAAGTGCTATATCTAGCTGCCTCTTGAGTACATCCAATGTTTTGGCATCAATTATTTCCTGTGGTACTGAATTCCACAGGCTCACCACTTCTTGAGTGAAGAAAGATGTCCTCATCTCCATCCTAAATGATCCACCCCGAATCCTTAGACTGTGACCTCTGGTTCTGGACACACCCACAATCGGGATCATCCTACCTGCATCTACCCTATCTAGTTCTGTTAGAATTTTATAAGTCTCAATGAGATCCCTCCTCATTCGTCTGAACTCCAGTGAAAGCAATCCTAACCAGATTGATCTCTCTTCATACTCAGTTCCTCCCATCCCCAGAATCAGCATGGTAAATCTTCACTGCATTTCCTCAAGAGCAAGATCATCCTTCCCACTAGGGACTGGTCTGGCTACATCTCTGAGCTCTTCAATCACTGTCACAGTGTTCACTCACTCAGTTGCTCACAATATGCTTTGCATTTTGCTCCCTCAGCCACTGATATGAGGTTTCTGCCTTGCCTTGCCATTTAGCACAGAGACAAAGGAAGGAAGCTTATCATGGTTGTAAGCAAGAAAAAAAAATCGAAAGAACTGCGGATGTTGGAAATCTGAAATGAGAACAGAAATTGCTAGAAAATCTCAGCATGTCTGGAAGCATCTGTGGAGAAAAATCAAAATTAACATTTCAGGTCCATTGCTTTAATTCAGTCAAGCAAGATAGTTTTTTCTAGGGGGTCCTAGCAAACAAATCAAGGGCAACATCAGATACCAGTCCAGGGGTTTGGAAATGGTCAGATGATGGAAGTGTGTGGCACTGCCAGCAAACAAGATTAGTGATGTTGGATGTCAGAGTGGGTGACAATGGGTGAGAGATGATGTCGTAGAGAATAGTAGGAACAATAGAGTATGAGCTTTGGTGGGAGGTCGATCCAAGAGCAGAGAGAGACTGAATGTGAGGTACCAGAGAGGAGAAGATGGTGGCACTTACACAATAAAGGTCATTGATCTTCTTCCTACCATGTTGCTGTTCTTCTCGACAATTAGGATTACAGTGACCCACATGGCAATCTTAGAGGAAGCTGGCGTGGTCAGGTATTGTGGCTTCCACTTATAGCCCTAGAGAAAGAAAAAGGTCCATTTTGCTCCATCCCATCCTGCAGAGATCTGTCCAAAGAATGAGGGCATCAATTTCCCCTGCCTGCCATGTCCAGGGCAAGTCCAGGGCCACTCTGGACTGATTTTGCTTGCCCGGATGCAAGACAGATTTCTAAAGACGCATAGGATGCAAGGTATGTCAGATGCAAGGGATTTCAGGATATCTGCTCAATGTCAAGTTCTGGGAATGGTGTATGGTAAGATGGGGCCTGAATCAGAGATGACAGACACCATAGCTGCAGCGTAGGTGGTTAATAACCTGAGTTAGGTAAGATACATTAAGAAAGCTTCCTAGACCTTCTGACAGGATGTCATCTGAGAACTTCAATACAACTCAGACTTTGCCAGAATTCAACTGTAGAGATTCAGCTCTCGAGACTTAAATGCAAACTAACCACCATACTTTTACTTTAAAGATTAAAAATACTCACCAATCCTACTCATTAATTACCTGTTTTATTTAGGCAAAAGCAACCAATCACCTCTTTCCTTCCTCCACATTGCTCCTTGAGACAATTAATTCTCACAACAATTGTGAGTTATACTCAAGTGCTAACTTGTACTAAGTTGGCTACTTATATATGGAACTAACACAACCGCCTATCTTAGTCAGTTCTTAATTAATCCACTCTTTAACTGCCATCATTGGGGATAAAAAAACCTTCTTCAGTCTAGCAAGTACAAGACTTAAATTGTAGATTTCAATTCAACACTAACTACAAACTACAAATTACATGAGGCTAATCTAGATTTCTATAAATTAAAGAATTAGACATTCTTACCCAACAACTGCACACATTATCTTGGTGTACATCGTCATTAGTGTTGTTACCCTATTGAAATCCTCACACAAACTCTCCTTTATCTCTGGTCGAAAGCTGCAGCCTGCTTGAGCCAGTAATTCACAACAAGCAGATCCCAATTCTGCCCAACATTCACTGATGTTAATCACCCGAGTGAAGTAGGCCACCTTTTTTGCAGTGTTTCCAAGTACTCAGGATGAAACCCTAAGAGGGAGACAGTGAGGTCTACAAATACTGGAGATCAGAGTTGAGAGTGTGTTGCTCGAAAAGCACAGCAGGTCAGGCAGCATCCAAAGAGCAGATAAATTGATGTTTCGGGTCGGAGCCCTTGCCTGAAACGTCGATTTTCTTGCTCCCTGGATGCTGCCTGACCTGCTGTGTTTTTCCAGCAACACACTCAACATGAAACGCTGATAACTGGACTCCCTGGTCCCCTGGCCCTACCTGCTTCTGAGGATTTACCTTGACAGCTTCCTGGACGCATGCAAAGAAATGATTATTCTGTCAACCTCCACCACTAATGCCTCCCACCCTGCATCCACAGGGCCTCACATTTCCTGAATGCTCCATTCATGCAGCTCGTTCTTGCAGCCATTGTGTCCACCGAATCTCCCTTCTGTTTTGTACAACTTCCCTGTAAGAGGGCTAGACTTAAAAAAGAGCAGGATGCTGCATAGTGCACTATGAGGGCATCTTGCTTGTCCCATCTCTCAGCATGCAGGTAGCCAGTACCACAGACCCTAATAGGACCAATGTTAACTCCAATCATGTAATTGCAGAGGCAGTGCAGTTTCAGATACTGCCTGCCTCGATAAGGGGCAGGCCCAGGGTTACAATCAATGAGATCAAAATCATGTGCAGGCAAAGTTTGAGCCCAGAAAGTTAATGGGCATTCATTTGTGTGCAGCCTTTTGCACTAATATGAAATTAAAGTTTCATCTTCCATTAAAAACAATACACACAGGAGTGTAGTCTGAGCACATGAAAGGTTTGGATATCAATATTACTAATAGAAATTTCTTCCCTGCTGTCTCCAATTAGCAGATAAATTATTTAATTTCTTCTGGTGGCACTCTACTTAATACACTCAATGAAATAGTGTAAAGGAATTTTATATAATGTGTTACCATAGAAATGTGACCTCCTTCTTCCCCAGTTAGTGCTTAAATCTTTGGAGTGATTAGGAGTGTCACCACAATACCTCCCATAGGAAAATATTTGTATACCTTTTATTAAGATTTACATTTCTCAAGGTGAGGAATATTAGTTCTGAGGAATGTGTATTCCTCTAATGTTGGAGCCAACAGTGAACAGCAATTTTCTAGTTAGGAATTGGAAACATAAGCCTTGAGAACATTGATCATTAAGGTTTGTGCATTAAGACATTTGCTGTTATTTCTCTTTAGACTAATTAATTACATATTCGTGATATCAGTTCTTTAAATTCTGAGGTTGTAACGTCCTAACGTCAATCATTCTTTACTCTTGTGCATTCTTCATTTTTCTAGGCTGTCATTTCAGTGTAATGATGACAGATGTTGAATTATTAGAATTACAATTTGCATGAGAATGATGTAATACCTAAATTGTCAGATGGTTCAGGCAGAATCCAGTTGCACACTCCCGCCTTGTCATCGTGGCTGGTCTGAGCTGACTGCAGATCCTGCTTTGGCCACTGTTCCAAGTGGCGCTACTAGGACAAAAGAGTTAATGACCCTGGTTGGCATTTCCTATGGCAGGACTACTTACGTTTAATTGGCAAAAACTCCAAATATAGGCAATTAAATGCTTCTAAGATTTAGGGTTTCTGGAGCCAAAGACTCTAAAGGCAGGCAATTGAATACACATAAGTAATTTTAAGAAGGTCTTTTAATTTAGTAAGAAGCATCAGTACTGAAAGGATACATTAGCTAAATGGATAAGAAAAGTCTCTGGCTCTTCTCAGTTCAAAGTCCCAGGGGATGTACAGATGGTTTGTGCAGTGTGTGTTAACCTCGGTAACTTGTAATGGCAGCATTCTGTTCCCCAGCCAAAGTGATACAGAATAAAAGCGAAATGCTGTAGATGTTGGAAAGGTGAAGTAAAAACAGGGATTGCTGGTGAAAGTCAGCCTGTCTAGCACCATCTGTGGAGAGAAAGAAAAACAGTCTGGTATAACTTTTCTTCACAATGTGACAGAGAACTCTGCCTATTCTTCATGCATCTTCCCTGGTCTTCCTCCATCTGAAGAAAGTGACTTCCTACTTATCCCTGCCCTCCCTTATCCTTGTAAAGCACCATTAATGTACATTATTTCCAGGGGCTGATTCTTTATACCATGTCAACCATTTGCTCAGATTCTTTTGACATATTAATACAGAACACAAACCCAAGATGTTAGGGCAATTACCTCCCCTACTCCATCACTTTAGCTCCAAGTTATTTTTCTTGTTTATATCTCATTGAGGAAAATTTGCTAGCTCTTATGGACACTTGCATTGTTAAATTAAAATACAAGGTGCCATGATATTGTCTTAGGAATATCAGCGTTGGCTGTCATGAGAGCCCAACATTTCCATGACCCTTTTATGTGTTTTCCAGAGAGAGCAAAGGAAAATATTTTCTCTGCCGAGGTGGCTTTGCCTACTATTTCTATGTGAATTCTAGACTTTCTCTGAAAAGCATCATTTATTAAACATATTTATTAAATAATGAGCAGGAGTAGGCCAATCAACTCCTCGAGCCTATTCCACCATTCAATAACATTGTAGATTTGACTGTAATGCTCCTCCAAAAATCTTTCACTTCCTTACTTAACAAGAATCTACACACCTTTATCTTGAAAATATTTTAAAAAGACTTGGCATCCACCAAACGTTTGGCAGGAGTCATAAAGATTCCCAACCCACTTTGAGAAAAAAAATAATGCTTCTCGTTTTATTTTGAATGGATGACCCCTTATTTTTAACAAAGACCCCTAGTTCTAAATTATTCCAAAAGAGGAAACCATCTCTCCATACTTAACCTGTCAAGACTCCTCAGGCTCTTTTAGGTTTTCAATCAACTCACCTCTCACAGTTCCAAGTCCATCTGTCCAACCGTTCCTCATAAGATAACCTATTCCATTCTGGATATTAGTCTGGTAAACTTTCTCTGAATTGCTTTCAATCTTTCTTTAAATAAAATGACTAATATTGTACACGATACACCAGACTTGGGTCTCACCAATGGAATTGAAGGATAAGCTCCCTACTGTTGTATACAATTTCATTAACTGATATAAAAGGACATTCAGATTCCTTTATACATCCACATTTCTAATATACCACTATTTAAAGAATATTCGACCTTTCTGTTTTATAAACTGTAATACATAGCTTCACATTTAGCCAAGTTTAATTCATCTGCCATATGTTTGCCAACTCACTTAACTTGTTACATGGTGATTGTGCTACACCACTTGATTGGGACACCGTCAGTGTGAATATGGGACTTTGTCTCCACAAGGACCCTGGTTGATCTCACCATCCAATAATGTTAAAGGCAGATGCATCTTCAACAGGCAACTTGATGAGAACATGACCAAGTCTGTTTCACCCTGTGTTAATTCTCTCGCCATCTGCGATCTGGCTCATATGTCCTTCAAAACTTGGCCAACTCGAAAAGTAGTGGAATAAAAATGGAAAGTGCTGGAAACATCAGCAGATTTGACAAACTAATAGTTCAGATCAAAACCTTAAGTTGCTGGAGAAACTCAGCTGATCTGACACTATCTGTGGACAGAAAGTAGAGTTAGTATTTCAGATCCCGTAATCTTTCATCAGAATTGTAAGAAGGGTTGTCAACGTGCTGTTAAGGCACAGTAGTAATGTACTGATCTTTGAACTAGAAAGTATGGTTTCAATGTCCCACCTGCTATAAAGATGTGTAGTAATACCTCTGAGCGGGTTAAATAGGTGAAGCCACAAAGAGGCTATTACTTGTATGCCAAATAACAGAAACAGTTCAAAGATCCTGAAGTTGAATGACCTGCATTAAACTCTACCACCCTTTCTCAGCTTTTTTTTTCTTTTCTGTATGAAAACGACAGTAAACACTAACATCACTCACTCCGTTGTACTGCGAAGCTACAATATTGCACACGCCGCCCAGGGCTGGGTTGGTTCTGAATTAAAAGTCTCACATCGGCGATGCCTCATTTTACGCCAGTTTGAATCGTGGACACAGTCTTGTGCGAAAGAACGAATCAGTATTCATGCACAGAACTCAAAACAAATGCAAATCAAAGAGTAGAGAAATGGAGGAGGTACCCTTGGAAGAAGTTGGAAATGTAATAAATTTTGAGCAAGTGAGAGAGGTGTGGGTTAGAAGAGGATCAAAACAAAATGTTTCTGTTTGGACAGCAGGGATACATAACAAAACGTTCATGGTGCAATGCCAAAGGAAGCAGTAATAAGATAAGCAACACAACAAAGGGTGTATCTAAATGAGAGGTTATCATAGAATGAGGTTGTTATCGTAGAGTCCCCATAGTGCAAATAAAGACTAATTGGCCCATCTGAAGAGTATCCCACCCAGAACCACTCTATCCCCACTACTCCACATTATGCATAGTTAATTCTACAAGGCAGTTTAGTATAGCCAATCTACCTAACCTACACATTTTAGGGAGGGTTTAGAGGGATTTGGATTAAATGTGGCAAATGGGACTAGATTAACTCAGGATATTTGGTCGACATGGGCGAGTTAGACCAAAGAGTCTGTCCCCAAAACTCTATGACTGCTCTTTACATCTCATCTAGATGAGGGTGGAAATTAATGCCACCAATGTGGCAAGTTTGGTGGCAGAGGCATTAATTAACTGGGTAGAATGGTGACAGAGGAGGACTAACACCTTCCTGTTTTTACACTGATTAAGCACATGGTGGGATGACTCTCATTTCATCTCATGGGCTACACTCAAAGCTTGTGATTTTAAAAAACCTGTTGGACTATAACCTGGTGCCATGTGATTTCTGACTTTGTCCACCCCAGTCCAACACCAGCACATCCACATTAATTTATGTGTTGGGCAATGTTTCACAATTTCTGTGTAGCTGTTGTAGCTGTACTGGGAAGAGCTTGGCCGGGTCGTGGCAAGTTCTGGAGCAAGTCTTGAATTATTTCTAAATGTTGTTGGGTCCATAGTTTTTAGTAGTTTCTGCTGTTGCTTGATTATCGTTGGAATGAATTAGCCACCACCAATCTAAAATTGATGTGACGTAACTGCAGAGCTTGGATCTGATCCAATGGTTACAGAATTGCTCAACTCTACCTATCATTTACTGTTTCTGCTATTTGGCGTACAAGTAGCAGCCTCTTTGTGGCTTCACCTATTTAACCTGCTCAGAGGTGTTACTACACGCCTTTATAGCAGGTGGGACATTGAACCCATACTTTCTAGTTCAAAGATCAGTACATTACTACTGTGCCTTAACAGCACACTGACAACCCTTTTATAAGGTATGTCTGGTGTTCCTTCTGGCATACTCTCTTGCACTGTTTATTGAATTAGGTTTGTTCCCCGGGCTTGATGATGGTAGAGTGGGATATACAATGCCATGAGGTTGTCGATTGGAGTTTTTTGTTGCTGCTGATAGGCCCCATGGATGCCCAGTCATGACTTGCCCAATCTGTTTGAATTTCGCATGGTGATAGTGTCAAACAACATGGAGTGTTCCCTCAATGTGAAGATAGGACTTCACTTTCTATTCTTTGTGGAGATAGTAACTCTTAGCTATTCTGTCTTGGATGGTTGCATTTATGTAAGGCAGTTCATTGAACATGTAGTCAATTATGTTTTTCCTTCTTCTTGGTTCCATCACTACCTGTTGCAGATTCAACCTAACAGTTACACCCTTTTGTGCTTGGTCAGTACAGATACTAAGCCAGCCTTAGCAATGAACATTGAAATCCCAAACCCCAGAGTACAATGTGCTCTTGTCACCCTCCATGCTACCTCAAAATGTTGCTCCACATTATCTACCCAACAGGAAATAGGAATATGCACAGTAATCAGGAGGTTTCCTTGCTCATGTTTAACTAGATGCCGTGAGACTTCATGGGATCTGAAGCCAATGTTGAGGGCTCCCAGCGCTACTCCCTTGACTGAAATACCTCAGTGACACCACATTTGGTGTTGGTGTCTGGGACGTGGTGTGTAAGGTGTGATTAAAAGTATGACTGTCAGACCATTGTCTCTAGTGCTTTAGTTGATACTATAGTCTATCCAGTTTCAATCCTGTATTAATCTAGGTCTAGGGTCATATGTAGGCAAGACCAGATAAGGACAGCAGTTTTCTTCTGAGTTAAGAATGGACATCTGTGGTGGATTTCAAACCAAGGATTTCAAACCAGATTTACCTGGATTTTTGCATTACTAATTTAAGTGAAAAAAACGCAGGGTTTTTGCAGCCCTCCTCACCATTTGCAATCCAATCTTGCTTGATACCATCACAAATTTAGACAAAGAAACAGAGTATTGAAGCGCAGGCATTAATGTAAATAATGTAAATTTACATTTACATGTAAATGTAATAATAGTGATCTTGGGATACTGCACCAATTACTGCCTGCAAACTTGGAATAAATAGACTATTTGGGCTGCCAGAGGAAATGGTGGAGGTTGGTACAATTGCAAAATTTAAAAGGCATCTGGATGGGTATATGAATAGGAAGGGTTTGGAGGGATATGGGCCAGGTGCTGGCAGGTGGGACTAGATTGGGTTGGGATATCTGGTCGGCATGGACGAGTCCATGCTGTACATCACTATGGCTCTATGACTCAATGACTTATGGATGATCTTCTGTCTCCTCTGCCAATTATAGCATTAATTGCAGATAATACTGTTTCATCTCACTGCCACTGTTAGAGGACATAATGACATAAAGTCATAGAGCTAAACAGCACAGAAACAGACCCTTCAGTCAAACTCATCCATGCCAACCAGATATCCTAAATTAATCTAGTCCCATTTGCCAGCACTTGTCCCATGTCCCTCGAAACTCTCCCTATTCATGCAGCCTTCCAGATGCCTTTTAAATGCTGTGATTGTACCAACCTCCATCACTTCCTCTGGCAGTCCATTCCACACACGCACCACAATTTGCATGAAAAAGTTGCTCCTTCGGTCAGTTTTAAATCTTTCCCCTCTCACCTTAAACCTTTTACCCTCTAGTTTTGGATTTTCCTACTCTGGGAAAAAGTCATTCGCCATTCCCTCTATCCATGCCTCCCATGATTTTATAAATCTCTATAAGTCACTCCTCAGCTTTCAATGATCCAGGGAACACAGCCCCAGCCTAATCAGCCACTCCTTATAGCGAAAACCGTCCAAACCTGGCTACATCCTTGCAAATCTTTTCTGGACCTTTAAAGTCAAATAAAATCTTTCTTATGGTAGGGAGGCCAGAATTGAATCCACAACTCCAAAAGTGGCCTAACCAATGTCCTGTACAGCTGCAACATGACCTCCCAACTCCTATATTCAATGCCTGGCCAATGAAGGCAAGCATGCTATGTGGGAGGTCAGAAAATCGTTGGAGTTTGCATGCAGTCTTCCAGGGAGGATACTACATTCAAATACTGCCTGATCATGTGCAGGATTGAGTGGTGGTGGGAGAAGGGTGCTGGTGACCTTTCTAGCATTTTGTTTTTCTTGGTTCATGTGAATGGACATTGTTGTGTGTACCAGCATTTATTGTTCATCCCAAGTTACCCTGGAGACCATGGTGGTGGAGCTGCTTCTTGAACTACTACAGTTTATTTTCTATTAACCAAGATGTCACTAGGCAGGGATTTCCAGTTTTTCAACCCAATGACACTGAAAGATCAACAATATATTTCCAAATCAGGAAGATGAGTAGTTAAAGGGAAATTTGCATGTAATGGTCTTCCTAGATATCTATTGCTCTCACCTCTCTAGATGGTAGTGGTCATGTGTCTGGAATGGTGAATTTCTGTAGATTATCTTGCAGAACGTACGTATTGCTACGAGGGAATGTCAGTGGTGGAGTGTAAAAGATTTTTGACATGGTGCCAATCAAGTGAGATGCTTTGTCCTGGATTATGTCAAGTTTCTTGAGTGTTGTTGGAGCTGCACGTATCCAGGTAAGTGGGGAAGATTCCATCACACTCCTGACTTATACGTTGTAGATGATGGACTAGCTTTAGAGAGTCCAGAGATGAGTTGCTTGCCACTAAATTCTCAGCTTGTGATTTGGAGGTGCTGGTGTTGGACTGGAGTATACAAAGTTAAAAATCACACAACACCAGGTATTAGTTCAACAGGTTTAATTGGAAGCACAACCATCTGATGAAGGAGTGGTGCTCAGAAAGCTAGTGCTTCCAATTAAACCTGTTGGACTATAACCTGGTGTTGCGTGATTTTTAACTCAGCTTCTGAACTGTTTTTGTAGCCACAGTATTCATATAGTGAACCCAGTTCATTTCTAGTCAATGGTGACTGCCAAAATGTTCTAAATGGGGGGTTCAGCAATGATAATGCCATTGAATATCAATGGAAGCTGGTTAGGTTCTTGCTTGTTGGAGATGGTTATTTTCTGGTGCTAATGTTACTTGCCACTTATCAGCTCGGGCCTAGATGTTGTCAGGTCTTGCTGCATTTGAACATAGACCACTTCAGTCATCTGAGGAGTTGCAAATAGTGATGGAGGGAAGATGAAGCAGCTGAAGATGATTGGGCCTCAGACGTTACTGTGAGGAACTCCTGCAGTGATGTCTGAAGTTTTGTAAGTTGCTCTCACAGAATCTCTACCGTGCAGAAAGAAGTCATTCAGCCTATCAAGTCTGCACCACACCTCCAAAGAGTATCCCACCATTTCAGCCCTCCACCCTATCCTCATATCCTTGCATTTAGCATGGCCAATCCATCTAAACTGCACATCTTTGGACTGTGGGAGGAAACCAAAGCAACAGGATGAATCTCTCGCAGATACAGGGAGAATGTGCAAACTCCACACAGACAGCTACCCAAGAGTGGAATCGAACCTGTGTCCCTAGCACTTTGAGGCAGCAGTGCTAGCTACTAAGCCACCATGCCATCCAAATGTCAAGCCCTTGGCATTGACCTCGGTTTCGATCTCAAATAGTGCTAGGTTAGATTCCAACTAGCAGAGAATTTTCACCCTGACTCCCATTTGCTAATTATTGTCAATTCACTTAATCTTCCAGTATCTCTTTGTAAGTCTATGCATCCATCTATAATACTCACATTGTTGACTGTCTTTGTTTCATTGATAAATCTGGGTTTCTGGCTTTTTATCACACCATCTCAGTCATTAACAAAATGGTGCATACTTGAAGTGTTGAAAGAAATCTTGTGGACACTATTAGTAAGGAGAAAGTGAAGACTGCAGATGCTGGAGATCAGAGCTGAAAAATGTGTTGCTGGAAAAGCGCAGCAGGTCAGGCAGCATCCAAGGAGCAGGAGAATCGATGTTTCGGGCATAAGCCCTACTTCAGGAATCCTGAAGAAGGGCTTATGCCCGAAACGTCGATTCTCCTGCTCCTTGGATGCTGCCTGACCTGCTGTGCTTTTCCAGCAACACATTTTTCGACACTATTAGTAACCCAATGAGGGTATTTCTACTGTCTTGTAGTACGAGTGTTAATGTTAAATATGTAAATAGACAGTCTATGTCATCAGTTGAGTTGGTTCACATGATAACAGTGATGTGCGAAACCTTGTCCTGCACAAGAAAAGACAATGTTTAATAACAGAAAAAGTTTACCAACTATCTTGCCTCAAAAATTAAATAACATGTTTGAAAATATGGATGGATACAGATTTCTATCTGCTGCAATCCAACCAATTTCTTGGCCAGGTAAGTGACTTGACTTCAATTCAATGAACTTTGAGTTCTGTTAACAGTATCATAGAGGGATGTTATCAAATGCTTTCCGGAAGTCCATATGAACAAGATCCATTGGTTTTATTAATCTCTTCATGGTGCTAAATGAGGAAGAGGACCAAAAGGAAGAAGCTGGGGAATGAAAGTAGATACCACCAGAACCCCTTTCTGGATCAGCTGCTAATGATTGGTTCATCTAATTAAAGTATTTGCAAATGTGTTGTCAGTTTCCCATTATTGGCAATAACCATCTTAATTCCCTTTAGTAATGACCAACACAGCAACCTATTGACCTCAATACAATGTAAACCATCACAAAACCCCGGTCGGGTACCGGGGCGGGCTGTCCTAGAGGTGGTCAAAAGGTGTGACAGCGTGGACCGAGAACTGGAAGGGGCATGGGGTGGACTGAGAGCCGGAAGGTGCGTAGGGGTGGGCTGCCTTAGAGTGGCCGGAAGGTGGGAGGGATGGGGGCTTGCTGGATCTGTATTGTATGCACTGTTTTTTATGTAACTGGATTGTCTTTTTATGTACAAATGTCATTATTGCTGCCTTGTCATGCTTGAAACTGGAATTTGGGGTTTGTCCTCCTTTCCCTGTAAACTGGATGAACAGTAGGGTTTGGGGCCTAGTTTTGCTGTCCCTCTCCCTTGTAAAATTGCTGTTGTATACAGCTGTAAATGTTAACTGTTTTTTTGTAAACTGTTTTGTAAACTAACGCTTCGGACAAATCAAACAACATAACATTCCATAAACGTGCCAACTATTCACATTTGTACATTTCTTTAGTGCTTATTATTGGGTGCCTTTCCTAGTGCTCCTAAATCATGCAGCCTCTGTGGTGATAGAGGTGTGCAACACGGAAACAGAGTCTTCGGTCCAACTCATCTATGCTGACCTGATATCCTAAATTAATCTAGTCCCATTTGCCAGCACTTGGCCCATATCCCTCGAAACATCATATACCCATCCAGATGCCTTTTAAATGTTGGAATTGTACCAGCCACCACCACTTCCTCTGGCAGCTCATTCCATATTCGCTTCATCTTCCTCGTGCCTTACATATTTCCCCTCTGATCTTTGGCCTATGTCCTCTAGTTTTGGACTCCCTTACCTTGGGAAAAAGTTCTTGTTATTCATCTTATCCATGCCCCTCATGATTTTACAACCGGTCACCTCTCAGTCTCTGATGCTCCAGGGAAGATAGCCGCTCCTGGAGCCTATTCAACCTTTCTGTATAGCTAAAACCCTCCAAAACTGGCAACACTGTTTTAAATCTTTTCTGCACCCTTTCAAGCTTAGCAACGTCCTTCCTATAACAGGAAGACCAGAATTGAATGCAATATTCAAAAGTGGCCTAACCAATGTCCTATATAGCCGCAACTCCTATACTCAATGCAATGACTAGTAAATGCAAATATACCAAATATCTTCTTCACTATCCTGTCTCCCTGAACCTCCACCTTCAAGGTGCTATGAACCTGCACCCCTCGGTCTCTTTGTTTGGCAACACTGCCCAAAACATTACTATTAGGTGTATACGTCTCAGTCCTGATTTGTCTTTCCAAAATACAGCACCTCACATTTATCTAAATTAAATTCCACCTCAGTCCATCAGCCCCGAATGATCAAGATTCTTTGTACTCTGAGGTAACCTTCTTCACTGTCCACTGCACCACCAAGTTTGGTGTCATTTGCAAACTTACAGACCATTCCTCCCATAGTCACATATCCACATTCCTTCATGTCTGGTGGAAGGCTGCTGACTTACTGGGGATGGCTGAAGATGGCCTTGCTAGATAACTTCCAATCATTTGGCCCATCTTGGCATATATGGCAGGAGTCTTAACTGTGGCCGACTGATAGATCATAGCAAGGACACTTGTGAAGTGGCAGAAGTGGGAAGATAAATGCTGTCATCCTGATACAGAAGACTGCAGGTGCATGCTCCACAGAGCCACTGTTATTCCAATGTGGCAGCACCCTAACAATCCAGCATTATGTTTAAGAACCAATTGCTGGACTGTGCTGCTATCCCCAGCTATAATGGTAACATTCTACAGCCACAGTCAGAAATTCAGTGGCTTCCACTTGTCCTGCAATTCCGTTCAATTACAACAATGTATATTTATATAGCACCTTTGACATACTGTAATTTCTCAAAACACTTCAGGACAGCATTGTCAAACAAAGTATGACACCAATGCACATAAGGAGTTAATAGGTCCAATGGCCAAAGGTTGATGAAAGAGGCAGGTTTTCATGAGTTGCTTAACGGAGGAAAGAGAGGTACAGAACTGCAAAGGTGGTCAGTGTAGACAGTGTATTTCAGAGCTTGGAGTCTCGGCAACAGAGGTACTGCAGTTAAAACTGGTGGTGTGTCAGAGGTCAGAATGAAAGGAGTGCAGATATCTCAGATGTTTGTGGAGCTGGAGGGAATTACAGAAGTAGAGTGGAATGAGGCCATGGGGGGATTTGAAAACAAGAATGAGAATTTTTAAATCTTGACATTGCTTGACTGTGATCCAGAATGTAGGTCAACAAATGGGGGAGGGTGGGGCAGTGTGGTGGGAGAGGGGGTGGTAGTGGTTAGGTGGGGTGGATGTTGGTGGAGTGTTTTGAAGTCTTAGTGGAATGCAGCTTGGTACTGGTTAAAACTCATGCAGCAGAGTTCACATTTACGCAGGGGGTAGAATGGGGAATCATAGAACACCTACAGTGTGGAGGCAGACCATTCAGCCCATCGAGTCTACACCAACCCTCTAAAGAGCTAATTCACCTAACCTGCACATCCTTGGACACTATGGGCAGTTAGCACAGCCAATCCACCTGAACTCTGTGACTGTGGTCGGAAACTGGAGCACCCAGAGGAAACCCATGCAGACAAAAGGAGAACATGCAAACTCCACACAGGCAGTCACCCAAGGATTGAATTGAACCCAGCTGTCTGGTGTTGTGAGGTAGCAGTACTATCCACTGAGCCACCATGCTACCCCAACGTGGGGGATCATTCAGATGTTCATTGCTATATTCGAGTCTAGAGTTAACAAAGACAGGGATGAGTGTTTCAGCACTATATAAACTGAGACTGAGGTGAAGTTTGGTAATTTGTTTTCATGTTCACCTGGTGTTGGCCATCACTTCTACAGTGGAAAGGGTGAGCTCCAATTTCCACACACAGCCCCATGTTGAGTTGGGGTCGGACTCTTCTTTGACATTGACCATAGACTTTATTGCAAATGCTACAACACCTCATGCATTTCAGTGTGCTTACCCATCAGTCTTTTTCTCTTCAATGAAAGGCAGCACAAATTTGAAGCCTGCATCCTGCCTGTATCAGAAGCAACAAGTGTGGTTTAATTGAATATCCTGATCCCTGATCATCATTTTTAGTTTTTTTTTCAAATTTCATGGCCATAGGATTTCTTCACCTAGCTGAAGAAGGCCAGGGAATTCTCCCAATCCTGAGTCCCCTCTTAAGCATCACCACCAAAAAAAAGTGTTTAACTACTCTTTCATCCTATTTGATGATTGTGGAACTTTATGATGTATAACCTAGCTCTTGCACAACAATAATGGCTCCCGAAAAGTAACTCTTTCAAGGATATGTCAATGCAAGGTGCTTCCTCCTTGTATTCAGGATTAATCTGATTGCACACATCCTTCAAACACTTAGTTATCAAATTCTTATATGTATGAATCATATTTGTGGGGTCAGATGTCCTGTTACCATTTCCATTTCACTATTCTATAAACACACATCATCGTATATCACAAACATTGGACAAACTGGGCAAAATGCACCATGTTACAAGCAGCTGTCTCATGCCCGATACAATGACCAGATATCAGTGGTCATATGTGATCCTTTTGTAGTGTTGCCCAGTTCCAGTTGCAACTTATCCTTAACAGTTTATTTTCTGCAATTTTTGGTGTGACAGCACCAGAAATAAACCATTGCAAAGTGTGAATGGGTGGCATTTATTTTTACAGCTCCCAATCACACATTTCTAAAGAGCAGCTGTAAAAGGATAAAGAATGTCGCTTTTTTATATTCTATAAAAAAAAAGTCCTGCTGGTATTTTCCAATTTAAAGCAACACTTTGTTTAAAAACAAGAATAGTAACAGAAAAAAACACTTGAGCTGTAACAAATTAACAACAGAAAATGAGAGCTCTCACAGTTCTAAAGAGGAGATAATGAGAAAATTTGTCTTCTACTGTTTATAATCAGATAACACTTGTGTGTAATCTGTAGTATCCCCTCAAGAAAAGCATTTCTCCAACAGGGCTTTTGTTATCAATTGAGGACGTGAAGGGATAATAAAACTCATGCTTTTCAAAAATAAGTTCTCACTTGTACCAGTATTGAAACAGCTGTGGATGGCTTTAATGGTTGAGAAAGGTGTATAAGTCCTGCCCTGATTTGCCTTTGCAAGATGCAGCACCTCACGCTTATCTAAATTAAACTTCATCTGCCTCTCCTCGGCCCATCAACCTGTCTGATCAAGGTTCTTTGTCTAGATTAGAGTGGTGCTGGAAAAGCACAGCAGGTCAGGCAGCATCCGAGGAGCAGAAAATCAACGTTTCGGGCAAAAATTCTTAATCAGGAATGAAGGCAGGGAGTCTCTGGGGTGGAGAGAGATGATCAAGGTTCTTTGTACACTGAGATAATCTTCCTCGCTGCCCACTGCACCACCAATTTTGTAGTCATCTGCAAGCCAACTGACCATTTCTCCTATATTCACATATTCACATTCTTTATTCACATTCCTATATGTCTGGTAACTCTTTCCTAGAGTTAGCAACTATTGTTCAAAATCAAGCAGAGGTTGGGTGTGATGAAGTTTATTCAAGAGGCACAACTGATAATTCTAGGAACTTACTGGCACCAAAACTCAGGAATTATTAGATTTGGTTCCCAGTTCCATGTAACCTTATGTCATGATGACATAGCTCCTTAAAATCATAATCAATAGATCAATTACTTTAAATCAATGACTTTAAAAGTCGACTTATCCTTTTCACTCCACACAATCTTCAGTGGCAGTCTGAAAGAGAAACAATATAAGCTCTATTCTGAATTGGTGTCAGCCATGTTGTTCTTTAAGAAACTTCATTGTCCACCTAGAATCTGTTTCTCAGTAATTCAATTTTCCATTTACCTGGAGATGAACGTTCATTATGAAAACAGCTGAAACGATGGGGAAATGCTAAAATGGTCATATTTTATCCAGGTGCAATAAGAATGGACAATCAAGACTAGAAGTGCAGCTGCTAGAGACCAAAATGACGCATCCAATCAAATAACCCACTGCTTGATTTCTCCCCCATTTCTTGCCTGTCTGTTGTCGGAGAGTGCAATGTGAACTATATTTTTGGCTTCATATTGTTATGATCCCAGTTGAAGTTATTATTGCGCAAGTCAGATCCCAAACTGAAACTTGACAAGATCAAATCTTTCTTAGTTTGATGTTAATAAGTTTAATGACATTAATCCCAGAAGAATCAATTACAACTTTGACAGGAGAACAATATCAACAGCAACCCTTGCACAGCATGCACACAACAATCCCTTTCTTTAACACCTTGGTACGTTTAAGGCAACAGTGATTTTAACTCCAAGACTGGAATCTCTGAAAGTCTTTTCATGGAGCTACCATACACCTGTTTCAAGTCTTCCTCAGAATTTTATCTCAACACATCTGGTTTGGGACTATAACAGGTTCCTTAATCTAAGATGTTAAAGTTCATTATTCCCTCCCCTTTTTCAGGAACACTGCTTTATAGATGCATTTCTATATGGGGACTTCATAGAACTGCCCAAAACTAAGTCAGACTAAAACAAAAATCTCTTCCTCTGCTATGGCTATTCCTCATAAGCTTACAAACTCCTTAAGTCTAAAAAATTCTGAAAGATCTTAAACTATAATACCCTGCTAAAGTAACTACAAATCAATTAGTCTATCAGAGTAGCCCTCACAAACTATTTTAAAATAAATCACCATGAATACAGAAATTCTTACAAATTAATTATTAACTTCAGAAACATTTAAAATATATATGTTAATATACTGGCATTCAAAACCCAACTTAAATGGTAATAAAAATATGCGACAGTTTAGATCACAGTAGAGGTTTTCAGAAGCTCAGCTGTTTACTCTGTTCTTGCATGGTTACATGGACCAATAGCATTATTTGCTGCAACCAAGATGGCGCCAGAGCATGGCAATGCTTTTCAAGCTGTCTACAGCAGATCTTATTCTTCCATCTCTTGCAATCATTCTGCTCTTTTAAACCTCAATTCTAAGCCTACCAGAATTAGAAACGACCCTCTCTTAAATCTACTTTCAGGTTTGAAGATTCTCCAATCGGTGAGGCCCAATTAATGAGGTCTGACCAGCAAAGGATCAAGAGCTGACCCCACAACAACCTGCCATTGAGGAGATCTGATCAGATTGACTACAAGACTCGCTGGCATGCTTCTGAACATGATTCGTGCCCAGGACCCCTTTGGACGCACCCATCTACTTTGCCAATGCTGGGACCGCAAACCCAGACACCTTCTAGCCTCGAGTAGACCTGACCTTCCTGACCTCCTGGAAACCTGGAACTAAGGCCTGACTGGTGCAGGAACAAGACCTAACCCAATGGTCACCCAACATCCAGATTGCCCAACCAAACCAACCACAAGATCCTCCGGAACACTCAAGGTCATGACTAGTGCCCAGGACTCCATCAGGAGCACACACTTACCAGCAGACATCTCTTACCAATTCCCGGGATTGACCAGGAGTAGCCACCTACCCAGGAAAGGTGGGAGACGCACTGGACTTCACGTGACACTAAAACTAGAGGGTTTCAAGTTCCCCCTCCCTGCATAATTTTGGCAAACGTCCAAGCCAATGAAAAAACAGGACCTTTGCAAAGCCATCACAGGCGCCAACAAACAATACCAGACCAAACTAGAGTCCCAGAATAACCACACTAGCATACATTGACTGTGGCAAAACTTACATGAGATAACGGGCTACAAAACACAGTAGAATCGCTGGCAACAATGCATCCCTCGCCAGTGTTATGGACTAGGCCAGACCACTCGAAACACTTTTAAGCATGCAGTCCAGACCATAACTTCGTAATTTGTTTCAGTAAGTATACAGTGAAAATTATCCAGAGTAAGTTAGCTCGGTTGACTCTCAGGTTTTAACACAGACAAAAATTTATTCACAAAATTAAACAATGAAACACAAAGAACAGAACAAAGAATCCCTACAGAACTCAGTCTATGCTGAAAATGTGTTGCTGGAAAAGCGCAGCAGGTCAGGCAGCATCCAGGGAACAGGAGAATCGATGTTTTGGGCATAAGCCCTTCTTCAGGAATACCCAATTCCTGAAGAAGGGCTTATGCCTGAAACGTCAATTCTCCTGTTCCCTGGATGCTGCCTGACCTGCTGCGCTTTTCCAGCAACACATTTTCAGCTCTGATCTCCAGCATCTGCAGACCTCACTTTCTCCTCAAAGAACTCAATCTATCCAAACTAAATTTAATTATGCTGTTCCGAATTTACATAGCAGTCCCATTAAGCAAATTCTCTTTAAAAAAACAGCAAAAATGGAACAAATGCTTATAGGTTGAAGTTTGAAGAGCAGAAGGAGAGAGAGAGAGCCTATTTCCACACAGCTCACTGTTGAACTTCTAACTAGTTCTGGACTGAACTGCTCAGCTAGAGAGCTGACCACTCCCCTTTCATTATACAGGTCGCTTCTAAAACATGACCAACTTAGCCTGAAGTCTCAACTTCTTGTTTACATATAAACAAAGAGGCATTTCAATACCCTTTCATCTCTGTACCACACCAATCTAATCGGAACCGGGAGCTGTTTACAACCCTCTGGAAAAAAAACAAGGACACAGTATCCTTGAGAAAAGGAACAGCTTTTAGAAATAGGGACCAGCTTTGTGACAGCAGTGAGCTTAATGCATTCCATGCCCATTTTGAATAGAAAGTCGGTGAAATGATGTCATCTACCCAACAGTCTCAGGTGCACCTGTACCCACAGTTACCACCGCACACATTAGATTGACCTTCTTGGGAATGAACCCATGGACAGTGACTGGCCCAAATGGAGTCCCCAGCTATGTTCTCAGATCTGTACAGACCAGCTTCCAGGAGTATTCAAGACAATTTTAACCTCTCCTTACACCTGCTTTAAGAAGACCACCATCATCCTGGTGCTAAAGAAAAATCAGGCAGGGTGCCTTAAATGATTACTGTCTGGTGGCTCTGACATCTATTATTGTGAATTACTTTGAGAGGCTAGTCATGACACACATCAACTCCAACTTCCCAGATTACCTTGATCCACTACAATCGCCTATGTTAGCAACAGGTCCATAGCAGATGCCATCTCCCTGGTGCTGGGAATAAAGAATCTGTCCTGGTCCATCTATGTAGACTCTACAGTTAAGATAGCCAACCAATACCTCTACTTCTTCAGAAAACTAAGGAACTTCACATGCCCACAATGGCTCTTACCAATTTTTGTGATGAGCCACAGAAATATCCTATTCGGATGCATTGCAGATGGACCCCCCCCCAATCCCAGTTATCCTCTCTTCTACCCTCTTCCCTCTGGTAGAAGATACAAAAGTTTGAAAATGTGCATCAACAGATTCCAGAACAGCTTATTCCCTGCTCTTATCTGACTTTTGAACGGACCTGTCATAAATTTCTCTGCACCGTCCCTGTAGCTGTAACATTATGTTCTGCATTCCATTCTATCAGGTATGATTTGCCTGGATAGCATGTAAAACAATACTTTTCACTGTATCTTGGAATGTGACCATAATAATATTTAATCAAATTAGTAATTTATATAGTTTTAGCAAGACTTTGCTATTTTTAACCTTGATTCCCTTTGAAATAAAAGCCAATGTTCCATTTGACTTCCCTATTACCCACTGAACTTATGCGTTAGCCTTTTTTTTAAGATTCCCTGTGGAATCAGTGTGGAAACAGGCCCTTCAGCCCAACCAGCCCACACCAACCCTATGAAGAGTAACTCACCCAGGCCCATTTTCCTCTGACTAACGCACCTAACACTATGGGCAATTTAGCATGGCCAATTCACCTGACCTACACATCTTTAGACTGTGGGAGGAAACCCGCACAGACACTGGGAGAATGTACAAACTCCACACAGACAGTCACCCAAGGCTGGAATTGAACCAGGGACCTTGTGTGCTGTGAGGCAGCAGTGCTAGCCACAGAGACACTGTGCCACCCATGGTGATACATGCACTCAAATCCTCAAATTTGACTCACTATCTGATTTCACCTCTCAGCTAATCTACTGCTGAAACCCTCATTCATATCGTTGTGCCTTGAGGCTGAACTGTTCTAATGCAATCCTGGGGGATCTTTCACATTCCACCCTCTGTAAGCTTGATGCCATCCATTATTCTGCTGCCTGTGTTTTAATTTACAGCATGTTCACCTACCATTCTGTGTAAGCAACATCTTAATTTTAAAATTCTCATCCAGGTTTTCAAAACTCTCCATAGTTTCACCCTTGCCTTTCACTCTAATCTCCTACAGCTCCAGAGCGCTCTTTGGTACCTGTTATCATATGTTCTGGCTTTTCGAAGAACCCCAGTTTTAGCCTTTACATTGTTATCCTTGCTTTCAGTAAGACCCTAAGCTTTGGAATTCTCTTTGTATATTTTTCTTCTCTTTAAAACACTTCCTATCTTTAAGATGCTCCTTCAAACATATCTATATGAACAAGTTTTTGCTTATCTGACTGTATACCTCCTTATGTGCCTTTGTGTCATGTTCTGTTTAATAATGCTCCTGTGAGGCGATTTGGGATATTTTATTACCTTATTGGTGCTATATGTATTTAATTAGTCGTTTTCATTGTGTGTGTTGATCAATTGCTGAACCTTTCTGCTAATGCACTTCCATAGAAGTGTTAAATATAAAATTGCAAGATTCTGACATATAGTCAATGAAAGAAAACATTTGTTTTAAAATGTTGCTGAGGATATTAAAAGTTAACCACATTCTGCAAATAACTGGAAAAGTGCAATATTATGAAATTTGACAAGTACGATTTTAGCATGCCATTTCATCTTGTTGTGTGCATTATGCACTTCTGATTATCTACTTTTGAACACTTCAATGAATCATCTGTCATTGCTTTGGGACTCTCCAAAGCTGTAAGCAGGGTCTGCCACTATATATTTCTAAACATATCATTATATGTCTTGCCATCAAAGCTGAGTTATCTGTGTCCTTATATACAGCTTTAACAGTAGCTGATGATTCATTTTCTTCCATTTCTCCATTAATTCTATTCATTCAAAGCTTCCATAGAGCTTACATTACTGTTCTTTATATAAATCACTTTATACTCTCATCATCGTCTTATCAGTTATTTTGTTGATGATTCAACCTGTATATCAGCTTTCTTCAGGTCATGTGCCTTCAGTCAATAATCTCTTCCTTCCCCTCAACAGCAAAGACTGAATCATAATCTTACAATTTCTCCTGTGCCTTTTAATACACCAATGAAAATCATCATGCTTTCAATTCTTCAGAAACAGCTTTGTTTTATATCTCTGAATTTTCAACCAAGGCTTTCATTTCTTTGATAGCTGCAACTTAGGCATTTCTCATTCATTGATGTTTATGGTCTCACTAACTTTTCTATCTTCATTTCAAAACTTCCTTCAAGCAACTTGATTTCAACTTTTCTGGCCAAGATCTATTTATGCTCAACAGCACAGCTTCCAAAAGACCCCAAAGCTTTACATGAGCTTGGGTGGGACTCATCTAGCATTCCATTTGTACATTTGTACAGGGCACAAGATATAGTAACTGTTGTAACACTTTCACCTCATGTATCAATTCCCTTTTCATCATGTGCTTCCTTATTTTTCTCTATCTTAGCAATACAGGTATTGCTGTGGATGGTGTTCCACTCAATTTTCTTTTCCTGTTGTTTTTCTAAGATCCTAACATTTGCTTCTCCTCCTTAATTCCATGTTGTGTTGAAATGGAGCATCATTGTGGATTTTCACTGCCTCTAGCTCATCTTTCTCCCCAGTATATTTGGTAATCAGTCTGTAGACCCAAAACATTAACTCTGATTTCTCTTCGCAAATGCTGCCGGACCTGCTGAGCTTTTCCAGTAATTTCTGTTTTTGTTTGTTATTCAAGACTTTCTAGTTTAGATGTTCTTATGATTGACACATTCATGTCCCTTTAATAGGCAAATATTTATAAATGAGTCGCTTACAAATATTATAGATTGGTTTTAAACCCTAAAATCAGTAAATAATGTTTCCTATGATTGTATAGAGTTTACAGATATCTCATTGCATACAAGAACACAAGGTAGAATTGTATAAAAATAACATTTTTTTCTTTATTCATTCACAGGATGATGTCATTGCTGGCCAGGCAGCATTTATTGCCTATTCCTAATTGCCCAGAGAGCAGTTAAGAGTCAACCACATTGCTGAGGGTCTGGAGTTCATACGTTGGCCCTACTGGAGGTTAAAGACAGCAATTTCCTTCCCTAAAAAGCATAAGTGAACTAGATAGGTTTTTCCCTGACAACCAATTGATGGTTATTAGTCAACTCTTAATTCCAGGTATTCATTGAGCCGTCTACTATGATGAGATTTGAACCAGCGTCCCCAGTCCAGTCCAGTGATAATACCACTAGGCTATCACCTCCCCCTCAAGCATCGCTGCATGGAAGGGATAAATGTCGAGAGTGTGGTGCTTATGCCTGAAACTTCGATTCTCCTTCTCCTCGGAAGCTGCCTGATCTGCAGTGCTTTTCCAGCATCACTCTCTCGATTCTGATCTCCAGCATCCGCAGTCCTTACTTTCTTCCCAGGGAAGGGATACAAGCCTATTTCAATTGATATATATGATTTAGCTTAGTTTGCTGAAATTCCCAGCCCATAACAAACTATATTAATACTTAGTCTTTGGGCACTAATATGCTGCAGTAGGCTTTGGTGTCCTGTGAAAACTTCACAACAACTGTAACTACATTTGTTGTACTACTTACCAAAATTCTGAGAGGAAGCATTCAGTTCAAGATGACTCCATCCTCAGAGTAGATGAACTGATAAAAATTTGGAAAGATCTGAAAAGATGTTACCAGCCTCTCCACATAATGTAGCTTTTTGTTTGCTATGTTTGAGGCTGTGGTTCATTTCTGCTAATTAGTCCATCTACTTGTCAGTTGAGTGTTTGCTTCCTTTGTTGGAGTTATAACTTCAGAACAAATCCAGCATTACTCACTTCAGTGCCAAATTTGTCTTTGATCTGAATGCAATACTCACAGATCAAGTTTCCAGACTGACTCATTTTCATTTAATATGTTGATTGCTTCTGATAGGTCATTTCATAATGAGAAGCATACCCAGGTTTTCATGCTGATTAAAAATCTTTAATAAATTCAACAATTTTTTTGCTAAATGTGACATTTGCATTTTTCCCATCTCAAGTAATGTTATTTGAACAACAGTAATTGTTGTCCTACCTTGCAATGAAGCAAGGATTATTTAGAGACTCATAATTTTTTATTCTTCCCAAGAAAATTAGTTCAAAAGAAGCATTAAAAACATATGGAAATGGACTTTATAATTAAGATTCTACTCCCAGATGAGATTGGAATTGAGGCTAATGATCAAATTCTTGGATACATTCTAGCTGACCAAGTTAAAACAAATCAATTAATCCGGATTCCTGTTATTGAAAGAATGATTTTAGTATCTTGTAAGTTCATGCGAAGACATGATTGGTTAGACTGTAATGCTTGCCAGACTTTATCTTTCTCATACATAGAAGCACACAAATGGGCTACATTTCACAGGATACCTATGAATGAGAGAATATGTAGCTGAGCCCATATTAATTAGGGCACCATGCCATTGGCAAAATGTCTGCTGCTGGTACACCTACCCTTGCCCCATTACGTTTTTGAACATAGCTGTGGTATTGAAGGCATTGGGTGGGTGATCCATCCAGAGAAGTTGAGGCCCTTAAGCGGGCAGTTAATGCACTGCCAAGGGCCTCATCCCATTGTTGCTCTAATTTCTTGACCCAACATGTAGCCCTGCAGGTTTATCCTTGAGGGTTGCTTGTTCATGTATGAGGAGTGTGCTTTTTTTTGGCGCCCTTCACCCCACATTTCTGCCTTCGCATATCCCCCACACATGACTCAGTTGGTAGCATTTTGGACACTTTAATAAGCTTCTACATCAACTCGATTTACTCAGATACTATACTTGTGAGACGAATGAAAGGGTCAGATTCAGCTTGCCAAATATTATCTAAAACTCTGCTCTTTCACAATAAAACTCCTGATTCTTACATTGATTACTCTACCAATCACAACATTTAATCTTTGTCAAAATCCTTATCTAATCTACCGCTGTCTACCAGACAAGGAACAGGTACGACCCGTGCTGTTAAACCTGACCAGGCTGTGTAGTTGGCTCTCATGAACTTAGCAAAGGTTGGTCTCATACATGGTCATCTTCTTTCTCTCCAGATGTTCAGAACTCTGCTTCTGGGCCAGATTGTATCCTCACTCAGGGAATGGATGCCAGGTGTCTCTTCTTATCTGTCTCTGCTGCACCCTTTAAGAATGTTCTCTGACCCTCAGCGAATTGATCTTCTGGGTCAAGCTCATGGCATCCAATGGGCTTACCATACTCCAATACAAAAACTAGCCTTGTTTTCCAGGGCAAGTTTGGGCATGTCCTTAGCTGCCTTTGTCTTATGTGAATGCTTTGTGCTTCACTTGTCCTGAAAGTACTATCTGACCTGGCTGTTCAAAACGTTGCCCTTTCTGGATTTGAGCCTAGCCATTCAGGCCCTGGGTTATCTGAACACACCTCCCAGTCTTGTCCTTTCCAACATGGCCACCACTCCCCACCCCACCACTCCCCTTGCAACTGGCCTGCCAGCTCATTCCTGGCAAAATCCCAGAGTTCACTTCATCCCAGGAATCCTGCAACAACAGTGGTCGCTAGTTGTGGCCTAAAGACAGAAGTGTCTGATTGACTACATAATCCACGATACTCAATTTCCTCTTCAATATGGAGGGAAGTGCATCATTCATCAATGGGATGTGAGTGTCACTAATTAGACCAGTATTTATTGCCCATCCCTAATTTTCCTTGAACTGATTGGTTTGCTTGGAAATTGAGTGGCTAAGTGTCAAACAAATTGTGGTGGATCTGCTAGACCAGGTAAGGTTAAGATTCCTTACATAAAGGGCATTAGTCAGATTATCAACTGAATTTAAACTCCACCAGTAGCTGTGGTGGTATTTAAACCCAAGTTACCTGAAGAGCAGCCTCGGCTTCTGGATTACTATTTTACTAGTTCAGTGACCTTACCACTATGTTACTCTCTCCCCAATTAAAGGCTTGTATAAACTAAAGGGCTGTCATTGAAAAAGATTAAAGCAGATTGAGATGTGCTAGCGAAGAACAGTTTGTCCTAAATTTTTACACTGGATGTGAGCAGTCCAACCTCATTGCATAATTCAGTACAAGAATTCAGTACCAGGGGGCACAATAGTAGCATTCAAGAAGCATCTGCATGAATACATGAATAGGAAGGAAATAGAGGGATATGGATTCTGTAAGTGAAAACAGTTTTAATATGGAAGGGCAAAATGTGTCGGCGCAGGCTTGTTTTTGTTAGAGTGTCGGATGCTGAGGGACAACCTGAGAGACGAATATAAAGTTATGAGAGATGTGGATAAGGTGTATAGTTGGAGTCTTTTTCCTCGGTTTGAAATGTCAAATACTGGGAGTTATAAGTTTAAGGTGAAAGGAAATAGCTGGAAAGAGATGTGTGAGGCAATTGTTTTACACAGAAAGTGGTAGGTGTCTGGAACATACTACCGGGGAGGTGATAGAAGCAGAAACAATAGTGATATTTAAGAGGCATTTAGACAGACACATGAACAGGCAAAGGAATATGAACCACATGCAGGCAAATGGGTTAGTTTAGAATAGCATCACAATCAGCACAGACTATGAAGCACCTGCTCCTGCGCTGTACTGTTCTGTGTTCTTTGTTAACGTCTATGAAAATCAGGAAAATATGTTGAGCAAACCAGGCCTGACAGACAGACCTTGATGTGGAGCTCAACTTGGCCCAAAGAAGTTCCACAGTTGGCTGAAGAGTTCTTGAAGGAGTATGTACAGACTAATATCGGCACTTCAGAACTTAGTGCTAATCACAACATCCTGCAGATTATTGATGTGTGCCAAGAAGTTGAGAAAGATGATAAGATGCTAAGGTTGATGGAGGAGATAATGAATGAAAAAGAAAACAAAACTATCATTTTTGTAGAGACCAAATGGAGATGTGATGAGCTTACACAACGAATGAGGAGAGATGGATGGCCAGCAATGTGCATTCACGGTGACAAGAGTCAGCCAGAGCGTGACTGGGTTCTAAATGAGTTTCAGTCAGGCAAAGCACTGATCCTTATTGCCACAGATGTTGCATCTAGAGGTTTAGATGTTGAAGATGTGAAATTTGTCATCAATTATGACTACCCTAACTCCTCTCAAGACTATAAACCTTATCCCAGCCTGATTCAAGAGTACAGAGTGGAAGAGAGTCAAAACATAGTGTTCAATCACTTGCAAAATAGGATAAAATAACAGGAAAATAAAGATAAATAGTGCACTGGGATTATATAAATTGCTATTTAGCAATGATCTAAAAAGGGAATTTGTAAGAACTAAAGTTATCTGTGTCATGTTAGTTCCAATTTCACTGTTGCTAAAATAGATCCTCACAGTGATTTTCCATTCGTTAGAAATATAGAAAATAGGAGGTGGACATTTAGACCTAGAGCCTGCTACAACATTTAATATGATTGTGGCTGATCATTTAACTCAGTATGTTGTTCCCACTTTCTCCCTATTCCCTTCAAACTCTTTCATCTTAAGAACCATTCTAACTCCTTATTGAAAACATTCAAACTTCTATGGCAGACAATTCCACAGATTGACCACTCTCTGGATGAAGAGATTTCTCTTCAAATCATCCCTAAATAGTCTATTCGATATCCTTAATCTGTGACTTCTGACTCTAGACTCCCTGGTCATCAGGAACATACTTCATGTATTTACTTTGTCTCATCCTGTTGAAATTTAATTGGTTTTTATGAGATTCCCCCTTATTTTTCTAAAATCTGCTGAATGCAGTCTTCACTGATCCAATCCCTCTTCATACATCAGTCCTGCAATCCCAGAAAACAGTCTGGCAAACTTTTGTTGCACTCCCTCCATAACCAGAAATATCTTCCTCAGGTAAGTGGATCAAAACTTTCACCAATTAGCCAAGTGTGGTCTCACCAAGACCCTGTACAATTGCAGCAAGACAATTCTGCTCCTGTACTCAAATTCTCTTGTTATAACAGCCAAAATATCATCTGCCTTCCTAACCACCAAACTAATATGGAACAGCCACTATTTTCCAAAAAGAAAGCTGTGTTGGAAAGGTATCTTTTATGTCCAAAAGAGGAACTAGAATGTCCATTTTTAGCAAAGCTACTATTTTACTTCTAAGGTCAGTTGAACAGCAATAGGTAAATGCTTCAAAGTAGCTTAACATTTGCAGCTATTCCTTTGGTAGGCGTGGGCATTGTAGCATATGACATTGGAGAAGATAAGCCTGGGTTACTTGTTTTTTGTTTCTGGACCCTTGAGGCTTAGGTATTTTCTAATCAACCTGCTCAGAGATGTAACTATACATGTTTGAAGCAGGTGGGACTTAAGCTGGACCTCCTGATCCAGAGGCAGCAATGCCACTCCTGTGCTGCAAGAGACCCCTAAGGCCCTGTTTAATTCAAGACAATCAACGAATCTTCAAATGAAACAAATTAATTAAAATATTGATAAGTTGCAAACACATTGCTCTTTGACACAGAAACATTTATAGTGTTAACCAAAACCTGTGAGTAAACTATTATTTAGCAAAGTAAGGTCTCTGTCATTAACATTAAAATTGGGAAATGATTCAAAGGCAGATGAGGAGAGTAGTAAGCTTCACCTTCCAGTTCCATGGTATACACATCCTCTACTTAAAGTATTGCCAGGGTCACAATTCCAAGCAGGCCTTTACTTCATGGCCACTCTCAAGGATGCACTCTTTTGCTTGCTTTTCTTGGTCCATTCAATTTTTGCCCTTCTACTATAATGGCACTGCACACTTGAGTGTGATTCTAACCATCTTTTATAACAGTGAGTTCAAACAGGCCTTCTTTATACACGAGCTACACAGTCAGGTTTGGCAATGAATTTAGTTGTGAGAAAGCAGCACTACCCCTTCCCACCAAGCACAAAAGGCTCATTTGTTAATGATTTGCCCTCAGATTGGCTGCTTTCTTAGTCCAAGTTTGAAGATAATTATAGCATCTCTTCTGAAATCCTCTGAGATATCATGAGTAATGATTAAAACCAACATGAGACCATAAGACCACAACACATGGGAGTGGAAGTAAGGCCATTTGACCCATCAAGTCTACTCGCCATTTAATCATGGCTGATAGGCATTTCAACTCCAATTACCCGCACTCTCCCCATATCCCTTAATTCCTTGCGAGATCAAGAATTTATTAATCTCTGCCTTGAAGACATTCAACATCCCAGCCTCCAATGTGCTCCAATGTGCAATGAATTCCACAGGCCCACCACTCTCCGGCTGAAGAAATGTCTCCTCATTTCCATTCTAAATTGACCCCCTCTAATTCTAAGGCTGTGCCCACGATTCCTAGTCTACCCGCCTAATGGAAACAACTTCCCAGCATCCACCCTTTCTAAGAAATGCATTATCTTGTAAGTGTCTATTAGATCTCCCCTCAACCTTCTAAATTCTAATTAATGCAATCCTAGGATTCTCAGCCGTTCATCGTATGTTAGGCTTACATTCCAGGGATTATCCATGTGAATCTCTGCTGGACATGCTCCAGTGCCGGTATGTCCTTCCTGAGGTGTAGGGCTCAAAATTAGACACAGTATTCTACATGGGGCCAAACTAGAGCTTTATAAAGTCTCAGTAGCACATCGCTGCTTTTATATTCCAACCCTCTTAAGATAAATGACAACATTGCATTCACTTTCTTAATCATGGACTCAACCTGCAAGTTAACCTTTAGAGAATCCTGGACTAATACTCCCAGATCGCTTTGTACTTTGACTTTTTGAATTTTCTCATCATTTAGAAAATAGTCCATGCCTATAAATCTTTTTTCCAAAGTGCAAGACTTTGCATTTGCTCACATTGAATCTCATCAGCCATTTCCTGGACCACTCTTCTAAACAGTCTAAATCTTTCTGCAGCCTCCCCACCTCTTCAGTACTACCTGCCTGTCCACCTAACTTTGTATCATCGGCAAACTGCGTCAGAATGTCCTCAGTCCCTTCATCCAGATCATTAATATATAAAGTGAACAGCTACAGCCCCAAAACTTAACCCTGCAGGACACCACTTGTCACCAGCTGCTATTCCTTTTATCCCACTCTCTGCCTTCTGTCAGACAGCCAATCCTCAAGCCAAATCAGTAGCTCACCTCAAACACCAGGGGTCCTCACTTTACTCAGCAACCTCCCGTGAGGCACCTTATCAAAGGCCTTTTAGAAGTCTAGGTAGATAACATCTACTGGGTTTCCCTGGTCTAACCTACTTGTTACCTCTTCAAAGAATTCTAACAGGTTTGTCAGACACAATGTCCCCTTTCTAAATCCATGCTTACTTGTTCTAATCTGACCCTGCATTTCCAAGAATTTAGAAATTTCATCCTTAATGATAGATTCTAGAATTTTACCAGCAACGGAGGTTAGGCTAATCGGCCTATAATTTTCCATCTTTTGTCTTGATCATATCTTGAACAAGGGGGTTACACCAGCAATTTTCCAATCATCTGGGACTTTCCCTGACTCCAATGATTTTTGAAAGATCCATAGTCAGTGCTTCTGCTATTTCCTCAGCTACCTCCCTCAGAACTTTAGGGTCTAGGCTAGGAGAGTTATCAATTTTTAGACCTTTTAGCTTTTCTAGCACTTTCTCTTTTGTAATGACTACCGTACTTATTTCTGCCCCCAGACTCTCCTTAATTGTTGAGATATTACTCATGTCTTCCACTGTGAAGACTGACACTGATTAGGTTCTTCAGCTGTTTCCTTATCACCCATCACTAGCCTTCCAGCATCAATTTGGAGTGGCCCAAAGATCCTGATGGGAATTGTGTATAGCCCTCCTAGCAGTAATCAGGATGTATGGAAAAAGACCAGGAGATAGAAAAGCCATGCAAGAAAAACACCATTACAATAATCATGAGGGACTTCAGTATAGAGGTGTATTGGGAAAACAAGTTACTGGCAGATCATAAGAAAAGGAATTTGTGGAATGGACAAGAAGTAGCAGATGGAAGATAATGTGGGAAAGTGTCAGCTTATGCAATTTGCTCGGAAGATAAAAGGTGGAGACCATTATGTAAATGGCGAAAGGCTTTGGAAATCTGAAGCATAAACGGACTTGGGAGTCATTGTTTAGGGTCTCCTTCAGGTTAACATGCAGGTTCAGTTGGCAGTGAGAAGGCAAATGCAATGTTAGCATTCATTTTGAGAGGACCAGAACAGGGATATACTGATGAGGCTGTATAAGACTCTGATTGCATTCAGAATAATGTGAGCAGTTTTGGGCTCCATTTCTAAGGTAAGATATGCTTGGAGAGACTTACAAGAATGATCCTAGGGATGAAGGACTTGTCATATGAGGAGCAGTTGGGAACTCTAGCTCTGTACTCAATGGAGTTTAATAGCAGATGATGGGTGAGCTGATGAACAGGAAATGGAGGTGGCGAGAGGTCATCGATGGCGGTGGTGTCAGTACCTGGTTGGTAGGGCCAGAGTGGGGACTCTTATGGTGTCAGTACCTGGTTGGTAGGGCCAGAGTGGGGACATCCCAGAGCGGGGACCCCTTGAGGCCAAATTTGTAGAAACATTGCAGAAGCCCTGGAGCCATGTTTGGGACTTCAGTCGATGAAGATGAACGCTATTTAACTTAAAATGGTGCTGCAATGTGGCAACAAATCACTTCTCATTGTATTTCCCGAGATACATGTGACCATAAATCATTCTTTCATTTATTCATCTGGGTGGAGAGTCATAGAGTCATAGAGATGTACTGGACAGAAACAGACCCTTCAATCCAACTCATCCATGTCAGCGAGATATCCCAACTCAATCTAGTCCCACCTGCCAGCACTCTGCCCATATCCCTCCAAATGCTTCCTGTTCACATACCCATCAGATGCCTTTTAAATGTTGCAATTGTACCAGCCTCCGCCACTTCCTCTGGCAGACATTCCAAATGCGCACCACCCTCTGCGTGAAAAAGTTGCCCCTTAGGTCTCTTTTATATCTTTCCCTCTCACCCTAAACATATGCCCTCAAGTTCTGAACTGCCCCACCCCAGGGAAAAGGCCTTGTCTATTTATCCTATCCATGCCCCTCATGACTTTATAAACCTCTATAAGGTCACCCCTCAGTCTCCGATGCTCCAGAGAAAACAGCCCCAGCTTATTCAGCCTCTCCCTATAGCTCAAACCCTCCAACCCTGGCAACATTCTTGTAAATGTTTTCTGAATCCTTTCAAGTTTCACAACATCCTTCTAATAGGAAGGAGACCAGAATTGCATGCAATATTCCAAAAGTGGCCGAACCAATGTTCTGTACAGCCACAACATGACCTCCCAACTCCTGTACTCTGACCAATAAAAGAAAGCATGCCAAATGCCTTCTTCACTATCCTATCTACCTGCGACTCGACTTTCAAAGAACGATGAACCTGCACTCCAAGGTCTCTTTGTTCAGCAACATTCCCTCGGACCTTACCATTAAGTGTATAAGTTCTGCTAAGATTTGCTTTCCCAAAATGCAACACCTCGTATTTATCTAAATTAAACTCCATCTGCCACTCCTCAGCCCATTGACCCATTTGATCCCCTCCAATTTTGATGTCATCTGCAAACTTGCTAACTATACTTCATAAGCTCACATCCAAACCATTTATGTAAATGACAAAAATTAGAGGATCCTTGTGGCACTCCACTGGTCACAGGCCTCCAGTCTAAATAAAATCCTCCACCACCACTCTCTGTCTTCTACCTTTGAGCCAGTTCTGTATCCAAATGGTTAGTCCTCCCTGTATTCCATGAGATCTTACCTTGGTAACCAGTCTCCCATGAGGAACCTTGTCGAACGCCTTACTGAAGTCCACATAGATCACATCTGCAGCTTTGCCCTAATCAATCCTCTTTGTTACTTCTTCAAAAAACTCAATCAAGTTTGTGAGACATGATTTCCCATGCACAAAGCCATGTTGACTATCCCTAATCAGTACTTGTCTTTCCAAATACATGTACATCCTGTCACTCAGGACTCCCTCCAACAACTTGTCTACCACTGACGTCTGGCTGACTGGTCTATAGTTCTCTGGTTTGTCCTTACCACCTTTCTTTAGTAGTGGCACCACTTTAGCCAACCTCCAGTCCCCTGGCACCTCACATGTAACTATCGATGATACAAATATCTCAGCAAGAGGCCCAGCAATCACTTCTCTAGCTTCCCACAGAGTTCTAGAGTACATCTGATCAGGTCCTGGAGATCTAGCCACTTCTTTGCATTTCAAGATATTCAGCGCTCCCTCCTCTGTAATTTGGACATTTTTCAAGATGTCGCCATTCTACATTCTATACATTCTATACCTTCCATGCCCTTTTCCACAGAACACACTAATGCAAAATACTCTTTTAGTATTCCCCCATTTTCTGTGGCTCCACACAAAGGCCGCCTTGCTGATCTTTGAGGGGCCCTATTCTCTCCCTCGTTAACCTTTTGTTCTTTATCTATTTGTAAAAGTCCTTTGTATTCTCATTAACTCTATTTGTCAAAGCTATCTCATATCCCCTTTTCGCCCTCCTGATTTCCCTCTTAATTATACTCTTACGACCTTTATACTTGACTGAGAATTCACTCAATCTATCCTATCCTGTCCAACATGAACTGTGGGACTGCTGTGCACTCTGCTTCACAGAAACCTGGCTCAACCCATCCATTCCTGACTTCTTCAGGCTGTTGGTTTTTCTATCCATCGTATGGACCATCGTAGGTAAGACAAAGGATGGAGGGGTTTCCTTTTAATCAATAATTTGTGATACATGGACATTGCAACCCTGGGCAGCCATTGTTCCCCAAACCTTGAATTCCTCACCATCAAATGCTGCCCCTTCTATCTACCATGGAAATGTACCGCTGCTATACTAACTGCTGTGTATATACCGCCACAAGCAAAGGTTGAGGAAGCTCTGGATGTATTATACTCTACCACGAACACCCTGGAAACGCAACACCCCAAAGCCCTGTATATTGTAACTGGCAACTCAATCAAGCCAATCTAAGGAAGGTGTTGCCCAAGTACCACCAAGTACCTGCCCCACCAGGAGTCCAAACATTTTAGACCAATGCTACACCACTGTGGAAGATGCCTACCATTCCATCTCTTGCCCTCATTTTGGGAACTCCGGCCACAATGCCGTGTTTCTTCTCCCGGCTTACAGGCAAAAGCTCAAGCAGGAGACCCCCTCGCGGATACAGGTCCAGTGCTGGTTGGAGGAAGCAGAGGATCAACTCCGATGCTGTCTGGAATCGGCTGATTGGGCCATGTTCAAACAGTCCGCAGATACCTTGGACGAGTACGCCACCACCGTCACAGACTTTATCAGCAAGTGTGTGGAGGACTGCATACCTGGAAGTCAATCTGGGTGTTCCCCAATAGGAAACCCAGGAAGAATCAGCACATGCAGAACCTGCTAAAAATCAGGAGACCCACTCAAATATAAAGCATCCAAGTACGATCTTTGCAGAGCCAAGGACCAATACTGATCCAAACTAGAGACCCAGACAGGCACCCAGCGATTATGACAAGGACTGAGTGACATCACAGGTTCTAAAACGAGACAGTGCAAGATAGCAGACGATGACACATCTCTCACAGATCGTCTCAACGCCTTTTGTGCTCATTTTGAACAGAATTTCAGTGGAGAGGTAGCACCTATTCCAACAAGTCCTGATGAACCTATCCCAACAGTCACTGCAGCAGAGGTCAGATCAGTTTTCTTTCGTGTGAATCCAAGGAAAGTGATGGGACCAGATGGAGTACCAGGCCATGTTATCAGAGCATGCGCAGATCAATTGGCAGAGGCCTTCTCAGACATCTTCAACCTCTCCCTGCAGCAGGTCACTGACCCTGCCTGTTTCAAGATGGCCAACATCATCCCTGTACCTAAGATGGCTCTTGCAGCATGTCTCAATGACTACCATCCAGTCGCCCTAACTTCAGTGGTCATAAAGTGCTTTGAAAGGCTGGTCATGACATTAATCAACCCCAGACTCCCCACTACTCTTGACCTACTCGAATTTGCCTATCGGACCAACAGATCCACGTCAGATGCCATATCACTTGTCTTTCACTCCACCCTAGAACATCTTGACACCAAGAACAGCTACATAAGAATCCTACTCATTGACTGACTACTGTTCAGCCTTCAACACTATCATCCCCTCGAGACTGATTACTGGACTTCATGATCTCTGACTAAGCTCCACTCTCTGCAACTGGATTGGGGACAATATTTCATCCTCACTAACATTCAACACTGGACCCCCCCGCCAAGGGTACATACTCAGCCACCTACTGTGCTCACTGTATACTCAGGGGAGAAAGTGAGGTCTGCAGATGCTGGAGATCAGAGATGGAAATGTGTTGCTGGAAAAGCGCAGCAGGTCAGGCAGCATCTAGGGAACAGGAGAATCGACGTTTCGGGCATTAGCCCTTCTTCAGGAATGAGGGCTAATGCCCGAAACGTCGATTCTCCTGTTCCCTAGATGCTGCCTGACCTGCTGCGCTTTTCCAGCAACACATTTCCATCACTGTATACTCATAACTGAGTCACCAAATACCAGACTAATACCATTTACAAGTTCACTGATGGCACCACCATAGTCGGTCGAATCTCAGATGGCGATGAAACAGACTACAGACGGGAGGTGGAAGACCTAGAGAAATGGTGCACTGAGAACAATCTAGCTCTCAATGTCGGCAAAACCAAGGAACTCATTATTGACTTTTGGTGGGATGTTATTCATACCCCCCCCCCCCAGCCCGACACATTCACAGCACAGAGGTGGAACAAGAGGAGAGTGTCAAGCTCCTGGGAGTGGTCATCAATAATAAGCTTTCTTGGACTCTTCATATGAACGCACTGGTTAGAAAGGCCCAACAACATCTCTTCTTCCTCAGCCAGCTGATGAAATTTGGCATGACCCTTGACAACTTTTATAGGTGGAGAAAGTGAGGTCTGCAGATGCTGGAGATCAGAGCTGAAAATGTGTTGCTGGAAAAGCGAAGCAGGTCAGGCAGCATCCAGGGAACAGGAGAATCGACGTTTCGGACATAAGCCCTTCTTCAGGAATGAGGAAAGTTTGTCCAGAAGGCTAAGATAAAAGGTAGGGAGGAGGGACTTGGGGGAGGGGCGTCGGAAATGTGATAGGTGGAAAGAGGTCAAGGTGAGGGTGATAGGTCAGACTGGGGTGGGGGCGGGGAGGTCGGGAAGAAGATTGCAGGTTAGGAAGGCGGTGCTGAATTCGATGGATTTGACTGAGACAAGCTAGGGGGAGGGGAAATGAGGAAACTGGTGAAATCCGAGTTCATCCCTTGTGGTTGGAGGGTTCCTAGGCGGAAGATGAGGCGCTCTTCCTCCAACCGTCGTTTTGTTGTGGTCTGGCGATGGAGGAGTCCAAAGACCTGCATATCCTTGGTGGAGTGGGAGGGGGAATTGAAATGTTGAGCCACAGGGTGGTTGGGTTGGTTGGTCCGGGTGTCCCAGAGGTGTTCTCTGAAACGCTCCGCAAGTAACCGGTCTGTCTCCCCAATATAGAGGAGGCCACATCGGGTGCAGAGGATGCAATAGATGATGTGTGTGGAGGTGCAGGTGAATCTATGGCGGATATGGAAGTTTCCTTTGGGGCCTTGGAGGGAGGTGAGGGGGGAGGTGTGGGCGCAAGTCTTGCACCTTCTGCGGTTGCAGGGGAAGGTGCCGGGAGTGGAGGTTGGGTTGGTGGGGGGTGTGGATCTGACGAGGGAGTCAGATAGGTGCATCATCGAGAGCATTCTGTCTAGATGTATCACTACCTGGTATGGCAACTGTATCATTCAAGATTGGAGATGGTTACAGAGAGTGATGAACTCGGCCTGGACAATCACAAAGGCCAATCTCCCATCTATAGAATCCATCTACCAGGCCCACTGTTAAGGAAAGGCCGCCAGCATTCTCAAAGATCCATCCCACCCTGGCAATGCTTTTCTACTACTTCTACCATCGAGGAGAAGGTACAGAAGCCTGAACACATGCACCAGCCGGTTTCGAAACATTTTCTACTTCTGTTGTTAGAATACTGAATGAACTCACAAACTCTTAGCATTTGCCTATATCCGTGTTTTGGTTTTTGCCGCTGTTTACCTATTACTTACTTATCTATGCTACTTAACTCTGTGATCTGCCTGTATTGCTCGCAAGACAAAGCATTTCACTGTGCCTCGGTACACGTGACAATAAATTCAATTTAATTCAACTTAATTCAGTACCTTATATATGCTTCATTCTTTTTCTTAACCAAATCCTGAATTTCTTCAGTCACCCAGTATTGCCTATATCTACCTTTCCTTTCACCCTAACAGGAATATACTGTCTCTGGACTCTCATTATCTCATTTTCCTACTGTTCCTTTGCCTGCGAACATCTGCCTTAAATCAGCTTTCGAAAGTGAGAACATAGAACATAGAACAATACAGCACAGAACAGGCCCTTCGGCCCACAATGTTGTGCCGAACATTTGTCCTAGCTTAAGTACCTATCCATGTACTTATCCAATTGCCACTTAAAGGTCACCAATGATTCTGATTCTGCCACTCCCACAGTTCTTGCCTAAAGCCATCAAAATTAGCCTTTCTCCAATTTAGAACTTCAACTTTTAGATCTAGTCTATCCTTTTCCATCACTATATTAAAACTAATAGAATTATGGTCGCTGGCCCCAAAGTGCGCCCCCACTGACACCTCAGTCACCTGTCCTGCCTTATTTCCCAAGAGTAGGGCAGGTTTTGCACCTTCTCTCGTTGGTACATCCACATTCTGAATCAGAAAATTTTGTTGTACACACTTAGCAAATTCCTCTCCATCTAAACTGTTAACACTATGGCAGTCCCCGTCTATGTTTGGAAAGTTAAAATCCCCTACCGTAACCAACGTATTATTCTTACACATAACTGAAATCTCCTTACAAATTTGTTTCTCAATTTCCCGCTGACTATTAGGGGGTCTATAATTCAATCCCAATAAGGTGATCATCCCTTTCTTATTTCTCAGTTCCACCCAAATATTTCCAGGAATATCCTCCCTCAGTATAACTGTAATGCTATCCCTTATCAAAAATGTCACTCGCCCTCCTCTCTTGCCTCCCTTTCTGTCCTTCCTGTAGCATTTGTATCCTGGAACATTAAGCTGCCAGTCCTGTCCATCTCTGAGCCATGTTTCTGTAATTGCTCTGATATCCCAGTCCCATGTTCCTAACCATGCCCTGAGTTCACCTGCCTTCCCTGTCAGGCCTCATGCATTGAAATAAATGCAGTTCTCTGCTTTGTCCCTGCCTGCCCTGTCGGTTTGACTCACCTTTGTTTTCAACTGCACCAGTCTCAGATCGATCTCTTTCCTCACTATCTCCCTGGGCCCCACCCCCCCCACCTTACTAGTTCAAATCCTCCCGAGCAGCTGTAGCAAATCTCCCTGCCAGTATATTAGTCCCCTTCCAATTTAGATGCAATCCGTCCTTCTTGTACAGATCACTTCTATCCCAGAAAAGATTCCAATGATCCAAAAATGTGAATCCTTCTCCCATACACCAACTCCTCAGCCATTCATCTGCTCTATCCTCCTATTCCCGCCCTCACTAACTCACAGCACTAGGAGTAGTCCAGATATTACTACCCTTGAAGTCCTCCTTTTTAAATTCCTACCTAACTCTCTAAACTCTCCCTTCAGAATCTCAACCTTTTCCCTTCCTATGTCGTTGGTTCCAATGTATACAATGACCCCCTGCTAGGCCCTCTCCCCTTTGAGAACATTCTGCACAACCAGCTGATGAAGGAGCGGCGCTCGGAAAGCTAGTGTGCTTCCAATCAAACCTGTTAGACTATAACCTGGTGTTGTGTGATTTTTAACTTTGTACACCCCAGTCCAACACCAGCATCTCCAAATCATGATGCACCCTCTCTGAGACATCCTTGACCCTGGCACCAGGGAGGCAACACACCATTCTGATTTTTCACTGCTGGCCACAAAAACATCTGTCTTTGCCTCGGACTGGAGAGTCCCCTAACACAATCGATCTCTTGGAACCTGATGTACCATTCATTGCATTAGAGCCAGTCTCAATACCAGAAACCTGGCTGTTCGTGTTACAGTCCTCTGAGAATCCATCACCCCCTACATTGTTCTGGCTGGCAATTCTATCAACATAAAGTCATCAAATCTATTTTGTGGGAGGTTAAATTTCTAGGTAGTTGTGCTATCTTTTTACCACAGTTATGTAGAACATTTTAACTAGTGAATAATAAATGTAACATTTTTCAAAAGAAAAGGAAGCAGCCAGACTGCGAACAGAAGAGAGAGAAAGGAGACAGAAGAGAGTGAAATGAGGAAAAAGAAGTTATGAGAACAAGAGGAAGACAGAGGAAAGGAAGAAGATACATTTGCTCAAAAGAAGCCTGAACTGGGATCTCCTCATAGCCCAGGATTTGCATGGACGTTTTTGCTTGGATTTTTCTCGTGCTTGAATTGAAATTTCTATTTGAATTTGTTAAATAACAAAGCCCAGTTTTATAATCTTTACATTGCAGCTCCTATGTATACTCTTGAGAGCTCTGACCTAAATCAAACTGTATTATGAAACTGTGACCTTCTGTTACAAGTTATCATTGCTCAGCAGGTTGGTAATGGAACATGAATACAAAGTTTAATCATTTTTCTTCCAAGTTTTCCACTGTCTGCCTGGCAATCAACTCAGTCTTTGAAAAATATTTTTGAATTCGTAAAGACATCTTCCATTTTTCCTGTCAATCTCATTTATTGTTGTAAATGCCCTTTTAATGAGTTTGAATTTCTCATAAATTCAAAGACCTGTAAATGGTGATATGATTTCTGTACAATTAAAACTACTCATACTAAATGCCCTTATCAGTGGAAAGGAGGTCTTGTGGCACAATGAGTAGGATTGCCTACTCTGAGCTAGATACTCTGGGTTTGAGTCCCTCTCCAGGACTTAATGGTTGTGGAAGTTGTGTCAAAAGTGTAACTAAAACTGGTTGATTAACTACATGATGCAGAATGGCACCCATAATTTCAGGTGACAAACCAGCGACTTATTTCAGGAAGAAAACTGTCTCCCAATGTTCAAAATACACAGAGATAGTGTGTAGATTCATCCCTGAAATTGCCTGGCAAAATCCAAATCTGGGGGCAATCAATCTGGAAAAAATTACCCCATGAATAGAATAGATGAAAAGGGTGAGAAGATATTTGTCCAAATATTGGCTGGTTGCGTCTGCGCTTGTTGCTAATAGGTTCATGAGTAAACCTAATAGCATTGAATGTGACAGAGGTATAGCCTGTGATTGGACAAGCAACAGATTAAATAAGTATTGGCAATGAGGGAGTCACCTGAGGAATGTGTGTCAAGGTTCACATGCCCTCTTTGTATGTGCCAGTTATGCAGAGCACCATGTACTGGAATGTATTCCAAGACTGCCCAGACTGATCCAAGCAAGGGAACCTCATTTTCAGGAGAACTATTATTCATTTCACGCTGAAAAACTGGTCTGTGTTGCATCTATGCTCAGTCTCAGTCAAAGAGTTGTATAATGGAGTCATGAACAATGGATGCAGAGGGTGGCCCTTGTCACCTGGAAACCATCCTTATAAAGTTTCTAGATCTCAAAATGAAACAATAGCATGACAGTTCACAAGAATATAGGCATTAGGACAGCTCCCTGAGTACCCAACAATGACTTCTAAGATGTGATATTAATAATGTCATTTCACATGTTCATTGATGGACTGGAACCTTTTTTCTGTTGATGAGGTCTGCCACATTTTAACCCGGACTACACCTCCTCCCACCCTGCCCCCTGTAAAAACGCCATCCCATTCTCCCAATTTCTTCGACTCCGCCGCATCTGCTCCCAGGAGGACCAGTTCCAAAAACGTACAACCCAGATGGCCTCCTTCTTCAAGGACCGCAATTTCCCCCCCGACGTGGTCAACGATGCCCTCCACCGCATCTCTTCCACTTCCCGCTCCTCCGCCCTTGAGACCCGCCCCTCCAACCGCCACCAGGACAGAACCCCACTGGTCCTCACCTACCACCCCACCAATCTCCATGTACAGCGCATCATCCGCCGTCATTTCCGCCACCTCCAAACGGACCCCACCACCAAGGATATATTTCCCTCCCCTCCCCTATCAGCATTCCGTAAAGACCACTCCCTCCGTGACTCCCTCGTCAGATCCACACCCCCCACCAACCCAACCTCCACTCCCGGCACCTTTCCCTGCAACCGCAGGAGGTGCAAGACTTGTGCCCACACCTCCCCCCTCACCTCCCTCCAAGGCCCCAAAGGAAACTTCCATATCCGCCACAGATTCACCTGCACCTCCACACACATCATCTATTGCATCCTCTGCACCCGATGTGGCCTCCTCTATATTGGGGAGACAGGCTGGCTACTTGCGGACCGTTTCAGAGAACACCTCTGGGACACCCGGACCAACCAACCCAACCACCCTGTGGCTCAACACTTTAACTCCCCCTCCCACTCCACCAAGGATATGCAGGTCTTTGGACTCCTCCATTGCCAGACCACAACAAAACGACGGTTGGAGGAAGAGCGCCTCATCTTCCGCCTAGGAACCCTCCAACCACAAGGGATGAACTCGGATTTCACCAGTTTCCTCATTTCCGCCTCCCCCCACCTTGTCTCAGTCAAATCCATCGAATTCAGCACTGCCTTCCTAACCTGCAATCTTCTTCCTGACCTCTCCGCCCCCACCCCAGTCTGACCTATCACCCTCACCTTGACCTCTTTCCACCTATCACATTTCCGATGCCCCTCCCCCAAGTCCCTCCTCCCTACTTTTTATCTTAGCCTGCTGGACAAACTTTCCTCATTCCTGAAGAAGGGCTTATGCCCGAAATGTCGATTCTCCTGTTCCCTGGATGCTGCCTGACCTGCTGCGCTTTTCCAGCAACACATTTTCAGCTCTGATCTCCAGCATCTGCAGACCTCACTTTCTCCTCACATTTTAATTATGACAGTCTCAATGTGACATGTATACAGTTTAGAGCCCCCTGCATCTGGAGAAAGCCAGTTACATTGGCAAAGCCTTCTGCCCTGGCTGAATTATAAACCTCAACACTGGTGTCCTGGGACATTCTTAGTCTGTGGTGACACTTATTTGGCAGAAATGATATTGAGACTCTGGGCCTCCTTTACTTCCTCCACATTCTGAGAAAACCTTCAAATATGATGGTTTCATGTAGAGGCTGTTCAGCAGCCACTGGAAGTTATGGCTAGTCTTGATCTTGCTGACACATTTGTACCTCCTCAATTTCTCTGCACTTTCATTACACTATGGCCACAGCGACAATATACCTGGTTGTGGCTGGATCCTTGCAATTAGGAAGAGAGTTGGACCCACTGACAACATAGGAATGGCGATGTATTTCCAAGGCAGGAAGATGAGTGGCTTGGAGGGCAACATGCAGGTGGTGGTGTTCCTTACATCTGCTGCTCTTGTACTTCTGAATGGCAATGGCTATTGATTTGGAAAGTGCTGTCTAATGTCTAATGCTTCAAGACCTGGGCAGTATCTAGGTTTGAGAGTGAGGTGCTGGAATTGGTGAATTTCTGCACTGTATCTTGTAGATATTACACACTGCTGCAACTGAGCATCAGTGGTGGAAGAAGTGGAGGCTTGTGGATGTGGTGCTAGTGCTTCTTGAATGTTGTCAGAAGTCACACGACACCAGGTTATAGTCCAACGAGTTTATTTGAAATCAGAAACTTTCAGAAAGCTTGTGATTTCAAATAAACCTATTGGACTATAACCTGGTATCGTCTGACTTCTGACTTTATCCATCCCAGTTCAACACCCAGCACCTCCACTTCTTGAGTGTTGTTGGAGCTACACTCATTCAGGCATTTGGGGAGTCATCCATCACACTCCTGATCTCTAATTTATGAATGGTGTACATGTTTTGGGGAGTTAGGAGATGAGCTAGTCCACTTTGATTTCTGTCAATGGTAACCCTTGGGATGTTGATAGTGGGGATTCAGCAACAGTAATGCTATTGAATGTCGGTTATTAGGTTATGCTCTGTTGAAGATGATCATTGCCTGGCACTTGTGTGTTGCAAATATGACTTGTCACTTACCTGCCCAAACCTAGATACTAGGAGAAAGTGAGGACTGCAGAAGCTGGAGATCAGAGTCGAGAGTGGGGTGCTGGAAAAGCACAGCAGGTCAGGAAGCACCCAAGGAGCAGGAGAATTGACATTTCAGGCAAGAACCCTTCATCAGGAATGACTGCCCAGGTCTTGAAGCATTTAGACATGGACTGCTTCCATATCTCAGGGGAATAGGTTTCTTGCCACTCCGTATAATATTCTCGTCTCATCAGCAAAACCTTTGGTGAAAATCAGACATTTTTGTTCTCAATGTCAGTATCACTTTTCTGATCTTTTCATATTTTCCAAACTGCTTCATCATTTCTCATATCATTCCAGAGCTGGGTAGGTGTCACCTCACCAGTTTGTGGAAGGCAGGGTGATGGGTGTTTTTTGTACATAGAAGTACATATTAGGTATTTTGATAATAAATTGCTAACCAATGACTGTTAGCTTGTGCCAATTTAGAAACCGTGGCATCTAGAAAATTTATACTCCCAGACCTGCTGAGAATCTCCTGTGTTTTTTCTTTTTCTTCCAGCATTCCAGTAGCCTTTTTAATTATTCTGTACCCTGGATGCCCTCTGTATCTGGTTTCTTATACTGAATTAGATCAGAAAATTCTCTCTTATCATCCACATGGTTCCTATAACTTCCTACCATTTATAGAATATCTATAATAGAGGATGAACTAAATCAGTATTTAAAAAGTTAATTCATTTCCTTCAATATGGATTTTTGTTCATGTATGATCAGCAAATAACTTTGGTTTTACGTATGCACTATCCCGGTATCTGGTAATGATGGTGATGGGATGTGTCATGCATGTGTGGTGGGCGGCAGGGGTGACAGGTTTATAGAACTGTTTTCTCTCTCTTCACGTGCATAAGTATATTTAAATCAAAAAATGATATAGATTGCCTGCACCACTTGCACACCCTAAACCCCCCCTCCCCTTTCTCCCACAGGTATTCCTCTTTCGTTATATTTACCTTTGAAATATTGGCGAGAAGCAAATTTCTATGAATAATCTTATACACTGTCCTAAGCTTTGAAGCTATTGATGTGACACATTCTGCAGAAAAAGGAATAATAACCTGCTCACTGCTGTCAGGTCAAATCACACTGTACACCTGTATTTGTTTCTTCCCCAAGAGCAATGCTAAAGACAGCATAACATAGAGATAAGGAAGTGCTCACACTACATGTAGTAAATATAGGATTATGCCGAATCAAGAGCTTGTGAAATTATGTCGCACTTCAGTGATGAACCTCAGGCTCATATAATGTTTTTGCTGGCTGATTTGTGTTTAATGAAAAGCTCTCTCTGAACTGATGATTTCTACCACTGGGAAGCTATTTCTCTGCTTACACTCAGAATCAATTGCCAAAGCAAATCTGTAACTTCAAAAAATTTTTAAAATGCTATTGAGATTTTCTTCTTTTTAGTTTGGTTTCTGTTACTCAATTGCATGAAACACTCGTTCAAAATTAGTAAACCTCAAGCAAAGGAGACTGAGGTTTATTTTCTTTTCCTCAAGTTAAAGCGACAGCAAACAAATGTTTGGTCAAAATGGTCAGAATTTTGTCAGCATCCGAGGATTTTGCTGCTCCTCGGATGCTGCCTGAACTGCTGTGCTCTTCCAGCACCACTAATCCAAAATCTGGTTCCTAGCATCTGCAGTCATTGTTTTTACCTAGAATTTTGTCAGTAACATCCTTCCAATGGGAACCAGATGAAAAATAGATTGTGAACAGGATCAAAAATACAGGGATAGGTACAAAATGAGACACCCAAATGTCCTAACAAGCAGAATACTAGAGATTGCTGGAAAAACTCAACAGGTCTGGCAGCATCTGTGGAGACAAAGCAGAGTTAACGCTTCAGGTATAGTTGCCCTTCTTCAGTTCTGTTTTTGTTTCTGATTTCCAGTATCTGCAGTTCTGCTGTCTTCAAGTTCACCTTGGTCTGGAGACCCACTTGCTGCTCACTCAACTTTATTTTCACTAAACTGTCGAACATCCCATTCCCCTTCTGAATCTCCATGCTAGCTGATCATGTGAACAACATTCGTGAGCCATAGAAAAATATTATTTTTTTTAAAATCACAACTAATTTAAAAAATGCTATGGAGGTCTGTGTCAAATGACTCCAGTTGAGATGGGCTCAAATAGGAACTTAGTCAAATGAATAGCTCAATCAACTGATCATTTGATTCATCTGTGAGAGAGGGAATTTAATTCATCCATTCCTTTCTGCTCATTTAGGTACAGGTACATCTTCTTCAAGGGCCTCAGCACCACATGGAGTTAAGATGAGAAGGTGGTCAACGTGCCAAAGACCTGGAGGATGTTCTGCAAGAAAGGTCACAAGCACCATCCATATTAAGTTACCCAATATGAGAATGAAAAGGATTCCTTGCGTAAACAGTGCAATAAGCATTATGACAGGAAGCAGAGTGATGGGGTGAACAGACAAAACCTATATTTCAAATAAAGGCTAGGACCACACAGAAGGTTGTGCTAAGACTTGTGTTTGTGGAGCCCAACTCTCGATCAGAGACAGAGAATGCAAGCAATTTGAGCTGGGAGGAGACAACAAGATGAATGGCCAAATCATCTGGTTCTAAGCTGCAGACTTTGTTCTTTGGAGAAAAAATTCACTTAAAATTAAGGAAAGCAATAACTTCTCTGGAATGAAACAATGGGCGGAAAACTATACTGAGGTTTAGTTTGGTTAGCTCCACACACCCAGGGTAAATTTCAGGAGCACACATCTGCTTAGCCAGTTTGACAGTTTTATCTTTTAAGGTAATGGATCTTTAATGTGGGACATCTGTCCATTTCCAGGAGAATATCCTGAATTATAGGACTGCTGGCCATGAGTGCTGTAGGTAGACAAGAGGGTGGCATTCAGCAACCAACCTAAGCATTGGATAAATCCAGGAACCAACTGAGACCAGGCTGACAAACTCCAGAAAGTGGATTGGACAAACATGTGAACTCTACAAGGTCACCCTTCATAGAATGAGTGAATTTTACAGTGGAAGGAGGCCATTCAACCCATTGTGCCTGTACCAGCTCCATCAAGAGCTACCCAGCTAGTCCCATTCTCCTGTTCCATGTATTTGGAAAGGCAAGGACTGATTATGGATAGACAACACGGCTTTGTGGGTGGAAAATCATGTCTCAGAAACTTGATTGCATTTTTTGAAGAATTAACAAAGAAAATTGATGAGGGCAGAGCGGTGGACATGATCCATATAGACTTCAGTAAGGCATTTGACAAGATTCCTCATGGTAGAATGGTTAGCAAGGTTAGATCACATAGTATATGGGGAGAAGTAGCCATTTGGATACATAACTGGCTTGAAGGTAGAAGACAGAGGGTGGTGGTGGAGGGATGCTTTTCTGACTGGAGACCTGTGACCAGTGGTATGCCATGAGGATCGGTGCTGGGTCCACTGCTTTTCGTCATTTAGATATATGACTTGATGTGAACCTCGGAGGTTTAGTTACTCTTGCTAGCAATCTTAAAATTGTGACCCCTTGTTACTGACATACCAACTAGTGGATACAGAATATCCTTCTTTACCCTGTCAAAATTACTCAGAATAGTTAATTCTTCAATAAGGTCAACTCTTAATTTTTTCCTGCTCCAAGGAGAATAAGCGTGGTTTCTCTAATCTTTTCTTGGATCCAAAATCCCTCATTTCTGATACCATTCTCGTAAATCTCCTTTGCACTCTCTCCACGGTTTTGACAATCTTGCTTAATTAAAGACCCAAAAACGGAACACCATAATTGACCAATAATTGAGGTGTAGCATCACCTCTTTGTTTTTATATTCTCAGCTTGATAGCAAGGTAGACATAGGGAGGTAAAGCTATGAGGTGGGGTCTCCAATTCCCAAAGAGGGATTGTCAAGGAGAGACATGCTAATTGCCCTGACTGTAGTTTTCTGGGTTCAACTTATTGGTCTGCAGGACAAGCATAGGCATATTCTGAGCTCATCATATTGGAGCAGGAGCCAGGACTGAGCCCTTTAATTGAACCTCATTTGCCCACTTAAAGGCCTCGGTCAAAAAACACCTAAATTATCAGCCACCCATAAAAGTCAGAGGTGGTTGATAACATGGCACTCCAATTTCCTCATGCACCCATCTGTTTTCTTGCCCGTGGGCGGCCCAGAATATCAGATTTTGGATGTGGCACCACAACTATTCAACTATTTATGGTAAGCTTCTCGCGATTCGTGATAATTTTCCCATAGTTTGGAAAAGTTTTTTAAGCAGCAGTCTGTACTTTGGATATGGTGCATTAGTTAATTAGACATAAGAAGTATATGACGAATGATAATTGAGGGTGGTTCACTATTAACAAAAGATGAACAGATGGTTGGCACAGAATGCGCTAATCTCAGTATCTTGTGGATACAGCATCCTCGAGATGAAGTGTTCCAGGGTCCTCCTCCCCCTCTGCTGGTCCCTCTTCCATTTGAAGATAGCATCAGTCTGGTAAGCAGTGCCATCCAACGAGGCCTGCCCACTGACTCATCTTTACTTTGAAATGCTGGTAGTTGAGGCTTTCCTTCTAATGAATACATAACATGCACCAGATATCAGAATGGACATCTTCCATGACACCCAGCTCCCAGCATAAAGTCAGTTTTCATTGTGCCAAGAACATCTCCTGGCTCTTTCCAAACACTTGCACGATAAGGGGTGCACTACCTAGCACCATGGAGTGTAGCATGGCAGCCTAACTGAAGTGACCTAGATGCATCCAGTGGATCTTTTCAGACTTGTTCATGCTATTGCAAAAAGAGATAACTCAAGATCATATTCGTTACTTTCCTAAGTTATTAACTAAATAGAAAATACCAGATAAATTTCTTACAAAAAAATCTCAGCACAATGTGTGTGAAGGAACATTGCTTTGGATTTAAATGTAATTTTGAAGCAGCGTTTTGAGTCTTATCAAGGCAAAACTTTGTCAGGATAAAGAATGTGATGGTTTAACTACAATTTTATTATAAAAATTACAAAAGAATGCAAAGAAGAACACTTAAATTACAGATAAATCATAAATTTACACTTAATTGACAGGTCCTCCCGTTTGTCACGAGGCGGCTCTCAGTTTCATATTTAGATCTTGTTTCTGCGTTGAGAGCATTATCGTTCAGTTTCATGATGTCTTTCAATACAGCTTCCTCACTTAATTCCTTGGGTAGTGACGTGATGAATGAAATATGCTGTAACAATGAAAATCAGAAAAAAAGAGAATGATTAAGCAAGGAGCTATTTCAAATTTTGTAAGCAAGGTAGCAAAGTAACATTCAATAAATGACAAAACCAGAAAGTCTGTCTGGAAAATAAAGCAGCAGCTTAAAGTAAGAAGTCTTTATTAGTTATTACCTTTGACAGCGGTTAACTTTCTTGGTGAGTTCATGGGCTTTATCCTGGACAACCATAGTCTGCACTGATGAATGTGAGCACTTTCTCAATTGAAAACTCTTCTCCACCCTCCTCCTGTATTTGTTCAGGATCTGGAGTGTGCTGAATGCACACTCAATTTCCCTCTCCCCAGATACTGTCTCAACCTCTCTTTCTTTCCTCCTCCCCAGTCTTTTTTCTTTCCTCCTCCTCAGTTTCTCGCTTTCACTGAAGTCTGTTTCTTGCCATTCCCAGACCCTCGCTCTCTCCCAAGTTTCCTTCTCCCCTCCTCACCTCCCCATGTCTTACTCTCTCCACACATTCCCAGTATCTTTCTCCATCTCTCCCCAAGCTCTACCACCTCTCTTCCAGTTTCTCTGCATCATGCCCCCTCGCCCCAGTATCCCTTTACAACCTGCAGCCTCACTTTCCCTCCATTACCCAAGTTCAGGCCTGGACCAGAACTGAGAAGCTCCTCACAAACTCCCTCCCAACCTATTAATCCCATTCAAATATTGAGCACATTTTCCCTTCACTCCCAGGATGAAGAGATAACTCCCTGTTACTGCTCCCATGAGTATGAATCTTCTTTGACAGCTTGATATCAGTAGTTCGTGGAATAATTGTGTCTAGCACCTTGTGCAACTTAGCAGCATTTATGAAGGAGACCACAACCTATGCTGTAGATTAGATTACTTACAGTGTGAAAAAAGGCCCACCAAAGCACAACCCACCCAGATCCATTCCCCTACACCTAACACTATGGGCAATTTAGCATGGCCAATTCACCTAACCTGCACATTTTTTTTTGGATTGTGGGAGGAAACCGGAGCACCCAGAGGAAATTCACGCAGACACGGGGAGAATGTGCAAACTCCACACAGAGAGTCGCCTGAGGCGGGAATTGAACCCAGGTCTCTGACGCTGTGAGGCAGCAGTGCTAACCATTGTACCACCGTGCTGCCCACTGTACTGTCTTGTGTAACCACCCAAGCAAGCCACATGGAGAGTGTCGTCACTTCAAGGGCATTTCGCCAAGATCATATGAAGAAATGTGGCTACCATGACAGATCTTAAGCATTAATCTATTGTAGTCTATCTTGTCTGGATTCAACATGTTAAGGAAATAAACACAGAGCATCCAAACTTCATCACTGCCGATAATCACAAAGATCTGTACACGTACTGAGAGAATGTCTGGCATCAAGGATTGACAGAAGTTTCCATGGGTGATACAAATCATCTAATGTTGACGATGTACCAAAAAACCCCTGTTACTCAAATGTGTATAACTCTGTGTCCGAATCCACAGATCTTGGCAAACTCTTTACGAATCTCCAAGAAACTAACAGTGTAATGGTCATCGTACACTTCAATACAATGAAGCTTGGCCCATCTCTCTCTCTCCAAATTCAAATGGCAAAGAGTCAGCTTGAGCACCCAAGATCAAATATTGCTTCACCATATCAGCTATTATAGTGCATTGCACCCCCCTCCCCCAGTGAAAATTCCCCACTGTCGCAGAATCTCCCCAGGTAAGAAGGACAACACAAACTTTCACTGAATTTTACTTCTTCAATAAACTGCCCTCCTCATGTCTTCCACTGTCACTGCCATATCCAAGCACAGAGGTCTTAAATTCCATACATCTGGTGACATTTCCTCTTTCGCCAATCATATGCCTTGATCTCCATCCCAGTTAGCTCTGATCATCCATCACTGATTTTTTTCTTTCACCTCAATGAAATACATCACCATTTCAGGCTAACCATTTTCCCAATATTTTAAATAAATACTAGTAATAACAGGGTGGTAGAATGTTCTTAGAGGCTGAACAGCGACTATTTTCCTTCTCAGGTTCAGCAATCTGAGATCAATATTATTTGTTGCACTGCTGCTGCTGTGCTAATTTACCACAGGGATTCGTGTGGATTTTCTGTTGTATACAGCTCATGATCACTTCTGTACTCTAAGGACAATACTCCCAGTTTCTCCAATCTCTCTACATAGCGAAGACCCTCAAACCTAGTACTATTCTGATAAATCTCCTCTGCACCTTTTCTACCGGCATGAATCATTCCTTAAGTCCTTAGATTGAACATTGTGCACTCACTGAACAGAGCCCAGCTAGTTATATATGTTCACCATACATCATTGATTTAGTCATCTTTACCACAGTTTATAAAGCCCAGAATCCCATATATCTTTTTAACGGTGTTGTGTCGCTTTTAAAGATTTGTGTATGTAAGCCACTAGAGCTCTGTCTTTCTGCACTCCTTTTAAAATTATACCATTTAATTAATCATTCTTTTCTTTCACGATATCATATCACAATTCTTGCATTAAATTTCATCTTCTATGTGTCCATCTTTATTCTCCTGAAACCTGCCACCGTACTCCTCACTGTTTGCAACTTATCTAACGTCTGCATGATTTGACATCATGTTTCTTTTGCAGACCATTACAGTACAATAACAAAGAATTAGGAGTGCCCGTGGATTGTATATTCCTTCCCATCCGATGAACAAGATCCCATTACTCTCTACTTTCCAACTGGCTATATACCATTCAGTCATCCGGCGAGTTAGATTAGATTAGATTAGATTACTTACAGTGTGGAAACAGGCCCTTCGGCCCAACAAGTCCACACCGCCCCGCTGAAGCGCAACCCACCCATACCTCTACATTTACCCCTTACCTAACACTACGGGCAATTTAGCATGGCCAATTCACCTGACCTGCACATCTTTGGACTGTGGAAGGAAACCGGAGCACCAGGAGGAAACCCACGTAGACACGGGGAGAATGTGCAAACTCCACACAGTCAGTCGCCTGAGGCGGGAATTGAACCACTGCTGTGAGGCAGCAGTGCTAACCACTGTGCCACCATGCCGCCCACAAGAGTTAAGGGTCTTGTATTTAGACTAGCTTTCCATCTGGTTATCCTTGTTGTCTTAGAAGTTTCTTTTATTCTGGACTCTTCCTTGGACCGCATGGTGGAGTCTTTGTTCACTTTTGACTGTTTTCTTTAACTTAAATAGTGGAAGACAAATAAGATAAATGGCCTACTCTTGCTCTTATTTCTTATAAAAACAAAGAATTGAACATATTTTTCTTAGTGCAAAAAGAAAGCTATGAATAGTTGTAGCAGAAGTAATCACATGATAAAAACAACCTTGAACCTCTCTGCATTATTAAATCCTGTGAAATGGCTAGAATAAGAATAATAAAACTCATGTAGCCCAGATTAGAATCAGAAAGGGGAAAATTGCGTGCAACCTATCAAGTATAAATAGTATACATGAGTATTTCTAAGTATAGAAATAAGACAATACAAACCATGGAAATACAATAAACTGACCCAGAGCAATGCATAAATCTTGGCACCAGCCCAGAAGTCAGTCCCTGCATGTAAACACTGCTCATTAAAGGAAGAGCACAAAAGTAAAACTCCATGGGATATAAACTGGAATGCATTGCACTTGCATCTTTAATATGTTACAGATTCATACCATACAGCAATGGGGGTAAGCTTGCACTGATTCTATGAGGTGTGTTTATTTTTAGGTGCCTTGTTAATACTGTATCTTTTATTGGAATCAGAAGTATTGCTGAATAGGCTGGGCCAGGTGTCCATAGGTTTAACAAAGGGACTAATTCATGTACCGAATACGTTGAACATAATGGCTGTGACGGTAATACTGACTATATGTCTGAAAACTGTGAAGTAATTCTACTGTAGCTTTGTCCAAAATCCCATTGCATTCAGATGACCATCAGTCATTGAATTGTTTGGCATCAGGTCTTCCATCCCAATTGGAAGGCTAGCAGTGTTTCAGTCTCAGCAGTGCAGCTTAACATTAGCCCAGACCCTTAGTTGTCTTAGGGTTGCTACATTTGAATATAATACTTAGCTGTAATAAATGTCGAGTAGATTTGGCAGTATCACAATATCCACTTCCAGTTTCTTATATCTTGGGAGAGAATGAAAGTGTTGTTGCATCAAGTAAAATATCCTGTTGGAGGCAAATTCACATATCGGGGATTCAAGTGGCCATCCACTCATTGGTGTTGGATATTTGGAAAACTAATTGAAGTCCAACCAGACAAAACTTTGGAAAACAGAGGATTCTAACAAAAAGAAAATTTTACATGTTCCTGTAAGTAAGGATGCTGTACATATCTATTAGTAGAGCATTAACCAACAAAAGACAATGTTTGAAAGGGTTCAGAAAATATTTACAAGCATGTTGCTGGTGTTGGAAGGTTTGAGCTATAGAGGGAGGCTGAATTGGCTGGATCTGTTTTCCCTGGAGGATCGGAGGTTGAGGAGTGACCTATTAGAGGTTTATAAAATCATGAGGGGCAAGGATGGGGTAAATAGATAAAGTCTTTTCCTGGCGTAGAGGAGTCCAGAACTAGAAGGCATAGGTTTAAAGTGAGAGGGGAAAGATTTAAAAGGCATCTAAGGGGCAACTTTTCAACGCAGAGGGTGGTAGGTGTATGGAATGAGCTGCCAGAGGAATTGGTGGAGGCTGATATAATTACAACATTTAAAAGACATCTGGATGGGTATATGAATAGGAAGGGTTCAGAGGGATATGGGCCAGGTGCTGGCAAATGGGACTAGATTAGGTTACAATATCTAGTCAGCATGGATGAGTTGGACTGAAGTGTCTATTTCTATGCTATACATCTCTATGACTCTGTGATTCTAAAAGACAGAGCTAATTTCTTTTGTTTGGAATGGCAGATTCCTTCAAGATAAAGTATATTTCAAAGATTGACTCAATAAAAATAAATGAAAAAGTAGCACTTCACTTAGCTATGAGGAAAGATTGAACAAACTTGGTTTGTTTACACTTGAACATTGAGACTGAGAGATGACCTGTTGAAGGTTACAAAATTATGAGAGACATGGAGAGAATGGATTGTCTTTGTCCAGGGGATAGAAATGTCAGTTACTAAGCGACATAGGTGTAAGGTAAAGGCAGATAATTTTAAAGGAGATGTGAGAGGCAATTTGTTTTACACAAAGGGTGGTAAGTGCCTGAAATGCACTTCTAGAGGAGATGGCAAAAACAGCTACAAGAGCAATGTTTAAGAGGCCGCTTGATAGATATATAAATAGGCAGAGAAGAGACAGATACAGACTGTGTAGAGGCAAAATGTTTTTATTTTAGAAATGTGTCATGTGTCAGTGCAGTCTTGATGGGTCAAAGGGCCTGTTCCAGTGCTGTACTGTTTTATGTTCTTTGTTTAGTTTTGAGCTCAGACACAGTGTAACGCATGAAAGAGATCTTAGAGGCCCTTAGGGAGGGAATTCTAGGATTTTAACCCAGCAACAGTGAAGGAACGGCAATGCATTTACCAAGTCAGGGTGGTGAATGACTTGGAGGGGAGTTTGCAAGTGGTGGTGTTCCCATGCATCTACTGCCGCATCCAAGTCATTACTACTTATTGTAAATAATTATGGCAACAGACTAAAGTACACTGGCAAACTGTTTTAAAGCCTGTGTATTCAGTGGGGAGTGACCATGCTCAACTAATTCAGCAGGACATATGGTACATATTACAAAGAACAAAGAAAAACAAAGAAAATTTACAGCCCAGGAACAGGCCCTTCGGCCCTCCAAGCCTGAGCCGATCCAAATGTACTGTCTAAACCTGTCGGTCAATTCCTAAGCATCTGTATCCCTCTACTCCCCACCTATTCATGCATTTATCCAAACGCATCTTAAATGAATCTACCGTGCCTGCCTCTACCATCTCTGCTGGCAACGTGTTCCAAACGCCCACCACCCTCTGTGTGAAGTACTTGCTGCATGTATCCCTCTTAAACTTTCCACCTTTCACCTTGAAAGTGTAACCTCACGTTATTGAATCCTTCACCCTGGGAAAAAGCTTGTCTCTATCCACCTTGTCTATACCCTTCATGATTTTGTAAACCTCAATCAGGTCCCTCCTCAATCTCTTTTTTTCTAATGAAAATAAACCTAACCTACTCAACCTTTCCTCACAGCTAACACCTTCCATACCAGGCAACATTCTCGTAAACCATCTCTGCACCGTCTCCACAGCATCAACATCCTTTTGGTAATGTGGCGACCAGAACTGTACACAGTATTCTAAATGCGGCCGAACCAATGTCTTGTACAATGTTAACATGACTTGCCAACTCTAATACTCAATACCTCATCCAATGAAGGCAAGCATACTATATGCCTTCTTGACCACTCTATCCACCTGTGCAGCAACCTTCAGGGTACAATGGACCTGCACTCCCAGATCTCTCTGCTCATCAGTCAAAAATGAAACAAAACAAGATGGATTTTAAAAAAATAGAAAATATTGGAAATACTCAGCAGTATAAAAAAGAGATGTAGAGTTACTACAGCAGGTCTATGATCCATCACCAGAAAGTTTAGACAATAATGAGACTTGGGACTTGAATGATGCAGAAGGATGTGCTGATTGGAAAATAAGGATCTGGAAAAGCAGAGGGAGTTTCTAGATGGAAAGCTGTTCAAATGTAAGAAAAGAACCAGTGATGTTAGGCAATACTGTATATCAATATGGTGTGTGAGCGTGAAACTCATCTGCTGTAATAGCATTTAAGCTGAGCAATTTAGTAACTGTTACTACTGCATAATGAAGCAATGTATACAAATTGTTTTGTTTTAAAGTCAGTTTTTTTGATGTCCATGTCCCATTTTTCACATTTCCGGTAGCTCAGTCCAAAATCAGACCATATGATCCAAAACAATCCTGGTGTCAACATTGATTTTATAGGCAATTCACAATGGCAAAATTCAACCATTATAATTATAGCTGAGTACCTTGGTTTCCTAAGAAAATGTTTTGTGGATTCTGTGTACATAATATACTTCAAGACATAGTCAATATTTAAAAAATAGAGAAAGTAAGACAGCCTGAGGTAAAACATAGAAATCTACTTAAAAAGAATTGTGTGGTGTCATCATTTTCCCAAATTATAATTTTAAATATTCAGCTTTAAAATTGAATGTCAACTTTTAGCTGTGAAGATGAAGGGCGATCAAAAAGAGCTTCAATATCAATTCCATTCTCAACAGTCCTTCAGTTAAATTACTGTGATAAATCCTCCAATACTTAGAATGAAATGGCCATCAATGCTCATACTGAAAACTAATTGCCTAAGAAAATTAAATCTGAATTTTCATGTTGCTCTTCAAATTTTTGCTAGAGTTTTTTTTAGAGTACACCGATAGTATATTTTTTCTTTTCTATGTCAATGAAATGGTTTAATAATAATGGTTTGTTACGTGCTGATAGAATGCAGTATTACAAAAGTCACAGTACCTTTATATGATTAGAATGCGCAATTGACTGCAGACTTCTTTTTCATTACAGGCTGACAGGAAACACTGGCAAGATTGGTATTTACTTAAGGGGTCTTGCTAGCCTTGCACAACTGAAGTGGTATGCTCAGTGGCTTCTGTTGACAACCAAGAGTCAGCCATATTGGTGTAGCAGCAGCAGAAATGCCAAATAGGCCAGACAGAGTAATAGTAGCAGAGTTCTTCCTTCAAAGTCATTGCTATTAACATCTGAAGCTTCATGGTCATTTTCCTTAGCCAGATATCTATGCCCCATGAACCAGTCAAGTCATGAGAAACTGCTACCATTATAAACTGCCCCAAACAGGGTTTTGTGCTCAGGCCAACAACTTATTTAAATCTAGTATGCGAATCAGACCAGAACTTTTCATAGAATCATATAGGTCTGGATTAGAGTGGCATCGGTCTTTTGCCCGAAACGTCGATTTTCCAGCTCCTTGGATGCTGCCAAACCTGCTGTGCATTTCCAGCACTACTCTAATCCAGACTCAGGTTTCTAGCATCTGCAGTCCTCGTTTTTACCCCATAGAATCCCTACAGTGTAGAAGTAGGCCATTTGGTCCATTGAGCCCAAACCAACTCTCTCCCCTATCCTTAAAACTCAATATTTCCTATGGCTAATCCATCCAACCTGCACATCTTTGGACAGTGGGAAAAAACCAAGAGCACCCAGAGGAAACCCACACAGACATGGGAAGAATGTGCAACTCCACACAGTTGGTTTCCCAAGGGTGGAAACAAACCCGGGTCCTTGGCACTATGAGGCAGCAGTGTCAACCACTGAGCCACATGCCACTCCAACCCCACTTTTGAATTGTAGGTTTTCATATTAGCAGGGGATTGAATGGATTGAGAATGCCCTGAGTTAGAGGGCAAGGAAGATTGGGAAGTCACATGTGGTGGATACTCACTATGAAATTTTGTGTTGCTTTATTTCTCTGAACTCAGCCTCAGGAGTTGTGAATTCATGAGTGGATTTCAATGTTCCTTGGCTGGGAAGATTGAACCAGAGTTCCTGTTCTTTTTCCAGAAAACCTCTGTTTCTTAGTGAACGTGTATTTATTTCAGATGGCACATATTTGGATTTTTGAAATACCCTTAATGAGTAACTCATGCCTGAGGTCAAAGTAAATGCACTCAGAGGGTGGGCAGCAGAATGGTTGGCAAGCTGGCTACAAAGCAAAAATTGGTACAGCTGAATTTTACTGAAAAGGAAGACAATCCAATTTCAGGAACCAATTTGAGTGGCCTGGCTACTTGTCTGGGTGACAGGAGATTGTGGGAGATTTTGCCATTAGGTGGAAGCCAGCCAATGGTAGGAAAGAGAAACTCCCTCCAGATTTTGCATCTGAAAAGAAAAATTTACGAAAGGATCTTTAAAGCTGGTAGAGGTAAGTGCTCTTTATTGTATTAGCGGAACTACATTCAAAAGCAGGTCCAAGGGATGAAACAGCAGTGTATTAATCTGCTGCATCATTCAGTCCCATCATTTGATGCTGTTCAGTTGGCCTTATCATAGAATCCATGCAGTGTGGAAAAAGACCATTTGGCCCAACAGGTCCACATCAATCCTCTGAAGAGTGTCCCAACTGGACCTATTCCCCTACCGTATTACTCTACATTTCTCCTGACTAATGCACATAACCTGACATCCCTGAACACCATGAGCAGTTTAGTATGGCCAATTCACCTAACCTGTACATCTTTGGACTGTGGGAGGAAATGCTATGAGAAAATAGTTCCTTGAAACAATTAGTACCAATGGGTGTTGTTAAATGGACCAGATTCAGAAGAGACAGAACGATAGCATAAATATTTATTTAAGATGTCCAAGACGAGACAGATAGCTTGTTCACAATAGTATTGTGCCCAAGGGCAGCCTACTGATGCATGACTCCATGTGGACAAAACAAATGCAACATAAGTTATGTATCCATTGATGCTTCTAACTACTATAAAAAGAATCATCTTGTCAGTCACTGTGTGTCAAATCAGTCAGGTTGAATATGACTATATAAATTTATTCCTCTGCTTAATTTAATGGTAGGAACATGCACTTAATGATGTGATCTATACTGGAACAAAGTGACCTTAGTTATGCAAAGCTTTCTATACTTGCAAGTGATGGTTCAGTCTAAAATATGCTGTCTCCTGAAGGGAGCCATTTAGAACAGAAAGTCCTTAGCATCTGACCACATTATCATGGCATCACTAAGATGGCATATTTCCAAGTTTCAGTGAAATTTGCCCTTGTGTCGGTTCTCCTCCTTGTGAAACCTGCTTTCACGCCTCTGTTACCTCTAGAATCAATTATTCCAATTCACGTATTGTTGCTATCCTAAATCCTACACTCTGCAAACTTGAGATCATTGGACGAAACTCTGCTGTTCATGTTATGCTCACAGTAAATTCCATTCCACTAGTCCTTTTGTACTTGCTGACTTGCAATGAATCATTTCACATTTGTCCATGTTGAACTCCATCTGCCACCTCTCATCCCCAGCTCTGCATCCTGTCATCTTGGTGTAGCCTGCAACAGCCCTGGACACTATCTATAACACCACCAACCTTTGTGTCATCAGCAAACTTACTGACCCACCGTTCCACTTCTTCATCCAAATCATTCGTAAAAACTACAAAGAGCAGAGGCCCAAGAACAGATCCCTGTTGGACATCGCTGGTCACTGACTTCCAGGCAAAATACTTTCCATTCACTACCACTCACTGTCTTCTTTCAGCCAGCCAATTCTGTATCCAGACAGCCAGATTTCCCTGTATCCTATACCTCCTAACTTTCTGAATTTCAAGAGAAGGGTGTAGTTATATAACCTGTCATTTAAAAATGAAGGGGCAACTTTTATTCCATTAATTCACAAGATGAAGGCATTGCTGACTGAGCAAGCATTAATTACCCATCCCTAATTGCTAAGAGCTCAGGTGGCAGTTAAGAGTTAACTGCATTTCTGTGGACCTGGAGTCACATGTAGGCCAGTCCACGTAAGGATGGCAGATTTCATTCTCTAAAGATAAATAGTGAACCAGATGGGATTTCTCCCAACAATCAACAATAGTCTCATCATGAAGCTCTTCTGTGAAAATTTTATTGAAATCTGCCATAGTGAGATTCGAACCTTAGTCCTTAGAGCACTACCTGGGTCTCTGGATTAATAGTTTGTAATAAAACTACTTAATAAAAAATGCTGTCTCAAATTACCTCAGATGGAGCTTAAAGGGCTATTGTTGAGGGAGTTTATTTCAAATATTCAATGTTGATGAGACATGCACCTACTGGAGAAAATTGCCTCATAGAAACATAAGAGCAGTAGGTCATTCAGCTTATCAAATCTGCCCCACTATTCAATACAATCATAGCTAATTGAACACTTCAGTACTTTTTACCCACCCCATCACATATCCCTGTGGCACTGATATACAGACATATATCAATTTCTACAGTAAACCTACTTAAACAAGCATTATAAAGGCTCACAATTCTTTGAGTCAAAATAATTTTGTTTATCTGTGATCAAAGTGGAATCCCCCATATTTTTATATTGTGCCCATTGATTCTATATCCCCCTACAAGGGGAAGCATCTGAATGTATCTACTCTGTCTATCCCTTTCAGTAGTTTGTAAGTTGGAATGAGATCACCTATCACTCTTTGAAACCCCAGAGAATACTGGCCCAGTTTGACAATCTCTCTTCAGAGCACACTCCCATGATTCCAAGAACAAGTGGGGTAAAACTTTGTTGCACTCCTTCAGTGCAATGTAACCTTTCCTGAAGTAAAGAGACCAAAACAACCATGATATCCAGGTGTGGTCCAGCCAAGATCCTGTACAATTGAAACAAGACTTTGCTACTCCCCCCCTCAAATTCTCTTACAGTAGAGTCTCCCTACATGAGTCACCTAAGTGACATAATGTCAGATGACCAATAGTTGTGGTTAAAACTGTAGGTTTTAAGGAATGTCTCAAAAAGGGAAGTGGGAAGGGAGGAAGTGGGCAATACATTCCAGACCAACTAAAGATGTGTCCACCAACTGAGAGGAGGTGATGGTCTAGTGGTATTATCACTGGTCTATTAATCCAGAGACCCAGGTAATGTTCTCGGGACCTGGGTTCAAATCCTGCCATGGCAGGTGTTGGAATTTGAATTCAATATAAGAAAGTATGAATTAAGAGTCTAAAGATGAGCATGAATCCATTGTCAATTGTTGCAAAAGCCCATCTGGTTCACTATTGTCCCTCAGGGGAGGAAGCAGCCATCCTTACCTGTGGCCTGGCCTACGTGTGACTCCAGACTCACAGCATTGTGGTTGACTCTTAACGGGCCCTCTAGGCAATTAGTGATGGACAATAAATGCTGTCCTAACCAGCGATGCTTACATCCTGTGAATGAATAAAAAAGAATACACTGAGGATTCACCAAAGGCAAAAATAAGAGGAGAGCAAATATCTCAGAGGGTTATGAAGCTGGGGAGCTTGAACAAAGGGAGAGGTAATGCCATGAAGGTCAAATTTGAATGCTGAATACAGTGTTAAAGACAGGATTCTTGGCAGTGTGGAGGAACAGTGGGATCTTGGGGCCCACGTGCATAGATACTTCAAAGTTGTCACCCAAGTTGATTGGGTTGCTAAGAAGGCGTATGTCATTTTGTCTAACATTAACGGGGGATTGAGTTTAAGAGCTGCAATGTTTTGCTTCAACTCTATAAAACTCTGGTTAGACCACACTTGAAATATTGTGTCCAGTTCTGTTCGCCTCATTATAGGAGAAAGTAAGGACTGCAGATGCTGGAGATCAGAGATGGAAATGTGTTGCTGGAAAAGCGCAGCAGGTCAGGCAGCATCTAGGGAACAGGAGAATCGACGTTTCGGGCATTAGCCCTTCTTCAGGAATGAGGGAAGTTGGTCCAGCAGGCTAAGATAAAAGATAGGGAGGAGGGACTTGGGGGAGGGGCGTCGGAAATGTGATAGGTGGAAAGAGGTCAAGGTGAGGGTGATAGGTCAGACTGGGGTGGGGGCGGAGAGGTCGGGAAGAAGATTGCAGGTTAGGAAGGCGGTGCTGAATTTGATGGATTTGACTGAGACAGGCTGGGGGGAGGGGAAATGAGGAAACTGGTGAAATCCGAGTTTATCCCTTGTGGTTGGAGGGTTCCTAGCCGGAAGATGAGGCGTTCTTCCTCCAACCGTCGTTTTGCTGTGGTCTGACGATGGAGGAGTCCAAAGACCTGCACATCCTTGGTGGAGTGGGAGGGGGAATTGAAATGTTGAGCTATAGGGTGGTTGGGTTGGTTGGTCCGGGTGTCCCAGAGGTGTTCTCTGAAACGCTCCGCAAGTAGGCGGCCTGTCTCCCCAATATAGAGGAGGCCACATCGGGTGCATAGGATGCAATAGATGATATGTGTGGAGGTACAGGTGAATCTGTGGCGGATATGGAAGTTTCCTTTGGGGCCTTGGAGGGAGGTGAGGGGGGAGGTGTGGGCGCAAGTCTTGCACCTCCTGCGGTTGCAGGGGAAGGTGCCGGGAGTGGAGGTTGGGTTGGTGGGGGGTGTGAATCTGACGAGGGAGTCACGGAGGGAGTGGTCTTTACTAAATGCTGATAGGAGAGGGGAGGGAAATATATCCTTGGTGGTGGGGTCCGTTTGGAGGTGGCGGAAATGGCGGCGGATGATGCGCTGTACATGGAGGTTAGTGGGGTGATAGGTGAGGACCAGTGGGGTTCTGTCCTGGTGGCGGTTGGAGGGGCGGGGTTCAAGGGCGGAGGATCGGGAAGTGGAAGAGATGCGGTGGAGGGCATCGTCGACCACGTCGGGGGGGAAATTGCGGTCCTTGAAGAAGGAGGCCATCTGGGATGTGCGTTTTTGGAACTGGTCCTCCTGGGAGCAGATGCGGCGGAGTCAAAGGAATTGGGAGAATGGGATGGCGTTTTTACAGGGGGCAGGATGGGAGGAGGTGTAGTCCAGGTAGCTGTGGGAGTCGGTTGGTTTGTAGTAGATGTCCGTGTTGATTCGGTCGCCTGAGATAGAAATAGAAAGGTCGAGGAAGGGGAGGGAGGAATCTGAGACTGTCCAGGTGAATTTGAGGTTGGGGTGGAAGGTGTTGGTGAAGTGGATGAACTGTTCAACCTCCTCGTGGGAGCACGAGGCGGCGTCGATACAGTCATCGATGTAGCGGAGGAAAAGGTGGGGGGTGGGGCCAGTGTAGTTGCGGAAGATGGATTGTTCCACATATCCTACGAAGAGGCAGGCATAGCTGGGGCCCATGCGGGTGCCCATGGCTACTCCTTTCGTTTGGAGGAAGTGTGAGGATTGGAAAGAGAAGTTGTTCAGGGTGAGGACCAGTTCAGTCAGTCGAAGGAGGGTGTCTGTGGAAGGGTACTGGTCGGTACGGCGGGAAAGAAACACCTTCCACCCCGACCTCAAATTCACCTGGACAGTCTCAGATTCCTCCCTCCCCTTCCTCGACCTTTCTATTTCTATCTCAGGCGACCGAATCAACACAGACATCTACTACAAACCAACCGACTCCCACAGCTACCTGGACTACACCTCCTCCCATCCTGCCCCCTGTAAAAACGCCATCCCATTCTCCCAATTCCTTCGATCCGCCGCATCTGCTCCCAGGAGGACCAGTTCCAAAAACGCACATCCCAGATGGCCTCCTTCTTCAAGGACCGCAATTTCCCCCCCGACGTGGTCGACGATGCCCTCCACCGCATCTCTTCCACTTCCCGATCCTCCGCCCTTGAACCCCGCCCCTCCAACCGCCACCAGGACAGAACCCCACTGGTCCTCACCTACCACCCCACTAACCTCCATGTACAGCGCATCATCCGCCGCCATTTCCGCCACCTCCAAACGGACCCCACCACCAAGGATATATTTCCCTCCCCTCCCCTATCAGCATTCCGTAAAGACCACTCCCTCCGTGACTCCCTCGTCAGATCCACACCCCCCACCAATCCAACCTCCACTCCCGGCACCTTCCCCTGCAACCGCAGGAGGTGCAAGACTTGCGCCTACACCTCCCCCCTCACCTCCCTCCAAGGCCCCAAAGGAAACTTCCATATCCGCCACAGATTCACCTGTACCTCCACACATATCATCTATTGCATCCTTTGCACCCGATGTGGCCTCCTCTATATTGGGGAGACAGGCCGCCTACTTGCGGAGCGTTTCAGAGAACACCTCTGGGACACCCGGACCAACCAACCCAACCACCCTGTAGCTCAACATTTCAATTCACCCTCCCACTCCACCAAGGATATGCAGGTCTTTGGACTCCTCCATCGTCAGACCACAGCGAAACGACGGTTGGAGGAAGAACGCCTCATCTTCCGGCTAGGAACCCTCCAACCACAAGGGATAAACTCGGATTTCACCAGTTTCCTCATTTCCCCTCCCCCCAGCCTGTCTCAGTCAAATCCATCAAATTCAGCACCGCCTTCCTAACCTGCAATCTTCTTCCCGACCTCTCCGCCCCCACCCCAGTCTGACCTATCACCCTCACCTTGACCTCTTTCCACCTATCACATTTCCGACGCCCCTCCCCCAAGTCCCTCCTCCCTATCTTTTATCTTAGCCTGCTGGACCAACTTCCCTCATTCCTGAAGAAGGGCTAATGACCGAAACGTCGATTCTCCTGTACCCTAGATGCTGCCTGACCTGCTGCGCTTTTCCAGCAACACATTTCCATCTCTGATCTCCAGCATCTGCAGACCTCACTTTCTCCTCAAAGATTTCAACCTACTGCGAATCCTCTTACAAGGATGCCTTCCTTGAAGAAGCTCTCTTTCTCCATCTACAAAGGTTTCAGTGAGTCCCTCTCTCACTGCACCCCCCAGGTCATCTCCTCTGCACAGAAGCTCTTCAGCCACATTCTCAAACAGACTCGCTACCACAGCCACATCTCCTTCCTCAGCACCTGCCTACGGAACCGACTGATCCCGCACGGACTCCGGACTACATTCCGACCAACAAAACTTGGACCCAACCAGGACAACCAGTACCTACAACAAATCCGAAGCCTCCAGCAACAGACGTCCCTCCGGATCCTCCGCTCCACGCTTGCAGCCATGCGCCGCTATCTACATTCCCTGCAACTCGACCTACCCCAGCTCAGGACAACACTCTCACAGACCTGTAAAGGACCTCTACTGTTCTTCATCCACAGAAGGATCCATAAACTAAACAAACAGTTCTTCCTAGCCATATCGGAAATTAAAGACAGTAAGTACCAAAAACTTTCATGTACTTACCCCCACACTCCGGATTCCTCAACTGTTCCAGAATCTTCCATCGGCCTCCGAAATCAGTCTGGCGCCATTACGCACGCGGCCGCTACATCGCCCGCAGCAATACCTGCCGCCGCCGCCAACGATGACGTCACCTCCGCCCCCACCGACCTCGCAGCCTCCGCGATCGCCGCCCAGACAACCGCCTCCGCGATCGCCATGAAGACAATCGCCGGCAGATTCGCGACCTCCGCGGCTATGGGGAAAAACTCTGTCTCTGCGGTCGCCGCAGCCACTTCCGCCCCCACTGACGTCACTAACGCCGCATGTGTCTCCACCCCCACGCCGATCTCCACGCCTAACCCTGCCCCCCTGGCGAGTTCCGTCACCTCGCCTAACCCCGCCCCTTCGCCGATCTCCGACTTCATGCCTAACCCCGCCCCCACGCCCATCTCCGTCACCACGTCTAACCCCGCCCCTTCGCCTATCGCCATCACCACGCCCGACCCCGCCCCACGCCGATCTCCGTCCCCGCCCCCAGACCTAACCCCGCCCCCACACTCAGCTCCAGCCCCACACCAGGTCCTAGCTCCCAGCCCTGCCGTGTTTTCACCATCCCTCCAGACCTACCCCTCTCTGAGGATGAAAGATCAGTCCTCAGCAAAGGCCTCACCTTCATTCCCCTACGCTCCCGGATTGATGAATTCAACACGCGGCATGACATCGAACAATTCTTCCGCCGCCTTCGCCTCCGCGCCTACTTCTTTAACCAAGACTCCCGCCCACCCTCTGACGACCCCTTCTCCCGCCTCCAACACACCCCATCCACCTGGACACCCCGTGCTGGCCTCCTACCTGCCCTCGACCTCTGCATAGCCAACTGCCGCCGCGATATTAACCGCCACCTGAACACCCCCACCCCTCTCACCCACTCCAACCTCTCACCCTCGGAACGCGCAGCCCTCCACTCACTCCGTTGCAACCCCAACCTCACTATCAAACCAGCAGACAAGGGAGGCGCGGTAGTAGTTTGGCGCACAGACCTCTACACCGCTGAGGCCAAACGCCAGTTCGCAGATACCTCCTCCTACTGCCCCCTTGACCATGACCCCACCCCCCACCACCAAACCATCATCTCCCAGACCGTCCATAACCTCATCACCTCGGGGGATCTCCCATCCACCGCCTCCAACCTCATAGTCCCACAACCCCGCACCTCCCGCTTCTACCTCCTGCCCAAAATCCACAAACCTGACTGCCCCGGCCGACCCATTGTCTCCGCCTGCTCCTGCCCCACCGAACTCAACTCCGCATACCTTGACACCGTCCTGTCCCCCTTAGTCCAAGAACTCCCCACCTACGTTCGGGACACCACCCATGCCCTCCACCTGCTCCATGATTTTCGCTTCCCCGGTCCCCAACGCCTTATTTTCACCATGGACATCCAGTCCCTGTACACCTCCATCCCCCATCACGAAGGACTCAAAGCCCTCCGCTTCTTTCTTTCCCGCCGTACCGACCAGTACCCTTCCACAGACACCCTCCTTCGACTGACTGAACTGGTCCTCACCCTGAACAACTTCTCTTTCCAATCCTCCCACTTCCTCCAAACGAAAGGAGTAGCCATGGGCACCCGCATGGGCCCCAGCTATGCCTGCCTCTTCGTAGGATATGTGGAACAATCAATCTTCTGCAACTACACTGGCCCCACCCCCCCACCTTTTCCTCCGCTACATCGATGACTGTATCGGCGCCGCCTCGTGCTCCCACGAGGAGGTTGAACAGTTCATCCACTTCACCAACACCTACTACAAACCAACCGACTCCCACAGCTACCTGGACTACACCTCCTCCCATCCTGCCCACTGTAAAAACGCCATCCCATTCTCCCAATTCCTTCGACTCCGCCGCATCTGCTCCCAGGAGGACCAGTTCCAAAAACGCACATCCCAGATGGCCTCCTTCTTCAAGGACCGCAATTTCCCCCCCGACGTGGTCGACGATGCCCTCCACCGCATCTCTTCCACTTCCCGATCCTCCGCCCTTGAACCCCGCCCCTCCAACCGCCACCAGGACAGAACCCCACTGGTCCTCACCTACCACCCCACTAACCTCCATGTACAGCACATCATCCGCCGCCATTTCCGCCACCTCCAAACGGACCCCACCACCAAGGATATATTTCCCTCCCCTCTCCTATCAGCATTCCGTAAAGACCACTCCCTCCGTGACTCCCTCGTCAGATCCACACCCCCCACCAAACCAACCTCCACTCCCGGCACCTTCCCCTGCAACCGCAGGAGGTGCAAGACTTGCGCCCACACCTCCCCCCTCACCTCCCTCCAAGGCCCCAAAGGAAACTTCCATATCCGCCACAGATTCACCTGTACCTCCACACATATCATCTATTGCATCCTTTGCACCCGATGTGGCCTCCTCTATATTGGGGAGACAGGCCGCCTACTTGCGGAGCGTTTCAGAGAACACCTCTGGGACACACGGACCAACCAACCCAACCACCCTGTAGCTCAACATTTCAATTCCCCCTCCCACTCCACCTAGGATATGCAGGTCTTTGGACTCCTCCATCGTCAGACCACAGCGAAATGACGGTTGGAGGAAAAACGCCTCATCTTCCGGCTAGGAACCCTCCAACCACAAGGGATGAACTCGGATTTCACCAGTTTCCTCATTTCCCCTCCCCCCAGCCTGTCTCAGTCAAATCCATCAAATTCAGCACCACCTTCCTAACCTGCAATCTTCTTCCCGACCTCTCCGCCCCCACCCCAGTCTGACCTATCACCCTCACCTTGACCTCTTTCCACCTATCACATTTCCGACGCCCCTTCCCCAAGTCCCTCCTCCCTATATTTTATCTTAGCCTGCTGGACCAACTTCCCTCATTCCTGAAGAAGGGCTAATGCCCGAAACGTCGATTCTCCTGTTCCCTAGATGCTGCCTGACCTGCTGCGCTTTTCCAGCAACACATTTCCATCTCGCCTCATTATAGGAAGGATGTAGATGCTTTGGAAAGAGTGCAGAGATTTACCAGGATGCTGCCCAGATTGGAGGGCTCGTTTTATGAAGAGAGGTTGAGTGAGCTTGGGCTTTTCATCCTGAAGAGAAGAAGGAAGAGAGGTGACTTGATAGAGGTGTACAAGGTAAGGAGAGGCAGAGATAGAGTAGATAGTCAGAGGCAGGGCAGGGCAGAGATTGCTGTCACGAGGGGTCCTAATTTTAAGGTGATTGGAGGAAGGTCTTGGGGAGATGTCAGAGGTAGATTTTTATGCAGAGAGTGGTGGGTGCATGGAATGCACTGCCAGCGGTGGTAATAGAGTCAGAGACATTAGGGATATGTAAGTAACTGCTGGACAAGCACATGGACGACAGTAAATTGGGGAGGTGTAGGTTGAGTTGATCTTAGATTAAGATAAATGCTTGGCAAACATTATGGGCCAAAAGGCCTGTACTGTGCTGTACTGCTCTCTGTTCTCTATCTCTCTCTGAAATGCTGAAACCAGCCTGATCTCATTTTAAAAGATTAATTTGAATCTATTTCACTTTCCTTAATTTCAAATTTATCCTGAATTGCAATTTTGTTTAAAGGAATTCACTATTGGGATTTATCATCAATCCAAACACATTATGGGTGTTTCATTCCTTCCATCACATGACTAAAAAGATGCCGTGTCTTCCTCATTCCAGTTGGAGAATTGAAGTCTGATAATTATATTGTCTTGATTTTTCTTGAAAGTACATTCATTCGATTCAGCCAATTACATATCAGTCTTCGAATCATTTTACTCAAGACACCTAAAATATTAAGCTTAACTTTTAATGTATAGGTCTCCATTAATAACCAAGTGAGCCGAAGTAGACTGATTAGACACTTTGACATGGTTAGGGTAAAGTTTACAAACAGTACTTGCAGTACACCACAAATAAATGCACAATATTCAATAAATATTAGGTGAGTGAAAATAATAAGTCATTTATGCATAATCAAGAAAATAGATTAACCCATAGCATCACAAGTGAACTGAATATTCATTCTCTTTTAATGCATGGACAGTAATGAACCAATCCATTAAAGCAGATAAGAATATAGGAATAGGAGTAGGCCATTCAACCTATCAAGTATGCTCCACTATTAAATGCAATTAAAGCTGAATGAACATTTATATGCCTAATACGCACAATATCCCTGTAAACCTTTATGTCATTAGTAATTAGCTATCTCTCAAACTCCACCTTATATATGTTCAAAGACCAAATTCATCCTTTCTTCGGTAGAGAATTCCAAAGATTAGTAACCAAGTGTGTTTAAAAAAAAGCAAAATTCTGATTTGGGTCCTAAATGGCATTCCTTCTCTTTTTTTACATAATTATTATCTGGTTGTTAACTGTCAACGAGCATTAGTAGACCCTTTGTCCAAGGCAATTAAATCCATTTGCCAACCAATCAGCCCTCCACTCTCATTCAGTGTAAGTATTGGTTTTCCCCTTAATATGGTATTCTAATGAGTATAAGGTGAAAGACTTTGACAAATCTATATTTTTTCAGCAAAATTATGTTATTAGAATGCAGTCTAAACTCATATACCCATATATTAATTGACCTGCATCTGATAAGTTACTCCTAACAATTCATTACAAGTTTATCTCCAATATAGCATTGTAGTGAATCTATCTGTACTGTCTTAATCAATCTAAACACAGCAAAATGAATTCACATAGGGGAAACCAAGCTAAATGCATGGTATAAATCATTGTAACAGTACAATATAAGTTTGTTGACTTGGACAGAACTAGTCAATCCAACCGCGAGGAATGAACCAATCTGACTGTTCAGAGAAACTCTTGCTGATGGCAAAGTGCAAGTCAATCTAATGATAGAATGTGTGTCACTTGAACAGATAGCACAAGTCAGTCTTTTCAAACAATACAAGTCCACCTAATCACATAGTACAATTCACTTTCACTCACAGCTGTCAACATTGACCAAATCCTAAGTGCAGGATTTGCAGTCATGAGTCAGAGTTATACCTGAGGCATTGTTTTATCCCAAAAATAGACACACGTTTAAAGCAGCAACCATCACACAACCTGCAATATCACTTCTAATGAGTGACACCAATAGATTTAGGGCAATTTTAGCAACAGATTGCAACAGAAGAACATTTCGCACCAGCTGCTGGGGAAGAATGTTTTGCACTATCAAAAGTGTCATCTTTTTGATTAGACATTAAGCTCAGCCCTGACTGCTCTCTGAAGAGGCATAAAAGATCCCATAGCACTCATTCAGTGAATAATAAGGGAATTCACTCCAATGTCCTACTAATATTTATGCATCAATCAAAATCACAAAATTAAATTATCCTGCCATTAACACATTGGTGTTTGTGGGAGTTTGCTGTATGCAATATAAAGACTGCATTTCCCACAAAGTGGCAACACTTAAAAAAAATGTTTCAGTCACTATAAAGTGCTTCGGAGTGTCTGAGTCTTTCATTTTTCAATTCAATTTCCTTCTTATTCCTGATGTCAGAAGAATTATTGACATTTTGAGATCTCATAATCAATAGTCCCTCTAATTTTATTTTTCGGTTCATGGACTTTCTAGCTCCATATGTAGCATCAGCTTCTGACTCGAGATGTCAATATGTCAGCACACCAATCACACCAACTGGCAAACACTGAGCCTGGGAGCAGCAGTGGGGCTGCATGACCGCACAGCTTAGATGGAACCTTTCCCATAATATAGGCAGGAGGACAGAAAGATTAAGCCACATTCTGTCTCTCTCTCTCTCTCTCTTCACACCACCAATTGTACAAAATTAATGTGTTTCAGAATTATTCAACAGTTGTGACCACCTGATGAAGGAGCGGCACTCCGAAAGCTAGTGCTTCCAATTAAACCTTGTTGGACTATAACCTGGTATTGTGTGATTTTAAGAGAAAGTGAGACTGCAGATGCTGGAGATCAGAGCTGAAAATGTGTTGCTGGAAAAGCGCAGCAGGTCAGGCAGCCTCCAAGGAGCAGGAGAATCGATGTTTCGGGCATGAGCCCTTCTTCAGGAATGAACTCCTCATTCCTGAAGAAGGGCTCATGCCTGAAACATCGATTCTCCTGCATCTTGGATGCTGCCTGACCTGCTGTGCTTTTCAAGCAACATATTTTCAGTTGTGTGATTTTAACTTTGTACACCCCAGTCCAACACTGGCATCTCCAAATCATAGTTTTACATTACTTTCTGTGTTTGCACTGTAGAATCACAGTCAGGACAGGCTAGATCAAAGTGTCTTTTCCTGATATTGCTGGTGTCGAGATGTCTAATTGTTCCTTTAATTTTGTTTGATGTATTCATGCATATTTCAATTAGAACTTACTTACTACTGCAGGACAAAAAAAGTCCGTAATCATTTCTCATTATGCTCTTCAGTCACTGCCCTCTGTGAACTCACTGGTTATTGATCTCATAACACAACAAATAAAATGTTACCACGATTTTCTCCTGTCCTCATTTTCAAGGGTAGATCATGTTACCTTTTAATTTATTTGATAATGAAACCAAAGTCACAAATTAATGGGGACATTGGGAGGATCTCTGAAGAAGTGCTTGGTTTGTTTGCACTAATTTGGTGCCATAGGGTGGGGAAGTGAATGTAGAAAAAATAACCATGTGATTATCACAAATGTCCTCTGATGTATTCTATAATGCATTCACCATTATTTTAAACCGCCACCTTTACTCCAAATCAAGCACTCATTCATACTAAAATTTCCTTGCTGAGTCTTAACCAGTAAGCACCAATCAAATTAGAATTGGAGCTCTTGCAGTATAAAAGGAGGCTATTTGGCCTGTCAAGAATGTGCCACCTCTCTGCAAGAGCAATTTACCCAGAACAGCTCCCTTATTTAGAAATTATTTTTCTTTATCCTTTCCTACATCCTATTCTTGCTTGCATGCTCTGACTGAACCTGAGGTGGTGAAACAGGAGACTTGAAGAACACAGCAAGCCAGCAGCATCAGGAGGTGGAGAAGCCAACGTTTCGGGTGTAACCCTTCTTCGGGACTCGGGGTGGGTGCAAGGGGAGCTGCAGATAAAGGGGGGTGGAGGGGTGGTTGGGAAGGGAGCGGGCAATGTGATGAGGAAGGGATAGGTGAACACAGGTCGAGGTTACGACCCGGTTAGTCGATGGGAAGAATGAATTCGTTTGGCCTACCTTACTCTTGGGCAGTACATTCTCGGCCCTATGTGCAAACCATGTAAAAATGCTTTTTCCTCAAATGACCTTTCTTTCTTTCCCAAATACTTAAATTCGTATTCTCTGGTTCTGAACCCCATTTGCCAGTGGATACAGATGTTTTTTAAAAATCTGTCGAAATCCTTCATGAACTTGAACATTTCCATCATTCTCCTTATGACCTGATCTTTGATTCCAATTGGGGATGGAAGTCTGCACAAAATCCTGAAGAAGGGTTACACCTGAAATGTCGACTTCTCCACCTCATGATGTTGCCTGGTCTGTTGTGTTCTTCCAGCCTCCTACCTGTCTATTTTGCACAGTTTTCAGTAGAGGCTGGATTCAATCTAAATAAACAGAATAGGTTTAGTATTGAATCAGAAAAGCTAGGAGCAAGAGTTGGCCATTTGGCCCTATGAGCAAAGACCAGCAAACCCACCAGACGCAGGTAGAATTTTTGATGTTCCATAAGTATTGTTGACTTTCTTTAAGCATTCACATGAGATTTAGTGCAAGATGCAGGAACTAAGAGAAAGTGAGGACTGCAGATGCTGGAGATCAGAATCGAAAAGTGTGGCATTGGAAAAGCACAGCAAGTCAGGTAGCATCGAGGAGCAGGAGAGTTGACAGCTTGAGCATAAGGTCTTCATCAGAAATGTCATCATTTCTAATGAAAGCCTTATTCCTGAAACATTGACTCTCCTGCTCCTCAGATGCTGCCTGACCTGCTGTGCTTTTCCAGCGCCAGACTTTCCTTGAGTATTGGTGAACCAGTAACATCAAGAAAATTTAAGAGACATTTAGACAAATGCCTGGATAGGTAGGGAGCAGTGCGATACAGTGCAAGTAGATGGGATTATCTTGGAATTGCAACATGGTCAGCACAGACATGGTGGGTCGAAGGGCCTTTCTCTGTACAATACTGTTCCATATATCTATGTATCAATGAGCCTGCTTTTCCATTCACTATGAGCATGGCTAATCCTCTATCTCATTTCAATAGTTCTGCTTTCTCCCCAAACCTCTTGATACCTTTAATATCTAAAAATGTGGTATTTCACAATTCACAATTCCATCTGGCTTTGTGTCATCGGCAAATTTGGATGTATTTTGTGTGGTTTCCTCATACAAGTCATTTATGGTGACTGAGGTCCAAGCATTGATTACTAGTTACCACACCATCCAGAAAAAGACCCATTTATTCCCACACTGTTGTTCGTCTGTCAACCAATTCTCAATCCATGCCAATCTATTATCCTCAGTCCTTGATGCTTTATTATGTAGAACTTTATCAAAGTCATTGAAATCAAAATCCACCACATTCACTAGTTGTCCCTTATCTATTCTTCGAATCACATTTCCAGAATGTCCAGAAGATCCTATGATCTTCTACTAGACGGACAGAATAAAGAAATGTGTTCAATTCTTCTTCTCTGGGCTTCCTCAATAGTCCTGAAGCAATTGCAGATCATTTGAATTGTCTTTTCCAGACAGAAATTTAGGAAGATAAGAGCAGGAATAGGCCATTCAGCCCCTCACGTTTGCCCTACTATTTTAGATGATGGCTGATCATCTGCCTCAATGTCATATTCCTGCATTATTCCCAAATGCCTTGATGCCTGGAAATCAGTAACTGGAAATCTGTCATTCTTTCTCATGAACTTATGTTATAACTGAACTTCCACATCCCCCAGAGGATTCCAAAATTTCATCACACTCTGAATGAAGATATTCCCCCTCATCTCCACCTGAAATGGCTTGCCTTTAATTTTAAGACTGTGTCTCCTGATTCTGGAACCATCAGACTGGGAAACTTTCTGTGCTACGTTTAGTCTGTGTAACGCCTTAGGAATTTTGAACGTTTCTATGAGATTACCTCCATTCTTCTAAATTCTAGAAAACACCATTTCCTCAATCTCTCATCATAGTACAATCCGATCATATCATGAATTTACTCTGTTTTCCTTCTATGGCAAGTATATATCCTTCCATGGAGACAAGCACTAGAAATGCACACAATCCTCCAAGTGCAGACTCATCTCACCAGTGTTCTGTGCAATTGAAGCAAGATTTCTTTGCTCATATATTCAAAGTTCAGTTTAATTCTCTGCTTGAAATATTCGTCATCTTAAATCTTCAGGGAACTGTAATTTTTTTTACTTTTGTCACTGTATTTAACTACAGCTATTTCTCTTTTTTAAATGATTTACTTGAAAGCTGTGGAAAACTTTTAAAACTTTTGAAGATATATGTTGATATTGTTGCTAAGTGTTTTAAATTATATAGTCAGTTCAATTGTATTCAATGTTGTCTTCTAACACAAAACTTTAAATATTTTGCTTTGAGTATTGTTATTATTTTTAATTGTTCTATCCTAAATATGAATTGTTAATAAGAATTTGCAAATAAGAAGCTGTTGCTTTAATGAAGATTTTTTCCTTCTACTTTCCTATTTTCATTTTTTCAGAAATTCTCTTTGATATCTATTATTAAAGTTGCAAAACTTCTAAATGTTTCAGGGATATCCTTTTATTGTTGATGAAAAAAGAATTCAAACATTTAAATATTGTTGAAATGTTCTAAATAAAATAATTCTATATTTTGTCATATCTTCCAACAGAGAGGAAAAGACTGTGTATTCACAGATTTCTTCCACCTTCTGAGAAGGTTTAATGTCCTTTATAACTCTATGGATAATCCATACCTTTACTGCTTCTTCTCTACAATACTTGTATATTTGAAATTTTAAGCAATAGCATTGCACTGTAACCATGGATTGCACCTTATGTTTTTTTTTGGTTAACTGGGAGTTACATCAGGTTTTTTTAGAGGGATTTTTGCCACAAGGCCCAATTCTTGACATACATTACCAAAAGCACTTCATTAATTACCTAACCCAACTCCACGGTGCTCCTCACTTTTTTTTTATTTACAGAGGAACCTCAATTATCCAGGCATTCGAGTAACTGAATTTTGGATTATCCGAGCAAGATTGCAAGATTATGGAGTGTGGGCATCACTGGCTGGCCAGCATTTATTGCCCATCCCTAATTGCACTTGAGAAGGTGATGGTGAGCTGCCTCCTTGAACCGCCATAGTCCATCTGCCATGAGGTGACCCACAATGCCATTAGCAAGGGAATACCAGGACTTTGATTCAGTGGCAGTGAAGGAATGATGATAATAGACAATAGGTGCAGGAGTAGGCCATTCTGCCCTTCGAGCCTGCACCACCATTCATTATGATCATGGCTGATCATCCTCAATCAGTATCCTGTTCCTGCCTTATCTCCATAACCCTTGATTCCACTATCCTTGACAGCTCTATCCAACTCTTTCTTAAACAAATCCAGAGACTGGGCCTCCACTGCCTTCTGGGGCAGAGCATTCCACACACCCACCACTCTCTGGGTGAAGAAGTTTCTCCTCAACTCTGTTCTAAATGGCCTATCCCTTTAAGCTGTGTCCTCTGGTTCAGGACTCACCATCAGCAGAAACATGTTTCCTGCCTCCAGAGTGTCCAATCCTTTAATAATCTTATAATCTTATACGTCTCAATCAGATTCCCTCTCAGTATACAAGCGTATACAAGCGTATACAAGCCCAGTCGCTCCAATCTTTCAGCATAAGATAATCCTGCCATTCCAGTAGTGGACCTCGTGAACCTACGCTGCACTCCCTCAATAGCCAGAATGTCTTTCCTCAAATTTGGAGACCAGAACTACACACAATATTCCAGGTGCAGTCTCACCAGGGCCCTGTACAGCTGCAAAAGAACCTCTTTGCTTCTATACTCAATCCCTCTTGTTATGAAGGCCAGCATGCTATTAGCTTTCTTCACTACCTGCTGTACCTGCATGCTTGCCTTCATTGACTGGTGTACAAGAACACCCAGATCTCTTTGTACTGCCCCTTTACCTAACTTGACTCCATTTAGGTAGTAATCTGCCTTCCTGTTCTTGCCACCAACGTAGATAACCATACATTTATCCACATTAAACTGCATCTGCCATGCATCTGTCCACTCACCTAACCTGTCCAGGTCACTCTGTAATCTCCTAACATCCTCTTCACATTTCACCCTGCCACCCAGCTTTGTATCATCAGCAAATTTGTTAATGTTACTATTAATACCATCTTCTATATCATTAATATATATTGTAAAAAGTTGCAGTCCCAACACTGATCCCTGCGGTACCCCACTGGTCACCGCCTGCCATTCCGAAAGGGAGCCGTTTATCACTACTCTTTGTTTCCTGTCAGCCAACCAATTTTCAATCCAATCTAGTACTTTGCCCCCAATACCATGCACCCTAATTTTGTTCACTAATCTCCTATGTGTGACTTTATCAAAGGCTTTCTGAAAGTCCAGGTACACTACATCCACTGGATCTCCCTCGTCCATCTTTAGAGTTACATCGTCAAAAAATTCCAGAAGATTAGTCAAGCATGATTTCCCCTTCATAAATCCATGCTGACTCTGACCTATCCTGTTACTGCTATCCAGATCTGTTGTAATTTTATCCTTTATAATTGACTCCAGCATCTTTCCCACCACTGAGGTCAGACTAACTGGTCTATAATTTCCTGCTTTCTCTCTCGCTCCTTTCTTAAAACGTGGTACAACATTAGCCACCCTCCAATCCGCAGGCACTGATCCTGAATCTATTGAACTCTGGAAAATAATCACTAACGCATCCACGATTTCTAGAGCCACCTCCTTCAGTACCATCAGGCCCCGGGGACTTATCAACCTTCAGACCTAACAGTCTCTTCCACACCAATTCCTGGCAAATATAAATTCCCTTCAGTTCAGGTCCTTCAGCCACTGTTACCTCTGGGAGATTGCTTGTGTCTTCCCCAGTGAACACAGATCTGAAGTACCAATTCAACTCTTCTGCCATTTCTTTGTTCCCCGTAATATATTCCCCTGTTTCTGTCTTCAAGGGCCCAATTTTAGTCTTAACCATTTTTTTCCCTTTCACATTCCTAAAAAAAGCTTTTACTATCCTCCTTTATATTTTTGGCCAGTTTCCCTTCGTATCTCATTTTTTCTCTGTGTATTTTGTTCTTAGTAATCCTCTGTTGTTCTTTAAAAGCTTCCCAGTCCTCTGTTTTCCCACTCAGCTTTGCTATGTTATACTTTTTCTCTTTTGACGTTATATGTTTTTAACTTCCCTTGTCAGCCACGGCCACCCCTGCCTCCTCATAGGATCTTTCTTCCTTTTTGGAATGAACTGATCCTGCATCTTCTGCATTATACCCAGAAATATCTGCCATTGTTCCTCCACTGTCATCCCTGCTAAGGTATTGCACCATTGAACTTTGGCCAGCTCCTCCCTCACTGATGTATTTCCAAGTCAGGATAGTGATTGGCTTGGAGGAAAACTTGAAGTTGGTGGTATATCCATATATCTGTTGTCCTTGACCTTCCAGATGGAAATGGTCATAGGTTTGTTAGGTGCTGTCTGTGGATCTTTGGTGAATTTCTGCATTGCATCTTGTAGATTATAAACATTGCTGCTACCGAGCATCAGTGGCAGAGGGAGTGGATGCTTGTGGATTAGGTACCAATCAAGCAGGCTGCTTTGTCCTGAATGGTGTCTAGTTTTTTAAGTGTTGTTGGGGCTGCACTCATCTGGACAAGTGGCGAGTATTCTATCCCACTTCTGACTTGTGCCTTGTAGATGGTGGACAGGCTCTGAGAAGTCTAGAGGTGAGTTACTCACTGTAGTATTCCTAGTCTCTGACCTGTTCTTGTAGCCTCTGAATTTATGTGGTAAGTCCAGTTTAGTTTCTGCTCAAAGATAACTCTCAGGATGTTGATAGTGAGGGATTCAGTGATGGTAACACCACTGAATATCATAGGGAGTTGGTTAGATTGTCTCTTATTGATGATGCTAATAGTCTGGTATTTGTGGGACATAAGTGCTACTTGCCACTGGTTATCCCAAGCCTGGATGTTGTCCAGATCTTGATGCATTTGGACACAGACTGCTTCAGTGTCTGAAGAGTTGTGAATGGTGTTGAACATCGTGCAACCATCAGTGAACATCCCCACTTCTGGCCTCAGGATAGAGTGACGGTCATTGATAAAGCAGCTGAAGATGATTGGGCCTAGGACACTACCCTGAGCAACTCCTACAGAAGTGTCATGGAGCTAAGATGACTGACCTCCCACAATGACAACCATCTTCCTATGTGTCAGGTATGACTCTAACCACCTGTTAGTTTTCCCCCGATACCCAGTTTTGCTAGGGCTCCTTGTTGCCACACTATTAAATGCAGCCTTGATGGCAAGGGTTGGTACTCTCACCCCATCTATGGGATTCAGCTCTTTTGTCCATGTTTGAACCAAAGTTGTAATGGGAAGCTGAGTGACCCAAACTGGGTGTCACTGAGCAAGTGCTGCTTGATAGCACTGTTGATGACACTTTCCATCACTTTACTGATGATCGAAAGTAGACTGATGGGACAGGAACTGGCTGGGTGGATTTGTCCTACTTTAATGTACAGGACATACTTGGATAATTTTCCACCTCGTCGGGTAGATGCCAGTGTTGTAACTGTACTGGAACAGCTTGGCTAGGGGAGCAGCAAGTTCTGGAGCACAAGTCTTCAGTACTATTGTTGGGATGTTGTCAGGGCCTGTAGTCTTTGCAGTATCCAGTGCCTCCAACTCTTCCTTGATATCATGTGGAGGGAACCGAATTGGCTGAAGAATGAAGAATTTGTAATGCTGGGGACCACTGGAGGAGGCCAAGATGGATCATGCATGCAGCACTTCTGGCTGAAGATTTCTGCAAATGCTCCAGCTCTTTTTTTTGCACCAATATGCTGGGTTCTTCCATCATTGGAGATGGGGATATTTGTACAGCCTCCTCCAGTGAGTTGTTTAATCATGCACCACTATTCATGACTGGATGTGACAGGATTGCAGAGCTTAGATCTGATCGATTGATTGTGGGATCGCTTAGCTCCATCACTTGATGCTTATGTTGTTTGGCATGTAGTCCTGATTGGTGGCTTCACCAGGTTAACATGTCTTTAGGTATGTCTGATGCTGCTTCTGGCACTCTCCATTGAACCTGGCTTGTTGGTAATGGTTGAGTGAAAAGCGCAGCAGGTCAGGCAGCATCCAGGGAACAGGAGAATCGACGTTTCGGGCATAAGCCCTTCTTCAGGATTCCTGAAGAAGGGCTTATGCCCGAAACGTCGATTCTCCTGTTCCCTGGATGCTGCCTGACCTGCTGCGCTTTTCCAGCAACACATTTTCAGCTCTGATCTCCAGCATCTGCAGATCTCACTTTCTCCTCAATGGTTGAGTGAAGGATATGCTGAGTCATGAGATTACAGATTGTGCTGGAATACAATTCTGCTGCTGCTGATGGCCCACAGCATCTCAGTCTTGAGTTGCTGGATCTGTTTGAAGTCTGTTCCATTTAGCACTGGGATAGTGCCACCCAACACGATGGAGGTTATTCTCAATATGAAGGTAGGACTTCATCTCCACAAGGATTGAGCAGTGGTCACTCTTACCAATACTATCATGGACAGCTGCATCTGCAGCTGGTAGATTAGTAAGGATGAGGTCAAGTATGTTTCTCCCTCTTGTTGGATCCCTCACCACCTGCCAGACCCAATCTGGCAACTACATCCTTTCGGACTGACCAGCTTAATCAATAGTACTGCTGCTGAGTCACTCTTGGTGGTAGACATTGAAATCCCCTACCCATAGGATATGTTGTGCCCTTATCATCCTCAGTGCTTCCTCCAAGTGTTGTTCAACATGGAGGAGGACTGATTCATCATAGTATCAGCTGGAGGTTTCCTTACCCATGTTTAACCTGAAGGCTTCATGGGGTCCGGAGTCAATGTTGAGGACTCCGAGGGCAACTCCCTCCTGACTGTATATCACTGTGCTGCCACCTCTGCCGGGTCTGTCCTGCTGATGGAACAGCACATATCCGGATATCACTGAATATCTGCTAAAAGACCCACACCAACTTTGAGAGGCCTGTGCCAAATAAATGCTGATGATCCACCATACTCTGAACTGGAAGTGTAATGGCACAGCAGCCACAATGCCATGCTGCCCACAGCACATAAGCAGCATGGCTAACTCTCCTTTTTAAGTACAGCCCTATTCCCTTCACCTCGTTACTGTGTAACCACCAGGTCATGTTCTTTACCTGACCTTGGATGCACCCTGTCTGAAGACTCATTCTGAGATCCTGATTGGATTTCCCTAATGCCTACTGTCTACCTGCACCTTGTCTTTGTCCAGCTGGGGAGCATCACGTTTAGGCATGTAATCAGACAAGTCCAAACATGAGCTTTCATTGATAGCCAGCAAAAGAGAACACAAAGGAAATAAATACTGGCTGCAGTTCACCCCCACAAGGCAAACCAAATGTTGGCACCTTGATCTAAACAGTTCACGGTGGTCCTCTGTACCCAGCTCCCATCTACTAGAAGCGGGTATCAATCAGATCCATCTTGTTTGTAAGGTCTAATGAAGCAGAGCTCTGTCATCCCGAACAACAACTCCCTTCAGCTCAGTGTCCTTATCTTCCACAGATAACTGCTCCCATTCCCTTGGCTTCTCAACATCTATCACATCACCTTGGTGCCTGCTCCAGAGTACGGAATGCCAGAATGGTGAGTCTGTGCTAAATATAATTGAGGGCACTACACCTGCCCTCCCAAGACTAATCCAAGTGGGACCACATCCCTGTCATCTGGCCCATCACGGTCCTGATCGCAGCAGGTGCACCAACTTAGTAAAGATGCCATGCCTGCTGAAAAACTAAGATGGATGATAGGGAAAAAAATTGTAGCTGTAAGAGCTGCTCCTTTTTTGAGATACTTTAAGTGTAGGAGCTGATTTCCTTGAATTCCAAGAGCAGTAATTATTGTTTTACAAGCTGTTCTATTGTTCTTGGAACTTTGGGGAAAAAAAGATCAAAACAACAGCGCTTTGAAAAGATGGGACAGAGATAAGGCAGAGACCACATGGTCAGTGAGAGGGTGAGAGAAAGAAATCTACACTGCTGTCTGACTCTGCAGGGAATCTTGTTATTTGAATTCAATTATTTCTGGACATCGGAGTGCGACTATGAAAATTTGATAAATCTATGATTCTTTCACATTCAAAAGGGAGTATTAGATATGGACCAAGCTGCTTACCATCCCAGACCCACCTCAGCCATTCTATTTCCCATTGCATTCATTAGAGTCCACCACCATACTTCCGTGATTATGATGCCATGATGTTTCCCTCATCCAACAGCACCTTTGGGAGTGCTACAAATGATGGGGAGTTTTTCACCAGCATTCACCTCCTCTTATGTTATTGCCACCACTCCTGCATCACTGAGATGGTAATATTAGATTGGTTAGTACCAATGGCATGATTCCCCCTTCCGCCAACTTTTGAAATGTAAGTATGTTCATTCTGCATGTGATGCAAATGGACAAAGAAGTGTTTGTAAATACATGCTTCATGCGTTTTCCCCCTCAATGTCCTAAGGTGCTGTAGACATCGATCTCATGTTTTCACCTATCAAAGTGACACAACCTCCCCCCACACTGGACATTGTCTGAGCTATTTCTCTGCTGCTTCTGTATCGAAAGAACAGCAAGCCATAGCAGAGAGCATAGCTCATGATGGACATCATGTTCTGCCTGGAGAAAGTGAGGACTGTAGATGCTGGAGATCAGAGCTTAAAAATGTGTTGCTGGAAAAGCGCAGCAGGTCAGGCAGCATCAAAGGAACAGGAGAATCGACGTTTCGGGCATAAGCCCTTCTTCAGGAATGAGGAGGGTATGTCAAGCAGACTAAGATAAAAGGTAGGGAGGAGGGACTTGGGGGAGGGGCATTGGGAATACGATAGGTGGAAGGAGGTTAAGGTGACCTGCTGCGCTTTTCCAGCAACACATTTTTAAGCTTTAAAATCATGTTCTGCCTGCTCATCAGATATCTACTGCTCTGTGGCCCAGAGCTTCTAATTCCCCTTTTACTTTGGATTATACTGACAACCCATTTCCACCCATTCCCACGTGTGGAGACCCACCATATTGTACTTCATCTCCAAACTGGCTTGCTTGCTCCCTGAATCCTAACATTACACCTTAATGATGACCACCTTGCTTTTCTATGCTCCCTCTGTGGAGGCCGGAGTGATGGTCCTTAGTCAGAGCCATCTGACACTGTTCTGACATGATTACTGCATCTTAATTCTAATCAATTAATTTTGGCACTTGACCTCTCTCACCAACTATGTCCTTAAAAGTATTGGAAACTCTCCTTCTTTCTTTCCTTCGCTCGTTAATTTTGACATTATTATATTCTCTCCTTGCCTGAAGGAAAGAAACCCATGGTAAAATTCAATTTTTAGATCTAGCTCATGAATCCCTACAGTGTGGAAACAGGCCCTTCGGCCCAACCCGGACCTTCTGACAAGTAATCCACCCAGACCTATTCCTCTATATTCACACTAACTAATACACCTCATCTACACATCCCTGAACACTATGGGCAATTTAGCATGGCCAATTCGCCTAACCTGCACTTTTTTTTTACTGTGGGACAAAACACACACAGGCACAGGGAGAATATGCAAACTCCACACAGTTGACAAAGGCTGGAATTGAACCTGGCTCCCTGGTGCTGTGAGGCAGCAGTGTTAACCATTTAACCACTGTGCTTTCCAAGATTTTGAACAGTATTTGTGACCTACTACTTCGTTAAAACTTCACTTGAACTTGAATTCACCTGATGTGACATAAGCCATTAAGATATAGGAGCAGAATTAGACCATTTCGCCCAATGAGTCTGCTCCACTCTTCAATCTTGGCTGATATGTTTCTCAACCATATTTTCCTGCCTTCTTCAAATAACCCTTGATCTCCTTCCCAATCAAGAACCTTCTATTGCTGCTTTAAATATACTCAATGATTTGGTCTCGCTCTAAATTTATTCCTTTAAAATATATATCCAACTCTCTTTTGAAACCTTGTATGGAATCCACCTGGGAGAAAGTGAGGACTGCAGATGCTGGAGATCAGAGCTGAAAATGTGTTACTGGAAAAGCACAGCAGGTCAGGCAGCATCCAAGGAGCAGGAGAATTGACGTTTCGGACATAAGCCCTTCCTGAAGAAGGGCTTATGCCCAAAACGTTGATTCTTCTGTTCCTTGGATGCTGCTTGACCTGCTGCGCTTTTCCAGCAACGCATTTTTCAGCTGGAATCCACCTGCACCACTCTCCAGGCAGTACAATCCAAATCCTAATAACTGTCTGAATAAAGACGCTACTCCTCATATTGCTCCTAGCTCTCTTGCTAACAATCTTGAAATTATGACATCCCTGGTTACGACATACCCACTAACGGAAACAGAATATCAAAATTGTTCATAATTTTGAAAATCTCAATAAGGCCACCTTTTAATCTTCTCTACTACAAAGAGAATAGACCCAATTCCTCAAATCTTTCATTGCACCTAAAATCCCTCATTTCTTGTGTAATTTCAGTCAATCTCCTTGAGAACTCTCTCCGGGGCTTCAACTTCCTTCCTTAAATAATGTGCTGAACTGAACACAATACTCCAAATGAACAATGATTTGTTGAGGTGTCACATCACTTTCTTGCTTTTTTAGGCTATGCCTCTATTTATAAACCCAAGAATCCCATAAACCTCCTTAACAACAGTATCAATTTACCTGGCCACCTTCAGAGAATCATGCCATGAACCCTAAGGTCCCTCTGCCCTTGTATTCCCTTCAAAGTTGTATCATTGAGCCTGTATTGCCTCTCCATATTTCTCCTAACAAAATGGTACTACTTGTTGTGAAGACACTACAGTGGTCTACCACTGAAAATTAATTAGTTTCTGAGACTCAGCATTGAAGGCAGGCTTGGTGGATTGGAGCTACATGGAGAAAGTGAGGACTACAGATGCTGGAGATCAGACTCGAAAAGTGTGGTGCTGGAAAAGCACAGCTGGTCAAGCAGCATCCAAGAAGCAGGAGAGTCGACATTTCAAGCATAAGCCCTTCATCATGAATTTGGGGGTGTGGACGGGGGCTGAGAGATAAATAAGAAGGTGGTGGTGGTGGTGGGGGTGAGTGATAGGTAGCTGGGAAGGCGGTAGGTAGATGGAGGTGGGGGGTGATGGTGATAGGTCAGTGGGGAGGGTGGAGCAGATAGGTGGATAGAAAGATGGACAGGTAGGACAGGTCATGGGGACGGTGCCGAGTTGAAGGGTTGGATCTGGGGTAAGGTGGGGTGAGGGGAAATGAGGAGACTGGTGAAATCGATGTTGATGCCATATGATTGGAGGGTCACCAGTGATTGATAGCCAGATGATATAACATGTGTTGGTATCTGAACACATGGCACTGGTCAATCTGATTGGCTGGCAGATCTCTAGGCAGGACTTTCTCCACAAATGGGAAATGTGTCACTCTTAGTCAACTAACAGAAAGGTGTGGGTGACAGAACAATCCTGATTCAAGCAGTCAGCATCATCAAGATGGGAAGGTGAGAATGGGATCCTCAGAAAAGCAGTCAGCATCATCTCCAGGTACTAATGAGAAAAGGACCTAACATGGGCATGCAGCATTATCTACATGATCAGAGAAGAGAAGCTTTCCCTACATATGCAGTCAAGTATCACCTCGAAGAGAAGATGAGAGTAATACCCCAAGATTGACAATCAGCATCACCTAGATGAGCAGGAAAGAGGAGGTCCCCTAGAAAGGCAGTCAGCAATACTGAGGGGTGCAGGTGATAAAAGGATCCTGTACCAAGCAGTCAGAGACAGCTGGATTCAATGAAGCTGACTGGAATTGTTTTATGACCTGCTTGGTGTGTCTCTGGTAAATGGTTAAGATGCATTCTATTCTTAAAATTCAATGTAGTGTACAAGTTATTGATAAAGTTAATAAAATGAAATAAGTGAATCATATAATTAAGGGTCATGAAGGATGAAGCTCAGCTGATGTGTTAGGTTGGTGCATATAAATGTTTCTGGATACTATAGTGATCCAGAATTAACCCATCTGTCATCAGTGCCTGACGTTTGAGCAGCTTCAGCCAAGAATGTATGAGCTGGGAGACGACTTCCATGCAGAATATTTCAGAACTGTTCTCAAAATATAAATGTAAGTATTTTCATTCTTTACTGGTGTGTAATAAATTTAAAGTATCAAGCCATCAGTGATTTAGGACTGTTGCTTATTATTGCTATAGTCTGCCTTTGAACTTTTTTATTAGCATTGATTTATGATAAATCACATTAGATTAGTATAACTTAAACACTAAATATTTTAATTAGAAATTGCATCATGTGTGAAATTAATAGCATTAAACATATTGTCTTAAGTCCTGTTACCTGATCCAAGAGGTCCATAAACATTCAGGTTGCAGTTTTACAGCTTTACCCTAGCAGGGAAGTCTATATAGTGATTTTTGAAAACATTATTTTTGCTGGAGAAAATAATAGCCTTGCCATAAATTTATTTTACTTTTGGAACAAGTATCACATAAATTATCTTATTGAGCTATAAGGAAATGAAGAAAGGACTTACAGTTTGTGACTTAGAGATGCCTCACGCTGCTTCATAACAATTTCCTTTCTAATTTTAGCTACTATTGTAATGTAAGGGAACATAATTTTCATGTAAAAATAGTCCTCAAAGACAAATGAGCGAAGCGACAGTTTAAAATGTTTTAGGTAGAGGAGTTATTGGCTGGCAGGCATTTCACCACCTTCATAAACTTCTATGAATGGTATATCATAGGATCCCTACAGTGTGGAATCAGGCCATTTGGCCCATCGAGTCCACAGTGACCCTATAAATAGCATCTCACCCAGACCTAACCCCCACCCCCTCCACATCTCCCCAACCCAATAACCCATAATCCTATGGCTAATCCACTTAACCTACACATCCATGGACACTGCATATCCAATCTACCTAACTTGCACATCTTTGAACTATGGATGGAAACTGTAGCACCTGGACAGACCCACGTAGACACAGGGAGAATGTGCAAAGTCCACACAGACAGTCACACAAGGGTGGAATTAAACCTGTGTCCAAGACTCTGTGATGCATCAGTACTAACAACTGAGCCACTGTGCTGCCCAGACATTGGCATACAATGTTTGACAATAACACTCACTTCATTATCACTTGCCACACTGAAAGCACTGTATGCTCTCCAGGTTGTTTGCAACCTCTTGCCATCATTTCTTTGACAGCTACACCCAAGCTTGTGACTTTTACCACCTACTAGGAAAAGGTCAGCAGCCGCAGAGGAGCATCACCACCTGCAATTTTGCCTTCCAGTTACACATTATCCTGACTTAGAAATACCTCACTGCTTCTTCAGAGCTACTGGGTCAACATTCTGGAAACCCCTGCTCCCTAATAGCACTGTGAATGCACCTACAATACATGGTGCTGCAGCAGGATATGGAGACAGTGCACCAGTTCCTTCTAAGGAGCTTTAGCAATGAGCAACAATTGCTGGCCCAGCCAGGGAAACTCCCCACATTTCATGAAAAAGAAAATTAGATTCAATAGTTAAGACTCTGCAAATTAAACAAATAAGAGAGTGTTATAATGGTTCAGGCAATTTCAGAATCCAAGCAGAAAAGATTATGGGCTGTTTTGGGGCAAACTATGTCTGGGTTAAATTACTTGTGAAAGACTGAACATCTATTTAGTTTTTTCTAATCCATTGTTAACGTCAGTAAGAAGGTTTATGTAGCACAATATTGCCACCTATTGATTTCATGGCATATGAAACTCTTGATCACATGTCAGATGTCTTAAAGTTAATAGGTTCAAAGCAAGACAGTTGCTGTTGTTAGATAAAAACCGAAAGAACTGCAGATGCTGTAAATCGGGTACAAAACCAGAAGTTGCTGGAAAAGCTCAGCAGGTCTGGCAGCACCTGTGAAGAGAAATCAGAGTTAACGTTTCGAGTCCGGTGGCCCTTTTTCAGATGTTGTTGAGTGTTTGTCCATCTTGTGTATGAATATAAACGAGTGTAAGAGCAAATTGAGAGTGATTTACTACAAAACTTAAGCTTCCATGTCCTTGATATTTATCCTATTTGTGAAGTTAAAGACTTTTTTTTCAAGCGTGTCATTGGTAAGGTGAATGCTTGCTGACCATTCCTAAATGCCCTTGAACTAGCTGATTTTTCGCAGCCATCACTTAACAGTCAACCTCTTTGGTCTGGTTCTGGAGTCACATGTAGGCCAGACCGGGTAAGGACAGCAGAGTTCCTTCCATAAAGGACATTAGCAGATCAGGCTTTTTTTAAAAGTCAATCCACAGCAGTTGCCATCATCACCATGACTGAAAATGTTTTTTTTATAGTAATGTCAACAGTGACATAACCTAAGTTTGCAACATGCAACAGATCACTTCCCAGTACAAAATATTGCCTATCTTCTAATTAGTAAAATCTGAAGTTAGAAAAAGAAATTTTGGCTGTATTTGCAGATATGCAGCATTTTATTAATGTTTTATTTAAAGTGAACATTCAAGTGACTCCATTCCATCCTTTGTTTTTCGCTGATTGTAACAATATTATTTTAATATTATCCTATGATTTTTCTTGCTGGGTTCACTTCAAACAGGTTTTTGACATGCTGATGCTTTATGTCTATCCTCCTTGCATGATCCTGGATAGTAAATCTATTTTAATTTTGTGTAATTTCCTCATAGGGCCTCAAATGTATTTTTATTTCTTAGTAGTCTGAATCAAGTAGGAAGACATGCTTGCTTTTTTCAAACAAGCGTTAATTTAAGAAGACATACAGTTACTGTCCAATAGTATCTTAAGCCTGAATCCCATACTTGTTACTTACTTCAATTATATTAGCTTAACCTAATAACCCTATTCCAAAGCAGAATACTATCCATCGGTTACAGCCGGATTTACCTCCTTCATAGCTAATTAATTTCCTGTCGTAGCTCCAGTTTTGGAAATATTGAAGTTTAAAACATTCTTACCACTGAGTAAGTAAAACAAATTGAATTTAAGGTATTATTCAGATAATCACAGAACACTGAAATGAGTCAAGGCAGGCTCAGGTTTGTCACCTCATAGTGCAAGTTATTACCTGACCTTTATTACAGAGACAAACCCTTTAAATACTACACCCGCGGTTTCTTTGAAGCCTGTTAGAGCTAGTATTTTCTCAATGAATTTATCACGTGGAGAGTGAGGTTGTGAGGTGGACCAGTTTCACAAAACTGTTACTAAAATGTCATATTAAGCCTTCAGAATGTTTTCAGCAGGTCCCCTGGATACCTATGGAGAAGATGATCCAATATGGCAGGTGGTAACCTTCCAGTGAAAGATATAAAACAGGACTGTTCAGATCAAAGTAAAAGTGAGACAATCATAAGTACCTGTAGGTGTTTTTATGTATGAAATTGATCAGGGTACCAAAATGTTAGCCCAGAACATTATTTTAAGTCAAACTGCAAGAAGAGTTTGTTGATATCAACAACTTTTATTTGGAACTGATATCAGGAATGTCTCTTCTTTTATACAAAGAATAAAGGCTTTGAGGAACAGTGCTCCAGATTAACTATTCAATGTGAGGAGTCTAGAATTGCTAACAAAGCAATTCTCTGTTAAAATACGGATGAATGTGAGAATCCTCCTGAATGAATGGAGCCAATTGTCTTCCTTATCTATAATTAGATTATGATCATTTGGAAAATGCTCAGAATGTAAACATTGAAGTATGAGAACAACTTCACTTACAAGTTCCACGACGCCAGGTAATGCATCTGTCAGTTTACGCAAACCATTCTATAATGTTTACTGTTACGGAAGGTCAACTCCTGCAATTTTATTAAAAAGGTTAACTTCAGACTTGGCACATACCAATGCTCTCACCTTGGCAGAGTAGAGAGCTGACCCTATGTACCTGGGCAGCAGGCAAGCAGGAATCTGTTTGTGCTCTTTTTTTTAAATGTTCATTTCTTTCTACAATCATTACTTTGGCAAATTGTGAGGAGTTGAAGGTTATTTACTCAAAATCAAAAACCAAAGCTGCTTCCTTCATCAAGAAGGCCAGGCCAGGTCTTAGTAGAATACCTGCTTAAAATAACACTGTTATCTACACAGTCTAGAGTGTGATGCTCGAAAAACACAGCAGGTCAAACAACATCCAAGGTGCAATAGAATAGACCTTTCGGTCATAAGCCCTTTATCAGGAAATAATGAAGGGCTTATGCCTGAAACATCAATTCACCTGCTCCTCAGATGCTGCCTGACCTGCTGTGCACTTCCAACACCACACCCTCGACTCTGATCTTCAGCATTTGCAGTCCTCACTTTCTCCCTGTTATCTACATAGGTCTGAACTTGGAGATGGTCAGCAAAGTGGACTGCATTCTGCCTTATCCAAAGGTAATAGACAGAGCTATGCGTAAGGAAGACAGTCAGTATGATGAACTGAATATCTGTAGTATGAATTCACCAAGCTGTGATCACGGTGTTCAATGCAGCAGTGAAATGCACTTGCGAGAATGTGTCTCCAAACTCTATAGTTTTCCTGGTAGGTCAAGTGAAAGGCTACCTTTGCTTCTCTAGCAAAGTGAGGAGTGCACATGCTGGAGATCAGAGTCAAAAAGTGTGATGCTGGAAAAGCACAGAAGGTGATGCAGCATCTGAGGACCAGGAGAGTTGATGTTTCAGGCATACATCCTTCATCAGTGTGACACTCCTGGTGAAGGGCTTATGCCTGAAACGTCGACTCTCCTGGTCCTCGGATGTTGCATCACCTTCTGTGCTTTTCCAGCACCACACGTTTTGACTCTGAATACGGCAATATGTGCACTTAGACTTCAGATTTCTTGCGTATTGCGTGAACCGCTTTCATTCTACAAGATCACTTTGAGCTAGGTTTTGTGTTACATTCAAATACTGACTTTTTTTTCCACGTTTAATGTTTTTAAATTTTCCTTGTACTGTGGGATTAAAATGTGAATAGTAAAGTTCTGGATATTAGAATTAAGATAAAGCTCAGCAGCTTGGCAAAGGAAAGTACATTTAAAGTTACATTTGAAGATGACAAAGTTGGGGAATCTACAATTAGGGTGTTACCTAAAGATTAAAGCCAGTTCTTTAAGGAATTACATGAGGAAAAATATCTACATACAAAGCATATGAGAAGTTGGGAACACTTAGCAAAGGCAGCTAATGCCAAAGGCAAGTAATACACATTTTAAATCCAGCCTGGTTAATCGCAGTCATTAAGGGACATAGAGTTAAGTGATCTCAGGACAGGTTTGAAGCTGAATGGTTTAATGCTTCATTTAGGCATGATTTTGGATTTCACTGATGGCTGATATGTGATAGGTTGAAAATAAGGATGGATATGAATTGTCTGAAAAGCAAGGTCAGAACGGGGAGATGTCTCTATGTTTTAGTAAGATGTTAATCATTGAGTCTTCTTCATAACACATTATTTTGCCATTTGTCAAGGACTATTACCACCCTTTTCATGGCAGCCTTTGGGGTTGACAGCATCAAAAGCACTGGTAGGACTTGTCAGTTTTCTGCCTACCTATTGGTGCTTTACATGTAGAAGTGGGGTGAATGACTTGATTGAAGTATATAAGGTCCTGAATGTTCTTGACAATGCTGGTCATGCAAATGATACATCCTCTTATGTGTGACACCAAAAAACGGAACACATTTTTAAAGTTAGGGGCCAGTCTTCTACAGGAGAGGAGGTTTCTTTTTTCTCCCAGTGAGAGTTGTAAGACTTTCTACATCAGAAGGCAGTGGAACCAGGGTCATTGGATATTGTTAAGGTGGAGGTAGGTTGATTCCATTGTCTAACAAGAATCGGAAATATGATTGAGACTAGATGGAAATGTGGAATTCGAGGCACAAATGGATCAGCCATGTTCTTATTGAATAGCAGAGACATCTCGAGGGGATGAAGAGGCTACTTCTGCTCCTAATTCATGAGAAGACAAAGGCGAGGTCAGTATTAGCTTTTCCAATGATAAATAAGGAAGAAAATGAAAATGAAGGTAAATTTAACAAGACAACAATTAGGCTTTACATTTGATTTTTCTCGCATTATCCGATCTGATTTATAGTGGAGTATGATATGCAGTACTTAAAAGGAAAACCAGAATTGTCCCAAAACTAAACAGTGCTCTGTCTGTGGGCGTGACTCAACAATTACAACATTCAAATAATTTACCCCTGTCCATTGGTATATTGTCAGAGTCAATAATCTGTGGCTCAAGTATAAGCATTCAGTAACTGTCCTGGATGTGGCAATTGATGACATGGGCTACAATTGCAAGAGTACAATTTGGTTTTTCATTAGTTATACCTCATTAATTGTATCTGCACCAATACAAAATGTCCTGACATTAAAAGTGGGCAATGAATTCACCCTGCACATGCACTGTGATACACATATGCCCACATTGATCACTGAGGCTCAGAGACCTGATTCATTTTTAATTGTGAAAGTTCGTTCTAATAAAACTTGCAACAAGACTAAGATCAAAGATTAAGGACACCTGCTTGGATTTGGGCTGGTGGGGTGCAGCGGGAGGTGGGGGAGGGTGGTTTGGAATGTGCTCAGAAAGGTCAGAGATGAATTGATCCAAAATGGATTAGTTTTTTGCTATAGCTGCACCATGATGAAAATATGTGATGACCTACTGATGTAAATGGGGGTAGGCCTAAATCCAAGAAAATCCACCCACAGCCTCAGTTGACCAGTTGCTGTGTTGAGGTACTGTTCCTGTATTATTCCCAATATGTATTGCTTTATAACAATCTCTGGTTTCATAACAGCTCAACTTATTTAAGGAGAATTTACTGAATACACACTGATACCACTCGAAGTTTAAATTGTTCTCTGTCATTGCATAAATGATTTGCCAGAAAAGTCTGAGAAGTTGTCGTGAATCAACTCAGTCCTGATTTTTGTTTGAAGCGTTTTCTTTCAACAAATATTCAAAGCACCAGGAAAGTCATCTGCTCTCTGAAATAGCTGGTACCATTTAGTAACAATGAGGGGCTGAAACATGAGTGTGTGCAATCTGGTGTGAAAGAATCGGTAACAGTGTTCAGAGATAGCAATGGCTCTGAACTTCAGGTCTCGGGTAGGCATGGCAACCAGTAATTCTTCTTCATGACGAACATGCACAACAAAGGATTGTTACCCTGTCGACAAATCAAAAGCATCAATTAGAAAAATATACTTTTAGCAATGTCAAGTATCAGTTACTCTCAATGTCATTGTTTAATTTGATGTGATGAGAGTCACTATCCACTAAATAGAACTTATGGTTTGTTATAATTGAATAATTCAAAACACATTATTTGGATGTTTTAGGTGCTGCAGAAAAGTGTTCTTTTCTATCAATCTGGTTATGTTACCTAAAGAACCTGCCTGTCTTCATAGTTAAATGAGATGATTGCCACACTCCTGCACTGTTCTTTCTCTTTTTTAAACAATTAATTTTTTTTAAAAAATCAATACAGAAGCAAAAGGGTAGTATCAAACCTAAAGATAACAGAGTTTGCATCTGTTTCCAGATCCAGCTGTGTGCTGTGTCACCCCAGTAGTCAGATGGCTCAGAATGGGAAATAGAGAGTTATGAAAGTGCAAAGAACCAACTTATATATTATCCTTTCATTTCTCATGCTAATTGATGGTGTCAACATGAAGTCAGCTGCCCCAGCAAAACTACTGGCAAGTAAATCTCAGCGAAGAGGTGAATTAGAACATGGTGTGGATGGGGTTGTCATAATTACTGTGGAGTCTTGGGCAGACTGTCATTTTTGCTGGGTTTCCTCAATGGGTTTTCTAACCAATAATATATTTCATTCACAGGAATGGTATCCAAAGGGTCAGCAAGAGCAGAGCAACCTGATAAACTTCTCAATGCAGTCCTTTAACAGGTAGTAGGCCGCTGATTAGCATTTGGGCCAAGTGTCAATTTTAGACATCCGCTGAGGATACCAGAAAAATTGTTATGTATTTATTAGAGAGGACCAATACCTACATAATTTAAACGCACTGTCTCATTGTTTCATGTTTTCCCTCCATTAATATATTGGAGCATACACATTTTCTATCCATTTTGGTTAAGCAGGAAACCATTTAAGTATTTTTTTTTAATCGAAATTCAGTGAAGGTTCTACAAGTCTTCTTCTGCAAGTGCAACAGGAGAACTGTAGACCACCACAGAAATTACGTGAATGACCATTCACAGCTATCTACACAACATCTATCAGTTAGAATAGTAAATAATTAAATATTTAATATTGAATGCCTACCATGTGTTAACCGCAGGCAAATGGACACAATGTGCTGTCCACAACCAGTATGAAATAGTTGGTTTTTGAGAGCAGACTGCTGTCTTTCCCTGTAAGAATTGATCACCACTTCCACATTGCCAGTCACAAATGAAGCTAACTGTGAGAGAGTTGATGTACTTTTGTGGTTTTCAATGTTACGTTCATGTGACAATATATCAGAGAATCATGTTCCTCAAGTTTATTAACAGCACTAACTATGACTGAGTTTGAGTTATAAAGAAAGGTTGGATAGGGACTTTTTTCACTGGAGCACAGAAGATTGAGAGGCAGGTAGGGAATGGGTGACCATCAGACAGAGCAAGAGAGACAGGCAGGTAGTGCAGGAATCCCTTGTGGCCATTCCCCTGCAAAGCAGATATACCGTTTTGGATACTGTTGGAAAAGAATAGCATGATTAGGGATAGCAAAGCTTTGTGTGAGGAAAATAATGACTCAGCAATTTGATTGAATTTTTTTTGAGGAAAGTTGTTAAAGGATAGAGAAGGATATAGATCTGCTGGAAAGTTGGGTGAAGAAACGGCAGGTACAGTTTAATTCAGACAAGCGTGAGGCGATGCATTTTGGGATGTTAAATGTAAGAGGACAGTATCTGAGAAAAGAGAGGACCCTGAGGTGCATTGATATACAGAGAGATCTTGGATTGCATGTTCATAGCTGCCTGAAAGTAGCAACACAAGTGGATAAGTGGTAAAGAAGGCATACAGTATGCTGGTCTTCATCGGTCATGGCATTGAATATAAACATTGGCAAGGCATGTTGCAGCTGTATAAGACTTTAGTCTGGCCACATTTGGAATACTGCATGCAGTTCTGGTTGCCACACCATAAGAAGGATGCAGAGATGATGGAGAGGGTATAGAAGAGGTTTACCAGGATGTTGCCTGGATCAGAGTGTATTAATTACAAGGAGAGGTTGGACAAACCTGAATTGTTTTCACTAGACTGCCAGAGGATGAGGAGTAACCTGATCTAGTGTAGTCATTTTTTTCCCAGCATGGAAACGTCAAATACAAGGCAGCATAGGTTTGACATGAGAGAGGGGAAAGTTTAAAGGAGGTGTGCAAGGCAAGATGTTTTACACAGATAATGGTAGGTGCCTGGAACATGCCAGGGGAGGTAGTAAAAGCAGATACAATAACTTTGTTCAAGAGGCATTTAGACAAACAAAAAATGGTCAGAGATTTGAGGAATATGGACCATGAACAGGCACATGGGATTAATTCAGAATGGTATCATGGCTGCTCAGACATGACAGACCAAAGAGCCTGTTCCTCTGCAGCACTGTTCCATATTCCATGTTTCACACTGTTGTCCTGATTCTCCAATTCCCTTCTCTCAAGTCTGTCTCTTCATTAGTGCATAGGATTAGTAAGGGACCCAAGTGGTCTCCAACAGTGTGTCATGATTTTGAATTATTTTCTCTTTCCCACTAGTAATTCTCTTATTAATTTATATTCTGCATATCCTGAAAGTATTGGGTCAAGTTCTGTTTACACAGCATGGGTGGTAACCTAGAGGACCTGAATCATCTACCTTTTTCTGCTTTTCATTCCATTACTGGTGACATTGTGATGGAAATGTATATTTACCCCACTGACAGCTTGCTGGAATTGTGTTTTCACATGCATCAGTCAATCTCTGCCTCACTGCAAGTGAAAGTAAGAAAGAGAAATGCATTTTATCCCAACGTTTTGTGTCATAAACCATTACAGAGATGCTTCACAGGCAAGTTCCTAAGCAATTTATGTTTATTCCTGGGATGTAGGAACAAGGTTACAATGTGTTGCTGATCCTTAATTGCTATGATGATGTCAGCACCGAGCCATCTTTTTAAAATCTCTGCAGTCCATTTGGTGAAGGCCCATCCATAATGCTGATTGGATATTAATTCCAGGAGAGATAAGAGATGATTTGCCTAATAATTCCACGAGTTGACTCAGTAACAATGAAGATTTAATAGAATTACAAAATCATGAGAAGTCTGGACAGAAAAGAGACGAAGCAATTGTTCACGCTTGTAAAAACATTTTGAACCAAAAGATGCAATTTTAGTTTTTTGCAAAAACCAATCATGAGGCAAGAAAAGGCCTTTTCACATAGTGAGCATGGAATCCGCTGTCTTGAGGTGTGGCAGAGGCAAGTTCAGGAGAATCGAGATTTTGGGCATAAGCCCTTCTCTCCTGCTCCTCAGATGCTGCCTGATCTGCTGTGTTTTTCCAGCGCCACACTTTTCGACTCTGATCTCCAGCATCTGCAGTACTCACTTTCTCCCAGAGGCAAGTTCAGTCAAATTAGCCAAACAAGGCATTGAATGATTATTTAAATGGAAACAATGTGCAGAGTTATGTGTAAAAGACAGGAGTTTGGTACTGAGTTAAAGTGCTTAGAAAGCTGGTATAAAAATGATGGGTAATGGTCACCATGGATAATTGGATTGAAGGGTCTATTTCCATGCTGTATGACTCTATAAGTGGCCTCCTTCTACACAATAGCACCATTTCATACTGCTTCTTGTAGGTAACTGAAACTGCAGTCACTGTGTATGAGTTGTGGAACAAATGAATGTTTAAGATGGCAGTTGGGGTTTCAATCAATCCTCTCTTTAATTCTGACCAGTCTTTCACTCACCAATGTCCCTTCGGTCCCTTTTGTCTAAACCCATAATCTCTACCACTTGGGGGGACAAGAAAAGCAGATGCATGGGAATACTATCACCTGCAAGTTCCCCTCCAACCTACATTTCAACCTTGCCCTGGAACTACATTGCTGTTCCTTTACTATCACTGGGTCAAAATCTTAAAGCCCACTTCCTAGCAGTACTATAGGTATTGTTATGTTTGCAGAATTGATGGTCAAGGGAAGGGTTTACATACCATATTGACCCAATTGTCTTTTGCAGTTGCTGATGGATTTTCCTCTGATATCTCTTCATGTTGATTCTGCTTGCTTGTCTGATTCTTTCTGGCTTTTCTGAAGATACCGCTTTGTGAAAAATGAGTCTTGGAACATGCAACAAATCGCAAGATTTTGAAAACCTTAGGTAGACCTACAGTCTAATTTTTTAAAAATTCTTTATTCATTCAAGGGATGAGGGTGTTGCTGGCTAGGTCAGCTTTTATTGCCCATCCGTAATTGTCCAAAGGGCAGTTAAGAGTCAACCACATTGCTGTGGGTCTGAAGTCACATGTACGAAGATGGCAGTTTCCTTTCCTAAAGGACATTAATAAACTAGATGTGTTTTTCTGACAATTGACAATGGATTCATAGTCATCATTAGACTCTTAATTCCAGTTTTTTTTTAAATTGAATTCAAATTCCATGATTGCTGTGTTATGATTCAAACCCAGATCCCCAGAACATTATCTGGATCTCTGGATTAACAGTTTAACAATAATACCACTAGGTCATCACTTCCCCACAGTCTAATCCTGGTCATTGAAAGATAATTGTGGAAAAAAATCAAATTATTTGAGTTAATGCGGATAACACAGCAAAAGTGAAAATTTGCCATTCTGCAGCCTGACCTAATAAAGGCTTAATTCCAGGTTAAATATCACGCATGACCATTACCCAACCATTTTTAAAGTTACTGTCATTTGAAAAAAAAGCTATATATGCTCAACTCCAAAATTTTTTTAGGGACCATTGGTTAAAAATGTTGCGTACCATTATATTGCATAGCAACTGAAGCGAATCTAGGTATCTCAAGCATTGCTTCATGACTCCAATAGTTCTTTCTATGTTGACTGGCAGAATGACAGTTTGCCAGTAATTGGATTTTTGAAGCTGCATCAAATTCAGAAGTGAAGAGGAGATCCACTCCAGTTTCTCCCCTCCAGCTCTCTCTCTCCCTCCCTCCCTCCCTCTCTCTCTCTCTCTCTCTCTCTCTCCTACCTGGATAACCTGTTGTTGGATCTGAGGGTCTGCAGTAAGGTGACCACTCCCAGGATTAGAGGGAAGATGTCAAACTCTCTAACCAGACAGTCATGGGGAAACCTGTAAATCAGTAAAATTGTAGTGCCTGGTCATACAGCTGCTGCTCACTGTCCAGGGAAACATGGTGAACTAGCTTCCTTTTTATAAACAATGTATCAATGATTTGACATGTTTAATGCTTGTGTGCACAATTGATTAACTAATGTTCCTGATGTTGCCAAAGGCAGCCTGGAACAATCCCATAATATATAAAATCAGTATGATGATTATCTTCACAGCCACTGGCAGCAATGGCTTTAATCTGGCTGCTGCAATGAAGCATAACTCATCGATGACATCTCTGAAGCCTCTTGCCCTTCCGCTAGTCAGCTGGAAAAATAAGCAAATCATTGTCTGTATGTTCTGTCACCAAATGCATTTTGTCCTTCCATTCCTCCTACACAAAGATTGAGAGGTATTTTTGTTGGGAGTCTTATTACGGCCCAAGGACAGGGCTATGGTGATAGACTAGCAATCCAGCTGTCATCTGTTCAAAGCCCACCACAACAAGTTTATGAAACAAATTGAATAGATGTGATCCTGTACAAGGAAAAATAACCCTAAAATCTAATGGATTGCTGCAAAAACACAACTCTTCCCAAGAGGCCTTTTGAGTTGGATTCTGCAAACCCCTTATTTGGTCTTTGCATGTTACAATCCCACAGTGGTTCACTTGTAATGTTCTCAGGGGCAACTACGTTTGCTGACATCCTACAAATGACATTTTATTTTTAAAAATGGGTGAGTGGGCGACAAAATGAGAATGCCACAGCGAAGGGCAGTAAGATCGATTGTGTCGTCAGTCACAATTTTCAAACTGAGAGAGCCCCTTTATTCATCATGAAGCGAAATGATAGCAAAAGCTGAAAGTAAAGAGAAATGCAAGCACCCAATGAATAGACAACAAAAAGGAAGTTGGAGAAATGGAATGCAAAATGGAATATGAAAATTAAGAATGTAAAGTGAAATAAATCATCAGAAGCCAGAAATGGTCTGACTCATGGTTTGTGTAACTGAAGCATAAACTCCCAACTTTTGTATTCAATTCTCCTTGCAATCAATGATAACATTCTGTTAGATTTCCTAATTACTTACTATACCTGTATCCTAACTTCTATGTCCTTCAGTATCTCAGAGCTTTGCAATCTTTCATTATTTAGGGTTTTATTCTTCCTGCCAGAATGGACATCTCCACATTTTCCCCACATTATACAACATTTGCCAGATCTTTTCCATCTACTTAATCCATCCATATCCCTTTGTAGCTCCCTTACATCCTTTCCATAGCTCACTTTCTGACCTATATTTGTGCCATCAGTGAATTTAGCCATCATTTCTTTGACCATTTCCCTCCAAGTTATTTAAAAATATTGAAAAAGGTTCAGGTCCCAACATTGCCCCCTGTGCTATAGTGCTCATTACATCTTGTTAACCAGACAAAGATTCATTTGCATCTCTGTTTCTCTTTAGCTAGCCATTCCTCTATCCATGCCAATGTTACCCACAACATTTGGAGCTTTTATTTTCTTGATAAATTTGGTGGCTTTATTTTAATGTATTCAGGGAACGGGAGCTGACTTGGCCAACATGTTTTGCTTGTCTCTAATCATCTTTGAGGAGATGATGGGGAGCTGCCTTCTTGAACTACCACAATCCAGATCGACAAAATTGTGTTTGCCCTTTGAAATGTCCTAATGATTTGTTCAATTGTTTCAAATTCAATTAGGATGGACAAATAATGCTGCCTTGTCAGTGACACCTACACCCTGTTAATGGTAGTAGAGATGAGATATAGATGAAGAGGAGGTGTAATCCATTAAGGTTTGCATGGGTTCTCTCAGTAGAGTTGACCAATTTTCTGCTATTAATATCTTTCATTAACACCTACTCAGTCTATATGTTTTCCCTGCAGCCATTAGCATTCCCTTTGCCTTTTGTTCCATGGCATTGAATATATATTTTATATGTAAGTGTAATAAAATAATCTGTATGATTGAATCACTTTTTGAATCTGAGAGATAAATTTAAATCAGATGCACAAATTGGTGTAATCAAACATGATGTGGAATGTGATAGTAACCTGGGCTGCGCAAACTTTGAAATTGTTATACTAAGGAAAGATCATCGGTCAAGGATGAATGATTTGGAAGCAATTTGAGCAAGTATTCCAAACATGTATTTCACTTACTTTTGTAGGGAGGGAGAAACTTTGCAGAATCTTTATTTGAACAAGATGCTTTATATAGTCCCCGTGAAAGAGAAACTAGCTTTAATTTATTTTTAATGTTGTTTGGTGCTTTCTTAGATTCTCTTTTCATGGATTGATGTCTGTGGAAAATGAGGACAACTGAGCTGCCTCTTGTAGCTGTAACTGCTTTTAATCTTTATGCGATTACTTGCCTTCACAACAGAAATCTTCACAGCATATACCTCTGACTGCCCCTGAGAAGATAGAATTTACAGTTTTGTATTTAATCTTAGCTTTTAGATAACTAATTTTTCATTACAGTGAATGATTAACTCCAAGTCTGCTCAGTACTACTGAGGCAGGATATTAATCCAACTACAAAAATAATCAAGAAGGAATTGTAAGTACCATGCTGCCAAAATATAGACTACTCAAATTTAAAATTTCACCAACAAACCGAAAAGCCATTAATTCGAGGGTTGAGAGGAAAAAAGTGCTAAAAATGCCTGGGATCTTTGAAAATGGCTGACAAGGTCATCTAAAATGAAAATAGTCAGAAGTGGGTACTGCAGATGCTGGAGACTGGAATCAAGATTAGAATGGTGCTGGAAAAGCACAGCCGATCAGGCAGCATCCAAGGAGTAGGAAAATAGTCAAATTTATTGGAATATACAAAGGAGTGCCTGGGACCAATGACCTGAAAGGAACTATCCAAAAGGTAATCATATAGAAAGTAAAATTAGTAATCTGGATGGGATAGTTTATAATGAGACCTTCATCTGTCTCTTGATGAGGAGAAGACTTGCCACAACAAAGTCTTCAATCTGAAAATCTTTATGATTATTGAAGCTCCTGCACAAAAGCTAAGAGATGAACTCTGACAATGATCATTGAATTGGTCCATAAAAGTGAATTGAACCCACTGTGGGCTGACAGCCAGGTTTTCACACATTGGAATTTACCACAAACTCAAGAAGACATTGACAAGTGGGCAATTGCTTTTATAGAAAATCTAACCTAGGAACTTCTTGTCAAATGCATGGAATCCATGTTTACAAGGATATTCAAAAACATTTTGTTAGATAGTTGAAGAGAAGCTGCTGTCTCCATTTTCCCTTTCCAAAGAAGTCGGCATCGGGTTCCCATAGAAACAGCTACAGACAAATCATCAAAGCATTGAACATTTTCAAAAACTGAACTGACTGTATCCAAGAAACCAACTGTTAGACCTGGAGTCCCTCAGGTCTAACAGTTAATGCTCTTTGATTCAAGAAATTTCTGTTAATTGACTCCTTACTGCTTATGGCAAAAATAGTTAACTTCCATTTGTAATTTGGGAGAGGTATAGCCTAGTGCAAAAAATAACTTAAATCTTTGTTATGGCACAACCTTGGCCTTTATCTCAAGAAGGTTGGACTATAAAAGTGAGAAAGTGATACTTCAGTTGCACAATGCCTTGATACAACCCCCATATGGAATATAATATTCAACAAGTAGGCATTAGTCTTGGAAGAGTTACAATGAAAAATCTCACTCATATAATTCCAGGGAAAGTGGGTAAATTAACAGGACACATGACATATCATAGTTTCCTTTCATTGGAGTTCAGAACATCAATTTAAATGAGACATATATACCCCAGTGGGCATTTCTCCTCAGTATATTACATCTGTCAAGTTTTTTTCCCACTCACCCTCCATATCCCCTTGTAGATTCTTTGTGTCATCCTCATTACTTGCATTCCCACCTATTTTTATGTAATATGCAAACTTGGCTAGAGCACATTCAAATTCCTCATCCAACTCATTAATATATATTGTAAATAATTGCAGCCCTAACACTGATTCCCCAACACCAAACCTGTAAGTAACACACCACTAGTTAGAGGCTTCCATCCTGAAAATGCACCCCTTATCCTACTATCTTCTATTAGTTATAGGAGGTATGGTTGGTAAGTTTGCAGATAACACCAAAATTAGTGGTGTAGTGGACTGCGAAGAAGACTAGTTAAGAGTGCAATGGGACTTTGATCAGATAAGCCAATTGGCCAACCAGTTGCAGATGGAATTCAATCTAGATAAATATGAGGTACTAAATTTTGGTAGGGTAAATCAGGGCAGAACGTATCGACTTACTGTTAAGATCCTGGGGAGTGTTGCCAAACAGAGACCTTAGAGTACATGTTCATAGTTCTTTGAAAAAGGAGTTGCATGTAGATGGGTTAGTGAAGAAAGTGTTTGGTATGCTTGCCTTTATTAGTCAATGCATTGAGCATAGGAGTTGGGATGTCATGCTGCAGCTGTACAGGACATTAGTGAGGCCACTTTTGGAATACTGCATTCAATTCTGGTCTTTCCTTCTATAGGAAAGATGTTGTGAAACTTGAAAGAGTTCAGATGTTGCCAGAGTTAGAGGATTTGAGCTATGGGGAGAGGCTGAACAGGCTGGGACTGTTTTTCCTGGAGCTTCAGAGGCTGAGGAGTGACCTTACAGAGGTTTATAAAATCATGATGGGGATGGATAGAGTGAATAGTCAAGGTCTTTTTTTCCCAGGATGAAGGAATCCAAAACTAGGGGGCATAGGTTTAAAGTGAGAGGAGAAAGATTTAAAAGGTACCTAAGGGCAACTTTTTCACACAGAGGACGGTGCGTGTATGGAATAAGCTGCCAGAGGTGGAGGCTGGTATAATAACAACATTTAAGAGGCACCTGGATGGCTTTTAAATGAATAGGAAGGTTTTAGAGGATATGGCCAAATATTGGTCAATGGGATTAGATTAATTTAGGATATTTAGTCAACAAAGAGTCTGTTTCTATGTTGTAGATTTCTATGACTACAGTCAGCCAATCCTCTATCCATGCCAACATATATCTCCAACACCATACTTCTGTCTTCCTTCTGCTGGTCTCACTCTTGCACTCTCACTGTCTCCCTACCCTGCTGCAACTGCCAACCTGTCTTGAACTGCTCATGATTTCTGTTTTATGGCTTCTAGCTATTAAGCCTTTTAACTTTAAGATACATGCTTGTAATATCATCACTGCTATCATCACAGTGTGTGATCTGAAGGGATAAAATCTCAGTGTCAATCTTAAGACTCACTTGAATCATGATCAGACATCTTAAATTATCCCAGACTCTGAAGTGCCTGTGGCTATAATATATGTAAGTGTCAGAAGGTGTAATAAACATCATTGAATCTTTGAACCGTATGTTACTCAGTTCTAGCTTGTTTATTATGGGATCTAACATACATATTGCTAAATGATTGCAGATGACATGAAACTTGGAAGGATTGTAACATGTAAGGAGGACAGTGTGGAACTCTAAATTGTTGAAATGGGTAGATAGGTGGCAGGTGAAGTTCAAGACAGAGAATTGTGAGGTGATGCTCTTTGGGAGGAAGAACATTGAAAGACCATATAAAATAGAGGGTACAATGCTAAAGGAAGGGACCTGAGTGTATATGTGCACAGAGCAATGAATGTGGCAGATCAAATCTATAGAGCAGTGAAGGTCTAGACCCTCTTGCAGGGCATCTCGGTTCAAGATTGGTCAAAAGAATCACTAGGACTATGGTCTGTTTAAAGCAAGGTTACCAGTTTAATAAATTAAAGCAGCCTGGTGCAGATTTATCCAGAACACAGAGGTTAAAGGCTTCTGTGGTCCGTGGAGAAATGGCACAATTACATTTGAAAATTACACATTATTTATATGTTTTTTAAGAGATAGTACAGCCTTAATTACAAGAAAAGACCAATCACATATAATAAGGTGACATAATTTACAGCAGATTAATCCAATGATATTTCCTGGGAAAGGGTTCTTAATTACAAGAAAATTCCAATTAACTGTAATATAGTGACATGATTGACAACAGGCTAATCCAATGATATTTCCTGGGAAAGGGTTCTTAATTTACGTAGATCACCATCTCATGCTAGCAGTTCAAGGTTAGTTTGAATACCAAGTCACTGTCTTATGATTCATATTATGAAAAATTCATTGTTCTCTCTTATCTCTAAATACAACCAACTTAGCAAAGTATCAGTTCAAGTTCACAGAGTCAAATCATTACTTGCAGCCATTTTGTTGTGTTATTTTAATTTGAAAATCCATTTTGTGGTGAATAAAAATCTATATAAACTTATTGCTTCTGACAACAACCTAAGTTCAAATTTTAGATCCTCAGCCTCTTTGGCTTTATTGTTGGGGGCATAGGTTACAAGATCAAAGAGGTCATATTGTACTTGAATAAGGCACTGGTTGGAACTCAGCTGGAGTATTGTCTACAGATGTGGGCATCGTGTTAAAGGAATGATGTAAATACATTGCAACTTCTAAGAATGGCTCCAGGAATAAGAAAACTTCAGTTATTTGGATAGATTGAAGAAGTTGGGATTGTTTTATTTGGAGAGAAGACTGGAAGGTGTTTTGATATAGGTTTTAAAAATTGTAAAAGGGCTGGATAGAGAAGCTTGGGAAAAGATGTTCCCACTTGTAAAAGGAACAAGATTTAAAGTGATGTACAAAAGAAGCTGGGGAATTGTGAAGAAAAACTTCTTCATTCGACAAGTAGGTAGCATCTGAACCCCTTGCATGGAAATGTGGTGGAGACAGGTTCAATTGAGGCATTCAGGAGGCTACTGGATATTTGTTTGGATAGAAATGGTCTGTAAGGATACAGGGAAAAATCAGGAAAATGACATCAGGTAATGATGCTCATTTGAAGAGCTGGTCAAGGCATGATGGGTCATGTGGCCTCCTTCTAGACCATAAGCATTCTGAGAATCTGTGCAATGGAACAGAAAATACTGGAGAAACTCAACACGCCTGGCAACATCTGTAGAGGGACAATCAATTCACGCTTCTGGTATGACCGTTCTTCAGAACTGGACTTGATACATTAACTCCAAAGACGCTGTCAGACCTGTTGAGTTTCTCCAGCACTTTTCAGATTTCCAGCATCCATGGGAATTTTGTTTTGATATGAGCTTACTGAAGGCAAAGCCTATACCACAATAGCTGATCAATCTCTTTCCCTTTTAGTTGATTTCACTCCAAGCCCGCATTGCCAATGTCTACGTTGATGATGAGAATCTGACTGACCAAAATCCATTGATGCTCAAAGCTCTAAACACCATTGTCTCAATTGGTGAGGATGATCCCAAGGGTATCTAGCTCTGGCCTTCTGTCTCTGGCTTTCATGTCTACCAACAAACTAGGCTCTAAATTTGACCAACTACTAGGAGGGAAAATGATGAAGCAAACAAAGTAATATGGTTAGTTTGGCAAGACCTTCACCTCCCCAGCCATAACTATTTCTGGCTGCCTCCATATTGTATAACAAAGTACCTCATAAGATATATTCTGCCCACTAGGATATAAAGGACATTTCCTGGGAAGAGGTGACTTGTGCTGTAGGGGTCTCCAATGCACGTCAATGATTGCTATTGAGATTAAGCAGCATGTAGCGAAAGCAGAAATGTATTTCCTTTTCAGTTGAGTCTAACATCTCTTGTGAGACTAAATGAAATGTAATAAACCTTGTTAATAAACATGTAATACACACAACACTCTCTCCACCAATATCGAGGCCAATATTTTCAGAGAGAAATTCACAGGGCTGAAACAAAACGTGTGGAACAGTGAGGGGTCTGTATTGTATTGCTGTAAATTAGACAGGTTCAGGCTAGGTAAAAACAATGACTGCAGATGCTGGAAACCAGATTCTGGATCAGTGGTGCTGGAAGAGCACAGCAATTCAGGCAGCATCCGAGGACAGGCAAAATCGACGTTTCGGGCAAAAGCCCTTCATCAGGAATAAAGGCAGAGAGCCTGAAGCGTGGAGAGATAAGCTAGAGGAGGGCTAGTGTACTAGATCCCAAAACATAGCCTCACACAGAGAGGAGAAGCTCCCAAGTAAACTTGTAGGAGAAGATGTCATGGCAAAAGATGAAACTAGTCAGTTTACTTTGAAATAAAAGCAAAATATCCTGAGACAAAATCTTGGAGAAAGAATTAGAGTTAATACTTCATGTCAATGATTTATTGTCAGAAAATTCCCACAGGCGTTGGGAGATCCACTGAACAACAGCCAACTGTCCTGCATAATGCTCAAAACAACACAAAACAGCTTAGCATTTAAGATAACGACATGACATTTTTGTTTGTTATAAGCGTCTTTGTTTTCAGTCAGTTCCCAGAGGCAGCAATGTGATTGATGAATCATATGTTGGTTTAGTGGAGTCTGACTAAGATATGGGATATTAGTTGAAATTCCTAACCAAAACATATTAGTTTCATACAACTTGTATTTAATAGATGAACTCTCCTTCAGTATTTTGTTTCCAGCCTTAATTCATTTTTATCAGTTCATCTTTCCAGTATAAATGTGTTTTAAAGTAAATGTTCCCCATTAACCTTGCAACAGCTATTAATTGTTTGAAAGGATCATTAGCAGTTGCTTATTACCAAATGATAGTGTTTATGAAGTTGTTTGGTTCTGGTTGGCAGATTAGGTAGTGAATAATTTTCTTATTTTAATAAATACAAATACTATATTAACTGCAGTGTACAGCACACTGCATTCTACAAAACTGAAACTAAATGAGAATCGGGGAAGTAAGTATATCTTTTAATTCATTCTCAAAATATGAGCTGAATGACCTTGAAAGTGCAGAGGTAATCCCTGTTCCTGAACTGCTGCACATGAGGAAGGTATTCCCACAATTTTGATCTATTGCCTCTAACATATTGGGCCAAAATCCTGAAATACTCTACCCAATTTCATTGAAAGAATGAAATATATATTTATAAACCATCTTTCCGGACCTCAGAATATGCTTTCTCACTAATTTCACACTTTGTGACTTGTGATTATTGTTGTAATGTAGGATCAGAATCAGGGGTCACAGTCTAAGGGTACTTAGAATTGTAATTTAGAACTGAGATGAAGAGAAATTTCTTCACGAAGAGAATGGTGAGCCTGTAGAATTCTCTGCCACAGAAGGCAGTTAAAGCCATAACATGAAATGATTTCAAGAAGGAATTGGATATAGCAATTGAGGCTAATGAGATCAAAGGGTATGGGGAGGATGAAAGAACAAAGTACTGAGTTGGATGATCACCCATTATCATTTTTAATGATGATGTGGAGGTGCTGGTGTTGGTCTAGGGTGGACAAAGTTAAAAAATCACAGGACAACCTATTAGACTATAATCTGATGTGTGATTTTTGGCTATGTTTAATGATCAAATTGAAAGGGTCAAATGGTGTACTCTTGCTCCTATTTCCAATGATCTGTGAAGTGGGGAAGTTGTTTTGTGACTAACAAGGTCAACACAAACAGCAAGGTCACCCAGGTCAAAATAGGAGTATCCTCACTGTCTACAGTGTTCAAGAAAAAGGTACATTTTGAGCAACAGATTGGGGCACTGTTGCATGTGGGGGTTCAGGACCTTGAAGCAAACTTGCAAAGGTGTCACAGAGCTGCCCATCATTGACCATAAATGGCACAGTATGAGTTGACTTAGAACTCTCGAGATTAATAAACAATAGACTGCACCAAATTAGAACTTTCGAGAGCCTTGACAGCACATGGACATGAACACAGAAGATAGAACAGCCCTTGCTTTCTGTAACTTTACAGTGAGAGCAAAGTATATTTATGAGAACTATTTCTAATAATATTTAATATTTAATGAATAATTGTGCTTTCAGTCCAGATCTGAAGACAGCTTTTGACTTTGACTTCACCTCGACATGTTAAAATTCATTCCAAACTCATAGTGTGCATCAAACCACACAATAAAAGAGGTGTCACCAATGATGCACCCATGACTAAATTGCCCTCATGTGTAGGCTCAATTAAGAAGAACATCAATTGCTGGAGGAGATAGTGGAGGCCTGGTTGTACATGCAAAACCATATTCTAGCATATTCTGAGAAACAGTGAAGATTGAACAAAAAAAGGCTTTGTATTACCACGTGGTTCTGAATTGTGCAGCCAATCCCTTTATGGGTCTGTTTCAAGGCTCTCTAGCGAAGCTTCACAAACTCCCAAACTTCCTATTATGTTAATGCTGCAAAGCAATTTTTCAAATTACTTTTATTGCCATCCATAGCTTTAATTCATTTAAAGAGTGATTATGAACATACTGCTGAGAAAGTTAAAACTAAAGCTAAGCTTCAGGAGTAGTTTCTATGAAAACTGAAAGGACTGAATATTCTGTAAAGCTGTGCACCTTCATGGAGTAAAATATATTGTCTCCTTCGAAGTGTTGCAAGCTTTGAAAATAATCACAATACATTAGGCCTTTGAGAGCTATATTTCCATTAATCAAGGAGCTTTTATCAATCAGGCTAACTAAGGCCACTGATCTGCCATCTTGATGGAAAAGTGCAGTGAAAATAGAATGCATTCCTTAGAATACTCGTTCAAAATACTGTAATTCCAGGATGTGCAAAAGAATGGTCCACCCATCAATAGACAATGGGCCTGGTCTCATCCACATAGTGAATAAAGCTCTGCAAGATTCACAAACCAGCAGTACATTGCAAGATGGATTTGGTGTAAATAAAAAGAGGAAAAAGTTACAAGAAAAGAGAAATTCCAGTTTATTTCAGTATACTGTACATCTCTGTACCATGGAGGCAAGTGGGATAGCAGTCTCACAATGTACCTTATCAAATTCCATTACATATGGATCTAAACCAAAGACCTGGTGAAAATGAAAGCACCTGGCCATGTTCTTGGGCATTCAAGTGACCAAAATGGCACATTCTCCCCAATTCAAATGTGTTGATTGTAACACAACTGGTGAGAAAGACCACAAGGTATTGGAACAGAAGTAGACCATTCAGTCCATTGAGTCTGCTCAGCCATTCAGTGAGATCAAAGTTGATCTGATAGTATCAATTCTACTTTCTTGCCTTTTCCCCATAACTCTGTGTAGTGATTGGAACCAGATGGATCTTGTTGACTATGAGATCCTTGTTTGGGGTTTTTAGCCTGGAGCAATCAAGGAGCCCTAGCTGACCAATATAAGCAGGGGATTCAGAATCTCCTCAGTTCAGGGACTGGCTGTGAGCTGATTGGCCACAGCCAATGTACTATGTACATGTAAATAAAGCATGGCTTGGTGAGGGGATATGGGACTCTAGGTAATTATTTTACCTTAATTTCCTTGCTGTTTTAAAAGTCTGTCTGTCTCTGCCTTGAATATACTAAATGCCCCAACCTCAACAGCCATCTGTAGAAAAGAATTCCATTGATTCATGGCCCTCTAAGGGAAGACATTCCTCCTCACCTCAGTCTGAAAGATGTAATCCCTTATTTAGGGATTCAGGGACAAAATTCCACCTCTCTTGCATAACAACACCTGGAGGTTGTTATCTGGAGTTTGGTGTGATTTTATAACATTTGTTTGATTTTTTCATCTGTCATTATGAATTTTTTTGTATTTGCCTATTTTTCCAACAGTTTAAATGTTCCTGTTTTATAATGTTAGCTCAATTTTCAAGTTTTCGTTGTGAAAATTTTTGTTAGGTATATTTTTCTTGTGGTTTGATAATGTTTGTTTCAGGATGAATTTTCTTTCTTTTTGGCTGATTTTGTGTTGTATATAACATTTATTTCATTTTTTTTCATTTTTCATTATGAATTTGTTTTGAATTTGTTCATTTCTCTTTATTTATTTTGTTTACTATGTTTGCTTGATTCTTATATGCTATCTAGAACAGTGTGGTGGTAGAAATATATATCATGCTTTATTTGAGTTTGATGATAGCGTATTCACCGTGCAAGAGGTTGGTCTTTTATTATGTGATCCATCACACTTTGTGTTCAGGATCAAGAGGAGGGACTGGGACCAAACAGGCCACTCAAGATGATAAATTTATGATGAATTTGATAAAGTGGACAAGGACGACAGTGAGGACTGCAGATATTGGAGAGTCAGAGTCGAAAAGTGCGGTGCTGGAAAAGCACAGCAGGTCAGGCAGCATCCAAGGAGCAGGAGAGTCGACATTTTGGGCTGTGCTTTTCCAGTGCCACATTTTTTGACAAGGACTAAAGTATGCTGGGAAATGGGGTCTACCTTGACTAAAGTGACTGTGTTAATTCACATGCAGCAGAATCCAGATATGCTGCAGCGATTGGTAGCTGTAGATTCTGCAAAACACACCTAAATTTGGCTTTGAATGGGTCAATAGAATGTTGCCCTCAGGACAATCGGTAACATCGAGGTGTGTAACATTCATGGAAGCGCCTCGCACCCTTATTTGGAGGAGGCTATGTGAACCCAGCACCCCCAGTGGTGAACACTTAAGGATCACTCTGCCATTAACGTGCCAACACCTGGTTGGGTCCAATTGATCAGGGTAATCGAACCTGAATGATCAATTGGAAGATACACTTGGAAAGGCAAATCAGCGCAGCACTTACACATTAATGGTAAGGTCCTGGGAGTGTTGCTGAACAAAGAGACCTTGGAGTACAGGTTCATAGCTCCTTGAAAGTAGAGTCACAGGTAGATAGGATAGTGAAGAAGGCGTTTGGTATGTTTTTGACAGCGGATTGAGTAAAGGAGTTGGGAGGTCATGTTGCAGCTGTACAGGACATTGGTTAGGCCACTCTTGGAATATTGTGTGCAATTCTGGTCTCCTTCCTATCAGAAGAATGTTATGAAACTTGAAAGGGTTCAGAAAAGATTTACAAGGATGTTGCCAGGGTTGGAGGATTTGAGCTACAGGGAGAGGCTGAACAGGCTGGGGCTGTTTTCCCTGGAATGTCGAGGACTGAGGAGTGACCTTATAGAGGTTTATAAAATCATGAGGGGCATGGATAAGGTAAATAGACAAGATATTTTCCCTGGGGTTGGAAAGTCCAGAACTGGAGGGCATTGGTTTAAGGTGAGAGGGGAAAAATTTAAAAGGGACCAAAGGGGCAACTTTTTCACTCAGAGGGTGGTGTGTGTATGGAATGAGTTGCCAGAGGAAGTGGTGGTGGCTGGTACAATTACAACATTTAAAAGGCATCTGGATGGGTATATGAATAGGAAGGGATATGGACCAAGTGCTCGCAAATGGGACTAGAATAGGTTAGGATATCTGGTCGGTCAGGACGAATTGGATCAAAGGTTCTGTTTCCATGCTGTACATCTCTATGACTCTATGAACCTCTGAAAAGAGCATGAAGACTTTAGAATATAAGAATCGCTACAACACCACCCTCAGGAGCGGTAACCCAAGTGGTAAATGGAACGCGGTGACTCGGGAATAACCACCGAAAGAGAAGACAACTCTTTAAACCATCAGGAAACCAGACGACATCACCACATGGAGCCCAGCCAAGTTCGAGTGCTGTGGTATATAATCATCAAAATTAAGTTAAAGCGTAAGATAGATTTTGTAGTGTTAATCATCATTTCATAGTGTATTTGTTGCTTGATATAAGAATTCAAACACACTGTGTGGCACAAGCAACAGTGGCCAACATACTACTTTATTTAAGACTTCTTATTTTAACTGGACCACCGAGAAAGACACAGTGACTGCTGTAGCTCTCCACTTCCAATTAGTGCGACCACTATTTGACATTGGTCAGAAGGATATTAAGACCATAAGACATAGGAGTGGAAGTAAGGCCATTCGGCCCATCGAGTCCACTCCGCCATTTAATCATGGCTGATTGGCATTTCACCTCCACTTACGAGCATTCTCCCTGTAGCCCTTAATTCCTTGTGGCATCAAGAATTTATCAATCTCTGCCTTGAAGACATTTAGCGTCCCGGCCTCCACTGCACTCCGCGGCAATGAATTCCACAGGCCCACCACTCCCTGGCTAAAGAAATGTCTCTGCATTTCTGTTCTGAATTTACCCTCTCTAATTCTAAGGCTGTGCCCACTTCCTCAGTACTATCTGACTGTCCACCTAACTTTGTATCATCGGCAAACTTCGCTAGAATGCCCTCAGTCCCTTCATCCAGATCATTAATATATAACGTGAACAGCTGCGGCCCCAACACTGAACCCTGTGGGACACCGCTTGCCACCGGCTGCCATTCCGAAAAAGAACCTTTTATCCCAACTCTCTGCCTTCTGTCAGACAGCCAATCCTCAATCCATGCCAGTAGCTCACCTCAAACTCCATGGGCCCTCACCTTACTCAGCGGCCTCCTGTGTGGCACCTTATCAAAGGCCTTTTGGAAGTCTAGATAGACCACATCCACTGGGTTTCCCTGGTCTAACCTACTTGTCACCTCTTCAAAGAATTCTAACAGGTTTGTCAGGCACTACCTCCCCTTACTAAATCCATGTTGACTTGTTCTAATCCGACCCTGCTCTTCCAAGAATTTACAAACCTCATCCTTAATGATGGATTCTAGAATTTTACCAACAACCGAGGTTAGGCTAATTGGCCTATAATTTTCCATCTTTTGTCTTGATCCTTTCTTGAACAAGGGGGTTACAACAGCAATCTTCCAATCATCTGGGACTTTCCCTGACTCCAGTGACTTTTGAAAGATCTCAACCAACACCTCCACTATTTCCTCAGCCACCTCCCTCAGAACTCTAGGATGTAGCCCATCAGGGCCAGGAGATTTGTCAATTTTAAGACCTTTTAGCATTTCTAGCACTATCTCTTTTGAATGGCAACCATACTCAACTCAGCCCCCTGACTCCCTTTAATTGTTGGGATATTACTCATGTCTTCCACTGTGAAGACTGAAGCAAAGTACTTATTAATTTCTCCAGCCATTTCCTTATCTCCCATCACTAGCCTTCCAGCATCAGTTTGAAGTAGCCCAATGTCTACTTTTGCCTGTTGTTTGTTTCTTATGTATTGAAAGAAACTTTTACTATCATTTCTAATATTACTGGCTAGCCTACCTTCATATTTGATCCTCTCCTTCCTTATTTCTCTCTTTGTTATTCTCTGTTTGTTTTTGTAACCTTCCCAATCTTCTGATTTCCCAGTGCTCTTGGCCACTTTATAGGATCTCTCTTTTTCTTTGATACATTTCCTGACTTCCTTTGTCAGCCAAGGTTGTCTAATCCCTCCCCGGATAATCTTTCTTTTCTTGGGGATGAACCTCTGTACAGTGTCCTCAATTATACCCACAAACTCCTGCCATTTTTGCTCTACTGTCTTCCCTGCTAGGCTCTGCTTCCAGTCAATTTTCGTCAGTTCCTCTCTCATGCCCTCGTAATTACCTTTGTTTAACTGTAACACCATTACATCCGATTTTGCCTTCTCTCTTTCAAACTGCAGACTGAACTCTACCATATTATGATCGCTGCTTCCTAAGTGTCCCTTACTTTAAGATATTGCTAGTGAACTCCTCAATTCATTCACAGATATTCTACTTAGTGTAGAACTTGGAGGTAGTTCTGCAGTCAGCTTAACAGAGGCACATACTAATCAAGTGTCCAATGTTCTTAGCTAAAAGACAAAAGTAAATGTGGTTTATTTAATATGGAGTTTGACTTCAAGATGGTAAACTTAGCTTTGGAAATTTGAAATAAAGTCTATCTTCAGAGATAGACTTAGTGATTTGAAAAGTAAGCCATACATTCCCACAGTATTCTGGGATGCTGTAGACATTGCCCAGTCATTAATGGGAATTAGGTGTCTTTTTACACCTAATTAGGTGTCTCTGATAATCCTACAACAAGTAGACTACTAACCTGACTGATTTTGATAAGTGAGACTCCAACTTTATCCTTTCCTACAGGAGTCTCTAAGTCATGGCTTTTGCCAATGACCAGTTATCTCAGTTCAGTAAGTGGCATAAGTCCTTAAGAGGGAAGACAATGCACAACGTATCAAAGAAATGAAATTTCAAAGCAGTTTTGGTTGATCTTGCTTCCATGCCATTTGAGTACTTGACTGACAAAAAAAATTATCAACAAGTTTTCTATGAACATTGTTTGAGCTGTTTATGTTTGAGTATTGGTTTTCAGCCAATACTGCAATCTGCACATTGCAATGCTGGTCTGGAGAATCTCAGGCTGTGGAGATCTGCACATACTCTTTCACAGAGATTGATAGCAACTTATTTCTATGTAGGTCTCTCCAACTCCTTCTGTACTGTAACACATCTCTATTTAATCTGCTAATAGAAGCCAATTATCAAATACAACTTCATAATGTCCAAGTCCTCTCTCCTCACATACTCATTCTCAACCTGTATCTTCTTGGTTACTGATGTCAGAGCCATATGATTAGTGACATCATCATTTTATGACAGTGGGGTCCTTGCCATTGTTTTTGTGGTATATTCGCTGGAAACAGCATCAGGTAATGGTTAGAGTCGAGTGCTCTCACCAATCTCCTGTACTAGGTCTAAAGCTTTATATTTTGTTAGCAGTAGTAGATGATCCCTGACTAGTGAGTCTTAACAAGAAGATGGATTTGTGTTAACAACAATATAGTTTATTGCAACTCCATGATTTTAAGAGATTAGATTAGATTACATTACAATGTGGAAACAGGCCCTTCGGCCCAACAAGTCCACACCGACCCGCCGAAGCACAACCCACCCATACCCCTACATTTACCCCTATACCTAACACTACAGGCAATTTAGCATGGCCAATTCACCTGACCTGCACATCTTTGGACTGTGGGAGGAAACCGGAGCACCCGGAGGAAACCCACGCAGACACAGGGAGAACGTGCAAACTCCACACAGTCAGTCGCCTGAGGCGGGAATTGAACCCGGGTCTCTGGCGCTGTGAGGCAACATTGCTAACCACTGTACCACCGTGCCGCCCACCAAGTAGTGGATGGACTACTAATATTCTGGAAGGCAGATCACCAGCACTTTCTCAAGGGCAACTAACGAGCTTGATGCAGTCTTCAACATTAACCTGAAAAGCACCTATACATATGTTCTGTTAGGGTTAATGTTGGAGAATATATTTAACTCTAGTGTTCACTGAACCCCTGCTCTCATCTGCCTTCAATCATCTTTCAGGTTTATGTTTGCCCTTCACTCAGTGTTTTTTATGACTGAGATCGATTGTACACCTGCTTTTTTTAGATATATGCAATTTACTATGCCCAGTATAATTTTAGACTTGCCACATGCTCTGTTTCTGGCTATAAGTTACTTCATATGATGCCTCCAGTAATCATTTAATATGTTACAGGTTCTGGAAGTTTGCAATCTTATGCAGTGTCAAGGTCACATTCTCAGCAAGATCGGAGATTTCTACCAAACAGGAATTGGATAAAGAGCAATCAGACTAGATGTTTCCCAAAATATTCCTTCTTGATTTCTACTGGCTGTCAGTTAAACTATACCAAGTTGTTCAGTTGGCCAAGGTGCCCTTGGCAGACAACTACAACCTCATGAGAACAAGCAAATCCAGCTCTGATGATGACATGAGGGTTGCAATGGGATTCCACAACTGCCTGGTGGAGTTTCACTCGGTAAAAATCCTGGAATTCGCTCCCCAACAGCTTTGCAGGTCAACCTACAGAACATGGACTACTAATATTCTAGAAGGCAGATCACCAGCACTTTCTCAAGGGCAACTAACGATGGGTAACACATGCTGGCCCAGCCAGCATTGCCCATGTCTCAGGAGTGTTTTTTTTTTAAAGTGTCCTATACAGTAGGACTTACAGGGTAACAAGGTGATGGCATGCAACATGAGTCAAAAATATTCCTTACTGGGGCCACAAATTCTATTTTGAATTCCACAAAAAAAAAGTCTGGGTCTGTGCCCACCCACAGCTGCCCCAGCCTCACTCCCGTGTGTACCCCCTGACTTATTCCTCGGTGCAGGTGGCTGGTCGTACAGGTATTGGAATTGGGACTAGTCTGATACTGTTTAGCTGTCCCTTTCTACACAATTGAGAGGTGGCTGCTGGCCAGCAAGACCCAAATGTTAACATTGCAAAGATCTGGTGACTGAGTCTCCAGTAAGAAGAACATCAGATCATAATGGTTTCCGCTCAAGAGTTAAAATCCTGACTCTATGACTCACTTCTCTATATCCTTGATATGTATGTGAACCTCCACAACAGGATTTATAGTCTATCTAAAAGGCATCAACTAGCCCAATAAGTCAATTCAAACCTTTCTCACATCCTCTGTCAGAATGTCAGAGATCAAAATTTATCCACCATTTTCAGCCCTTCTATCTTCATGATCACTTTTTAGTTTTGCATTTCTATGCTTCTACCCATATTATATCAGTAATGTTTTGTCTTTAGGTTATTAATGTTGTGTTTCCTTCATTTTCTCTGCATTCCCCATCTACTTTGTCATCATGGTGGCTGCAAGCCAAGAGAGAACATTTAGATAATCTGCATGCTGCACATTTTACAAACCCTGCCATCTTCAGGTACATTGACTTTCATGTCTCCTTCTAAACAAATATTTTGTGTATGGTTGTCACATAAAGTCCAATTCTGAGTAGTTCTGAGTGAGCAATCAACCAGATCCTGTGTCATCTGCCTCTCCACTGACTAGGTATTTCTGGGCTTTCATGCTGGATTGAAACAGCTTATAGCCGGCCCTAGCCTTGCTGTGATAAGCAAAAGAAAATGTAATTGTAATTACTCCCAAAGGATTATGCTCCTGCACCTCATCATATCACACTTTCTTTTAGATAAACATAGTTTGACGCTGCTGTATTGTTGCCCTGGAGCCCACTCATGTCTGTTTGGCCCAGCTGAAGACTAGACAATATTAAAGCCAAGGTTGGTAGCTTTCCTAGCATTAACGGAAAACAAACTCTAATGGCTGCAAAGTCTTTCTGCCAAAGCAGAATGGCTTGTCTTTATGAGTAGATTTTTAAATTCTACCCGCTGCAAGTAAAGTGTGGGGGTGGAGAGGATGCACTATATCCTCCAATGGTTTTTCCACTAGCTTCTGCCCACGTCAACCTCTCTGCAATTTTTTGATGAGATAGGCAAGGCCTAAGCTGATGCGCCCACTTATTCCCCCGTTGAGGCCCCTAAGTGACATCATCTTTTGAGAGCCCCATCTGAGACTTAGACCCTATGGTCTGCTCTGGTGAATTGCAAGTATTGATGGGACTAAAGAGCAAACAGTCATCATATTGGTCATCCACTCTCTGAGGCAGGAATCCCTCCCACACGAAAAGTGGATGTCCCAACTCCAGACAATTAATGTACGTCAGACTTTTCGGGTGCCGAGCCTGGAAATCTTTCTATCTAAAAATATCTGACCCACAAGACAACGCTGAATCATGTTGTTGCAATGATGTAAAGGCCACAGATTTCCTCAGAGCTGTACTTGTTCAAGTGCAGCTTACTCTGTACCTTACTGTACCTTACTTTGGACAGAGTCTACAGCAGGGATGTAGCTCTGAGAAACCTACCCTTCCCAAGACATAGGGCGAGCACTTTGAATACAATGAAGGACCAGAAATGGAGGCCAGAAAATACCTCCATTCACAAAGCAGTGTATTTGTTTGTTAAACATCATTTGCAGGATGATGGCATCCCTGACGAAGCCGGTATTTATGGCCTTGCCCAATTTCCCTGAAGGCAGTTAAGCATCAACCATATTTCCGTTGGTCTAGAGTCAAATAAAGTCATAGAGTCCTAGAGATGTACAGCATGGAAACAGACCCTTCGGCCCAACTCAGCCATGCCAACCAGATATCCCAACCCAACCTAGTCCCACCTGCCAGCACCTGGTCATATCCCTCCAAACCCTTCCTATTCATATACCCATCCAGATGCTTTTTAAATGTTGCAATTGTACCAGCCTCCACCACTTCCTCTGGCAGCTCATTCGGGAAAGGATGGCAGTTTTCTTTCCTGAAGGGCATTAGTGAACCAAGTGGGATTTTCCAACAATCAACAATGAATTTGTGATCACCATCAAGCTCGTAATTCCAGTGAAATTAAGAGATTTTATCTTTTTCATTTTTATTGAATTTATATTCCATGATCTGTTATGGTGGCATTCGAAACTGCCTCCCCATATTGTGTGTGTGTGTGTGTGTGCATGCATATGTTTTGTGTGCATTTTGTTTATGTGTGTGTGTTTTTTGTGTGCGTACGTGTGTGTGCGTACGTGTTTTGTGTGCATTTTGTGTGCGTGTGCACGTTTTGTGTGCATATTGTGTGTGCATGCATGTGTGCGCGTGTTTTGTTTGTGTTTTGTGTACGTGTGTTTTGTGTGCGTTGTGTGTGTGCGTGTGTTTTGTGTGCGTTTTGTGTGTGTGTGCATGTGTTGTGTGTGCGCGTGTTTTGTGTGCGTTGTGTGTGTGCATGTGTTTTGTGTGTGTGCATGCGTGTGTTTTGTGTGTGTGTGCATGCGTGTGTTTTGTGTGCGTTGTGTGTGTGAGCATGCGTGTGTTTTGTGTGGGTTTTGTGTGCGTGCATGTGTTTTTTGTGCGTTTTGTGTGTGTGCATGCGTGTGTTTTGTGTGCGTTGTGGGTGTGCATGCTTGTGTTTTGTGTGCGTTTTGTGTGTGTGTGCGTGTGTTTTGTGTGCGTTTTGTGTGTGTGCGTGTGTGTTGTGTGTTGTGTGTGCGTGTGTGTTGTGTGCGTTGTGTGTGTGTGTGTGCGTGTGTGGTGAGGACCAAGCACGTGGGTGATGAGCGGCAAGAAATGTTACCAGCTCAAACTGCTACATTCTAACTCACCAGAGGACTCTGTAAGAACAGCAGTGTTCACCTTGCTGGCTGGTATAAATTTGGGAGGGAAGTCTACAGCAAAAAAGCAAATGTTATGCTTCTTTATCTGCTTGTTTATTTCACTGCGGTTCTCGTGTTGTTGCTGACACTCTTGAATCCATCCCACGTTGTAAACGGAGCATGGGCTGCCAAGACAAACAGGATTATTTTTGTTTAGGTGCTTCTCTAAGTTATAAATGGGCCATAACTTCCAATAATTTAAAAATGTAATTTTAAGACCATGCATTTTCATTCAGCACTGTTTCACTGGAATTGAATTTTTTGTACAGAATTTATTTGCCCAGTAAAAAGCAGCCAGCTCAGCAAAGAATAAAACACCACCTGAATTGTCAAGCGATAATAAATTTGAAGACAGAGAACTGATAAATACAAAACTCCACATTAAGGATTGGTTGCAAAACACAATCTCTGGAGGCACTCAATCAGTCAGGCAGCATCCCTTTAGAAAACACAAAAGAGTTGAAATTTGGATATAAATAAGTTCTTTCTCAGAAAGGGAAGATATCAATGATGCACAGTATTTAAGAGCAAGAGAAGGGGAAAAGTGGGCAGGGGAAAGGGAGTCACACACGCACATATATAGCACAGGAAAGTGTTAAGATGGAATTCAAAAAAATGATTTTAAGAGGAGAAGTGATAAGGGCAGAAAAGAAAAAGAGGCATAATAAGAGAAATGAAAGAAGCAATATGAGGCACAGAAGGCCCGACTTTAGGAGAGAACTATGTTGAGCCAACAACAAACACTTGGACGGCAGTAAAGAAAAAGATCAAGTGACTTTAACTGGTCATTCCCACCTCACACAGAGTGAATAGGCTGGCAAAAGGTAGACTGTCACATGACAGGAGGCCATCAGCCAGAGCTGAGTGAACAGTGCTTGGCATTCTGGGATATTGTGGGATTGGTTTTGAGGCGTCCTAATTGTTACCATCCTCTTAGAGATGGTAAACATTGAAAGAGAAAACTGACCCCTCATAATGGAATAACACCATGTTTTGTACAAAAGCAAATTTGCATTGAAAAACTCGAGCAAAATCAAGTCTATGAACTTAACTCTGTAGGCTGATATTTAGAGCTCAAAGCACAAACTATGGGGCTGGCGGCTTCAGTGGTGATTGACTTGCCTTTTAACTCGGTAAATAGTGCAACGACTTTCATTCCTCTGCTGTAGCCAAGAGTTTTACCTAGGTACTTGGATCCAGATTTACCTTAAGAAGACAGACATTGTAAAAGTTTTTCACTGTACTCTTACAATAGAGTACAAGTGACAATAAAAGGACATTGTATTGTGTTGATTCATTGTCAGCACCAATAAGAAGCCTCACCAGATCAAGCTCCAATCAGCAAGCTAAGAAACTAGCAGGTAGGCTTCCTAGCAAATCGCAGGCCTTATTGTTGAAACATCCACCAATCAGAGGTCACTGGCGTATGTGTCCTTGATATCATCACAAGGGGTCTAGGCTTCAGAGGGATCTGACAGCAAGAAGGTCAGTCATTTTCTTTCAGCTTTTGCAGAATGGGGGTCACGGGCAGAGAGGAGTCAGACGATCAGAAGCAAGGACAGGGATGGCTTTCAGTAGCGCCTCGTCCCAGCCCTAATTGAAAATGGAGGTTGTTCCCCCTCCAAGCTTGCAGACAGGTTGGATGATCACCTTGGATGATCAGTTGAGTAAAAATTATCTCACCCACCAAAAATGCAGATAATTGGGAGAATTGTAATTCAAGGCCATCAATTTTTTTTTTTAGCTGACCACTTGAGGACCTTAATTGGTGCCAAATCAAGGAAGTCCCCCGGTGGACTTCTTGTCCAGTGCTTAATTGTTCAGGTAGCAGAAAGCAGGCAAGTAGCTCTGCAGGTTATCTCAGTTGACTGGATGGCTGGTTTCCTGGACAGTGATACTGAAAGCCCTAGTTCAATTCCCATATCAGCTGAGGTCACCAGGAAGCTCCTGCTTTCTCAACCTTGCCACTCACCTGAGCCATGGTGCCCCTTGGGTTAAACTAACACCAGCAAACTCTCCCCAATAAGAGAGCAGCCCTATAGTTTGCTAGGACTATGACACCTATACCTTTTTACAACACTGGCATCTACCTAACAATGTGGAAAGTTTTCTGGGTATATCTTGTACACAAAAAGCAGAACAAAGCAGACCAATACCATCCAAATCAGTTTCCTTTCAATCATCACCAAACTGATGAAGGGTATCATTGATAATGTTATCAAGCAGCATTTATTCAACAATAACCTGCTCACTGATCCTCAGTTAGGGTTCTGTCAGGACCATTACAACCTTGACTACATTACAACCTTGGTCCAAGCTTGGACAAAAGAACTTCACTCAAAAGAGAAAGTGAGAGTGAATGCTATCATTTGACCAACTGTGGCTTCAAGGAGTCCTATATTCTTGAGTCAATGGGAATCAGGGAAATCTCTCTCCTAGCTGAAATAATATCTAACACGAACAAAGATGGTTGAGGTTGTTGGAGGTCAGTTATCTCAGCTCCAGGACACCTCTGCAAGAGTTACTTAGGAGAGTGTCCTAAGCCCAAACATCTTCAACTGCTTCATCAATGAATGTTCATCCATCACAAGGTCAGAAATGAGGATGTTTGCTGATGATTGCACAACATTCAGTACCATTCACAACTCCTTAGATACTGAAACAGTCCATTTCCAAATGCAGTAAGACCTGGACAGCATTCAGTCTTGGTGGTAAGTAACAGATGTGTCATACAGCGTCAGGAAATGAATATTTCCATCAAGAGAAAATCTAACCATCATCTCTAACATTCAATGGCATTACCACTGCTGAATCCCCTGGCTACAGATTAGATGCTGGAGATTGCAGAAGCTCATAGCTAATCTATCATCTACAAGACTCATGTCAAAAGTGTAATGGAATACTACCTATTCTCCTGGATGAGTGCAGCTCAATAACACTCAAGGAGCTCAACATCATTCAGGGAAAAGAGATCACTTGATTGACACCCAATTTAAAATCTTCAACATTAAATCCCTCCAGTACCGACATACAGTGGCAGCAGTGTAGAGCATTGACAAGCTATGCTGGTCACCTAGGCTCTCTGGGCAACACTTTCCAAACGGATGACCTCAAAAGACAAGATGCATAGGAGCACCACCACTGGCAGCTTTCCCTAAAGGCACTCAACACCTTGACATGAAATGACATCACCAGTCCTTTACTGTTTCTGATCCAAAATGCTGAAACTCTTGGTGTACCTATACCAAATAGATTGCAGCAGTTCAAGAAGTCAATTGACTGCCATATCTTCCGGAGCAAATGGGAATGGGCATTAAATGATTAATGTAAAAAATGCTTAAAGTTGGATCATCTTTTAGGCCAATGCCTTCACATCTGTTTTTTTTTAGATTAGATTAGATTACTTACAGTGTGGAAACAGGCCCTTCGGCCCAACAAGTCCACACCGCCCCGCCGAAGCGCAACCCACCCATACCCCTTACCTAACACTACGGGCAATTTAGCATGGCTAATTCACCTGACCTGCACATCTTTGGACTGTGGGAGGAAACCGGAGCACCCGGAGGAAACCCACGCAGACACGGGGAGAACATGCAAACTCCACACAGTCAGTCGCCTGAGGCGGGAATTGAACCCGGGTCTCTGGTGCTGTGAGGCAGCAGTGCTAACCACTGTGCCACCGTGCTGCCCTGGGGCATAACCGATGTTGCAGATGTGCACTGTCTTTCTCTTTTTCTAGTCCCACGACTTCATGGGTCACAACATTATATCAATTGCTTAACCTAGTTCCTGAGAGGCCAGTTATGATTTCCAACAAGATCTATCAACCAGATTTATTTAATAGATACCAAATTATTGATTTATTGAAAAAAAACTTAATTAAATTGAACAACTGGCTAATGCCAATTTGTAATGAAAAAATACTTTTCCTTCAAAAACCTACATATAAACAAATGTACATATACATACCAGTAAAGGGGAAAACAAACAGATTTCTCTTGTTAGATACAGTTCTTAGTATTGAAGGGATCAAAGGGTATGGGGAAAAGTAGGGTAATGAGTTGAATGATCAGCCATGATCATATTGAATGGTGGAGCAGGCTTGAAGGCCTGAATGGCCTACTCATACTCTTATTTTCTATATTTCTAATTTGCTCTCTGCAGGGATTAGTTTTAGGAATAAACATTATTAGTCAATAAGTCTGTTTCTTGAAGGCAAAAGTTTTGCCATGATATGGAGGAGCCGGTGTTGGACTGGACTGGACTGGACAAATTCAGAAGTCACACAACACCAGGTTATAGTCCAACAGGTTTATTTGAAACCACTAGGTTTTGGAACGCTGCTGCGTTGTCACCTGACAGACCAGCGCTCCAAAAGCTTGTGATTTCAAATAAACCTGTTGGACTAGAACCTGGTGTCATGTGACTTCTGGCAAAGGAAAATGATAAGGGATAGAATGTTCAGCTGACTGTCAATCTGGCACATACGTGCAGATGAGTGCCTGGGATCTTGGCAGATCCAGTTTGCTCAAGAAGTATTGTTTCAAGAATTCTTCCAATTCTTCTTCAAACAAACAATCATGTTTCCGCAACAAAGGTTATTTTAAAAACAAGAGTCTGAAACTGAGCATCTTGTTCTGTGACAGATTTCCACAACTAGCAATTCAAGTACAAACACCAAGCCTGCAAAAAACACTCTCCAAAGAGACCAGCCAAAACGTCTGGTTAGCAAACACACATAGACTCCCTACAGGGTGAAAGCAGGCCATTCGGACCATCAGGTCCACAATGACCCTCTGTGGAGCATATCAAAAACTGTGTGAATAAGATACAGCATAATAAGGGTTAAATTTACAAATACTATTGCAAAAAGCTGCCTTAAATGTGCGATGTGACTAAAGAGATCGGCTCGAAGCAGAGATGGAAGCATGTGACCAACAGACTATTGCTTAGATCTTGTAGTTAGAGTGTGTGGAACAGCTTGTGAGTGTGTCACAGGAAGATATTGTGGAATAGATTATCAGAATGTACTGACCATTATTTGCAATTTTAGGGAGGATCAAGTAAAAATGTATTAGAGACACTAGTAAAGCTGTTTCCACAGAGATCTCAACGTGCAACTATATAGTCTACATATAAGAAGGAATAAAGCCAGATATTTGAAAGGATCAAAGACTTGTTCCTTAGGAACCTAACACCCTCCAAAGAGCAACCCACCTTATCCTATAACCCTACTTTTCCCATGGCTAATCCACACATCCCTGGAGGCTGTGGATAACTTAACATGGCAAGCCGACATCTCTTTGGATTGTGGGAGGAAACCACACCACTCCAAGGAAACCCACACAGGCACAGGAAGAATGTACTAACTCCACACAGACAGTCGCCTGACGTTGGAATCAAACCTAGGTCCCCAGCACTGTGAGGCAGCAGTGCTAACTCCAATTAGTAGCTTTCTCTGAACTGAGTTCACTATCCAAGACCAGTAGTGATCTGGATCCATTTGGTTTGCAAGAAATATGTTCCACTTCACATTTATTAACTATTTTTAAAAATCCTGGTTTTCACAACTGTTCAAACTCAAGTACACAAATGTATTAGATGTGAAGCTACTCTCACACCCTGTAAGACAAATACATGGTAATTAAACCACAGCTTGTTTGATTTATGTTTACATTCAAGTTATTAGTTTCTTAGCCAGATTTATTTTTCTGTTTACCTTACGATTAACATTTCATTCTAAAAACTAGTTACATTCTATAAAATATAAATTATGCAATATATATTCGCAAATCAATCGGAGCGTTTGTTGAGGATGGGGTGATGGGTGGGAAGGGAATGAGAAGCATTGAGAGCCAAATTCAGGGGAGCTCTAAGCTCTTCCTTTTTGGGGCCCAGATAATACAACTGTTTCTGCTCTGCTCACAAACATAGGTTTAAAAAATGCCAAACATGTCTACCTTTCAGCGTCTTCTGGTCCTGAGTCCTCCTATGCTCAATCTCCTTTGACTGAACACTGCAAACCTTCCCGACTCGGGCAACAGCTTAAAACAGCAGTCAGCCTTGATAACATAATCTGATTAGTGGAAGATGTTAGTGGTTTCTGTTGGGTCTCTCAAGAACAATGAAAGTTCTTGCCTGCAGCACAGCTCCTCCTGGTCACACTATGCAGTCATGCAGTCACCCAGTCACCCGGCCAGCAGAATAGCAAGGAAGACCCCCTGCAGGGCCATGGGTTCTTAATGTAGGCTGACACTTTAGAGAGAGATTGCAGCATTAAAGGCCCCGAACTTGACCAAGTTATTTAAAATTGACTCTGTTTGTAACCCCACTGGGTACAAATGGCCCCATAATATTATAAAATGAAGTCTTTGCCCACTCTTATTTCTCAAATGTAGCTCTAAAAAAGGAGATTGTAGCTCGAAGACCATAAGGAATAGGAACTAGTGTAGGCTGTTCTGCCCCTTGAGTCTGCCCCACCCCTGGTGGAAAGTTCAGATGACTGTCAGTCTGACATTCTGGCATGTATAGATGAGTACCTGGGATTTTGGCAGATATAGCCACAAAAAAATATGACCTACTATCACTAGTATCTTTACATACAGATGAGGCAGGACACCACTTCGACTGGGACAACAAATCCATTCTAGGACAAGCCAAACAGAGACACACACAAGAATTCCTAGAAGCATGGCATTCCAACTAGAACTCCATCAACTAACACATTGATTTGGACCCCATCTACCACCCTCTGAGAAAAAGAACCATAAATGACATCACCAACCCAAGGAAACCTAAACACATAAATTGAAAGCAGAACATAACACCAGTGCTTCACCAGAGGCTCACTGATGATGCTACCTAGCAAGGTGATGAAACGTCTGAAACTGAACCCTCCAGCTCAGTGAGCAAACTTAGATCCAGAGATAAAGTTTTTTTCGAGGAATATAATATCAAGAAGTCTTCCAATTGTTCTTCAAGAGAACAATTACGTTTTCACACTGAATTCATAACGAAGATCTCATGCCCAATTCGTCGATTCTCCTGCTCCTTGGATGCTGCCTGACCTGCTGCATTTTTCAGCAGATAAAATCAAGAATCTCAAGCTGAACACCTTATTCCACAACTAGAAATTCAGGGATTGTGGTTCATCTGACATTCCTCACATCCAATTCCCTGCTCTTTCCCTGTCACCTTTGATTCCTTTGCTGATAAAGAATCTCTCTATCTCTGCTTTAAACATACACAAGGACTCTACCCCCACAGCTCTCTGTGGCAAGGAGTTCCAAAGACTTAAAACCATCTGAGAGAAGAAATTCCTCCTTATCTTAGTCTTAAATGACTGAACCTTTATTCTGAGGCTATGCCCTCTGCTCCTAGGTTCTACCATGAGGGGAAACACCCTCTCAGCATTAACTCCCTGTCAAGTCCCTTAAGAATCTTGAGTTCTGAAGTAAGGTCACTCAACCCAAAATATTAAGTCTGATATCTGTCCATGCTGCCAGATCTGCTAAGTTTATCCAACAATTTCTGTTTTTGTTTCTGATTTACAGACTCCTCAGTTCTTTTGGTTTTCCCTTAGGAATCCTATATGTTTCAATGATATCACCTCTCAGTTTTCTAAACTCCAGGAGAATGTTAAAAATCACACAACACCAGGTTATAGTCCAACAGGTTTAATTGGAAGCACTAGCTTTCGGAGCGCCGCTCCTTCATCAGGTGGTTGTGGAGGACACAACTGTAAGACACAGAATTTATAGCAAACGTTTACAGTTTGATGTAACTGAAATTATACATTGAAAAATACCTTGATTGTCTGTTGAGTCTTTCACCTGTTTGAATACCATGTTAGTTTCACTTCTTTCATATGTAAATCACAAAACTTTTTTTAAAAATTACATTCTCAGTTTAATTGTAACAATTGGTGTTAGCCAGGCAATATGTTGAAAGTGTTAGTCCCCTATGTTCTCTGTCTGTGCCATGATGTTTAGACTGATGAGATAACAGAGTCTTATGTGAATTCATGCAGTTTTTGAGCAAAGTACAATGTAACTCTGCAAGAAGAATGTGGTCACCTAAGTCATATCAAGACTTTGATGGGTGAAAATTGACTGTTAGATTCCCCTACATCGAAACTATAATTTACCTCATTAGCAGTGCTCAAGGATTTTTGAAGATGGAAAAGATGCCAAATAAATATTGGTATTGTTTTATAGAAAGATACAAGAGCGAAAACTTAAGTAGATATTCTCCTCAATGCTACTTTCAGTGTAAAATGTGCTGACCTGTAGAACCATCATTTTGAAATAAAAACTCAACACAGATAAACTTCCCCTCATACTTTTAAACAATAGCTGAGATACTCTTCCTCTGAAAACAATGCCCTGAATCTTATACTTAAAAGTAAAACCAACTTCTCTGAATTGCTAGCCATAAGGAGGCTGGCATCACATTTCACTAAAAATTATGTTCAATATTAATCAATTTGAATATCTGAGGTACCATAACAACAGAGATTGGGCCAATTAGATGTGTGTATACTGCAAGCTACATTACATACAGTTGAAATTAAAAGTTCTCAACAGTGAACATTTTCACCAAAAACTTGTATTTTATTTTCAATTGAATTAATGACTTAAACCAAAATTTAAAAAATATTGTTTGTGAGAAGTGTATCTGATTTTGCATAAGCCTTATCCACCAACACTGAATTATGGGCCTAAGCAGGGAGTCTTACAATTTGTACTGGGAATCGCATGCTATCAATTTGTACGATTTGTTCCGGCTGGTGGAACTGCTGAGGGCTATGACAGTGGCAGAGTCAATATCCAGCTGAAGCTCCAGTTACTATGAATTTTGCACGTACTTACTGATGTGATTTCCCAAGACAATGTCTAGCTACATAACATAGTCTGGAGACACAAAAATAAGATTTCTTCCAAAATCCTTCTAGTTATTCCCCAAGTAGTTATCCCTGAGCTTGCAAATCAAACTGCAAGAGATCACTATCACCAAGAATAGCCTTTTCTTGCTTTTTCCAAAATCAATCACCATGGTTGTGAGGAAGAAAGGAGTTTACAAGGGCATTGTTTGCACTGCAAAAAAAACAAACGTGCCCACAATCTGAATGAAGCTGTGTACTTTCCTCCAGGGGAAGGAAACAGAACAGTGTATGTAAAATGGCAGGTCCTCATAATGCTGAATATCAGCCTGCCTGTAAAGCCAGCATTGCAGTTGTAGCTTGTACAATGTTTACCCTAGATCAGCTAGAAATAGTTGTAGAGATGGATTTTAGGCAGCTGTCGGAGTCTGCAGTTCCTGTTGCACAGATGCTTTGATCATTGAATCCATCAGGGAATTTAAAGCGGCCTTACTTCTTCAATTAAGTACTTAAAGGTATAGTTTTATAACAGTGGCAAACATTTTGGCATGCCAACCACTACCAATTATATCAATAGGGATGCTCAGCAGGCTATCACGTAACATATTACATTAGTCTCATAATTCCCTGTGATGTCTAAGGGAATAAGCTTAAATTGTATCCTTTTTAAAATTACAGCATTTTCTAATATTATATATTTTTTACTCTTTCATTACATCTCTCTTGACCTCACAAAGTTCAGAAGAAATGTGAGATCTCTGCCTGTAACACGACCACCACCTAAATTTGAATGTAGAACACAGAGATTTCTATTCAGACGTTCATCTGTTTCTTCTCTAAGAAGCCCCATAGGAACATTCAGTCAACCCTCTCAATACCTCTTTTGCTCAGAGTTTGTGTTTGTTTGAATATAATTCGGTGACACCTTGTGATCATTCTCCATTGTTACGACCCAGTGGGGTCGTACGTCGTAAATGAAGCCTCACAATTCTCGGAGTTGTACCAAATGTTAAAGTTTTTGTAAAAGTACGAGCAGTACCCCTGAAGTTCAAACCAACATGCTAGTTGTCAATTTTCTCCTAGTCAATTATAGCCAGTCAACCTGTCTGATAATGAAATGTATGATTATATTATGAACTATTATTCAAGGGGAGGTGATATAATCCTATAAAGCTAGTGGTGTATTGCTAGACTGTTAATTCAGAGACCTGAGTAATATTCAGGGACCTGGTATCAAATCTCACCACGGCAGATGGTAGAATTTCTAATCGATATAAATCCGGAATTAAGAATCTAATGATGACCATGAATCCATTGTTGATTGTCAGCAAAACCCCATCTGGCTCATTAACATCCTTTCGAGAAGGAAACTGCCATTCTTACCTGGTCTGACCTACATATAACTCCAGATTGACAACAATATGGTTGACTTTTAACTGCTATTTGAGCAATTAGGAAATGGGCAATATAAATATTGGCCTAGCTGATGGCTCTTCATTTCATGACTGAGTAATAAAAATATGCATAACTCTCATTCCCTCACATTTTAATTGTTGTTAGAGATTTGAATTTTTTCCTTACTCTCAATTCAATGTTTCTTCTTTTCTCTTTATTTCCCTTTCTGTACCTGACTTGACATTAAATTCATCATAACTTATATTCATAATTCAATCTGTCTGTTAGCATATTCTCAACCCTTCAATCTGATTGGTTAAGGAGAAATGCCATTGTTGCCATATTTATTCAGATCCCAAATGCCCTGTTAAGAGTAACGTTTTTAACCTTGATTTGGAGATGCCGGTGTTGGACTGGGGTGTACAAAGTTAAAAATCACACAACACCAGGTTATAGTCCAACAGTTTTATTTGGAAGCACTAGTTTCCTGAGTGCTGCTCCTTCACCAGGTGGTTGTAGAGAAGGGTTCTCCTCAACCACCTGATGAAGGAACAGCACTCCAAAAACCAGTGCTTCCAAATAAACCTGTTGGACTATAACCTGGTGTTGTGTGATTTTTAAGTTTTTAACCTTGCACTTCCAATAACTTACAATATCAAATACTGTGACCATTAAATGGGTAAGTCTAAGTAACATTGAGTACTGTTTGTCACCTAATTATATGGATGGCCACCACAGTTTGTTGCAGAGGATAAATAGAAACTAAACTATCTGACATGGACAAAAGATCTCATTAATAAATTCAAAGATAACGTAGAAGCTGATAATTGCTATTGGGTTACATTTAAAGCTCTAATTACTGATGATTATCTTGTGCTTATAGTCTCTTCCATCCTAATTCATTCAAGTTACTGAACTGGATTACTAAAAGAAACCTGCAGTGAAGCCGCAATATATCCAGGGTAATTTTTTATTTAAATCAAATTGTATTAATCCATCGTTTCTCCAAGCTGAATTCATTGTAAAATGCTAAACATCTCTGTCTCACAGTGCCAGCATCAGAATTCAGTACCTGCAAGCTATTATTTTCTTTATTATCTGTAGATCAAGGACATCAGGGACTTCAGTAACTGAATAAATGGAGTCAAGAAGAGAGATAAAGAAGTAAAACACGAGAATAGGAAAGAAAACATAAAATAAGGCCATGTGGAAAGAAATAAAAACAGAAAGCAAGGAAGACAGATGAGATGCAACGTGAATTAATTTATACTATTTTAAAGATAGACAAAGTGTTGTCCATGCACAAATCTTTGAAGGTGGCAAGGCAAGTTGTGAAAGATATTAAAAGATTATTTCTATCTGCAAAGCCATTCTGTGATTCATCTTTCAGGGCAATGCCTTGACCAGTCAAAGTTTAAAATTTATATAATGCTTGGCAGTTACCTATAAGCCATCATTAAATAGTTTTGAGACTGTCACTCTTTGTCTTTTTATTTCCCATTTTTGGTTTGAACCAGAATCAAACTTTGAACTTTGAGCAGCAGCTTGTTTTGAAAAGGAGGAAAGAACCAATGAATTGATATTTGTTTATGGCATTGACCTGGAAAGGTGCCTTCAAGTTAAATACTGTCCTAAGAACTCTGCAGATGTTTTGGCACCAGGCTGTGTTACGTTGAAGGACTGGTGGCTGCTTCAATGTTGCATTGGTTAATCAAGGGGAAACCAACCACCGAGAATATTGGTAAAAGAAAGAAAAACCATAGACTGAACTGGTTTTGAATGCTTTTTTTTAATTCAGAAGGCTCAGAACCAGACTGGGAAGCTGTGTTTGAGTTTAACTCTCTCTGCCTTTACATTCAATTAAAGAATTATTGAATGTTGTGAGAAAAGATTTCCAGTTTATACAAAACAAGTGAATATTCCTTGGAGCCTTCTGGAAGCTATTTGTATTGATCGGTGACTTTGGAATTCAAGCAACAGACAATGTCAGGTATCTGTAATACAATGCATCATTCAAGGATTGCATAAAGGTCTGGTAATCATTATTTAAATGGTTATCTAACGGGCAAATTACAATTCTTTATTTTCTTCTAACGTATCCCTTAACTGTGTCTGTCTCTTTCATATTGGGGTTACAATAAAGAAGATTGGGTTTAAATTGACTTTAATTAGATTACCTTGTTATTAAGACCTGCTCTGCGATAGTTACAGTGTTAATAATAAATTGTGAACTTTTGTTCAAGCTATGGATGCGGTGTCCAAGATTTGCTGAAATTATCTTCATAAAATCTGATTCGGAACATAGGCAATTTTAAGGGTTATTGAATGTATTAATTTTTCGATGTTGCAAATCTAGCGATAGTGACACGATTTAGTTTGGCTTCCTGTCCTTGTGTCATAACATTAGTGCACTCTCAATGACAACAATTCTACCAATCAGAGTCTACCTGCAAGCAGTTATGACTAACCTTTCATACAGTATAAATGTTTTCCCTTTACCTATTTTTGCAAAAAGTCCTGATTAGCACAAATGAAATGTTTGAGAAAATATGTATTTTTTCAGCAATACTGAAGTTCAATGGTCTAGATTTAAGACTTACATCTGGCATGAGTATATATTTTTTAATGAAAGTTCATAATAATTGTTGATACCTCAAACAAGTTATTAAAGGTACTCTCAAAAGACCATGCTGGCTTTTTTTATTTTGCAAGAACCCCATTTTATTACTCGACCAAACATGCTAAAGCAGGCCCTGACAACATTCTGGAAGTAGTACGGAGGGCTTGTGCTCCTGAACTTGGCAGTCCCTGAGCCAAGCTGTTCCAGTACAACATTGGCATCTACCTGGCAATGTGGAAAATTGCCCAAGTATGTCCTGTACGTAAAAAAGGACAAATTTAACTCAGCCAATCACCACCCCATCAGTCTACTCTCCATCATCAGTAAAGTGATAGAAGGTGTCATTAAAAGTTCTATCAAGCAGCACCTGCTCATCAATAACCTGCTCAGTAACACTCAAGTTGGGTTTTGCCAGGGCCACTCAGCTCCTGACTTCATTACAGCCTTGGTTCAAATATGGACAAAAGAGCTGAATTCCAGAGGTGTGGTGAGAGTGACAGCTCTTGACTGGTCAACGGTTGCAGTTGACTGAGTGTGGCATCAAGGAGCTTTAGCAAAACTGGAATCAATAGGTATTGGGGGGCAAACTCTTCAGTGGTTAGAGTCATACCTGATACATAGAAAGATGGTTATGGCTGTTAGAGGTCAGTCATCTCAGCTCTAGGACATCTCTGCAGGAGTTCCTCAGGGTAGTGTCCTACGACCAACCATCCTCAGCTGCTTCATCAATGACCTCCCCTCCATCATAAGGCAGAGTGGGATTGTTTGCTGATGATTGTACAAAGTTCAGCACCATTCGTGACTTCTCAGACACTAAAATAGTCCATGTCCAACTGCAACAAGGTCTGGACAATATCCAAGCTTGGGCTGACAAGTGGCAAGCAACATTCGCCTCACACAAATGCCAGGCTATGACCATTACTAATAAGAGACAATCTAACCACCGCCCCTTGACATTCAATTGTGTCACCATCACTGAATTCCCACTATCAACATCCTGGGAGTTATCATTGATCAGAAACTTAACTGGACTCACCACATAAACGCAGCAGGTCAGCGGATAGGAATACTGCTGCGAGTAACTCACTTCCTGACTCCGGAAAGCCTGTCCACCACATTCAAGGCACAAATTAGGAGTGTGATGGAATACTCCCCACTTGCATGGATGAGTGCAGCCCCAACAACACCCAAGATACTTGATACCATCAAGTATAACACAGCCCACTTTATGAGTTCTGCATCCACTCCCTTCACCACCGACGCTCAGTAGCAGCAGTGTGTACTATCTACAAGATGCACTGCAGAAATTCACCTAAGTTCCTCAGACAGCACCTTCCAAAACCATGACCATTTCCATCTAGAGGAACAAGGGCAGCAGATATAGGGGAACACCACCACCTGCAAGTTCCCCTCCAAGTCGCTGACCACCCTGACTTGGAAATACATCACCATTTCTTCACTGGGTCAAAATCCTGGAATTCCTTCCCCATTGGCATTGTGGGTCAACCCACAGCAGGTGGACTGCAGCAGTTCAAGAAGGCAGCTCACCACCACCTTCTCAAGGGCAGCTACGGACAGGCATTAAATGCTGGTCAGCCAGAGATTCCCACATCCCACAAAAATGAATACATTTTTAAAAATCTCCAGTTACAAAATATCATTGTAAGACACAACAAAAATATACAAATGTTAGCAAAATGCATAAAGCTTGAAATGACCATATATGTGTTTTATGCTTAAAGTTCTAAACCTTAACTACATTAAAATGTATCTGTGCATTTGAGTGAAATCATTTTAAATTAAAGTATTTTTACATTTGCCAGTCTGTTTTTATATTAGCTAGAGTCATTACAAAAAAAAGCCAGAAATCCATAATGCTAGAATTTACTTTTTACCTGGTAACATAGCTTACAGGAGATATTTACAACTAACCAAATCGAGCAGAACATAATTCTGCTTTTGGAAAAGGTCAAAGCTTTTGGAAAAATCACTCAGTTGGGACAGGGAAGAGTGGCCTGCAGTCTGTTCTTTTGAGAGAAAGCAAGAGTGATATCTCAGAACATGTAAAAGTTCATTGGCTGATATTGGAAAGGGATGATTTGACGACAGGAAGGTCAAACTAAACTTCAGATCAAGACCTGATAGAGAAACTGTTGATCAGCAAATGGATCATGCAGCGGTGAACATGCCTAGACTCACCTGAGGTCAGCAGTAAACAGGAGTAGTACTGAAAAAAAAAATCTTTTTTTCTGAATGGCAAGTGGTGACTAGTGGGGTACTGCGGGGATTAGTGCTTAGACCCCAACTATTGACAATATATTAATGATTTAGATGAGGGAACTAAATGTAATATGTCTAGCTAGTTTTGAGGGTAAGCTGTCAGGAGGATTCATGATGAATGCATGGAAATGCACAGCAGAAGAAGTATAATATGGATAAATGTGAAGTTATCCACTTTGGTAACAAAAGCAGGAAGGCAGATGATTATATGAATGATGATACATTGGGAAAGAGCAAGGTGCAAGGAGACCTCAGTGTCCTTGAATCTCAGTCGCTGAAGGTAAACATGGAGGTGCAGCAGGGTGGTGCAGAAGACAAATATCTTGGCCTTCAGAGCTAGATGATTTACTGACGGGAAAAGGGATATCTTGCTGCAATTATATGTGACCTTGGTGAGATCACCCATGGACAACGGTGGTCAGTTTATGTTTTCTTTTCTGAGAAAGAATATTCTGGCTATGGCGGGAGTGCAATTAAAATGTGCCAGACAGATTCCTGGAGTGGCAAGACTGATATATGAAGAGAAATTGGATTAGTTAGCACTTTATTCACCAGAGATTAGAAGAATGAAAAGAGACCTTATAGAAACCTATAAAAGCCTAACAGGATTAGACAGCGAGGATGTTTCGAATGACCATGGAGTCGAAATCCATGGGTTACAGAATACGGGTAGGCCATTTCGGACTGAGATGAAAGGAAATTTCTTCAGCCTGACAGCGGTGAGCTTCTGGAATTTTCTGTCACAAAAAGCAGTTGAGGCCAAAGTATTAAATGAAGAGATATATACATCTGTGGTACTTAGTGTTAAAGGGTTCAAAGGATACAGGGAGAAAGCAGGAATAGGGTCATGAGTTGGATATCAGCGGTGATCATATTGAATGCTGAACCAGGCTTTAAGGGCCAAATGGCCTGCTCCTGCTTCTATTGTCTATGTTTCTATGTTTCAAATAAATCAGCAGTCTCCTGTCATATAGTATAAGTATTAGTTTTCACCTAAAATTCGAATTCTTGCAAATTGTCATTGAGATGAAAAGGTTTAAAAATTGGGAATATTTTTCAACAAGAGTCAAGGTCTGTATTACCAAATGACAGGGTGAAATCTTGTTGATAATTGCTTCATTTGGAGGGCATTCAGTAAATTTGGTTATTGTGGTTTTGGTTCTCCCATTGGGATCAGAATGACATCACTTAGCCAATTTTATCAATGACTGCCTCCACCATTGCACATAGACAGGATCTTCTCCTGCTTTTGTGTTCTTTTGGCTGTGAACTTGACTGCAAGAAGAGTAGCAGTTTGAGGATGTTTGGATGTCTGCGTTCGGTATTCATTCGTGGCATGTGGGTATCATTGGAGAGTCCGGCATATATTGCCTATTCGCTGTAACATGATATTTTGAACTCTTTTCTGTTACCCTGATATACTTATCTCTGGAAAGCAAACATAATATTTTTCACTGTATCTCTGTACATGTGTCAATAATATTAAGTCAATGCCTTTGTGAAAATGGTGGTGAATAGTGCAAGGTGAGAGGAAGAAGGGATAGGTGTGAGAAATATGAAGGAAGCTGTGAGTGCATTGCAGCTGCTGAATATGCACAATGTGCAGTAAAACCTCTCTTCCTGGTTTCCTATTGTTACCTTTCATGGCCCTCAATCACAATCCTTGTCGTCTTCTATTATTCATCAACTCACTATCCCTCAGCAACATCCTCAAAAAGCACAATGTTAGTTTTCACATGTACACTAACAACAACAGCTCAACCTCATCACCATCTTTGTCAACTCTAACTGCTAAATTATCACATGAGTTATATGTTACCAAATATGACTGTAAATTTCCTCCAATTAATGTTAGGAAGACTGAAGCCAACTGTTTTTGGTGTCCCACCTCAAGCTCCTTTTCCTTGCAACTGACTCCATCCTCTCTGTGACAGCAATCTGAAATTAAACCAGTCTGTTTGCAACCTTGGTGTCATATTTGATCAAATTTATGAAGTAACAAAGATTGATTTGATTTTTGATTTGATTTGGTTTATTGGTGTCATATGTACCTAAGTACAGTGAAAAGCTTTATTTTGAGATCATAACAAATAAGGATGTACAAATCATAGGGTGCACAGACAGAGTGAGTCATCTAGCATAAAGGCACGATCAACATTCGATTTGAAATTAGAGAGATCCATTCACTAGTCTGATAACAGCAGGGAAGAAGCTGTTCTTGAACATATTGGTGCATGTGTTCAAGCTCCTGTATTTTCGGCCTGATGGAAGAGGTTGGAAGAGAGCATTACCAAGGTGGGAGGGGCCTTTGATGATGTTAGCAGCCTTTCCATGGCAACAAGAAGTGTTGATGGGGTCCATGGATGGGAGGTTGGCTTCCCTGGTGGTCTGGGCCGTGCACACAACTTTCTTACATAGTTTCTTATGGTCCTGAGCAGAGCAGTTGCCATACCAAGCCGTTATGCACCCGGATAGAATGCTTTCTATGGTGCAACTTTGAAAGTTAGTGAGGGTCCTCATGGACATGCTGAATTTCCTAAGGCTCCTGAGGAAGAAGAGGCATGGTTGTGCCTTCTTGACTGTCACATCTACATTGGTGATCCAGGACAGATTGTTGATTATTCATTGTCCTAAGAACTTGTCGCTCTCGGCCCTCTCCACCTCAGCTCCATTGATGCAGCTAGGGGTATGTGTTCTTCCTTTTTCTCTGAAGTCGATTGTCACTTTCCAATTCTATTACATTGTGCAATTGCCCCCCCTGTCTCAGCTCATCTAATGCTGAAAATTTCACTCATTCCTTTTTTATTTCCAGATTTGTCTATTCCAATGCACACCTAATCAGTCTCCCACGTTCTACCCTGGAAAAACTTGAGATTATCTGAAACTCTTGCTCCTGTTTCTACTCATACGAAATCCCAATGCCCAGTAATCACTATGGTGGGGTTATACTATAGGCGGAAGTGTGTGCTGCAGATGCTGGAGATTAGAGTCAGGATTAAAGTGGTGCTGGAAAACCACAGCAGGTCAGGCAGCATCTGAGGAGCAGGAAAATCGACGTTTTGGGCAAAAGCCCTTCATTAAGAATTCATCAGGTAATACCTTAGCCTACCTAATAGCCATTTGTTGATGAAGGAACAGATATGTAAAAAGGTCCTGGAAAGATTTAAAAACAACTTGTTGTAATGGGTGATTTTAACTTCCCAAATATTGACTTGGACTCCGTCAGTGCCAGGGACCTAGGTGAGGCAGAAGTTATTCAGTGCATCCAGGAGGGTTCCTTGAAACAGTATGTAGATAGTCCAACTTGTGAAAGGCCGTACTAGGCCTTAAGTTGGGGAGTGAGCCTGGCCAGATAATCAAATTTCAGTGGAGGGAGAATTTTAGGAATAGTGATCATAATTCTGTAAGTTTAAAGATAGAGAGTTTGCACATTCTCCCCGTGTCTACGTGGGTTTCCTCCGGGTGCTCCGGTGTCCTCCCACAGTCTAAAAATGTGAAGGTTAGGTGAAGTGGCCATGCTAAATTGCCCGTAGTGTTAGGTGCAGTTAGGGGTAAATGTAGGGGAATGGGTCTGGGTGGGTTGCGCTTCGGCGGGTCAGTGTGGGCTTGTTGGGCCGAAGGGCCTGTTTCCACACTGTAAGTAATCTAATCTAATCTAATCTAATCTAATCTAATCTAATCTAATCTAATCTAATACAGATGAGGCTAAAACCGGTCATCAGGTGAAAGTGTTAAACGGGGGAAAGGCTAGCGATAATAATATTAGGTAGGAAATGGAGAAATTCAAAATTAGATTGGGGCAGCTATTTGAGGGTAAATTCATATCTGATATGTGGGAGTCTTTTAAAGGCCAATTGATCAGAGTTCGACATCAGCACATTCTTGTGAGGATGAAAAATAAAAATGGCGAGATTCAATGGATAACAAGAGATATCAAAAGTTTAGACAAAAAGGAAAAGGAGACCAATGTAAGTTTTAGGAAACTGAAATCAGGCAAGGCCCTTGAGGAATATAAAGGAAGCAGGAAAAGTCTTAAACGAGGAATTAGGAGAGCTGAGAATCTCAAAGCATTTTTTAATAATGAGTACTCGCACCGGTCTTCATCAAGGAGTAGAACATGGATATTGGTAAGATTAGGGAGCGGTATGTTGAAATTCAAGGGCATGTTAATATTAAGAGAGAAGAGGTATTGTGTGTCTTGGAAAACATTAATCTGTTGTGGTTCTGTTCGCCAAGCTGGGAATTTGTGTTGCAGACATTTCGTCCCCAGTCTAGGTGACATCCTCAGTGTTTGGGAGCCTCCTGTGAAGCGCTTCTGTGATCTTTCCTCCGGCATTTGTAGTGGTTTGTCTCTGCCGCTTCCGGTTGTCAGTTCCAGCTGTCTGCCGCAGTGGTCAGTATATTGGGTCCAGGTCGATGTGCTTATTGATAGAATCTGTGGATGAGTGCCATGCCTCTAGGAATTCCCTATGTAGTGTACAAAATCCCATGCAAGGACTGCACAAAACACTACATAGGACAAACAGGAAGACAGCTAACGATCCGCATCCATGAACACCAACTAGCCACGAAACGACACGACCAGCTATCTTTAGTAGCCACACACACAGATGACAAGCAACATGAATTCGACTGGGACAACACTACTATTATAGGACAAGCCAAACAGAGAACAGCCAGGGAATTCCTAGAGTCATGGCACTCATCCACAGATTCTATCAATAAGCACATCGACCTGGACCCAATATACCGACCACTGCAGCAGACAGCTGGAACTGACAACCGGAAGCGGCAGAGACAAACCACTACAAATGCCAGAGGAAAGATCACAGAAGCGCTTCACAGGAGGCTCCCAAGCACTGAGGATATCATCTAGATAGGGGACGAAACGTCTGCAACACAAATTCCCAGCTCGGCGAACAGAACCACAACAACGAGCACCCGAGCTACAAATCTTCTCACAGACTTTGAACATTAATCTAGATAAGTCCTCAGGACCTGCTGGGGTGTATCCCAGGATACTGAAGAAGGCAAGAGAAAAGGGGCCTTGACAAAGATCTTTGTATCCTTTTTACCCAGAGGTGAAATCCTAGCCATTGTAGAATAGCCAATGATGTTCCTTTGTTTAAAGAGGGCAACAGGGATAATCCAGGAAATTATAGACCGGTGAACCTTACCTCAATGGGAGGAAAATTATTGGAGAAGATTCCTAGGGTTATCTTGCATTTAGAAAAGCATGGAGTTATTAGGGATAGTTGGCATGGCTTTGTATGAGGGAGGTCTTGGTTCACAAATTCAAGTCTTTTTGAAGAAATGTTGAAGACAATTGATGAGGGTAGGGCAGTGGATGTTGTTTACATGGACTTTACTAAAGGTAAGTTGGTCTAGAATGTTAAGACATGTGGGATCCATAGCCAATTAGTAAGTTGGATACAAAATTGATTTAGTCACAGAAGACAAAGGGTAATTGTGGAGAGGTGCTTTTCAGACTGGAGGTCTGTGACCAGTGATGTTCCACAAGGCTCAGTGCTGGGATCTCTGTTGTTTGAACTATATATAAATGATTTGGATGGAAATGTAGGTGGTCTAATTAGTAACTTTACAGGTGACATAAAAATTGGTAGAGTTGTGAATAGTTAGGAATTTTGTCAAAGATTGCAGCAAGATAATATTCATGAGATTTTGGAGAAGATTTGTAGCCCAGGTTGTGAATCAAGTTGTAAGTTTGCTTGCTGAGCTGATGGGTTTGTTCTCAGACGTTTCGTCATCATGCTAGGTAACATCATCAGTGAGCCTCTTGTGAAGCGCTGGTGTTCTTTCCTGCTATCTATTTATCTGTTTCAGTTTGTTGTGGGAGCTATTATTTCCGGTTATGTTTCTGAGAGATTGGTAAATGGGGTCCAAATCTATATGTTTGTTAATGGAATTCCGGTTTGAATGCCAGGCTCCTAGGAATTCCTGCATGTGTCTTTGTCTATCCTATCCCAAGTTGGATGTATTTTCCCAGTTGAGCTGGTGTTCCTCTTCATTTGTGTGTATAGATGTCAGTGATAGTTGGTCATGTATTTTGGTGGTTAGTTGGTGCTCATGTATCCTGGTGGCTAGCTTCCTGCTGGTTTGTCCGATGTAATGCTTGTTGCAGTCCTTGCACTCGTTCTGCTGGTTGTTGGTATGGGGTCCTTTGAATTCATCAGGAGCTGTTTCAGTGTGGTGGCAGGTTTGTGGGCTACCGTGACGCCTAGGGGCCAGAGTCTTCTGGTTGTCATCTCCAAGATGTCTTTGATGTTCAGTAGGGTGGCTAGAGTCTCTGCGCATGTTGTGCCATCCTGTTTAGGTCTGTTGTGCAGAAATCGGTGGACTGCACATATATATGACACATGAGCACCGACTAGCCACCAAAAGACATGACCAACTATCACTGGTATCTATACACATAGATGAAGAGGGAAACAGAATCAGAAATGATACCACCACCACAACAACCGAGACACATAAAGAGAAAGTGGGACAGAACACCAGTGCTTCACCAGAGGCTCACTGATGATGTAACCTAGCATGGTGATAGAACCTACCAGCTCAGTGAGCAAACTTACAACCCAAACAGGATATTGATCATTTGGAAAGTTGACTGGAGAAGTGACAGATGGAATTTAAGCCTGACAAGTGTAAGGTAATACATTTTGAGAGGTCAAATGCAAGACGAAAGTATACAGTAAATGGCAAGGCCCTTAGGAGCATTGATGTATGGAGGAATCTTGGATACAAGTTGCCACAAGTTGAAGAGGTAATGGCCTAGTGGTATTAATGTCGAATTGTTAATCCAGAGGCCAAGGTGCTGTTCTGAGGACCCAGGTTTGAATTTAGCCATGGTAGATGGTGCAATTTATGTTCAATGAATATCTGGAATTATGAGGTGAAATTGAGGACTGCAGATGCTGGTGATTAGAGTTGAGAGTGTATTGCTGGAAAAGCACAGCAGGTCAGGCAGCATCCGAGGAGCAGGAAAATTGACATTTCAGACAAAAGCCCTACATCAGGAATGAGGCTGGGAGCCTCAGGGGTGAAGAAATAAATGGGAGGGGGTGGGGCTGGGGAGAAGGTAACTGAGAGTGTAATAGATGGATGGTGATGGGGATATAAGTGATAGGTCGGAGGGGAGGGTGGAGCAGCTAGGTGGGAAGGAAGATGGACAGGTGGGACAGGTCCTGAGGATGGTGCTGATCTGGAAGGTTGGATCTGGGATAAGGTAAGGGGAGGGGACATGAGGAAACTGGTGAAATGCACATTGATGCCATGGGGTTGGAGGGTCCCGAGGCGGAAGATGAGGTGTTCTTCCTCCAGGCGTCATGTAGTAAGGGTGGCGATGAAGGAGGCCCAGGACCTGCATGTCCTTGGCAGAGTGGGAGGGGGATTTGAAGTGTTCAGTCATGGGGCATTGGGGTTGATTGGAGCGGGTGTTCCGGAGATGTTCTCTGGAGCGCTCTGTGAGTAGGTCTGGAATTATGAATCTGATGACGACCATGAATTCATTGTCAGTTGTTGGAGAAACCCATCAGGTTCACTAACGTCCAGCAAAGGAAACTGTCATCCTTACCTGGTCTGGCCAACATGTACATGCAGTTTAATTCACTCCGAACTGCCCTCTGGGCAATTAGGGTTGGACAATAAATGCTGGCCTAGCCAGTGGTCACCCTCATCCATTAAATTAATTAATAAAAATAAGTGGATAAGGTGGTAAAGAAATCATACAACATGCTTGTCTTCATTAGTTGGGACATTGATTTTAAAAGATGGCAAGTCATGTTGCAGCTGTAGAAATATGTTTTGGAATATTGTGTCCAGTTCTGGTCAACACACTATAAAGAGGATGCGGATTTTGGAGAGGGTGCAAAAGAGATTTACCAGGACGTGGCTTGGTTTGGAGTATATTACCTTTGAGGAGAGGTTAGACAAACTTGAATTGTTTTTGCTAAAGCATCAGAGATTGAGAGGCGATTAGATAGAAGTATATAAAATTATTAGGGCATGGATAGGGTGGATAGTTAGAGTCATTTTCCCAAACTGGAAATATCAAATACAAGGGGGAAAAGTTTAAAGGAAATATGTGAGGCACATTTTTTTTGTGCAGAGCTTAGGTGCCTGGATCGTGCTGCAGGGGAACCAGTAGAAGCAGATATGATAGCAGTGTTTAAGGGGAAGGGAGTAGAGGAATACAGACCATGTGCTGGCAGATGGGATTAGTTCAGAATGGAATCATGGTCGGTGTGGACTTGATAGGCCTAGGTCCTGTTCCTGTGCTATACTGTTCTATGTTCTATGTTAATCCCTTTGCTTGCTGACTGACATTTACTTCCAGTCAAGCAATGTCTTCACTTCTATCTGTTATTATTGTTTTAAACTACTTCCAGGGCATTATAACCTCCCCCAACTTTGAGATATCCTTTGAGATATCTAGCCTCTTTAAACGCTGCTCTTGTGCATCCTGATTTTAATTGCTCCATCATGGGTGACCATCTCTTCAGTTGCTTGATGCCAGCCAATTCCTCCCTGGCATTGTCCAACACTCTCCTCCATATCACTTTCCTCCTTTAAGATATTCCCCAAAGCCTACTTCTTGGACCAAGTTTTTGATGATCTGACCTAATATCTCTTTTTGTAACTGAGTAGCAGACCTTGTTTTATATTACTCTTGCAAAGAACCTGGCATGTTTCCTTATGTTAAAAGTGCTCCATTAATACAAACTTGTGTTGTTGAAGTGACATCCAATGGGCATTTTGGAGCTAAACTGGGATGAAGCAGGCCAGCTCAAAGAATAAGGGAGATGTGAAAGATAGTCTTATTTTAGCAGCTTTGGCATCATCTTAAATCTCTTCCTGCATTGATACCACCAGGAATGGTCGCTGATCTCTCGATGTATTTGTTATCAAACACATTCTGACCAATCTCAACCATCTCAAACCTGACATGGCTATCCACTCCCAGGCCATTTAAACTCTTTGTTGCTCCTTTCTGAGAGTGATTTTGCATCATAGAATAAAATCATAGAGTTTTCCAGTACAGAAGGAGGCCATTCAACCCATTGTGTCTGTACTGGCTCCCGAAAGGGCTACCCAGCTCATCTCATTCTCCAGCTGTATCTCCATAGCCTTCTAAATTCATCGCGTGATGTTGCAGGGCAGGTGCATAACATGAAGAGCCACAAAAATGCAAAATCTGTTTCCTGGACTGACGCAGAAGGACTCTGGAAATGCTTTAAACAGGACATTAGGAGGAGTCTATTTACACAGAGCAATCTCAAACAATATCATCTGGACGTTTCTCATCCCTTTTGGCTATGTTTCCTTTATTGCTGCTTATTTTAAAATTCCAGTTTTGTAATCAAGTGCGTAACCAAGATGGCACCGGTAATGTCAATGGAGGCAAGATGGCGTTGAGGAGTGGCTACTTGCGTTCCAATCATGGCAGCAGCACAGAAACGGGGACATGTGTCTGGCCACCAAGCCCATGACCCATTATAAAGCACTTCTCAAGAAGGACTGAAAGGTTGGACACTTGCTCGATTTCTTCATTTTTCTGCCATTTTCCAGGTTTTGGTTTATTTTCAATATTTAGGATGGTGCTGGAGAGTGGTGACACTAAACAAAACCTTTCACTGTTTTTTATAACAAGATACATGTGACAATAAAGGGCTTATGCCCGAAACGTCGATTCTCCTGTTCCTTGGATGCTGCCTGACCTGCTGCGCTTTTCCAGCAATACATTTTCAGCTCTGATCTCCAGCATCTGCAGCCCTCACTTTCTCTCACAATAAATCAATCAATCAATCAATGAGTATATATCCAGCTCTCGTTTGAAACCTCGTATGGAATCCTCCTGCACCAGGTAACCCACTCCAAATCCTAATAACTCTCTGAGTATAGAAATTTCTTCTCATCTCACTCTTGGTTCTCTTGCTGGTAATCTTGAAATTGTGACCCCTAGTTACTGACGCCAACTAGTGGAAACAGAATGTCGTTCTTTATCATGTCAACATTATTCGTAATTTTGAACACCTCAATAAGGTCACTTCTCAATCTGCTCTGTTTGAAGTACATAGAACATAGAACAATACAGCACAGAACAGGTCCTTCGGCCCACGATGTTGTGCCGAACTTCTAACCTAGATTAAGTACCCATCCATGTACCTATCCAAATGCCGCTTAAAGGTCACCAATGATTCCGACTCTACCACTCCCACGGGCAGCGCATTCCATGCCCCCACCACTCTCTGGGTAAAGAACCCACCCCTGACATCTCCCCTATACCTTCCACCCTTCACCTTAAATTTATGTCCCCTTGTAACACTCTGTTGTACCCGGGGAAAAAGTTTCTGACTGTTTATTCTATCTATTCCTCTGATCATCTTATAAACCTCTATCAAGTCACCCCTCATCCTTCGCCGTTCCAACGAGAAAAGGCCGAGAACTCTCAACCTATCCTCGTACGACTTCCTCTCCATTCCAGGCAACATCCTGGTAAATCTTCTCTGCACCCTCTCCAAAGCTTCCACATCTTTCCTAAAGTGAGGCGACCAGAACTGCACACAGTACTCCAACTGTGGCCTAACCAAAGTCCTGTACAGCTGCAACATCACTTCACGACTCTTGAATTCAATCCCTCTGCTAATGAACGATAATACTCCATAGGCCTTCTTACAAACTCTATCCACCTGAGTGGCAACCTTCAAAGATCTATGTACATAGACCCAAAGATCCCTCTGTTCCTCCACCTGACTAAGAACCCTACCATTAACCCTGTATTCCGCATTCTTATTTGTTCTTCCAAAATGGACAACCTCACACTTGGCAGGGTTGAACTCCATCTGCCACTCCTCAGCCCAGCTCTGCATCATATCTAAGTCCCTCTGCAGCCGACAACAGCCCTCCTCACTGTCCACAACTCCACCTATCTTCGTATCATCTGCAAATTTACTGACCCACCCTTCGACTCCCTCATCTAAGTCATTAATAAAAATTACAAACAGCAGAGGACCCAGAACTGATCCCTGCGGAACTCCACTTGTAACTGGACTCCAGGCCGAATATTTACCATCTACCACCACTCTCTGCCTTCGACCGGTTAGCCAGTTTTCTATCCAATTGGCCATATTTCCCTCTATCCCATGCCTCCTGACTTTCCGCATAAGCCTACCATGGGGAACCTTATCAAATGCCTTACTAAAATCCATGTACACTACATCCACTGCTCTACCCTCATCCACATGCTTGGTCACCTCCTCGAAGAATTCAATAAGACTTGTAAGGCAAGACCTACCCTTCACAAATCCGTGCTGGCTGTCCCTAATCAAGCAGTGTCTTTCCAGATACTCATAAATCCTATCCCTCAGTACCCTTTCCATTACTTTGCTTACCACAGAAGTAAGACTAACAGGCCTGTAATTCCCGGGGTTATCCCTATTCCCTTTTTTGAACAGGGGCACAACATTCGCTACTCTCCAGTCCCCTGGTACCACCCCCGTTGCCAGTGAAGACGAGGAGATCATTGCCAACGGTACTGCAATTTCCTCTCTTGCTTCCCACATAATCCTAGGATATATCCCGTCAGGCCCGGGGGACTTGTCTATCCTCAATTTGTTCAAAATGTCCAACACATGTTCCTTCCTAACAGGTATCTCTTCTGGCTTACCAGTCCATTTCACACTCTCCTCTTCTACAATACGGTCCCTCTCGTTCGTAAATACTGAAGAGAAGTACTTGTTCAAGACCTCTCCTATCTCTTCCGACTCAATACACAGTCTCCCACTACTGTCCTTGATCGGACCTACCCTCGTTCTCGTCATTCTCAGGTTTCTCACATACGCATAAAATGCCTTGGGGTTATCCTTGATCCTATCCGCCAACGATTTTTCATGCCCTCTCTTAGCTCTCCTAATCCCTTTCTTCAGGTCCCTTCTGGCTATCCTGTATCCCTCCACTGCTCTGTCTGAATCCTGTTTCCTCAACCTTATGTAAGCCTCCTTCTTCCTCTTTACCAGACATTCAACCTCTCTCGTCAACCAAGGCTCCCTCACACGACCATTTCTTTCCTGCCTGATAGGTACATACATATCATGGACACGTCGTATCTGCTCTTTGAAAAAGTTCCACATTTCCACCACATCCTTCCCTGACAGCCTATGCTCCCAACGTATGCTCCTCAAATCCTGCCTTACAGCATCGTAATTTCCCTTCCCCCAATTATAAAATCTACCTTGTTGTGCACACCTATCTCTCTCCATAACCAAGGTGAAAGTCACAGAATTGTGGTCACCATCACCAAAATGTTCACCCACTAACAAGCCCACCACTTGTCCCGGTTCATTACCGAGTACCAAATCCAATATGGCCTCCCCTCTGGTTGGACAATCTACATACTGCGTTAGAAAAGCTTCCTGGACACACTGCACAAACACCGCCCCATCCAATCTACTTGATCTAAAGAGCTTCCAATCAATATTTGGGAAGTTGAAGTCACCCATGACTATGACCCTGTGGCTTCTGCACCTTTCCAAAATCTGGAATTAAACATGGTGTTTAATTTTTCTCATCTTTCCCTGTACCTAAAATCCCTCATTGCTGGTATCATTCTATTAAATCTCCTTTGAACTCTCTCTCCAGACAACCAAAATAAGGTGCCTAGCACTGAACACAATACTCCAAACGTGGTCTGACAATGATTTCGTAAAGACAGAAGCATCGCTTCTTCCCTTTTATATTCTATGCCTCCATTTATAAATTCAAGCATCGTATAGGCCTTTTTAACAACTGTTTCAAATAGCTTAATCACTTTCAGATAATTATGTACTTGAACTCTGAGTTCCCTCTGCTCCTGTACTCACCTCAAAGTTTTATCATTGAGCCTTTATTGTCCCTCTGTGTTTCGTCTACCAAAGTGCATTGCCTCACATTTCTCTGCATTGACATTCATCTTCCAGGTGTCTGCCCATTTGGCTAATTTGTCAATGTCTTTCTGAAGCTACTCAGCATCATTCCCATAAATCACTGTTCTCCCTAACTTCGTATCATCTGCAAATTTAGAGATTTTGCCTTCAACACCCATCTCCAAATTGTTTATATAAAAAAAGCAAGGCTCCCAACATCAATCTCTGGCGAATACTACTTTCAACTCATCTCCAATCTGAAAAATGTCCATCTATATCTACATTCTGTTTCTTATCTTTTCACCAACTTCTAATCCACGCAGCCAAGGAACCATCAATCCCAAACATTTCTAATTTTCTCACCAATTTGCTATGTGGCACCACGTTAACTGCTTTCTGAAATTCCAAATGTACAACCGCAAAGCCTTCCATCTTTCATCCACCAACATGCATTTCCATTCAACCTGCTCCAAGTTCAACTTCTGTACCCCTAAACTCAGCCCTTTTCTAGTCTGGGATCTTAATATTTGACTGATTTTTATCTTTTTCCAATTTAATATTGAATTGTGTCATATTATGATAACTATTTCTTAAATGTTTTCCCACACTGATGTTCTCTACTTGGCCTGCCTCATTACCTAGGACCAGATCCAACGCAGCTTCATTCCCTGTAGGACTGGAAATACACTGTTCCAGAAAGTTCTCCTGAACACATTGCATTGCACAAATTTCTCCCCTTCTGTGTCCAACATTCTAACTTTTCCCCAGACTAATGAGGTTAATTGAGATCATCAACTATCACAACACTTCTGCAGGTTTCAAAACCTGCCTACAAATGCTCTCTTCTACTTCCATCTCACTATTTGGAAGCTAGTAATATATACCCAGTAAGGTCACTGCTTCCTCCCTGTTTCTCACCTCCAACAATATGGATTCTAATTCTGGAACTGCATCTCATTCAAGGGCTATGATTCTATCTTTTACTGAACCCGGTACACCTCCTCCTATGCCTCTATTTATAAACTCAAGCATCCTATAAGCCTTCTTAACAGCTGTTTCAACTGGTCTGGTCACCTTCAGATAATTATATACTCTGAGGTCCCTCTGCTTCTCTACTCCCCTCAAAGTTTTATCATTAAGCCTGTCTCTCCATGTTCCTTCTACCAAAGTGCATTACCTCACATTTCTCTGTATTAACATGCATCTTCCAGGTGTCTGCCCATTTGGTCAATTTGGCAATGTCGCTCTCAAGTTATTCAGCATCATCCTCACAAATTACTATTCTCCCTGTTTCTCCATCCTGTATCTACTGGAAACCTAATATCCTAGGACGTTAAGTATCCTTTCCTGTTCTGGCTCGAGCCATGCTTTTTTCAGTGCTAATATATCATACCCCCTTAGAGCAATTTTTGCTTCCAGTCCCCCATTTTTGTTCATGATACTCCATGCATTTACATTCATACATTTTAATCTTGCCCATGTCTCTTTCTTGCCTAATGGAAGGTGCCCACTTCTTTGTTCACTGTCATAATAGCCTTCTCTCATTTCCTTTTCCCCGTTCCCCATCTTCTGTCTTTTTCTCTCACTGGTACTTTCAAAACTACATCCATTAGTCAATTCACCATCCCTACTGCACTACTTACTCCTCAGTTGGAAGATTAGTTTCATTTCTGCTTAAATGTGATCCCAGTACCCCAAGAATCTAAAGCCCTTCCTTCTACACCAACCCTCAAGCGACACGTTTCCCTCCCTGATCTTCTTTTGCCTAAATGGTGAAGCTCGTAGCTCAGGTACAACCCCGGGATTCCTGCATTTCAATCTACTCCCTAACTCCTGAAACTATCCTGCAAGTCCTCCAAGCTGTTATTGGTTCCCACATGAGCCATAGCCACCAGTTGTTCACCCTCCTTTTCCAGATGTTTAACCAGTCATTCCATTATGTCCCGGACCCTTGTACCCAACAGATCATATGGGACTCACAATCTCGGCCCCAAACTAAACTGTCTGTCCTTTGATCTATGGGGTCATCCATTATTACTCCCTTTCCAATCTGCCTCTTTTTTCCCAATGTAGCTTGGGACACCATGGTACTGTGGTTTTCCCTCTAGTCAGCCATTACTGACTCAGTCATGTTGTTCACTATATAAATGGCTAAACTTTCAGACCTGTTAGACGGCAGTGTTGAGTTTCCTGGACCTGCTGTCTCTTTTCTTTTTAGCGAATGGTCATCACTCTCCTGCCACCTCTACACTCCACTTTGCCTGCCTCTCATTATGTGGGGTGACCACCCTATGGTACAACTGTTCCAGAAACCCCTCTCCATCCAGTTTGGTTTTCAGTAAAGAGAGTTACTACTCCAAAACAACCACATAGTGTTCAAGGACTGCTACCCCTCTGGCACAGATTTGACCATCCTACATTTTGAATGTTAGAATGTTTCAATTGAATGTTTGTAAGCAGAATTTCTTTATTATGCTGGATTTTGGGTGTCAAACATTTGATGAATTTGCTGAATATGAGCCTGACAGACCCGTGTGTTAAATCACCTTCTGTTTGTTGTGTCCTGGGAGCAATGCTTATGATATTCAAATATTTTCTGCTTTTCCCCAGTCCTGCGAAGAGATTTGCCTGAGCATCTGGTGTCCCTGTCAGGGAAGAGAGGATGTCCACCTGGCTGTCTATCTGAACATGTGTATGCTATCTTCTGAAAAGCTAGCTATTTTTGCTTTGAATGGACAGAACTGAAACCAGGAAATCACCAATAAAGAAATTTTAGACATGGATTGGAGCCTCACTATTCTGTGTGTTTGGAGCAAACTTGTGATCGACCCCCTTGAGCTAAATATTGCTAGCTATCGTGACCTAAACAAAAGGTTAGTGGATAATAATAAACATTGCTGGGGTAGTCATTAGGAGCTACAGTTAGATCCCAGCACAAACAACTTCAGTTTATCGATTCCGTGTTGACTAGAAGCTAAATAATGAGTGTTTAAACTCTGCTGTGACCAAACCTCCCGAGATGAAAGTATAAAACTTGACAATTAAAACTGGGAAAAGCAAGTTACTGTCTGAGAAACTTCTGGGAGACATTAAAATCAATAGTTAAATGGCCTCAGGAGAAGCATTATCAAGAAATGTTATTGTATTTTTTAATGCATGGGAACACATATATATGATAGGATTATTATGGTGCTTATTTAAGGACTAGTGATTGCCAACATTTTGATTCATATTATATTTGTAACCGTTGTCCAAATAAAATATAAATGAGAACAATTACTTTCCTTATGCTTTTCAATTCCCATTAGATAATACTTGGAAGGAATCTGATATCGTAGTCAGGGCTTTAAGCTCAGTTATTTGTCGAAATACTTTTGAACTCATTCAATTCCAGGAGGGTCCCAGTGGATTGGAAAACAGCTACTGTGATAATCATGAAGGGAGAGAGACAAAAAGCAAGAAACTGTGGAACAGTTAGCCTAACATCTAATATTAGGAAAATGTTAGAGTCCTTCATTAAGAAAGAACTAGCAGGGCATTTAGAAAAGCTTAATACAATCAAACAAATGGTTTTGTGAAATAGAAATCATATTTGCTGGGTTTCTTTGAGGATATAACAAGCAGTATTGATAAAGGAAAGCCAGAGGTTATTATGCATTTGGATTTCCAGAAGATATTCGATAAGATGAGAGATCTGTTTTATGAAAAGAGATTAAGAAATCTGGAACTATATTCTCCGGGGTTTCACAGATTGAGGGATCTTATTGGGGTATCTAGGATACTGGAGATGATTGACAAAGTAGACGTAAAAAAGATATTTTCTTATTGGGGCAATCTAGAATAAGAGGTCATAGTTTTAGGACAAGGTTAGCAGATTTAAAATGGAGGTGAGGAAAAGCTATTTCTCGTCAGGGCTGGAATCAAACCTGGGACCCTGGTGCTGTGAGACAGCAGTGCTAACCACTGAGCCACCATGCAGAGGAAGCAACTAAGTATATGTTTGAATGTTTATCTTGTACAGGCTTCTGAACATGAGGAACAAGGTAAATGGATTTAGAAAAGGAATTGTAGGACATATTGCTGACATTCCTACCATCAAGAGAAAAGGTAAAGATGATAAGAAAGAGCATGTGCTGGAATGCAGAGCTGGAGAAAGTGACACATGGAAGGTTGGCAAGGGCAGAGGTGACCATAGATCTGTCAAAATTGTGACTCCAAATTTCAGCAGCAAGGGTTATGGGGCAGGACAAAGACTCAAAACCCTCTGAGAGTATTTACTGTGGAAAAGGATATGGAAGATATAGGCTGTAGGGAAATAGAGGGTGACATCTTGCAAAATGTCCATATTACAGAGGAGGAAGTGCTGGTTGTCTTGAAATGCATAAAGGTGGATAAATCCCCAAGACCTGATCAGCTGTACCCTAGAACTCTGTGGGAAGCTAGAGAAGTGATTGCTGGGGCTCTTGCTGAGATATTTGTATCATTGATAGTCACAGGTGAGGTGCTGGAAGACTGGAGGTTGGCTAACGTGGTGCCACTGTTTAAGAAGAGTGGTAAGGAGAAGCCAGGGAACTATAGACCGGTGAGCCTGATGTCGGTGGTAGGCAAATTGTTGGAGGGAATCCTGAGGGGCAGGATGTACATGTATTTAGAAAGGCAAGGAATGATTAGGGATAGTCAACATGGCTTTGTGCATGGGAAACCATGTCTCACAAACTTGATTGAGTTTTTTGAAGAAGTAACAAAGAGGATTGATGAGGGCAGGGCAGTAGATGTAATCTATAGATGTAATCTATATGGACTTCAGTAAGGCGTTCGACAAGGTTCCCCATGGTAGACTGATTAGCAAGGTTAGATCTCACGGAATAAAGGCAGAACTAGCCATTTGGATACAGAACTGGCTCAAAGGTAGAAGACAGAGGGTGGTGGTGGTGGAGGATTGTAACCACAAGGATCGGTGCTGAGTCCTCTACTTTTTGTCATTTACATAAATGATTTGGATGCGAGCATAAGAGGTACAGTTAGTAAGTTTGCAGATGACACCAAAATTGGAGGTGTAGTGGACAGCGAAGAGGGTTACCTCAGATTACAACAGGATCTTGACAGATGGACCAATGGGCTAAGAAATGGCAGATGGAGTTTAATTTGGATAAAAGCAAGGTGCTGCATTTTGGGAAAGCAAATCTTAGCAGGACTTATACACTTAATGGTAAGGCCCTCGGGAGTGTTGCTGAGCAAAGAGACCTTGGAGTGCAGGTTCATAGCTCCTTGAAAGTGGAGTCGCAGGTAGATGGGATAGTGAAGAAGGTGTTTGGTATGCTTTCTTTATTGGTCAGAGTATTGTGTACAGGAGTTGGGAGGTCATTTTGCGGCTGTACAGGACATTGGTTAGGCCATTGTTGGAATATTGCGTGCAATTCTGATCTCTTTCCTATCGGAAAGATGTTGTGAAACTAGTAAGGGTTCAGAAAAGATTTACAAGGATGTTGCCAGGGTTGGAGGATTTGAGCTATAAGGAGAGGCTGAACAGGCTGGGACTGTTTTTTCCTGGAGCATCGGAGGCAGAGGGGTGACCTTATAGAGGTTTACAAAATTATGAGGGGCATGGATAGAGTAAACAGACAAAGTCTTTTCCCTGGGTTCGGGGAGTCCAGAACTAGAGGGCATAGTTTAGGGTAAGTGGGGAAAGATATAAAAGAGACCTAAGGTGCAATGTTTTCACACAGAGAGTGGTACATGTATGGGATGAGCTGCCAGATAAAGTGGTGGAGGCTGGTACAATTGCAACATTTAAGAGGCATTTGGATGGGTATATGAATAGGAAGGGTTTGGAGGGATATGGGCCGGGTGCTGGCAGGTGGGACTAGATTGGGTTGGGATATCTTGTCGGCATGGGCGGGTTGGACGGAAGGGTCTGTTTCCATGCTGTACATCTCTATGACTCTATGACTATATGAGAAGAAATTCCTCCTTATCTTAGTCTTAAAATGATGTCCTTTAATTCAGACACTGTCATCCGAGGTGAATAATCTAATGGGACTAGAAATGGATCTTTTTTAATGAATTGAATTTTATGAAACTCGGCTCCACATCAAATAAGACTCAAGGTAGTGCACTGTCTGAATCAGTCTGTATGCCTATTGAAATATGTATTGAGTTAGAGGTGTCAAGTTGAAGTTATTGATGGTACCAAGTAACATGCTTCAGGTCGACAGTTGTTCAGTTGAAAGAGCTTAATCCAAAACTTAATAAGATTAATAAATTAGACTAGTAAAACAGATGAATAAGAATAGTAATGGAGCAATATATATCGCAGAGCACCTTGTGTCATTAAATTACACCTGAATGTTAGCATAGTACCTAGAAGCAATATCACCTCATGTGAAGATATCAACAGGATAAAATAGGAGGATACTCAGGATGGAACAAGGGAACATAATTTTAAAGTGAAAGGCAGTAAGGTTAGAGAGAATTTAATGAAAAACATTTTCAACTTAGAAGGTGGAGGAGGGGTTTGGACCTAGAAAACCCTGACTGGGAGGGTAGATGAGGCAGGAAACCTCAACCTTTAAAAAGTACTTGGATGGGCATTTGATGTGTCATAACATTCAATGCTATGGGCCAAGTGCAGGAAAGTGGGACTAATATAGGTAATAGTATATTTTTGGCAGTGGAGACTTGATGGGTCAAAGGACCTCTTCTGTTTGATTCTATGAGAATCCTGGGGCATTCCCAGCATTGCTAGGATGAATTTTAAAGAAAGGTAATATACTTATTACATGCAAACACATGTAAGTTTAATTATTTATTAGAATTGAAAGCATGAGTCAAGAAGGATGGAGTGGCAAAGTGTGAAAAGCATCATAGGAGAGACGAAAAGTCATAAAGACTTTGACCAATTGTGTAATGCTGAAGAATGAAGGAAAGAGAACTGTTGTTTTAAGCATTGGACTTGTGTAGTGTGTAGTTAGATTCAGCTTGCATGTGTACAAGGTGGGTCTATGAATAAGGATAAGAAGTGTTACAGCTGGTGTAGGGTGGGGATGGGGTTGAGAAGAGACTTCTGAAACCAACGTAGTAGAAGTCCTCATCTGAGATTGAGGATAAGGCACAGATTATTGCAGAGGGAAGTTTACTTTGCTGGTAACTTGCACTGAAGCTGATATTTATGGCAGATGTGCTGGATATGGAAACTGGATGCCTTAAATGAAAAACAATCCATTACTAGCATGGATGTTCCTCAACTTGATTGACTTAAACAACGTTTGCATTATTTCAGCTGCTGAGTCTTTACATCAGCACAGCTTTCTACATTAATGCATCAGTGCCTGATGTGATGTCTTAACATTTTCATAACTTAATCACATACAGCTTTATGCATAAATTTTATCTATGTGATATAATTAAACATTAGGTCTTGTATTTATTTACATCAGTGCTTCAGAGTAATGCTGTATTTCATAAATATTGAACAGCTTACATCAGTTTCTAATGCATTTGGTTCATATATTTAATTAATGCCTTTTAAGAAATTATAGATACACCATCTCGAAGGAAAAAGCAGCAAATACATTGGAACACCATCATCTGCAAGTTCCCCTCCAAGCCATCTACCATGTCACCTTGGAAATATATTGCCATTCCGTCACTGTCGCTGGGTCAAAATTCTAGAATTCCCTCCAAAATGGCATTGTGGGTCAACTCACAGCACACGGACTACAGCAATTCAAGAAAGCAGCTTACTACCACCTTTGCATGGGCAACTAAGGATAAGCATTAAATGATGGGCCAGTTGGGGACAGCCACTTCTCATTAATGAATAAAACAAATTAAAATTAGGTTCCCTTTTTATTGATAAAAACCTTGGGAAGAAGTTGCCCCAAAACAACATAATAAACTGAGAACCATCCTCATTTAGTAAACATCAATAAAAAGAGGCATTTTACTAATCAGCTGTTTATTTATTTGTTGAATATATTGTCACTTTTATCCAGATACAGTGAAAAGTGGATCACATTGCCCTATTCTGGCATCACCTTGGATTACATGGAAAAATACTGAATAAATTAATATTAAATTGATATTACTATAAGACCATAAGACCATAAGACCATAAGACATAGGAGTGGAAGGAAGGCCATTCGGCCCATCGAGTCCACTCTGCCATTCAATCATGGCTGATGCGCATTTCAGCTCCACTTACCAGCGTTCTCCCCGTAGCCCTTAATTCCTCCAGACAACAAGAATCTATCAATCTCTGCCTTGAAGACATTTAGCGTCCCGGCTTCCACTGCCCTCCGTGGCAATGAATTTCACAGGCCCACCACCCACTGGCTGAAGAAATGTCTCCGCATTTCTGTTCTGAAATGACCCCCTCTAATTCTAAGGCTGTGTCCACGGGTCCTAGTCTCCTCGTTTAACGGAAACAATTTCCTAGCATCCACCTTTTCCAAGCCATGTATTATTTTGAACGTCTCTATTAAGTCACCCCTTAATCTTCTAAACTCCAACGAATACAATCCCAGTATCCTCAGCCGTTCCTCATATGTTAGACCTGTCATTCCAGGGATCATCCGTGTGAATCTCCGCTGGACACGTTCCAGTGCCAGTATGTCCTTCCTGAGGTGTGGGGACCAAAACTGGACACAGTACTCCAAATGGGGCCTAACCAGAGCTTTATAAAGTCTTAGTAGTACATCTCTGCTTTTATATTCCAACCCTCTTGAGATAAGAGACAACATTGCATTCGCTTTCTTAATCACGGACTCAACCTGCATGTTTACCTTTAGAGAATCCTCGACTAGCACTCCCAGATCCCTTTGTGCTTTGGCTTTATTAATTTTCTCACCATTTAGAAAGTAGTCTATGCTTTTATTCTTTTTGCCAAAGTGCAAGACCTCGCACTTGCTCACGTTAAATTCCATCAGCCATTTCCTGGACCACTCTCCCAACCTGTCTAGATCCTTCTGTAGCCTCCCCACTTCCTCAGTACTACCTGCCTGTCCACCTAACTTCGTATCTTCGGCAAACTTCGCTAGAATGCCCCCGGTTCCCTCATCCAATTCATTAATATATAATGCGAACAGCTGTGGCCCCAGCACCGAACCCTGCGGGACACCGCTCGTCACCGGCTGCCATTCTGAAAAAGAACCTTTTATCCCAACTCTCTGCCTTCTGTTAGACAGCCAATCCTCAATCCATCCCAGCAGCTCACCTCGAACACCATGGGTGCTCACCTTGCTCAGCAGCCTCCCGTGTGGCACCTTATCAAAGGCCTTTTGAAAGTCTAGATAGACCACATCCACTGGGTTTCCCTGGTCTAACCTACTTGTTACCTCTTCAAAAAATTCCAACAGGTTTGTCAGGCATGACCTCCCTTTACTAAATCCATGTTGACTTGTTCTAATCAGACTCTGCTCTTCCAAGAATTTAGAAACCTCATCCTTAATGATGGATTCTAGAATTTTACCAACAACCGAGGTTAAGCTGATTGGCCTATAATTTTCCATCTTTTGCCTTGATCCTTTCTTGAACAAGGGGGTTACAACAGCCATCTTCCAATCATCCGGGACCTTTCCTGACTCCAGTGACTCTTGAAAGATCTCAACCAATGCCTCTGCTATTTCCTCAGCCACCTCTCTCAGAACTCTAGGGTGTATCCCATCGGGGCCAGGAGATTTATCAAATTTAAGACTTTTTAACTTTTCTAGCACTATCTCTTTCGTAATGGCAACCATACTCAACTCAGCCTCGTGACACCCTTTAATTTTTGAGATATTGCTCATGTCTTCCACTGTGAAAACTGACGCAAAGTACTTGTTAAGTTCTCCTGCTATTTCCTTATCTCCCATCACTAGGCTTCCTGCATCAGTTTGAAGTGGCCCAATGTCTACTTTTGCCTGTCGTTTGTTTCTTATGTACTGAAAGAAACTTTTACTATTATTTCTAATATTACTGGCTAGCCTACCTTCATATTTGATCCTCTCATTTCTTATTACACTCTTTGTTATCCTCTGTTTGCTTTTGTATCCTTCCCAATCTTCTGATTTCCCACTGTTCTTAGCCACTTTATAGGATCTCTCTTTTTCTTTAATACATTTCCTGACTTCCTTTGTCAGCCAAGGTTGTCTAATCCCTCCCCGGTTAATCTTTCTTTTCTTGGGAATGAACCTCTGTACAGTGTCCTCAATTATACCTACAACATCCTGCCATTTTTGCTCTACTGTCTTCCCGGTTAGCCTCTGCTTCCAGTCTATTTTAGTCAGTTCCTCTCTCATGCCCTCATAATTACCTTTATTCAACTGTAACACCATTACATCCGATTTTGCCTTCTCCCTTTCAAACTCCAGACTGAACTCTACCATATTATGGTCGCTACTTCCTAAGGGTTCCCTTACTTTAAGATCTTTTATAGAGTCTCGTTCATTGCAAAGCACTAGGTCCAGAATAGCCTGCTCTCTTGTGGGCTCCATGACAAGCTGTTCCAAAAAGCCATCCTGTAAGCATTCCATGAATTCCCTTTCTTTAGATCCACTAGCAACATTATTTACCCAGTCCACCTGCATATTGAAGTCTCCCATGATCAATGTAACCTTGCCTTTCTGACATGCCTTCTCTATTTCCCGGTACATGTTGCGTCCCTGGTCCTGACCACTGTTAGGAGGTCTATACACAACTCCAATTATGTTTTTTTTGCCTTTGTGGTTCCTCAATTCCACCCACACAGACTCCACATCATCCGACGCTATGTCATTCAATACCATAGATTTAATTTGGTTCTTAACTAACAAGGCAACCCCACCCCCTCTGCCCACCTCTCTGTCTTTTCGATAAGTTGAAAAACCATGGAGGTTTAACTGCCAGTCCTGACCCCCCCTGTAACCAAGTCTCTGTGATGCCTACTACATCATAATCATTCACTAAAACTGAAACAGCTTCAAAACTTCATCTTCCCCTCTCCCTCTCTGCTCCTCCAGTCACTGCTGTCTGATATTGTCCCTGGGAACCTGGCAATGTGCTACTTTTCTACAGGCAGTAGCACCTTTGTCACCATGTCCACTGCCTCTGCGCTGGAGACTGTCATCTCTGTGGGGGCCTGCACCTTGTCTGACACTGGCCGGTTCCTGAAATATATATAGGGGATACAGGAGTTTACTGAAGAAGGAAATCAGGAGCAAAAAGGGGGCATGAAGTAGCCTTGGCTAAGAAGATTAGGGTGAATCCAAAGAAGTTCTTTAAGTATATTAAAGGAAAAAGAATAACGAGAGAGAGTATAGGGCCCCTCAAGGACCAAAGTGGACATGGACGTGTAGAATTGCAGGAGATGGGCCAGGTTCTCAATGAATATTTCTCCTTTGTGTTTACCATGGAGAAAGACTTAGGAACTTGGGGAAGTTAGTGGTGATATCTTGGGAACAGTCCATATCACGTGAGAGGAAGTGTTGGATGTATTAGAATGTATGAAGGTGGATAAATCTCCTGGTCCTGATCAGATATATCCAAGAATATTGCAAGAGGTTAGAAAAAAAATTGTGGGAGCCCTGGCTGATAATTTTGCATCATTGTTAGCCATAGGTGAGGTTCCGGAAGACTGGAGAGTAGGGAATGTTGTGTCATTATTCAAGAAGGGCTGCAAATAAAAACCTAGGAACTATAGAGCAGTAAACCTAATGTCTGTGGTAGGTACGTTACTTGAGAAGATTCTGAGAGATAAGATATACTTGCATTCCGAATGACAGGATTTTAAAAGGAGTAGTCAGCATGGCTTTGTGCATGGGAGATCATGCCTCACAAATTTGTTAGAGTTTTCTGATGAAGTAACCAGGAAGGTTGATGAGGGCAGGGCAGTAGACATAGTCTGTATGGATTTCAGTAAGGCCTTTGATATGGATCCACAGGTTGTTCTGGAAGGTTAGATCGCAAGGAATGCGGGGGGGATGGCAAATTGGATACACATTTGGTTTTGATGGTCAGAAGCAGAGGGTAGTAGTGGAAGGATGCTTGTTGGACTGGAGGCCTGTGACTTGTGAAGTGCCTCAGGGGTCAGTGCTGGGCCCATTGCTGTTTGTTATCTATAATCAATCATTTGGATGAGTGTCAAGGCATGATTAGTAAGTTTTCAGATGACCCTAAAATAGGACAGTGAGGAAGGTTCTCAGAAATTGCAGCAGGACCTTGATTCAGCTGGGAAAGTGGGCTGAGAAATGGCAAGTGGAGTTTAATATAGATAAGTGTGAGGTCTTGCATTTTAGAAAGTCAAATCAAGGTAGGAGTTTCATGGTGAATGGTAGGGCCTTAAGGAATGTAGTGAACCTTGGAATTCAGGTGCATGGTTTTCTGAAAGTAGAATCACAGGTAGACAGGGCAGCGAAGAAGACTTTTGCCACACTGGCCTTCATCAGTCTGGACATTGAGTATAGAGGTTGGGAAGTAACGTTGCAGTTGTACAGGACGTTGGTGAGGCCGCACTTGGAGTATTGTGCTCAGCCTTGGTCACCTTTCTATAGGAAGGATGTTGTTAGACGGAAAGAGTGCGGAAGTATTTACAAGGATTTTGCCAGGACACAACGGTCTGGGTTATGGAGAGAGGTTGGACAAGCTAGAACTTCTTTTCTTTGGAGTGTAGGAGACTGAGGGGGAGATCTTATGGAAGTATATAAGATCATGAGAGGCATGAATGGAGTGAGTGCACTCAGTCTTTTTTCCCAGGTTGGGGTATTGAGGAGTGGAGTTTCAGATGAGAGGGAAAAGAATGAAAGGAACCCGAGTGGCAACTGTTTTACACAGAGGGTGGTACACATAGAGTCATAGAGATGTACAGCACGGAAACAGACCCTTCAGTCCAACCCATCCATGCCGACCAGATATCCCAACCCAATCTAGTCCCACCTGCCAGACCCTGCCCATTTCCCTCCAAACCCTTCCTATTCATATATCCATCCAAATGCCTCTTAACTGTTGCAATTGTACCAGCCTCCGCCACTTCCTCTGGCAGCTCATTCCATACACTCATCATCCTCTGAGTGAAAAAGTTGCACCTTAGGTCTCTTTTATATCTTTCCCCTCTCACCCTAAACCTATGCCCTCTAGTTCTGGACTCCCTGACTCAAGGAAAAAGACCTTGCCTATTTACCCTATCCATGCCCCTCATAATTTTGTAAACCTCTATAAGGTCTGCCAGCGGATGTGGTTGAGGTGGGTACATTAACAGCATTTAAAAGAGATTTGGACAAATACATGGAGAAGAAAGCATTGGAAGAATATGGACCAAATGCAGGGAAATGGAGCTAGCGTGAACAGACATTTGGTCAAAGGGCCATCTCCATGCTGTAGGACTCTATGACTCTATGAACAACAACATCCTGACTCATTTATCGATGCCACCACACGAGATAGAGCGGGCTGGGAATGTATGGGGCTGTGGCCTCCTGCGAAAGGACATCAGGAGGATGCCCCAGGGCAACCAAAATAAAAAAAAAGCTATTGAGCTGGAAAGACAACAATGAAGTCGTGTAGATGCAACAGTACCTGCCACATGAGCCATGAGCGGTCTAGCCCTATGCTTGGGAGCTGACCGCTGCTGACCCCATCACCGCCATCTTGTTGCTAATCTTCACAAGAACAGGTAAAATAATTACCAATAAATGTGGAGTTGCAGGTATACAGCATAGTGAAAAAGGTGTTTGGTATGCTTTCCTTTATTGGTCAAAGCATTGAGTATAGGAGCTGGGAGGTCATGTTGCAGCTCCACAGGACCTTAGTTAGGCTACTTTTGGAATGTTGCAGGCAATTCTATAGGAAAGATGTTGTGAATCTTGAAAGGGCTCAGAAAAGATTTACAAGGATGATGCCAGAGTTGGAGGGTTTGAGCTACAGGGAGAGGCTAAATAGGCTGGGGTTGTTTTCCCTGGAGCAATGGAGGCTGAGGGGTAACCTTGTTGAGATTTATAAAATCATGAGGGGCATGGATACAGTAAATAGGCAAGATCTTTTTTCCCTGGGCTGGGGAGTCCAAAACCAGAGGACAAAGGTTTAATGTGAGAGAGAAAAGATATAAAAGGGACATAAGGGGCAACTTTTTCATGCAGAAGGTGGTGCATGTATGGAATGAGCTGCCAGAAAAGTGGTGGAGGCTGGTATAATTGCAACATTTAAAAGGCATCTGGATGGGTATATGAATAGGAAGTGTTTAGAGGAATATGGGCCAAGTGCTAGCCAGTGGGATTGGATTTGTTGAGGTTATCTGGTCAGCATGGACGAGTAGGACCTAAGGGTCTTTTTCCATGCTGTACATCTTTGTGACTCTGTGACTCAAAAATAAACCCAGCATCTGCCAAACATTGTTAAAGTCTTATTGTAAACCACACTCTCAAAAGATTTTAGGAACAGGTTAATTAAAGATGAAGGGATGTTGTACAATAGCTCAGCTTGGCTATTTCTCACCTCAAGTTTTGAAGTTCAAATTGAAAACAAAGTGCTGACAGAGATGGGTTAGGGAGTGGGGGGATCCAGGAGTGCTGAGAGACTGGGTGAGTGCAGCTAAGGGGAGCTAGCAGAATGGGCACTAGAATTAAAATTGATTTAAAGAAAACATTCAACACGATTGAAGCCACTTAAAATTATTAATCTTTTCGGCCGTTTTCAAGAAAGTACCAAGAGCTTTAAGTGAATCAGGTTTTCCATTTCAACCAATGTCAAACCTGTAGTTTGGACATTTCTTATCTGAAAAACAATATAAAACATTATACCCTGAAAGTTGAAATGCTTTTCATCAATAAATCGCTAAGTTGATAAATGAAACAACTTTTAAAATAAAACAAATTTTAAAACATAAAATAAATGCTTTCATTTTTTAAAATTCATTGATTTACCAGCTGGGTGGGCCAGTGTTTTCTATCCTTAATTACCTTGGAGAAAGTGGTGATGACAGACAGCCTTTTGAATTGGTGCTGTCTGTTTGGTGGAGATAGACCATATGCCATTAGAGAGGAAGCTCCAAGATTTTGACGCAGTGGCACTAAAGGGATGACAATATACTTCAGATCAGGATGCTGAGAGATACTGATTGCCTGTTTGCTATGTCTCCCACTGCCTAACACAACCCTTTGTCCCTTTGGTTCACCACACATCTTGCTCCCTGATGATCCTACTAACTCTCTTATTTGCCATCTTTCCTGCCCTCTGAGCTAATTCCTGTCAATACTGCTTTCCAAAACTCCCCGTTATGAAACATACCCCTCCCTGACCCTCCCTGTTCAGTCATGCACTTCTCTCCCCCAAACACTTGTTGTGAGTGAAGACCGTGGAGATAAACAGAGAGACAGGAGGAGTAGATTTAATTTGTATGTGTTCACCAAAGGAGTACCCTTGTATCTAAGAGAAGCACACTAAGAACAGACCTGCTCTTACCTGGTCTTATTTCCACATTTCAGAGAGATCAAAATTCCACTTCAGTGTAGGTTGCTGGACATTTACAAAGTTATAGAGCCATCCAGCATGGAAGCATGCCTCTTCAATCCAACTAGTCCACACTGACATTTTCCCAAACTAAGCTAGTCCCCACTAACCAGAGCTTGGCCTATATCCTTTCAAACCTTCCCTATTCATGAATTTATCCAAATGTCTTTTAAACATTGTAACTACCTGCATACACCACTTTCCCTGGCAATTCATTCCAGACACTAACTACACACTGTGTAAAAAAGTTGTCCCTCATGTCCTTTTTAAATGTTTCTCCTCTCACCTTAAAAATATGCTCCCTAGTTTTGAACTCCCCCACCCATGTCATTCACTTTGTCGATGAACTTCATAATTTGATAAACCTCAATAACATGACCCCTCAACCTCGTACACTCCAGTGAAGAGTCCCAATCTTTCCAGTCTGTTTTTATATCTCAAACCCTTCATTCCTGGCAACATTCAAGGGCCAGCTGCCTATAGGAAACTGCATGTGTCTGATATATGGTTCACTGTCACAAAACTGAGAGGCTGGGGTTGGAGCTGGGACATATAATTCAGGACTTGATCCAGCATTTTCACCATAGTGGGGATACAGCGAGAGCAACAATGTAACTTCAGAAAACAGAGTCAACTGATGATAAAAAGCCATATCTTCATTGTAATCTCAGCTCCATCATTAAGTATTCTGAAGAAAGGTCCTGATATTCAAATGTATCATTGTTAACAGGCTAGAAATCAGGGGTTTTATTACATTTGCAACACAATAGAGCAGCAGACCTGATTAGCAACTGAGACATGGCAGAAATACTTTGATTCTAGTCAACACTATGAAGCTTTACTTGATTTTATAAAAAGCAAAAATAATTAAAAGAAGCTACAAGACTATTGAAAATCAAACTATGGCACACTGTGGAGAATTCCTGGGATTGTCAGTGGGTAGTGGAAGTAGTAAATAAAACAATAATGACAGTCATTACATTTTTACGGTTATTTAGCTGCGATGTTTCAGAAATGCTGTACTCAATTTGAAAATAAACTCAATAGAAATACATGTTTCCATGTTTTCTAATGATCGATGAAATTTAAAATTCTTTAATATTGTGCAAAAAAGTGATGTTTTAGTAGTAGCCAATGAGAATAATGCCCTTCAAATATTCGCTGAAATCCAGAAATAGTCAGTTCAGATCAGCATTCCGCCTACATCGCATCATCTTCTGCCATTTCCGCCACCTACAAACAGACCCCACCACTAGATATATTTCCCTCCATCCCTATTCGCATTCCAGAGAGACCATTCCCTCCACAACTTCCTTGTCAGGTCCAGGCCCCCCCACCAACCCACCCTCCACTCCCGGCACCTTCCCCTGCCACCGCAAAAAGTACAAAATCTGTGCCCACACCTCACCCCTTACCTCCATCCAAGGCCCCAAAGGATCCTTCCACATCCGACAGAGATTCATCTGCACTTCCAAACACATCATCTGCTGTGCCTGTTGCTCCTGATGTGGTCTCCTTTACATTGGGAAGACAGGACGCCAACTTGCGGATCATTTCAGGGAACATTTCTGGAACACCCTCACAAAACAACCCTACCACCCTTAGGCTGAACACTTTAACTCTCCCTTCCACTCCGCCAAGGACATGCAGGTCCTGGGCCTCTTCCACCACCAAATCCTAACCTCCGGACGCTGGAGGAGAAATGCCTCATCTTCTGCATTAGGACCCTCGAACCACACAAGGTCAATGTGGATTTCACCAGTTTTCTCATCTTCCCTCTCCCCACCTTATCCCAGATCCAACCTTCTAACTTGGCACTGCCCTCTTGAACTCTCCTACCTGTCCATCTTCCTTCCCATCTATCTGCTCCACCTTCCTCTCCGACCTATTACCTTCACCCCACCTTCATCTACCTGTTGCATTCCCAGTTTCCTCCCCCCAGTCCCACCTCTCCCACCCCCCCATATTTATCTCATCCCACTTAGGCTACTAGCCTTATTCCTGATGAGGAACTTATGCTCGAGACGTCGACTCTCCTGCTCCTTGAATGTTGCCTGACAAGCTGTGCTTTTCCAGCACCACATTCTTCAATTATGAACATTCTCCTGTTGAGTTCAAGAGGCTTAGCACAATTAGCTCAACAGGACCTTTCCTACTGACCATCTACAGGCTTTTGAGGAATAGCAGTGAAGGCTTGAAGCATTTTCCTATAACAACAGGTAGGCCATAACAATCAAAACAAACCAAAATACTATCATGAAGAGCAAACTGAGTACTTACCCTTAAGTGAAGATAATTGATCTTTTGGGCTGTAAAGATTATCTCTCTCCATTTATCTAAGTTGACTACAGTAGTGGTTATTCAACCTACTTATACTAAATTGAAGGAGCAAATTACCAAAGATGCTGGTAGCTGGGCTGAAAACAAAAAATGCTGGAAATCACAGTGGGTCAGACAGCATCCATGGAGAGAGAGCAAGATAACATTTCAAATCTAGACAACGCTTCATCAGAGCTGATGTGAAGTGTGGAGGGACAACATTTATGCTATGGTGATGTTGGGGAGGGGGGAGTTAGAGTGCTTGGGTAGTCAGAATGTGAGAATGGCAGAACAATGGTGTGTCTAACTGCCAGACTGGAAAGAACAGACAGTCCCAGTGGTTTGGAAGAAGTGAGAGAGGACATGTTGATAGAGAATGTAACAAGTAAATCTAAAAGAAAGGGAAGGAATAGGCGTGGCAAAGAATCACTGAAATGACATGGTCCATCCCACCATCGGACTCACCATGGACTCCTCTTCAGAACCGATTTCATTCTTGGGCAAACGCATCTTCAGCAAGGACAAACACCTCAGTGCCTCATTCTTCCACAAATCCATGAATGATGCTTCAGTTCTCTAGTTCCACCCTAAATACGTTAAAGAAGCCATCCCCTATAGACAGACCCTCCGTATATTCACGATCTATTCAGATGAGGAGGAACACAACAGACATCCATAGACGCTGAAAGACGTCCTCAAGAATGGGAGATGACGCTAAGCTCATTGATTGACAGTTTTGACATGCCACAGTGAAAAACCGTAATGACCTCCTCAGAAGACAGACACTTGACATGACTGACTAGTACTTCCCCAGAGAAACTACGCCATTTTCTTTGCAGCCTTCAGTATGTCATTGATGATTATGAAGGCCACCTATATGCCTCTACTTCTTGCCTTCAAACAGCCACCTAATCTCAAACAGACCATTGTTCGTTGCAACTATCCTGCCTTCAGGAGAACAGCAATAATGACACCACACAATCCTGCCACGGCAACCTCTGTAAGAAACGTCAGATTGTCGACTTGGATACTATTGTCACACATGGGAACACCACCCACCATGTACAGAATGTGCACTCATGCAATTCGGCCAATATTGTCTACTTCATACTTTGCAAGCAGGAATGCCAAGGTGTGGCATGTTGGCGAGACCATGCAGACGCTATGACAACAGATGAACAGTCACCATCCACCAATCACCAGGAAGGAATGTTCCTTCCAAGTCAGGGAACATTTCAGCAGTCAAGGACATTCAGCCTCCAATCTGTGAGTAAGCATCCTCTAAGGCGGCCTTCAAGATACATAACAACGCTGAGTCACCAAGCTGAAACTGATAGCCAAATTCCATACCCATGAGGACAGCTCCAACCATGTTCTTGGATTCATGTCCCACTGCATGTGACCAAACCGCACTGTTCTATGCTTGTAACATCTTTCTAACTGTCCTGTTTTGACACCATTACCTTGAATAGGTAAATAGGCAAAGTCTTTTCCCTGGGGTCAGGGAGTCTAGAACTAGAGGGCATAGGTTTAGGGGGAGAGGGAAAATATATAAAAGAAACCTAAGGGGCAATGTTTTCACACAGAGGGTGATATGGATATGGAATGAGCTGCCAGAGGAAGTGGTGGAGGCTGGTACAATTGCAACATTTAAGAGGCATTTGGATGGGTATATGCATAGGAAGGAATATGGGCCGGGTACTGGCAGATGGGACTAGATTGGATTGGGATATCTGCTCGGCATGGACGGGTTGGACCGAAGGGTCTGTTTCCATGCTGTACATCTCTATGACTCTGTGAATAGTTGTGATTATTTCTCTGCCTGAAATAGTTTGTCCAGTTATTGATTACTTGCTACTTTTATTAGACCCTCATCATGTAAGTCTGATACCTACTCATGTTATTCCAGCCGATTGGTTTATCTCTAGCACCATCTTATTTTTGATTATTTGTAATTGCCTCTCTGCCTTAATTAATCAGTTCATTGGTCACCCCTTCACTTGCTATTCCGCTGTTGGCACTTTCTTCACTCCATTTGTATGAATCAGTTGACAGTCTCGATTACCTGCAATGACTTGCCATCACTCTACTCACCCTACTTTACATACCCGGAATTATCTTGCCATTGTCTCTCCACGTATATATTTTGTTCCTGTGCACCTCTCTCCACTTAACCTGATGAGGGAGCAGTGCTCCAAAAGCTCGTGATTTTAAATAAACCTGTTGGACTATAACCTGGTGTTGTGTGAATTCTGACGTCTTCCATCCTAGTCCAACACTGGCATCTTCCAATCAACCTGTTCAGGGATGTGATGTCATCTCTGGAGCAGGTCAGACTTATACCTGGTAGTAGAAGTGACTACTGTCATGTGGCTACAAAGCCATGACCCCCAAGTAAAGAATCATGATAAGTCCATCAAACAGTTGTTCCTCCCCCAACTGGACCAAAACATTTTGTTCCTCAATAAGGTAGATTCTCGATCTCATTCAGTGAGTGGAGTTTTCTTTATCTGACATCTGACATCCATTGTGTTACTCTTGGACAAAAAGTATTCTCATTGTTCTTAAAATATTTCCTAAGATGAGCAAGTGTGAAATTCTACAGGGTAATCTAGATATATCCCTTTCTCACGCACTATGGAAATTTCCCATTCAACAATATTAATGGATGAAATTTAAAAAAGAGAATACTTGAAATAGCAGCTCTTCATAACAACATACTGTCATGTTACATATGTTATGTTCTCACAATAGTGTAACAGCTTTTGTACCAAACCTATTGACTGCCTGTTCACCTCCAGGCAACTTAGCTGGAAATGGGACCGTCTCTGAGAGGCCTCCAAAATGGGGTTTCTGCAACAGTTCTCTATATCCTCTGACCTTACTTTCAGAAGCACCAGCAGGAGGCCAGAAAGATTCCACCTTTGTTACATTCCTTCCAAAGCAAGCATATTCTTCTTCATCTAAGTTATTGATTCAGAGTGCTGCAGCTGATTCTTTCAACACATAACTAGCTACATTGTCATCCAGAAAGGGGCCAGTTTTCTTGTCTGGTAATAAATTCTCTAACTCTTTGTAATGTATTACCTGATTGAGCCTTTTTTTTAGATTAGATTAGATTAGATTAGATTAGATTAGATTACTTACAGTGTGGAAACAGGCCCTTCAGCCCAACAAGTCCACACAGTCTACCTTTACCCCTTACCTAACACTATGGGCAATTTAGCATGGCCAATTCACCTGACCTGCACATCTTTGGACTGTGGGAGGAAACCGGAGCACCCAGATGAAACCCACGCAGATACAGGGAGAACGTGCAAACTCCACACAGTCAGTCGCCTGAGGCGGGAATTGAACCCGGGTCTCTGGCGCTGTGAGGCAGCAGTGCTAACCACTGGGCCACCGTGCCGCCCACTTAATCCTATGTAGCAAATTATTCTGCAGCACCAAATTGAAGACTATCTGAAATCCAAACATGCTCCAATACCCATTACATATGATGCTGGGTCAATATGTGAAATAGTTTTATCAAACACAGGTTCTCACTCGGAGGCCTCTCAGAGATGGTCTCCATCAATGTACAAATTAAGCTGATCAACACTAGCACAGTTAAACAATTCTGAACCATACGTTCTTTGCATTTATAGCTCTGCAACAGGTCTCAAATTTTAATAAAAGAGGAGGCAAAATTCAACATCTTTCCATCAAGTTCTTTAGCTTGAAATTGTCAGATTAGTAACTGGTTGCTTATTTGAAATCACAAACTTTTTGAGCAGACTTCACCTGACAAAGGAGCAGCGCTCTGAAAGCTTGTGATTTCAAATAAACCTGCTGGATTATAAACTAGTGCCATGTGAGTTCTGATATTGTCCACCCAGGTCAACACCCAGGCACCTCCACATCATCGCATTTATTGACCATAACAATGCTTAGTATCTAATATTGCAATGGCGCAAATTATGAAAAATAAGCTGTTTTGTCAATATGTCTAACCACATGCATGAGTGACAACTTCATTTTCTGTAATTTCTGTTGCATGCTTTGCAATGTCAGCCACTAGCAGATTGGGAGGGTGTAGTTTCCAGCCAGTAAGTGTGTCCTAATGAGAAGTGGCTCTTGTTTTAAACAAGATTAGTTTCTGCATGATAGCAATAAAGTACAAGTTACATTAGTAAAATAAACATTGATAGTAATTCTATGAGGAGATCCAGGATATAGGTCTTCACTCTCTAAGAACCTAAGCTGTACTGTCTTTTCCCAACCCCACTTTGTATACGTGATGGAGATTCAAGTAGGAGAAAGTGAGGACTGCAGATTCTGGAGATCAGAGCTGAAAATGTGTTGCTGGAAAAGCACAGTGGGTCAGGCAGCATCCAAGGAGCAGAAGAATCGATGTTTCGGGCATGAGCCCTTCTTCAGGCTCATGCCCGAAACGTCGATTCTCCTGCTCCTTGGATGCTGCCTGACCTGCTGCGCTTTTCCAGCAACACATTTTCAGTTGGAGATTCAAGTAGCCTTACAGAACCCTTACACAACCATCACCTTAGACAACCTCCATCCTTTGCCTCACCCCCAACCCCAAGCTGTTTTTATATATTCATGTATGCTATCACAGACAATGGGGAGCAGTGAACTGAATTATATTTATTGATTTCCTCATCTGTCCAGAGTTGGTTTTGAGTTTTCTACCCTATTTTCTTTTCTCTTTTAGAAATAAGTAGTGATGTGTTTCCTCAAACCCTGCTGGTAAAATCCAATGTTAAAATTGACCCGCAACAAATTTCCGAAGGTAAAAGCAATGTGGGATTCATTAATACATTCAAAATCCTGAGAAATGGTTCTGTAATAAATGATCTAGACTTTGAGGAGATCAACCATTTTAAGACTGGGCATCCATGAGGCACTTTGGACAATCAGCAGCAGAATTGTACTCACGCATAATCTGCAACTTTGACATATCCTCCACTCAGCCATTACCATCAAGAAAGAGATAAATCCTGGTTCAATGGAAAGTGTAGGAGGCCATACCACAAGCCACACCAGGTGTACCTAAAAATGAGATGTCAACCTGATGAAGTTACCAATAATGAGGTGAGTCCAGTATATCCGTGCAAAAGATAAAGCTGAAGTATTTGCAGCAATCTTCAGTTAGAAGTTCCAAATGGATGAACCATCTTGGCCTGCCCCAGTGGTCCCCAGCATCACAAATGCAGTCTTTGAACCCATTTAATTGACTCCACTTTATATCAATAAATGTTTGGAGGCACTGGATACTGCACAGGCTCTGGGCCCTGACAATATTTCAGCAATAGTACTGAAAACTTGTGCTCCAGAACTTGTTGCACTCCAGTCCATCTGTTCCATTCTAGCTTGACACTGGCATTTATCCAGCAATGTGGAGAATTGACCTGGTGGCAAAAAAGGATAAATCCAACCTGGGCAGTTTATCAGTTTATGATTGATCATCAGTAAAACGATGGGAGGTGGCATTAACAGGGCTATCACGCAGCACTTTTTTAGTAATAACCTGCTCACTGATCTCAGTTTGGGTTCCACTCGAACTCATTACAGCTTTGCTCCAAACATGAACAAAAGAGCAGAAAGAGGTGAGTTTGGAATGATTGTCTTTGATATCAAGGCTGCATTTAACCAAATGTGGCATCAAGGAGCCCGAGTAAAACTGCGATCAATGGGAATCATGGAGTTTCCACTGGTACATGGCAGAAAGAAGATGGTCATGGTTGTTGAAGCTTTGTCACCTCAACTTCAGGACATCTCTTTGGGAGTTCCTCATGATAGTGAACCATCTTCAGCAGCTTCATCAATGACCTTCTCTTCACACAAGGTCAGAGTGGGGATATTCACAATGTTCAGCATGATTTACATCTCTTCAGATGCTAAAGCAATCCATGCCAAAATTCAGCAAGATCTAGAAAATATCTAAATTTGGCATGAGAAGTGGCATGTAATATTCACACCACAAAATGCCAGGCAATGCACATCTCTAAAAGAAGAAAATCCATTACCAATCCATGCCATTCAATGGCATCACCATCATTGAATCCCCCATTATCTACATCCTGGAGGTTAACATTAATGAGACACTGAACTGGCTACAATGGCTACAAAAGAATCTTGCGGCCAGTAACTCACCTCTTGACTCCACAAAGCCTGTCAACCATCCACGAGGCACAAAACAGAAGTGTGATGCAATACCCCTCACTTGCCTGGATGAGTGTAGCTTCAACAATATCAAAACATTTGACACCATCGTGGACAATGTTTGACTAACCCCACACTCATAAGAATTCAATCCGTGCGCCAGCAACATAGAGTAGAAGCAGCATATACATCTGAAAGATTAACTTCAGAAATTCAGTAAGGTTTCTTCAGCAGCACCTTCCAAAACAACAACAATTGCCATCTAAAAGGAAAAGGGAAGAAGTTACATTAGAAAACCACCACCAGAAAGTTCCCCTCTAAGTTATTCACCATCTTGACTTGGAACTATATCGCCTTTCATTAAGTAGTCACTGGGTTAAACTCCTGTTCCTAATAGTGTGAAAGGCAGTACTGGCAGGAGTAGAGGATCATCACTGCATGACTAGAAATATTGAGGTTCTGGTCATGAAAAAGAAAAATGCATTGTCCAAATAGGCAGCTGAGATCAAGTGAATCCCTTGAGAGTATAGGGGATGTAGGAGTACAATTAAGAGGGAAATCAGGAGGGCAAATAAAAGGGACATGCGATGGTTTTGCCAGACAAGGGCAAGGAGAATCCAAAGAGATTCTACTGTATATTAAGGGAAAAGAGTAACTAGGGAGACAATAGAGCTCCTTCAAGATAGATGAAGTCAGCTATATGCAGAGCCCTAGGAGATAGAACATAGAACATAGAACATAGAAGAATACAGCGCAGTACAGGCCCTTCGGCCCTCGATGTTGCGCCGATCCAAGCCCACCTAACCTACACTAGCCCACTATCCTCCATATGCCTATCCAATGCCCGCTTAAATGCCCATAATGAGGGAGAGTCCACCACTGCTACTGGCAGGGCATTCCATGAACTCACGACTCGCTGAGTAAAGAACCTACCCCTAACATCTGTCCTATACCTACCCCCCCCTTAATTTAAAGCTATGCCCCCTTGATGGGTGAGATCTTTAACAATTTTGCATCAGAATTTAGCATGGAGAAAGACATAGAATGCAGGGAACTATGTGTCATTGGTGCAGGGACAGAATGCTTGTGAATGTGGGATTAGTCAAATATTTTCCTGGATGTTGTCAAGTTTTTTGAATATTTTGGAGCTGCTTCCAACCAGACAAGTGAAGAGTATGCCATCATATTTCTGATTTGTGCCTTGTGAATGGTTGACAGACTTTGGGGAGTCAAGAGGTGGATTACTGTCTGCAAGCTTCTTTTGAAAAGGATGTTGGTGAGGCTGCACTTGGGGTATTGTGTTCAGTCTTGGTCACCTTGTTATAGGAAGGATGTTATTAAGTGCAGAAGAAATTTACAAGGATGCTGCCAGGACTCAACAGTCTGAGTTACAGGGAGAGGTTGGACAAGCTAGGACTTTTTCTTTAGATTGTAGGAGACTGAGGGGATCTTATAGAAGTGTATAAGATCATGAGAGGCATAGATAGGGTGAATGCACTCAGTCTTTTTCCCAGGGTTGGGGAATTGAGGACTAGAGGGCATCAAGTTAAGGTTAGAGGGGAAAGAATAAAAGAGAATCTGAGAGACAACATTTTTACACAGAGGGTGGGATGCACATGGAATGAGCTGCCAGCAGAAGTGATTGAGGTGGGTATATTAACAACATTTAAAAGGCATTTGGACAAATACATGGATAGGAAAGGATTAGAAGGATATAGGCCAAGTGCAGGGAAATGGATTTAGCGTGGACTGACACTTTGGTCGGCATGGACCAGTTTCGGCCAAAGGGCCCATCTCCATGCTGTAGGACTGTATACTTCTAAATAGCGAAGTCTTGAAAAGAGTCCACACTATTAAAGAGGAGTTGCTGGAGGAATTAAAACGCATAAAGGTAGATACACTTCTGGGGTATGATCAAGTGTTATCCCAGGATATTGTAGGAAGCCAGGAAAGGAATTCTGGGGCCCCAAGCAGGATACTTGCATCATCAACAGCCATGGGTGAAGCACCAGAAGACTGGAGAGTGCTAATGTTGTGCCATTATTTAAGAAAGGCTGCAAAGAAAAGTCAAGGAACTGCAGATTGGTGAGCCTGATGTCAGTGGTGAGTAAGTTGTTGGTGGAGATTCTGAGAGACCGGATCTACATGCATTTAGAATGCAAAGACTGATTAGGGATAGTCAGCATGGCTTTGTGCATGAGAAATCATGTCTTACAAACTTGATTGAATTTTTAAAGAGGTGTCCAAGAAGATAGTTGAAGGCAGAGCAGTAATAATGTTTGACATGGAATTTTGCAAGAACTTCAACAAGGTTCCACATGGTAGAGTGATCAATAAAGTTAGATCACATGGAATCCAGGGAGATCTAGCCAACTGGATAGAAAATTGGGTTGAAGTTAGGAGACAGAGAGAGGTGGTAAAGGGTTGGTGTTCAGGTTAGAAGCATGTGACCAGCGGTGTGCTGCATGGATCGGTGCAGGGTCCATTGTTGTTCGTCTTTTATATGAACAATTTGTATGAGAATATTTAGTAAGTTTACAGATAACATTAAAATTTGTAGTATAGTCAACAGTGAAGAAGGTTATCTAAGTGTGCAATGGGATCGTGATCAAATGAGAAAGTGGGCCAGGAATGGAAGATGGAGTTTAATTTAGATAAAGGCAAGGTGTTGCATTTTGGTAAGGGCAAAATGTGCACAGTTATTTGTTGGACCCTGTGGTGTGTTATCAAACAGAGAGACATAGGGGTACACACTTCCATGAAAGTGGAGACAGAGGTAGACAGGGTGGTGTAGAAGACATTTGGCACAGTTGCCTTCATCAGTCAGAGCACTGAGTACAGGAGTTGGACTACCTTCCTACAGCTGTGCAAGACATTGGTAAAGCCACATTTGGAGTGCTGTGAACAATTCTGCTTACCCTTCTATAGGAAGGATGTCATTAAACTGGAAAGAATGCAAAACCGATTTACAGGGATGTTACCAAGACTAGAGGTTTGAGTTGTAAGAAAAGGCTGGATTAGCTGGGACTTCTTTCCCTGGAGAGTCTTAGGCTGAGGGGTGATCTTCAAGAGGTTTATAAATTCACAAGGTCCATAGCCAAGATCTGTTCCCCAGGATAGAGGAGTCCAAAACTAGAAGGCATAGGTTTAAGGTGAGAAGAGAAAGATTTAAAAGGGACCTAAGGTACAATCTTTTTCATAAAGATGGTAGCATGTAATGTAATGAGCTGCAGATGAAGTAGATTCATAGATACATATAGTGCAAAAAAGGCCCTTCAGCCCATTGAGTCTGCACCAACATAACTACCACAAAAGGCACTTTAATCATAATTTCCTGCACTTGTCCCATATCCTTGAATATTATGACATTCGAAGCATTCATTTAAATTTTTTTAAGGTTATAAGGTGTCTGGCCTCCATTACCTTCCTAGGCAATGCATGCCAGGTTCCCACCAGCCGCTGAGTGAAAATGTTTTTTTCCCAAATCCCCTCAGAATCTCCAGCCCCTTACCCCAAAACTATGCCCTCTCGTGATTGACCCCTCAACCAAGAGGAACAGCTACTCTCTCTTCACCCTGTCCATACCCCTGAAAATCTTAAGCACATTAATCATGTCCCCCTTCAGTCTTCTCTGATCTAAAGAAAACAATCCAAGCATAGCCAGTCTCTCCTGAAAGTTCAATTTCTCCATCTCAGACAACATCCTGGTGAATCTCCTCTGTACTCCCTCTAGTGCTACCACATCTTTCCTGTTGTGAGGTGACCAAAACTGCACACAGTACTCCAGCTGTGGCCTGACCAATGCTCTGTACAATCCTTGCCCTTATACTCTATGCCATGACTGATGAGGCGAACATCCCATATGCCTTCTTAACTATACTATTCCCGTGCTCTGTCAACTTCAGGGTTCTGTGAATAATTAGAACAAGATCCCTCTGTTCCTCCAAGGTAAGAGCATCACGGTGGTTCAGTGGTCAACACTGCTGTCGCTGGGTGCTCCGGTTTCCTCCCACAGGCCAAAGATGTATAGGTTAAGTGAATTGGCCATGCTAAATTAACCATAGTGTGCAGGCTAGGTGCATTAGCCATGGGAAATGCAGAGTTACAGGAATAGGGTACGGGGGTGGGACTGTATGGGATACTCTTCAGAGGGTCAGTTTGGACTTCAGGAATTAAAAAATAGCACCAGAGCTCCTGCCCCACTTCCCACAGCAGCGTGGGGTGCAGTTGATCCCGGTCAAGGGATTTGTCTGTCTTTAAGTTGGCTGAGCCTCCAATGCCTCCTCATTTCCTGTTGTGCAAGTTCCTCACAATCCTCTTTCCTGAATTCCATAGCTACATTCTCCTTTTCTGGACCGAAGAGATGTATTCATTTAACACCCTTCCAATATTCTGTGGCTTCATACACAGATTGTCCCCTTGGTATCTAATGGGACCATACTCTTTCCCTAGTTAACCTCTTCCCTTTCATGTATATATAACATATTTTAGGAGTCTCCTTAATCCTGCTTGCATATGCTTTACATGTCCCAATTGGTAGAGATGAGTACAATTACAACATTTAAAAGACATTTGGACAAGTACTTGAATAGAAAATGTTTAAAGGGCTATGGGCTAATAGCTGGCAACTGGGACTTTTTCAAGTTGAGGAAACCTGGTCCACATGGATGAGTTAGGCTGACTGGCCTGTTTTCATGTTGTATTACTCTATGACTCTATGGCTGTAAATACAAACAACATATATTCATCTATCCAGAAACCTCCAAAGTAGAAAGAATGAGCATGGAAAAGAAAGAAGTTACAAATTACAACATACATAACAATTAAAATATTGGCATTAGAGCCATAGAGTCATAGAGATGTGCAGCACAGAAACAGATGCTTCAGTCCAACCTGTCCATGCCGATCAGATATTCCAACTCAATCTAGGCTAACCTGCCAGCATCCAGCCCATATCCCTCCAAACCCTTCCTATTCAAATACCCATCTAAATGCCTTTTAAATGTTATAATTGTACCAGCCTCCACCACATCCTCTGGCAGCTCATTCCACACACGCACCAGCCCCTGCATGAAGAAGTTGCCCCTCAGGTCTCTTTTATATCTTTCCCCTCTCACCCTAAACCTATGCCCTCTAGTTCTGGACTCCCCCACCCCAGGGAAAAGACTTTGTCTATTTATCCAATCCATGCCCCTCATGATTTTATAAACCTCTATAAGGTCATCCCTCAGCCTCCGACACTCCAGGGAAAACAGCCCCAGCCTGTTCAGCCTCTCCCTGTAGCTCAGATCCTCCAACCCAGGCAACATCCTTGTAAATCTTTTCTGAACCCTTTCAAGTTTCACAACAACTTTCCGATAGGAAGGAGGCCAGAATTGCACGCAATATTCCAACAGTGGCCTAACCAATGTCTTGTACAGCCACAACATGACCTCCCAACTCCTGTACTCAATACTCTGACCGATAAAGGAAAGCATACCAAACGCCTTCTTCACTATCCTATCTACATGCGACTGCACTTTCAAGGAGCTATGAGCCTGTACTCCAAGGTCTCTTTTTTCAGCAACACTCCCTAGGACCTTACCATTAAGTGTATAAGTCCTATTAAGATTTGCTTTCCCAAAGTGCAGCACCTCGCATTTATCAAAATTAAACTCCGCCTGCCACTTCTCAGCCCATTGGCCCATCTGATCAAGATCCTGTTGCAACCTGAGGAGAACCTTCTTTGCTGTCCACTACACCACCAATTTTGGTGTCACCTACAAACTTACTAACTGTAGCTCTCATGCTCACATCCAAATCATTTATATAAGTGACGAAAAATAGTGGACCCAGCACCAATCCTTGTGGCATTCCACTGGTCACAGGACTCGAGTCTGAAAAACAACCTTCCACCACCACCCTCTGTCTTCTACCTCCAAGCCAGTTCTGTATCCAAATGGCTAGTTCTCCCTGTATTCCATGAGATCTAATCTTGCTAACCAGTCTCCCACGGGGAACCGTGTCGAACCCTTTACTGAAGTCCATATAGGTAAAAACAATGAACACAGATGCTGGAAACCAGATTCTGGATTAGTAGTGCTCTCATTCATTTGGCCAAACTGGTCCTCACCCTTAACAATTTCTCCTTCGAATCCTCCCACATCCTCCAAACCAAAGGGGTAGCCATGGGCACACGTATGGGCCCCAGCTATGCCTGTCTCTTTGTTGGCTACGTAGAACAGTCTATCTTCCGTAATTACACCGGCACCACTCCCCACCTCTTCCTCCAACACATTGATGACTGCATTGGTGCCACCTCGTGCTCCCACGAGGAGGTTGAGCAATTCATCAACTTCACCAACACATTTCACCCTGACCTTAAATTTACCTGAACCATCTCTGACACCTCCCTCCCCTTCCTGGACCTCTCCATCTTCATTAATGACGACCGACTAGACACCGACATTTTTTACAAACCCACCAACTCCCACAGCTACCTGAATTACACCTTTTCCCACCCTACCTCCTGCAAAAATGCCTTCCCATATTCCCAATTCCTCTGTCTCTGCTGTACCTGCTCCCAGGAGGACTAGTTCCACCACAGAACATACCAGATGGCCTCCTTCTTTAGAGTTCGCAATTTCCCTTCCCACGTGGTTAAAGATGCCCTCCAATGCATCTCATCCACATCCCACACCTCCACCCTCAGACCCCACCCCTCCAACCGTAACAAGGACAGAACACCCCTGGTGCTCACCTTCCACCCTACCAACCTTCACATAAACCAAATCATCCACCGACATTTCCGCCACCTCCAAACAGACCCCACCACCAGGGATATATTTCCCTCCCCACCCCTTTCCGCCTTCCGCAAAGACCGTTCCCTCCGTGACTACCTGGTCAGGTCCATGCCCCCCTACAACTCACCCTCCCATCCTGGCACCTTACCCTGCCACCGCAGGAATTGCAAAACCTGCGCCCACACCTCCTCCCTCACCTCCATCCAAGGCCCTAAAGGAGCCTTCCACAACCATCAAAGTTTTACTTGCACATCCACTAATATCATTTATTGTATCCATTGCTCCCGATGCGGTCTCCTCTACATTGGGGAGACTGGGCGCCTCCTAGCAGAGCGCTTTAGGGAACATCTCCGGGACACACGCACCAATCAACCACACTGCCCTGTGGCCTAACATTTCAACTCCCCCTCCCACTCTGCCGAGGATATGGAGGTCCTGGACCTCCTTCACCGCCGCTCCCTCACCACCAGACGCCTGGAGGAAGAACGCCTCATCTTGCGCCTCGGAACACTTCAACCCCAGGGCATCAATGTGGACTTCAGCAGTTTCCTCATTTCCCCTTCTCCCACCTCACCCCAGTTCCAAACTCCAGCTCAGCACTGTCCCCATGACTTGTCCTACCTGCCTATCTTCTTTTCCACCTATCCACTCCACCCTCCTCCCTGACCTATCACCTTCATCCCCTCCCCCACTCACCTATTGTACTCTATGCTACTTTCTCCCCACCCCCACCCTCCTCTCACTTGTCTCTCCACCCGTCAGGCTCTCTGCCTGTATTCCTGCTTTTGCCCGAAATGTCGATTTTACTGTTCCTCGGATGCTGCCTGAACAACTGTGCTCTTCCAGCACCACTAATCCTGAAGTTCGTATAGATCAGGTCTACAACTCTGCCCTCATCAATCCTCTATGTTACTTCATCAAAAAGCTCAATCAAATTTGTGAGGCATGATTTCCTACGCACAAAGCCATGTTGACTATCCTTAATTAGCTCTTGCCTTTCCAAATACATGTACATCCTGTCCCTCAGGATTCCCTCCAACAACTTGCCCACCGCCAACGTGAGGCTCACCGGTCTTTTATTCTCTGGCTTGTCCTCACCGCTTTTCTTATATAGTGGGACTATGTTAGCCAACCTCCACAGGATCACAGGATCTCTGAGTAATATTGAATTTACTTGAAGATGTTGCAATTGTAAACTGGGAATGAGTTCACTTTGCAGGTGAAATGTGAAACTCTTTCCAGAAATCAGACTTTTGAGAGAAATTGAAATCAGAGTTGAATGTTAGCTCAGCGTGGAACTGCAATCTGTACTGTCTTCTGCTGTTGCAAGCAGACTGATGAATAAAAATCAAAGCTGTTAAATTAAAGGCAATTGATAGAATCCATCAGCATTATTGATGTGACTCGAGCATCTGGTTTAGTTGCTCAACAAACAAGATAACTATTGAGATAACTGGAGTTATCTGCACCAAAACATGTTTCAATGGGTCCCTTTGATTCAAATCTAGTTGAGATAGGGATTCTATCTGCTATTTCATTACATTAATTTGGCTGTAATTTTCATAATAATGGGTGGTGTTATATTCCAAATAGAATTGTGATCATTGAATTGAATTTTTTAATTGAATTGAATTTCTTGTCACGTGTACCGAGGCACAGTGAAATGTTTTGTCTTGCAAGCAATCAGGCAGATCACAGAGTTAAGTAGCATAGATAAATAAATAATAGATAAACAGCAGCAAAAACCAAAACACAGGTACAGGCGAATGTTAAGAGTTTGTGCGTCCATTCGGTATTCTAACAACTGTAGGGCAGAAACTATTTCAAAACCAGTGTGCGTGCATCTGTAACTTCTCCCCAATAGTAGAGTTTGTAGAAAAACATTGCCAGGGTGGGATGGATCTTTGAGAATGCTGGCAGCCTTTCCTTGACAACGGGCCAGGTAGATGGATTTTATCAATGGGAGTTTGGCCTTTGTGATTGTCTGGGTTGAGTTCACCACTCTCTGTAACCACCTCCAATTTTGAATTGTACAGTTGTCATGCCAGGTAGTGATACATCCAGACAGAATGCTCTCGATGGTACATCTATAAAAATGGGCAAGGGTATTCGCTGTCATCCCAAATTTCCTCAGCTGCCTGAGGAAGAAGAGACTTTGTTGGTCCTTTGTAACCAGTGCGTCCACATGAAGAGTTCAAGAAAGCTTGTTGTGGATGACCACATCCAGGAGCTTGACACTCTCCACTCGTTCCACCTCTGTGCTGTTAATGTGTAAGGGGTATGAATAACATCACGAGGAAAGTCAATAATGACTTCCTTGGTTTTGCCGGCATTGAGAGCTAGGTTGTTCTCAGTGCACCATTTTTCCAGGTCTTCCACCTCCCGTCTGTAGTCTGTTTCATCGCCATCTGAGATTCGACCGACTATGGTGTTGTCATCAGCAAACTTGTAAATGGTATTAGTCTGGTATTTGGCGATGCAGTCATTGGTATACAGTGAGGGGGGGCTGAGTACACACTCCTGGGGGGGGTTCCACTGTTGAGTGTTAGTGACAATGAAATATTGTCCCCAGTCTTCACTGATTGTGGTCTGTGGATCAGGAAACTGAGGATCCACTTGCAGAGAGTGGGGCTTAGTCCGAGATCACTCAGTTTCATGGGGATAATAGTGTTGAACGCTGAACTGCACTCAATGAATAGGATTCTTATGTAGCTGTTATTGGTGTCAAGATGTTCTATGGAGAAGTGAAGGATAAGAGGTATGGCATTTGATGTGGATCTGTTGGTCCAATAGGCAAATTGGAGTGGGTCAAGGGTAGTGGGGAGGCTGGAGTTGATTAATGCCATGACCAGCCTTTCAAAGTACTTCATAACCACCGACGTTAGGGCCACTGGGCAGTAGTCATTGAGACATGCTGCATGATCTTTCTTTGGCACAGGGATGATGTTGGCCCTCGTGAAACAGGCAGGGACAGTCACCTGCTGCAGGGAGAGGTTGAAGATGTCCAGGAAGACAGTTGATCTGCACCTGCTCTGAGAGCACGGCCTGGTACTCCATCTGGTCCCATCGCTTTCCTTGCATTCACATGAAGGAAAACTGATCTGACCTCTGATGTGGTGACTGTTGGGATAGTTGTTGGACTGTCCCTCCAACAACTTGCCCACCGCCAACGTGAGGCTCACCGGTCTTTTATTCTCTGGCTTGTCCTCACCGCTTTTCTTATATAGTGGGACTATGTTAGCCAACCTCCACAGGATCACAGGATCTCTGAGTAATATTGAATTTACTTGAAGATGTTGCAATTGTAAACTGGGAATGAGTTCACTTTGCAGGTGAAATGTGAAACTCTTTCCAGAAATCAGACTTTTGAGAGAAATTGAAATCAGAGTTGAATGTTAGCTCAGCGTGGAACTGCAATCTGTACTGTCTTCTGCTGTTGCAAGCAGACTGATGAATAAAAATCAAAGCTGTTAAATTAAAGGCAATTGATAGAATCCATCAGCATTATTGATGTGACTCGAGCATCTGGTTTAGTTGCTCAACAAACAAGATAACTATTGAGATAACTGGAGTTATCTGCACCAAAACATGTTTCAATGGGTCCCTTTGATTCAAATCTAGTTGAGATAGGGATTCTATCTGCTATTTCATTACATTAATTTGGCTGTAATTTTCATAATAATGGGTGGTGTTATATTCCAAATAGAATTGTGATCATTGAATTGAATTTTTTAATTGAATTGAATTTCTTGTCACGTGTACCGAGGCACAGTGAAATGTTTTGTCTTGCAAGCAATCAGGCAGATCACAGAGTTAAGTAGCATAGATAAATAAATAATAGATAAACAGCAGCAAAAACCAAAACACAGGTACAGGCGAATGTTAAGAGTTTGTGCGTCCATTCGGTATTCTAACAACTGTAGGGCAGAAACTATTTCAAAACCAGTGTGCGTGCATCTGTAACTTCTCCCCAATAGTAGAGTTTGTAGAAAAACATTGCCAGGGTGGGATGGATCTTTGAGAATGCTGGCAGCCTTTCCTTGACAACGGGCCAGGTAGATGGATTTTATCAATGGGAGTTTGGCCTTTGTGATTGTCTGGGTTGAGTTCACCACTCTCTGTAACCACCTCCAATTTTGAATTGTACAGTTGTCATGCCAGGTAGTGATACATCCAGACAGAATGCTCTCGATGGTACATCTATAAAAATGGGCAAGGGTATTCGCTGTCATCCCAAATTTCCTCAGCTGCCTGAGGAAGAAGAGACTTTGTTGGTCCTTTGTAACCAGTGCGTCCACATGAAGAGTTCAAGAAAGCTTGTTGTGGATGACCACATCCAGGAGCTTGACACTCTCCACTCGTTCCACCTCTGTGCTGTTAATGTGTAAGGGGTATGAATAACATCACGAGGAAAGTCAATAATGACTTCCTTGGTTTTGCCGGCATTGAGAGCTAGGTTGTTCTCAGTGCACCATTTTTCCAGGTCTTCCACCTCCCGTCTGTAGTCTGTTTCATCGCCATCTGAGATTCGACCGACTATGGTGTTGTCATCAGCAAACTTGTAAATGGTATTAGTCTGGTATTTGGCGATGCAGTCATTGGTATACAGTGAGGGGGGGCTGAGTACACACTCCTGGGGGGGGTTCCACTGTTGAGTGTTAGTGACAATGAAATATTGTCCCCAGTCTTCACTGATTGTGGTCTGTGGATCAGGAAACTGAGGATCCACTTGCAGAGAGTGGGGCTTAGTCCGAGATCACTCAGTTTCATGGGGATAATAGTGTTGAACGCTGAACTGCACTCAATGAATAGGATTCTTATGTAGCTGTTATTGGTGTCAAGATGTTCTATGGAGAAGTGAAGGATAAGAGGTATGGCATTTGATGTGGATCTGTTGGTCCAATAGGCAAATTGGAGTGGGTCAAGGGTAGTGGGGAGGCTGGAGTTGATTAATGCCATGACCAGCCTTTCAAAGTACTTCATAACCACCGACGTTAGGGCCACTGGGCAGTAGTCATTGAGACATGCTGCATGATCTTTCTTTGGCACAGGGATGATGTTGGCCCTCGTGAAACAGGCAGGGACAGTCACCTGCTGCAGGGAGAGGTTGAAGATGTCCAGGAAGACAGTTGATCTGCACCTGCTCTGAGAGCACGGCCTGGTACTCCATCTGGTCCCATCGCTTTCCTTGCATTCACATGAAGGAAAACTGATCTGACCTCTGATGTGGTGACTGTTGGGATAGATTCGTCAGGACTTGTCGGAATAGGTGTCACCTCTCCACAGGAATTCTGCTCAAAGTGAGCATAGAAGGCGTTGAGATGATCTGGGAGGGATGTGTCATCGTCTGCTATCTTGCACTGTCTCTTTTTAGAACCTGTGATGTAATTCAATCTTTGCCATAGTCGCCAAATAATTACTATTGCCAATGTTCGACTGGGGTGTACAAAGTTAAAAATCACACAACACCAGGTTATAGTCCAATAGGTTTATTTGGAAGCACTAGCTTTCAGAGCACTGCTCCTTCATCAGGTGTATAAGGTCATGAAACACAGAATTTATAGCAAATATGTAGTGTGATGTAACTGAAATTACATATTGAAAAAGACCTGGATTGTTTATTAAGTCGCTCATCTTTTAGAATGAACATGTTGGTTTCAGTTCTTTCATATGAAAATCACAGAACTTTTTTTATTGTTACATTCTCAAGTGAACTTTAACAATTGTCAAGGGAATTGCTTGAGCAGGGATTGAATCTGGGGACATTAGTCACCTGCGTCAGTACTGGATCCTATCTAGTCACATTCCTGATGAAGGACTTTTGCCTGAAAACGTCAATTTTCCTGCTCCTCGGATGCTACCTGACTTGCGGTGCTTTTCCAGCACCACACTCTTGACTCCTATCTTGTCACATACAGCCGCTCTCCAACCTTCATAAGATAGCTTCATTCGTAATCTGCTGAAGCATCTGGCTTGAAGTATATAACTCTTTACTTCAACTTTTATATTGAGTTGAATGCCCTCTTTCACCCTTTGCAGTTGTCTAACCACATATTAGTAAACCAATATGTTCAAATCTTAAGCATGCTGCTTGAGGATTGTAATCAATTTATCTCTATCACTGGTATTGATGATTCTTCAAATTTGAAGCTAATGTTACAATTTGCTCATCAGACTGTGTGGTGCCTGAACAATTCCAGTCAAGGAATGATCGGTGAACTCAAGTGGATTGTACTGCTCCTTCTTTGTTCCCTCTTCTGCCTTGAGCAGAGGCAATATGCTGTCATGGAATTATTACTGAAACAGGAGCCCAGAGAATCGGGTAATGCTCTGGGGACTTGGGGTTCAAACACTGGGTCTCTGGGTATGGAATTTCAATGAGTCTGGATGTGGGAGGTGCAGGGAGTTGGTTGTGAGAGGTTAGGTGTGGTAGAGAATAGGGTGGCATGAATTAACTTGCATGTCTGGAGCAGTTCGAGGAAGTGGAAGTACTGAACGGAATTCAGGGTTTAGAGTAGGATTAGATTAGGTTCCTACAGTGTGGAAATAGGCCCTTCGGCCCAACAAGTTCACGCTGACCTCTGAAGAGTAACCCACCCAGACCCAACTCCCTCTGACTAATGCACCTAACATTGTGGACAATTTATTATGGCCAATCCACTTGACCTGCACATCTTTGGATGAGCTGTAGAACTCCCAAGAACCCTTTGAATTACTAGTAGATTTGCAACCTCAAAGTGACGGTAAAAGAATACTCCCACATTGACAGTAACGTGTAGACCAATTACTCACAGCTTTGATCTGGCTGTGTGTTTTTTTTTGTTGTGTTCTGACATTCCACAATATTAAGCCTGACCTCCAGGAAACTGCTACAACTGCAAACAAATTGACAAAACCTGAATCTTTAACCATTTCAGTGGTGTATTTTTGTGATAAGTGTAACTAATACTGACACTTCTGTGAGATCAGTAAAGTTTCACTTTTCCATAAAAACCAAACATAACTCAATTTCACAGTCATTAGTAACAGTCTGTACTAATCCGGATTTCACTGGGGGATTTTAACCTCTCACAACCTAGAAGCTCCAAAAGTACAAAAACAGCGTTATTGCAACCTTTTTTGCTCCTTTTTGCAACATCATCTAAGGTGAGGAATACTCTCAGAATAAAATCTGTCTTTTGCAAGACCAATGAATTCAGGCTGAACATACCTTATATGAACATCTAATTTTATGTCAATATGGCTGGGGAGAGCATGATTGTTCAGCAAACAACATGTAAAGATGTGGTGAAACATCAAAAGCAAACAGTTGCAACAAAGGCCATGAAGAAAAATCTTCTGACAGCACAGAAAGACTTGAAACATTCATGGTGTGATTCATCAGTTAATTTACATAAGCCAGTGCTTTGGTAATATAATTGCTTCTCAAGTTTCCGCCAGATGCAGAGCTATGGAAAGTGAAATGTTGTATTCGTGCAAAAGCAAGCAGTGTAGTGGGAATATTTTAGACCCAAAATTGCAGGAGCTTTCAATGAATGTTCCTCTATTTATCACATTTTTTGTTCCCAGTTGGAACAGATGCTGCAAATAATGAAAATAAGCTTGCTGTTATATATGTTTGATATTTTGAAGAATAGAAGGAATTGAACCTGTCTTACTTCTGTTATTACTATACTCTGAGAGACAGTTAATGTTTAAAGAAGAAATCTAAGTACCTTCCATTAGCTTCTGGCATAACAAGCCATCAATTTATTTTAAAGTGGATATGGAACCTTCAGCCTCATGCCCTTGTTTTGAACATTCACAGGCTGCTTCCTTTTTTCAGCCTGCTCCTAAATTTCTGTATTCCTCTTTCCAATCTAACTTCTCAAGCTGATTGTGTTATACCACAAGTCTTGCTGAAAATCAGTGTAGATTTATTCAAAAAGCTGCAAGCTAAAATAATTCTTGCAGATCCTTTTCCCCCACAAAAGCCCAGCTGAACTGGCTGTTTCTGTCAACAAACACCCGCAAGTAAATTAAGGAACCTTCTAACCAAGGCTTCATTTGGAATCGCTACCTCTGTGGCAACGTGGAATGGTTTGCGATAATTCAGCCAGAAAAGTAAACAAATTATTTTACCTTCAGCATAACTCTTTGATTCTGTAAACTATTTGAATGATTTCATAACTGTAATGAGTCAATCTTTAGATTTCCTAACTCCATTATAAGTTTAGAGATGGATCATTCATTGTTTAAAATTTTCACTCTCATTTCTTACCTTGCATGAAAAGCAGAAGTTAACTTTTAATTCTAATCATGCTTGAATTGGATTTACTTCAGGATGGTATAGAAGTTTCTCAATTAACGGCCTCCATTTTTCTACAATCAAAAAAACTTTAAATACTAAAACTACAAGTATTATTCTAAAGCAAATGCGTTATGAACTTGCAATTCACAATAATGTTTACCATTATAATAAGGAGAACAGTGCCCCTGTTCTATGTCTTTTGATCATTTTAGTATAGACTTATAATAAAGTGCATTTTGTCTCAAGTACAATATTTGATAAAGATTCTTTCAAATTTGGAATCAAAAGTCAGAAGTGGAAACTGCTGATTAACAAATGTTGAGTTCAAATATCATGTAATTCATAATTGTACTAAAAATGGGAGGAAAGTTTTGATGTGGAATGCATTATTCTGAAAGTGTATAATGAGTTATCTTCCTCTGCTAAAAAAGGCAGGAACTCTTTTTTGACTTTGTTGTTACTGCATATGCAGAACTTCATTTCACCAAAAGCCAAAAAAAGGTGGATTGCAAAGGTAATGATCAATACTGCAAGTTTACTTGGTGCTTTAATATCACATTTTCTTTCAGAGGGAGAAAAGTGCACAAAGATCATATGGGAAACAGTCAATGAGATAGATCTCTTCAACTGTTAAATTTGCTACCGACATAAGTAATACTAGAATAAGCAAACAAAAAGTTAGGACATTACATGTTCAGAGTTATACTGCATCATGAAGATTTTTGTTTTAAATTGCAAAACAGGAAAGAAGGTAAGTTATTTAGGCAATCAGTTTGACTGTATTATATGATGTCTCTCCAACAAGAAGAAAATGTTTAATGAGAAATCATATTAGACTATGAAGATCCACTGCATACTTTGAGAATGGTCTGATTTCAAGACATCAGTTTTCCAATAAATATTAATCCTCTTACAGTTTGACAAAATGAACTTGTTGACATTGAGAAGCTCAAATACATTAGGATTGATTTTGGCAAACAATGTACTTACAACTACATGTCATGGCAAATTAGGAGGAGTGAAATTTACAAGGAGAAGAACAGGTGATCAATGGTGAATGCTTTCAAATGACTAACACAAAGTTAAAACAAATACATTTTTAAACTTGTATCTTTCACATAGAGTCATAGAGTTATAGAGATGTACAGCATGGAAACAGACTCTTCAGTCCAACTCATCCATGCTGACCAGATATCCCAACCCAATCTAGTCCCATCTGCCAGCACCCGGCCCATATCCCTCCAAACCCTTCCTATTCATATAGCCATCCAAATGCCTTTTAAATGTTGCAATTGTACCAGCCTCCACCACTTCCTTTGGCAGTTCATTCCATACACGTACCATCCTCTGCATGAAAACATTGCCTCTTAGGTCTCTTTTCTATCTTTTCTCTCTCACCCTAAACCTATGCCCTCTATTGTTGGACTCCCCGACCCCAGGGAAAAGACCTTGTCTATTTACCCTATCCATGCCCCTCATGATTTTATAAACCTCTATCAGGTCACCCGTCAGCCTCTGATGCTCCAGGGAAAACAGCCCCAGCCTATTCGGCCTCTCCCTATAGCTCAAACCCTCCAATCCTGGCAACATCCTTGTAAATCTTTTCTGAACCCTTTCAAATTTCACAACATCTTTCCGATAGGAAGGAGACCAGAATTGCATGCAATATTCCAAAAGTGACCTATCAATGTGCTGTACAGCTGCAACATGACCTCCCAACTCCTGTACTCAATACTCTGACCAATAAAGGAAAGCATACCAAACGCCTTCTTCACTATCCTGTCTACCTGCGACTCCACTTTCAAGGAGCTATGAACTTGCACTCCAAGGTCTCTTTGTTGAGCAACACTCCCCAGGACTTTACCATTAAGTGTATAAGTCCTGCTAAGGTTTGCTTTCCTAAAATGCAGCACCTCACATTTATCTAAATTAAACTCCATCTGCCACTTCTCAGCCCATTGGCTCAGATCAAGATCCCGTTGTACTCTGAGGTAACCTTCTTCGCTGTGCACTACATCTCCAACTTTGGTGTCATCTGCAAAATTACTAACTGTACCTTTTATGCTCACAGCCAAATCATTTATATAAATGACGAAAGGTAGTGGACCCAGCAGCGATCCTTGTGGAACTTCACTGGTCACAGGCCTCCAGTCTGAAAAACACCCTTCCACCACCAGCCTCTGTCTTCTACCTTTGAGCTTTATCGTCTACATATTCCATCCAAGCCTCAAATGTACACAGCAAAATGGTTTGCAGCTTAATGACACAGCTTTTGATCAAAGGAAGAAACCAGTTAAACGAAGAGCCTGTGATTGGAACAGCAAACCTTGTTTTAACCAACACCTAGTGAAGCCACACTCTCGATAAACCAGCAAAATAAACCGTATACCTCAACTAATGCCAATAATCTCTGCAATGTCCAAGTAGTCACCTGAGAGTGTGAATGAGAAGGTTCTCTGCCTGTATGTCCTATTTATTATTGAAGTGACTTATGCCGTAAAGAAAGTATAACAGTGATGTGTATGCCCCCTGCATTATGTTTCCATTCCTAGTGTTTTTACACAGATTATGTGAACCGCTTGATCAACCAGAATATTTGATCAACCGGCACACTCCTGACCCCCTGGCTGTCGGTTAATAAAAAGTTTGCTGTTGTTAGTTCTAAATGCAGCTGAGTCAGAGAATATCTTACCTAGATACAAGCCCATGTAAATATAGGTTTAAAGTGGGAAGTGGACAGTGAAAAAAAAGGCATTGGATAAGAATTCACCCAGTCTTTCCAAGGTGGGAATATTTCTTAACCAGCCTGTTCAGAGACATTTTGACACTCCTCTGGAACAGCTGAGACTTGAACCCAGGCCCCCTGGCTCAGAAGTTGGGACACCAGACACAAGAGCCTTTCTTTCCGAGGTGGGTGCAACATGTCCACATTGAAGCAATTGAGTCACATGACCAAACATTAATCTTCTACCAAATCTGTCAATGTTGTACCAGAGATGAGAGAATTCAGTTATGTCGGGTTAGGGTTAGGGTTAGGGTTTGATTAGATTAGATTACAGTGTGGAAACAGGCCCTTCGGCCCAACAAGTCCACACCGACCCGCTGAAGCGCAACCCACCCATACCCCTACATTTACCCCTTACACTATGGGCAATTTAGTATGGCCAATTCACCTGACCTGCACATCTTTGGACTGTGGGAGGAAACCGGAGCACCCGGAGGAAACCCACACAGACACGGGGAGAACGTGCAAACTCCACACAGTCAGTCGCCTGAGGCGGGAATTGAACCCAGGTCTCTGGCGCTGTGAGGCAGCAGTGCTAACCACTGGGCCACCGTGTCAGTTATGTCGGGAAGTTGGAGAAAATCGTAATGAAGCCAAGGGCTATCGAATCAGCCCATTCTCATTAAATGGCGAAGGAGACTCGATAACCTGAATGGCCTACTTCTGCTCCTACACATGGTCCAGCAAAGAGGCTTGAGGAGAGATTCATAGAGGTGCTCAAAATTTTATGAGGTTTAGATAAGGCAGATAGGGAGAAACAGATTCCACCGACAGAAGAATCAGTAACTCGCAATGATGGATTTAAGATAAAACAAACTCTCGGGTGGAAACGGAGATTTTTTTTGTTGACTCAGTTCCTTCAATGGTTGTGGAAGTAGATTTAATAGGAATCTTCAAAAAGAATATATACTTAACAAGGAAAGTTTTGCATGGTTAAGGGGGGATGAGAAGTGGTGTGGAACCAGTTTATTTCCTTCAGCAAGCCATCATAGGCAGATGGGCCAAAAAGCTCCCTTCTGTATTGCATAATTCGATTTGATTCCTCAGTTCTGATTTTAAGACTCCATTTTCTCCAGCCTGAAGTATTATTGGCACTTTGTCTGTACCAGACTACAGCACCTAAGTAGAGTGGGAGATAACAAAGTGCATCATAGATAGGGAAAAACTGAATCAATAAACAAAAAGGCTTCTTGATTGGAGGGAGAAAGATTAAACCAAAAGACAGGGAATTGCTCATAAAGCTCAAAAATTGGTTATTATTTTTCTGAATGTCCATTTCTCTCCATTGCAATTTCTCCTTAGGTACAACTGGAGATTCATCTTACAAGAACAAATCAATAGACAGAATTCATTCTGGGTGCACGGAGCTTGAGGTGAAATAAGTCTTGAAAACCAATGAAACTTTGAAAAATATGATTACACCATTTGAATTCAAATGACAACCCAGCAATGGTTATGGGTCATTTTGTTTTATTTGGCCAAAATAGAGGACTTTAATGCAATTGAAATGTGTTTTCAGCACTGAGCTAAATGCTACATTATGAGCTCATTTCAGAATATTATTTAAATTCACATATTTGGAGTGCAACAATTAACAATAGCAAGAGATTTGTGTGAAAGGGAGAGGATCAGATAGCGGCAGGTCATAGTAATGCCTGGTAAGCTGAGGCCCAGAGAAATGTTCTGATAGAATAGTGCCAAATTCCACCATGGTAACTGGTAGAGGTCATTTGCTATAATCTGGAATGCGAGGCTAGTCTCAGGATGCTGATCGTAGCATCATCAATTGTCATAAAAACTCATTAATATCCTTGAGGGAAGGAAATCTGAGGACTGACATGTGACTTCATATCCACAGAAATGTGATTGATTCTTAACTCTCTGAAGTCAGCTGGCAAGCCACTCAGTTCAATGGCAATTAAGAAGGGACAACAATTGCTGATCTTCCCAGCAACACCCACATCTTATGAAAGAATAAAGAAAAGGATTACTTATAAAAAATAGAATAGCCACTTCTGGTTTGGCGATTGAGACACTGTAACGCACAGTATTGACATAGACCAATCAATGAGTGAGATTAGAGAGCTACTGGAAAAGCACAGCAGTTCAGGCAGCATCCGAGGATCAGGAAAATAAATGTTTTGGGCAAAAGACCTTCATCAGGAATTTCCTTCGATTTTCCTGATCCTCAGATGCTGCCTGACCTGCTGTGCTTTTCCAGCACCACTCTAATCTTGACTCAAATCTCCAGCATCTGCAGTATCCATTTTCGCCCAATCAATGAGCAAGTCAATGGTCTGGGAAGTAGGCAGCTGGGTGGAAAGGAGGAAGATATCAGAGAGAAGATAGCACTTTAACTTCATTGCATGTGATTGAAAAAATAAGCAGCATATTGTTGGCTCTCAAGTAGCATAAAAGCTGTTCAAATCAAGCGCAATTATGGATAGGCGAATGCTGATCTTGCCAGTAACACTCACAGGTGAAAGTGAGGACTGCAAATGCTGAAGTTCAGAGTCGAGATTAGAGTGCTCCCGCTTGGAGGTTGAGCAGTTCATCAACTTCACCAACACATTCCACCACGACCTTAAATTCATCTCTGACACCTCCCTCCCCTTGTTGGACCTCTTCATCAATGACTACAGACTTACCACTGACATTTTCTACGAACCCACTGACTCCCACAGCTACCTGGATTACACCTCTTCCCACCCTATCTCTTGCAAAAATGCTATCCCATATTCCCAATTCCTCCACCTCCGCCGTATCTGCTCCCAGGAGGACCAGTTCCACCACAGGACACACCAGATGGCCTCCTTCTTTAAAGACCGTAATTTCTCTTCCCACGTGGTTGAAGATGCCCTCCAACGCATCTCATCCACATCCCGCACCTCCGCCCTCAGACCCCACCCCTCCAACCACAATAAAGACAGAACCCTCTCCCCATGGTCCTCACCTTCCACCCTAGCAACCTCCACATAAACCGTATCATCCACAGATATTTCTGCCACCTCCAAACGGACCCCATTAAAAGGAATATATTTCCCTCCCCACCCCTTTCCATTTCCCGCAAAGACCGTTCCGTCTGTGACTACCTGGTCAGGTCCACACCCCCCTACAACCCACCCTCCCTCCTGGCACCTTCCCCTGTCACCGCAGGAACTGCAAAATCTGCACCCACACCTCCTCCCTCACCTCCATCCAAGGCCCTAAAGGAGCCTTTCACATCCATCAAAGTTTTACTTGCACATCCACCAATGTCATTTATTGTATCCGTTGCTCCCGATGCGGTCTCCTCTACATTGGGGAGACTGGGCGCCTCCTAGCAGAGTGCTTTAGGGAACATCTCCGGGACACCCGCACCAATCAACCACACCGCCCCATGGCCCAACGTTTCAACTCCCCCTCCCACTCTACCGAGGACATGGAGGTCCTGGGCCTCCTTCACCGCCGCTCCCTCACAACCAGAAGCCTGGAGGAAGAACGCCTCATCTTCCGCCTCGGAACACTTCAACCCCAGGGCATCAATGTGGACTTCAACAGTTTCCTCATTTCCCCTTCCCCCACCTCACCCTAGTTCTAAACTTCCAGCTCAGCACTGTCCCCATGACTTGTCCGGACTTGTCCTACCTGCCTATCTCCTTTTCCACCTATCCACTCCACCCTCTCCTCCTTGACCTATCACCTTCATCCCCTCACCCACTCACTCATTGTACTCTATGCTACTTTCTCCTCACCCCCACCCTCCTCTAGCTTATCTCTCCACGCTTCAGGCTCACTGCCTTTATTCCTGATGAAGGGCTTTTGCCCAAAACGTCAATTTTGCTGCTCCTTGGATGCTGCCTGAACTGCTGTGCTCTTCCAGCACCACTAATCCAGAACCTTCATCCTCTCCTCCATCCACCTATTGTACTCTCAGGTACTTTCTCCCCAGCTCCACCCCCCTCCAACTTATCTCTCCACCCTGGAGGCTCCCTGCCTCATTCCTGATGAAGGGCTTTTGCCAAAACACCGATTTTCCTGCCTCAGATGCTGCCTGATCTGCTGTGCTTTTCCAGCACCACTCTAATCAGTGACACCCACATCCTGAAAGAATTTTTAAAACATGTTTGGCATTTTTCTTTGCCATTGCACATTTTTTTGGGAATGCCCCCAATCCATAAACTGGTGAATGTGAATTGTATAGTGCTGAAGCAGCCTGTTCCACACTTGTAAAGATTTAGCTGATCTCAATTGTGGCACTAATCAAGATCTGGAAAGGCACTTTCAATATAAGTTTATTCTTACATTTAACTCAAAAACATTGATTAATCTCAGTCTTGAAAGAGAGGGCATGACAAGGAAAAATCCAAGACGTGAAAGACACAAATCACCGAGAGTGTGTCAAAGGCTATAGGGTACCTGCATAAGACATTATGTAGACCTCAGGAATCTCTTTCATTTGCATGAAAATAAAAGAAATCCACCCCTACCAGGCAAATTGTGACATTCGCTCGGTGCTGCATTCAATAGAAGTGCTCAAGAGGTGTTACCAGTATGGACTGAGACAGAAAAAAATGCCACAGTATTTGACATCAGATCAATATCCTTTGAAGCTTCAGGGATGCATGTGCCGATCGGCAGGAAACTAAAAGAAAATCTCCCCAAGCTTTGACTGACACACATAGTGGAAAGTGAGGACTGCAGATGCTGGAGATCAGAGCTGAAAATGTGTTGCTGGAAAAGCGCAGCAGGTCAGGCATCATCTAAGGATCAGGAGAATCGACGTTTCGGGCATGAGCCCTTCTTCAGGAATGAGGAAAGTGTGTCCAGCAGGCTAAGATAAAAGGTAGGGAGGAGGGACTTGGGGGAGGGGCTTTGGAAATGCGATAGGTGGAAGGAGGTTAAGGTGAGGGTGATAGGCCGGAGTGGAGGTTGGGGCAGAGAGGTCAGGAAGAAGATTGCAGGTTAGGAAGGTGGTGCTGAGTTCGAGGGTTGGGACGGGGACAAGGTGGGGGGAGGGGAAATGAGGAAACTGGAGAAATCTGAGTTCATCCTTTGTGGTTGGAGGGTTCCTAGGCGGAAGATGAGGCACTCTTTCTCCAGCCGTCGTGTTGCTATGGTCTGGTGATGGAGGAGTCCAAGGACCTGCATGTCCTTGGTGGAGTGGGAGGGGGAGTTGAAGTGTTGAGCCACGGGGTGGTTGGGTTGGTTGGTGCGGGTGTCCCAGAGGTGTTCTCTGAAACATTCCGCAAGTAGGCGGCCTGTCTCCCCAATATAGAGGAGGCCACATCGGGTGCAGCGGATGCAGTAAATGATGTGTGTGGAGGTGCAGGTGAATTTGTGGTGGATATGGAAGGATCCCTTGGGGAAATCATGTCTCACAAACTTGATTGAGTTTTTTGAAGAAGTAACAAAGAAGATTGATGAGGGCAGGGCAGTAAATGTGATCTATATGGACTTCAGTAAAGCATTCGACAAGGTTCCCCATGGGAGACTGATTAGCAAGGTTAGATCTCATGGAATTTAGTTTAGCTACTTTTATTTACCTTAACTTACTCTTACACCAATAACGATAAACTTAGATGTAGCAATTCTTCATCCTTACTCACAAATTGGCTTATGCTATACATTCTTACCTTCCCTATACTAGAAATTCAAATGTTTCAAAATTACTGGAGTATTTTACCCTAAGATAACATTGCTGGTTTGGAAAATCCTGAAAGGAAGGTCAACTCAACTATATAGACTTTGTCTGTAGCTATCTAATCCCTGGAATGATGGGATTTTCTTATGAGAGATGATTGAATAAATTGGGTTGGTATTTACCAAAAGTTTGAAGAATAATAGTTGATCTCATTGAAAAGTGCAAAATTTTTATAGTGTGTGATAGGAAAGATTTAGATCGGATGTTTCCCCTGGCTTATGAGTCCAGACCAATATGCATGGTCTCGAAATAAAGCTGGGCCATTTAAGACTGAGGTGGGAAGGAATTTCTTCACCTCATAGGGTAATGAATCTCTACCCAGAGACTTGTAGAAATTCAATTATTAAGGAAGTTCAAGTCAACTGTCAACAATTTTATGGATATTAATGTCATCAAACGACATGAGGATCGTGTTGGGTAATCTTTCCTGATGAAGGGCTTTTGCCTGAAATGACGATTTTCCTGCTCCTCGGATGCTGCCTGACCTGCTGTGCTTTTCCAGCATCACTCTAATCTAGACTCTGATTTCCAGCATCAGTCCTCACTTTTGCCTTGGGTAATCTCATACAGGCAGGTATCAGCCATGACCCATCTGAATGGTGAAGCAGGCTCACTGAGGCAAATGGCCACTCTTCCTCCTTGTTTATATATTCATTTTTCCTATAATGTTAGTAGTAGACTTTCTATAGTGTTGCTTTTTTAGACTGAAATCTAAGGTGTATAATTGCTTACCTGGTTTGCTCAAATTGTGGTGTTTCATAATACATTTTTATTTGGAAATTAAGGTTCTGAATTAGACATCTTTAAGTTTGATTTGTATTTCTATATGATGACTAAACGCAGATACATTCGTTCCATTTTAGGTTCTGTGAGTGGTACTGGGTTATCTGGGAATTTGGTTACATGTATTTAAATGAAGCTTTTAAAAACCTTTGAGTTGCACAATTTCAGACCCTTGGAAATGGGAACAGAAATGTTTATTTTTTTGCCTAGCAGCAAGGCCCCCTAAGATACAGGGAAAAAGTAACACAATTCAGGCCTTTTAGAAGAACAGAACCACCCAGAAGGTCAGTACAAAGCAGTACAATGAGCTTTTAAGCAGATGCAGGGTGACGTCCAGTGAGAATTTTGAATATGCAAAGTTGTTGCTTAAGTTAAAACTGTTGGATATTTACGTCTAATATTTACAATAAGACTGTTCTAACTGGATGGAGTCATACAACACAGAAACTGACCCTTCAGCAAAACCAGTCCATAATCGCGAACTAACCTAGTCTCCCCTGCATCGCTTGGCCCAAATCCCTCCAAACATTTCTTATTCATATACTTATCCAAATTTCTTTTAAACATTATAACTGTACCTACATCCACCACTTCCTCTGGAAGATCATTTTACACACAAACCACTCACTGAGTAAAAACATTACCCCTCCCGTGTTTTTTTAATCTTTCTCCTCTCACTAGTTTCCAGATGTTAGTGAGGAGGATTGTGCATGGTCAACAGCCTGTTTCTGCCATTATCTTTTTCGGGGCCCAGGTCGATGCCAGGTGATCCGTCCAGTTTAATTTCTTGGAGACATTGTAGCAAATGAATAGCTTGCTCGGCCAATTTAGAGAGGAATTGGGAGTCAACTACATTGCCTTGGGTCTGGAGTCACGTGTAGGCCAGACCAGGTGAGGATAGCAGATTTCCTTCCCTGAAGGATGTTTGCAAACCAGATAGATTTTTCTGACAATTTGAGCTGAAAATGTGTTGCTGGAAAAGCGCAGCAGGTCAGGCAGCATCCAAGGAACAGGAGAATCGATGTTTCGGGCATGAGCCCTTCTTCAGGAATTCCTTCAGCCCTTCCTGAAGAAGGGCTCATGCGCGAAACGTCGATTCTCCTGCTCCTTGGATGCTGCCTGACCTGCTGCGCTTTTCCAGCAACACATTTTCAGCTTTGATCTCCAGCATCTGCAGTCCTCACTTTCTCCTTTTCTGACAATCAACAATGGTTTCACAGTCATCAGTAGATTCTTAATTCCCATTTTTTAAAATTGAATTTCAATTCAACCATCTACCAAGATTCGAGCCCATAACTCCAGAACATTAGCTGAGTTTATGGATTGTACTCTTTGCTACCCTCCCCTACCCTCCTCTCTGACCTATCACCTCCATCCCCAACCATTCACCTATTGTACTCTATGCTACTTTCTCCCCACCCCCACCCCCACCCCCCCTCTCATTTACCTCTCCACTCACAGAGACCCTGCCTCTATTCCTGATGAAGGGCTTTTGCCCAAAACGTCGATTTTCCTGCTCCTCTGATGCTGCCTGACCTGCTGTGCTTTTCTAGCACCACTCTAATCTAGACTTTAAGGATTAATAGTTTAGCGATAATACCATTAGGCCATCACCTTCCCCTGAATCACACATATAGGAGGCCCTTCAGACCAAAGAATCTACATAGACAAATAGCTACTCTAAATTTACACTAGTCCCACTTTCTAGTATTTGGCCCATAGCCTTGAATGTTTTAGCATCCCAAGTGCTCATACAAAGACATCTTAAAGGTTGTGATGTTTGGACCCTCAAATACCCTCCTAAGCCTTGCATTCTAGGTTCCAACTACCCACAATATTTTTCTTCAAATCCCCTCTGAACCTCCTGCCTTTCACCTTCAAATTATGCCCCTTTATTATTGACCTTTAACTAAGGGGAATACTGCTTTCTATTCACCCTGTTCATGCTCCTCATAATCTTACACACCTCAATCAGCACCTCTCTCAGCCTTCTCTGCTCCAAAGAAAACAACTCAAGCCTATCTAGTCTCCTTCATAGCTAAACTGCTGTATACCAGGCAACATTTTGGTGAGTCTCCTCAGCACTCCCTCCAGTGCTATCATATCCTTCTCATAGTTCAGTGAGCAGAACTGCGTACAGTACTCCAGCTGTGGCCTAACCAAAGTTTTGTGCAACTCCAACATAACCTTCCTGCTCTTATAATCTACACCTCAACTGACAAAAGCAAGTGTCCCATATGTTTTATTATCCTGCCCTACCTCTTTCAGGGATCTGTGGACAAGAGCCGCAATATTGCTCCGTTCCTCTGAGCTTCTTTTTATAATGTCTTTCATTGACTATTCCCTTGTCATGTTATTTTTTCCAAAGTGCATCACCTCATTCTTATCAGGGTTAAATACTATCCACCACAGATTTGTCCATCTGACCAACCCTCCTATATCCTCCTGTAACCTAAGGCCTTATTCTTTGCTGTCAACTACCTGGACAAACTTCATGTCATCCACAAACTTACTTATCATCAATCCCACACTCTCACCTCTATTGTTTATGTATATCATGATCATCATAGGCATGTGGAATTGTGTCATCCACACCAAAAACATGCCAGATTTCCATTGATTTAGCTGATCTCAACTGTGGTGTCACAGGTTTTCAATATGTTCATACATATTGGTTACTGCATATGCCTAATTAGTTATATTAAAATGTATGTGCACACACAAACACACACGCACACTCAGAGGGAGTGGGGAATAACTACATCAACAAAAAGTTAAATCTTTGTACAACGAATCATTCTTCCATCCAATTATCTTGGCTCTGCCCTGATTAAAATCAGTCCACAGAATGAAATGAACTCTTGCCTCCCTTAAGCAGTAAATCCCAATTTTATCCATCGCAGTTTTAGTTACAGATCTATATTCATAAGCCAGACCTGAGCTGCAGTCACAGTCTCTCTGATAGCAAGTTAATACTAAAGTCTTGTATCCTGTCAAACATGGTACTGATTAATGATATACTAATCCCAGTTACAAGTAGTCAATATTTAATTATTTCATCATTACGATTGGGAACCAAGAAGGCTGGCTCAGAGGCTTTCAGACATCTAATTATGCAAAATAAAATCCCATCATTGTCAGGTGACCTTTACTAAAAACCTACCATATTTCAATCAGTACATTCCAGCATCAGAAAGCAAAAGATACATTCGTCCTCTTGACGTGAGCTTAAAGCCAAGTTCTATGAAGTCTGCTACACATGTACAATTCTGTTCTGTGCTTTATATTCTAACTTGCATAACCACTGTATCCTCCACGCCTTAACTGGAGAGAAAAGGCAGAATATTGGCCCTTTTTTTTGAGATAGGATGTGGAGGTGTACATGAAAGCAGGAGGGGCTTCTGTTTAAATATAGCAAGGAAAGTTTTCCCATGCAATTACACTCTTATCAGCTCATTACATTTCCTGAGTGGATAAAATATCAATTTTAATGGGCTGGGGTAGCAGAAAATTCCCAAGGATCTTGCAGACTGCAACATCAACTCTGTACTTAAAAGCTACCTCTTTTCCACATCACTTCCTGCTACCTGGGAGCATCAAGTTATCAACCTGTTTATCACCTTGTTTATCACCCCCACCCACATCTTGGAGACGGAACCAAAGATAACCTCATGCTCTTGTGATGCCTTCTTTCCAGCTGTATCCAGGAAATAAAAGATGTATTACTTCTGAGAGATGACAAGAACAAGCCTGAACTGAGGCAGTTGTAGAGATTAGAATCTGCGGACACCTCGACAGAGACTGACCTCAGTGCTGTAAGAGGATGACTTATCTGCTGCACAGAATATCTGCCACTGTCTACTCAGTGCTTCATGTCTCTTTGAGTAAAAGGAGATACAGCACTCAACAGCTAATACATCACAGGTCTCTGACATTTCACCACACAGTGGACCTACACATCTGATTGCTTACAGTCAAACATTTGCTTGAGACAAGGTCACAACCACAAAAGGTGCCGTTGAGTTGAACACCTCAGCAAAATACCAGGTGCGCACATCATGTGAAATTTTATTGTTTTTCTGCAAATCTTTAATAATCTTTGAATCAGGGTCCTTTAACTTGTCACTTCGCCCATACCGGGAGAAAGTGAGGACTGCAGATGCTGGAGATCAGAGCTTAAAAATGTGTTGCTGGAAAAGCGCAGCAGGTCAGGCAGCATCAAAGGGACAGGAGAATCGACGTTTCAGGCATAAGCCCTTCTTCAGGATTACACTTACAAGTAACACACATAAACAATCAGAGCTTTGGGGATCCACAAAAGTGAAAGTAGCCATGGTCTCAAAGGGCAATAGGTTGGTCTCTCATTAGAGAAAGTCAACTGGCGGTGAGTTTAAGCTGAAGGCATGGGCCCCAGCTATGCCTGCCTCTTCGTAGGATATGTGGAACAGTCCATCTTCCGCATCTACACTGGCCCCACCCCCCACCTTTTCCTCCGCTACATCGATGACTGTATCGGCGCTGCCTCGTGCTCCCACGAGGAGGTTGAACAGTTCATCGACTTCACCAACACCTTCCACCCCGACCTCAAATTCACCTGGACAGTCTCAGATTCCTCCCTCCCCTTCCTCGACCTTTCTATTTCTATCTCAGGCGACCGAATCAACACGGACATCTACTACAAACCGACCGACTCCCACAGCTACCTGGACTACACCTCCTCCCACCCTGCCCCCTGTAAAAACGCCATCCCATTCTCCCAATTCCTTCGACTCCGCCGCATCTGCTCCCAGGAGGACCAGTTCCAAAAATGTACAACCCAGATGGCCTCCTTCTTCAAGGACCACAATTTCCCCCCCAACGTGGTCGACGATGCCCTCCACCGCATCTCTTCCACTTCCCGCTCCTCCGCCCTTGAACCCCGCCCCTCCAACCGCCACCAGGACAGAACCCCACTGGTCCTCACCTACCACCCCACCAATCTCCATGTACAGCGCATCATCCGCCGTCATTTCCGCCACCTCCAAACGGACCCCACCACCAAGGATATATTTCCCTCCCCTCCCCTATCAGCATTCCGTAAAGACCACTCCCTCCGTGACTCCCTCGTCAGATCCACACCCCCCACCAACCCAACCTCCACTCCCGGCACCTTCCCCTGCAACCGCAGGAGGTGCAAGACTTGTGCCCATACCTCCCCCCTCACCTCCCTCCAAGGCCCCAAAGGAAACTTCCATATCCGCCACAGATTCACCTGCACCTCCACACACATCACCTATTGCATCCTCTACACCTGATGTGGCCTCCTCTATATTGGGGAGACAGGCCGGCTACTTGCGGAGCATTTCAGAGAATACCTCTGGGACACCCGGACCAACCAACCCAACCACCCTGTGGCTCAACACTTCAACTCCCCCTCCCACTCCACCAAGGATATGCAGGTCTTTGGACTCCTCCATCGCCAGACCACAACGAAACGACGGCTGGAGGAAGAACGCCTCATCTTCCGCCTAGGAACCCTCCAACCACAAGGGATGAACTCAGATTTCACCAGTTTCCTCATTCCCCCTCCCCCCACCTTGTCTCAGTCAAATCCATCGAATTCAGCACCGCCTTCCTAACCTGCAATCTTCTTCCTGACCTCTCCGCCCCCACCCCAGTCTGACCTATCACCCTCACCTTGACCTCTTTCCACCTATCACATTTCCGACGCCCCTCCCCCAAGTCCCTCCTCCCTACCTTTTATCTTAGCCCGCTGGACAAACTTTCCTCATTCCTGAAGAAGGGCTTGTGCCCGAAACGTCGATTCTCCTGTTCCTTGGATGCTGCCTGACCTGCTGCGCTTTTCCAGCAACACATTTTCAGCTTCATGTCTCAAGGCAAGGCTGAGGCTGAGAAGGCTCCATCATGCAAAATATTGTGTCAACCATTATGGTACCTCACCTGGTACAGAAATCAAACTCACACTGTTGGCTTCACTTTGCATCGCAACATCTCCCACTGTATCTGTCAATGCACTACAAAGCTCCTGATCCCCTTTAAGGATCACACTTCAAGCCAGAAATTTAAAAAGAACTTGGTTGTAGTGTTAGTGTCATAAGAACATAATAGCATAAGAACTAGGAGTAGGAATAGGCATTATGTCCCCTCGAGCCTGCTCCGCCATACAATAAGATCATGGTTGATCTGTCCCTACCTCTAAGTCAGAAGGCTGTTCCACAGATATGTCATACCATCTGTGAACAGGCTAAGTAAAAATATTTACAAGCTTCTGGACCAAGTGCTGGAGAATACGGCTGTAGTGGATAGGACTTAATGACAAGTGTGGATATGATCGGCCAAAAGGACTCTTCCCATGCAGTAAAACTCTACCACCTGCCTGTGCTGCAGGTGTGACTGGGTATCTTCAGTCATCTGGGAAGAAAGCTTCCAAGTAGCTACTCAGAGCTGCACATTAAGCTCCAACATCTTGAGAAAACCCTGGGTACAGCAGTGACTTGTGAAAGTGACAAAATCTTTCTGTTTTTCTCTGCACCTCAGGTTCCCACCTCCAACCCAGGATGAGAAGGGTCTCAACCTCCTAGCCCCACACAACGTACCTCAGAGGATGAACACTCTGGACCTTCAGAGGATGAGCTGTTAAGGTCGGCCTCCCCCGCTCTCCAGCATCACAGAGACATGCACTTGGGTAGTTAATGTATCAAGAGTAGACCCAGGGTCACATTCTGCTGAGCACGGCACTGACATGGGCCTACACATACAGGAGGAAGAAGTGGTCATGGTCTCTGGGACTCGGAAGACTGTGGCAGAATGGACCCCTGCTGAACCCAGTACAGTGAATGAGCCTGTAGGTGCAGCAATTAATCAGTTTGCAGAGGTGCAGAAGCAAGACTACAGTGAAGGAACAAGAAGTCTGCCCAGGTTTTGTCTAATGTCATGGCTTCACCATGTGAGTACACATTTGCTTCCATGGACCACGTTCAGAAGAACAGTCAGTATCTGCTGGATATGTGCCCAGATGTCTACCCCGTTGCTATCCTGCACTTGATTTTTCATTCAGAAGGAGCTGAGGGATCTTGACCTTCCTCTAGGTTACCCATCCCCTGAAGGTGTGAGGGAAGTATGAATACACACCACGGGGTGGAAGAATGACAGAGCAGCATCCAGGGACTGCCTTCTCAGGACACACTAAAACAACCCTGCTGTAACACTTCACCTCAGCAAGTGGACCAAATGACTCCATCAGGTCAAGCCAAGGAGTCTGCTCCTGAGCAGGAGACAACCCAGTAAGTTGCAATCCTCTTGGCCCACACCACAGAGGACAACTGCTGAAGTCATCAGAGAGAAGACAGCAAAACAGTCACTGGACTTCCTCAAGCTCGGTTTTGACTGCTGATGGTGTAATGGTAGGGAAAAAGAAAGATTAAATAACATTGAAGTCATGATTATTAACTTTTTATGCAACCCTAACTTGAAACAAATACAGCAATTTATACTAAATTTCTTTGACCTATTTCCATCTGGTAAGATGTCTGACTGCTCATGTTTTGTTGTCGACTATTTTGGGGGTAATGAGTAAACTGGATGCTCATCTATAGATCATGAACAGCAGCATGAAGAGTGCTGAGGCTTTTATTCACTGTTATCCTCTGGGAGGAACATAGTGTCTGTTTAATGACAAGTTCAGCAGCATGCTTGGGGTTTGGCAGTCAATCAGCATAACTCATCCCCATTCAGTCTCAGTGATAGGTCAATAACAAACAAAGAGTTGAGTCATACAAGTACAGTCCATATGTACATTGGCAGAACTCCATACTGATGCTTTGACCAGGAGACAGGCTTTTTGTTTTTGCAAAGGGAACACATCCAATTACAATTAATATTATTCAATGAATCTTAATGCTTAAAGTTTATAAAACAAGATTTTACTTTTGAACAGTAACATCTCTGTGCTACAATTGGCCAATAATTCTGAGCATCCATAAATATTCATGCAAAGTCATTCAGCCTTGAACCTAACTGTTATTAGGGATTTTTTCCATCAGCATTGTCTCCCTCAGCATCTCTTGTCAATCTCCATGCCTTCCTCTCCAAGGAGACAGGTTACAGATTAGATTACAGTGTGGAAACAGGCCCTTCGGCCCAACAAGTCCACACCGACCCGACGAAGTGAAACCCACCCATACCCCTACATTTACCCCTTACCTAACACTATGGGCAATTTAGTATGGCCAATTCACCTGACCCTGCACATCTTTGGATTGTGGGAGGAAACCGGAGCACCCGGAGGAAACCCACGCAGACACGGGGAGAACGTGCAAACTCCACACAGTCAGTCGCCTGAGGCGGGAATTGAACCCGGATCTCTGGCGCTGTGAAGCAGCAGTGCTAACCACTGTGCCACCGTGCCGCCCATACTGTGCCACCGTGCCGCCCATGGTTATTTTTGGTTTCCATTTTCTAAGTTGTCACTCCATCATTGAGCTAAATTTTTCAGGATACAGCAAACAATTACTTTTCTGGAGATCCTGTCCAGTGAGTACAGCAGTGCTTCCCATAAATGGTCCAGACTATTGAAGCACATCTTCAGAAGACCAGTTGCCTATTCAAAGTTGCCTTAGTGGAGGCATAGGCTGCACTGTTGCTCTGTTCAGCATCACTCTGAGGTTTTGTATTAGGGCCATTAGTCATTCTTTCTGGTGTATTCCTTGTAATCCATGAGCCAGCACTGGTGATGGTGTAAAGGATTGAAGAAAAGACTTGGGGAACCTAGATGATCCACCTTTTAGGCTAATTCTCCATTTATTTTGTCCCTTGGTTTTGTTAAGCCTCATTGACTGCCCCAGTCAGGTTTTGCTGGAGTCAGCCTGGGTCACTTCCTCACTTGGACAGGGTAATGGACCCAATAAACCAACACCCTTAACAGCATAAGTGCTTATTAATAAAGCAGACTACAAAAAACTTAGACTTCTCATGAGGTGGTTAACATGGAAGTATTCATCCATTAGAATGTAAGCATTTACCTACAAGAAGGCAGACTATATATGTCTGAAACTGCTAGTGATCTGGTTGATGTGTTAAAGCTTTGATTGTGCTCTCCTCCCCTCCATTTGTGCATGTTTGGGCAAAGAACCAGCTCTTTATGAAGAAGTCAAGTCAGTGGAGTGGGTTATTCTTACTGAGGCTTGGAAGAAGAAGTCTCCTTAACACACCACATATATAGTCAGGGTTGTGAACACATTTTGGTTAAAGAGATTATAGTCTTTAATGTAATTCCAGTCAGTTGGAGTGTAAGTGAGTATATGTAACATGATAATGAATACAAAACAGATTTCTGGTGATGTAAGTCAGGAAAGTCAGCTTAGCTAAAAGGTTCTGAAACCTTTAGAGCAAATCTTTAACCTAATGTCAAGAAACTAAATTTTTACTTTCTGCCCATTAGACTCCTTACTCACTTCCTAAATGATCTGAGTGGGCAAGGAATGCTCTTACCAAAAAACTGATTAGTAAAATTACTTTTGTATATTAATGGATAATGCTAAATGAATTGTTGAACAGCCTCATTGACATCCCGGTCAGGTTTTGATGGAGTCAGCCTCGGTCACTTCCTCATTTGGACAGGATAATGGACCCAGTAAACCAACACTCTTAACAACATAAGTGTTTATTAATAAGGCAAACTATAAAAGACTTAGTTATTTGCTCTTGGTAAGCAGGACAGGGCTAAGTCATGCTTGCAGGTCCCAAGCATAATTCCAGTGCGGCCCTGGAGGTGAATGAGGGAGTTTGTTAGCAGGCCAAACAGGCATGATGAGGCTATCTGGAGAAATAGGCCTCCGGCTATCTCTGTTGATATAGTTCCCAGATGGCCTCAGGATGTTTCGCCTCCCATTTTCACAAATGGAATAAAATCAGTAGATGGTTTAGTTAGACACTTTGTTTAGATTAGATTAGATTCACTACAATGTGGAAACATGCCCTTCGGCCCAACAAGTCCACACCGACCCTCCAAAGAGCAAACCACCCAGACCCATTCCCCTACATTCATTCCTGACTAATGCACCTAACACTACGGGGAATATAGCAAGGCCTATTCACTTGATCTGAACATGTTTGGACTGTGGGAGGAAACCGGAGCACCCGGAGGAAACCCATGCAGACACGGGGAGAATGTGCAAACTCCACACAAACAGTTGCCCGAGGCGGGAATTGAACCCGGGTCCCTGGTGCTGCTTGGATTAAGTTATGAGATGTGACTTGGAATGATGATTCTATTGTTAAGAATGATAATGTCTGAATAACACTTTTCCAAGGTTGTAAGAATCAAGTGAGATTTCTGAATGGTTTTCTTCATGAGCATTTCAAAACTTGCTATTGTTATTCTATAGCACATTGGTACTGTTCATAATGCTGTACCTACTGGGTGGGTGTGCATCGTGGTGACATTGGGGCATGGAGAGGCTTGGTTATGTCCCTTGGAACATATTTTTCAAAGAACTACTGAATGCAGACCATGGTCCACAACTTCTCTGAGAGAGCCTGAACCACGAATCCTCAAGAAATTGGCCCAATTCCATGCAGTTTAGGGGTAGATGTGAGATCTTAACCTCAGCAATAGAACTGACCAGTTAGGGAGTGGAGGCTGTGCCTGTGAAAATTACCAGTGCCAGGCATGAAGATGGGAATTCGGATTTGTAGTCTGCCCACACTTTCTTTTTAAAAGGCCTCTGGGATATTCAATCCAACGATGGAATAGCTGTGGGAATGATATTTATAGCAGAAGGAATCTTGGTGGGAGGTATACGCAATGGCACAGGTGGAGTGAATGTGGGGTAGCAGAGAGAAGATGGCGGCACTTACCCTGGAAGACATGATACAGCAACCTCACACTAAATTGGCAGCATCTGGGACAGTTTCTCTGTTGGCAGTCTTGGGTATAAAGAATGATCCTCCTCTCCACCATGCTCTCTGCTAGAGGTTGCTGTCAGTGAATTGGAATGTCCCTCCCTTTCTGCTGGACAATAGTGCTCAAGCAATGGACTTGGAAAGCAGTTCCTGGCTTGCAGCATTTGAAATGCTTTCTGTACTTTCATGGGATGCAGGTATCACTGGCAAAGTCAGCATATGTGGTCCATCCCAAACAGCCTTACAGACCATTGAGAGGGCAGTTAAGTGTAAATGCCATTGCTGTGGCTGTAGAGTCAGATGTAAGGCAGACTGGGTAAGGATGACAGATGTTCTCTCCTTAACTAGATAGGTTTTTACAACAATCAGCAATATTTATATCACCATCTGGCTAGTTTCAAATTCCAGATTTTATTGTATTCAGCATCTGTTGGTTTATATGGTGAGATGCATTAGTCTACGTTCTGATGACCTGTCCAGAGACATTAACATTCCATGCAACTGGAGTTTAGGTATTGCACCCATGACATCATCACTAGAAGGTTCCTGCAGCAGCAAACGCATCAAGGTCTGCAAATGCACAATTCAGAATGAAGAACATGGGTGGCACAGTGGCGCAGTGGTTAGTACTACTGCCTCACAGTGCCAGGGACCCAGGTTCAATTCCCGCCTCAGGCAACTGTCTGTGTGGAGTTTCCTCCGAGTGCTCCGATTTCCTCCCACAGTCCAAAGATGTGCAGGGCAGGTGAATTAGCCATGCTAAATTGCCCGTAGTGTTAGGTGAAGCGGTAAATGTAGGGATTGGGACTGGGTGGGTTGCTCTTCGGAGGGTGGGCATGGACTTGTTGGGCCGAAGGACCTATTTGCACACTGTAGGTAACCTAATCTAAAAAAAACTAGGAGCTAGAAAAAGTAATTCAGCCCCTCAAATGCTTTGCCATTTAATACGATCCTAGCTGATCCACTTTTTATCTTATGCACTTCAACTAGATCTTCTGTCAACCTTCCAAACTCCAGATACTGAGTGGAAACAATAATTAATTAATTAAACAAACAGCAAAAGATTATGAAAGAAAAGTCTTTAATGGCATTAAACCTTCAGAAATTGGCACCTGGTCAAAGTATAGGGAAATGCAGCCTTTATGTTTTGAGTCAGCTGTAAACCATCTTACCACCAGTCATTACAAAGCAATCACAAGAATGCAAATAGACACTACCTTCTGTACTGTCAAGCACACATTGCTTGCTCAGTGTATGTTGAAATTCAAAGATGTTCTGATGGAACTTCAGAGCTGGAGTAGCAATGTCTGTCCTGGGAACAGCAATGTCCATCCTTGGAACAACAATGTCCGTCCTTGGAACAACAATGTCCGTCCTTGGAACAACAATGTCTGTCCTTGGAACAGCAAGGTCTGTCCTTGGAACAGCAATGTCCATCCTTGGAACAGCAAGGTCTGTCCTTGGAACAACAATGTCTGTCCTTGGAACAACAAGGTCTGTCCTTGGAACAACAATGTCTGTCCTTGGAACAACAAGGTCTGTCCTTGGAACAACAATGTCTGTCCTTGGAACAACAATGTCCGTCCTTGGAACAACAATGTCCGTCCTTGGAACAGCAATGTCCGTCCTTGGAACAGCAAGGTCTGTCCTTGGAACAGCAATGTCCATCCTTGGAACAGCAAGGTCTGTCCTTGGAACAACAATGTCTGTCCTTGGAACAACAAGGTCTGTCCTTGGAACAACAATGTCTGTCCTTGGAACAACAATGTCTGTCCTTGGAACAACAAGGTCTGTCCTTGGAACAACAATGTCTGTCCTTGGAACAACAAGGTCTGTCCTTGGAACAACAATGTCTGTCCTTGGAACAACAATGTCCGTCCTTGGAACAGCAATGTCCGTCCTTGGAACAGCAATGTCCGTCCTTGGGACAACAATGTCCATCCTTGGAACAGCAAGGTCTGTCCTTGGAACAACAACGTCCGTCCTTGGAACAACAATGTCCGTCCTTGGGACAACAATGTCCATCCTTGGAACAGCAAGGTCTGTCCTTGGAACAACAATGTCTGTCCTTGGGACAACAATGTCCATCCTTGGAACAGCAAGGTCTGTCCTTGGAACAGCAATGTCCGTCCTTGGGACAACAATGTCCATCCTTGGAACAACAATGTCTGTCCTTGGGACAACAATGTCCATCCTTGGAACAACAATGCCCACCCTTGGAACAACAATGTCCATCCTTGGAACAACAATGTCCATCCTTGGAACAACAATGTCCATCCTTGGAACAACAATGTCTGTCCTTGGAACAACAATGTCTGTCCTTGGAACAACAATGTCTGTCCTTGGAACAACAAGGTCTGTCCTTGGAACAACAATGTCCATCCTTGGAACAACAATGTCTGTCCTTGGAACAACAATGTTCATCCTTGGAACAACAATGTCCATCCTTGGAACAACAATGCCCACCCTTGGAACAACAATGTCCATCCTTGGAACAACAATGTCCATCCTTGGAACAACAATGTCTGTCCTTGGAACAACAATGTCTGTCCTTGGAACAACAATGTCTGTCCTTGGAACAACAATGTCTGTCCTTGGAACAGCAAGGTCTGTCCTTGGAACAGCAAGGTCTGTCCTTGGGACAGCAAGGTCTGTCCTTGGGACAACAATGTCCATCCTTGGAACAGCAAGGTCTGTCCTTGGGACAACAATGTCCATCCTTGGAACAACAATGTCTGTCCTTGGAACAGCAAGGTCTGTCCTTGGGACAACAATGTCCATCCTTGGGACAGCAAGGTCTGTCCTTGGGACAACAATGTCCATCCTTGGAACAGCAAGGTCTGTCCTTGGGACAACAATGTCCATCCTTGGAACAACAATGTCTGTCCTTGGAACAACAATGTCCATCCTTGGAACAACAATGTCTGTCCTTGGAACAACAATGTCTGTCCTTGGAACAGCAAGGTCTGTCCTTGGGACAACAATGTCCATCCTTGGAACAACAATGCCCACCCTTGGAACAACAATGTCCAGCCTTGGAACTGCAATGTCCGTCCTTTGCAAGAATCAACAAGGCAGCAGAATGAATCATTTTCTTCCTAATTCATCCATCTTACTTGCTGCCTACAGGGTTAATCTTGCTTAACAAGATAGCAGGTTCGACAAAGCAATGCAGCCTTCCTTGTCTATTTGTCCAATATTTCTATTTGTACTTTAAATCCTGACCCACACTTGTTCACAATATTACTAGTGGATCTTTCCAAATTGACCAATAATATTATATATGACTAGCAACAGTCAGCCTTGGAGCTGTAGGTTACATTCTCTGTATCTTTTGAAAATGTGGGTGATGTATCTGATGAGATGACTTTCAGAAGAACTGTAACCTATCTAATACATGGAGTGTTACTACACTCCAGATGGCAGCTGAAGACCTTCAACATCATCATCTTAAAGTTAAATTTACCATGTGATACAGGAAATGGAAAAAAGTTTGAGATTTGAGGTGTCGGATAGCACACTTCAAGTTATTCCCAAATCTTCACAAAGCATTGTTAGAGGCTGTCAAAGTACTGAATATCCAACCCAATGTGTTCGACAGTGAAGCCACTTACTTCTGAATCACACTAACAATCTGCCTGCTTAAATCCCCAATCTTATTACACAATCTCATTTTATCAACTTCTTCTTACTGCTGTAAGTGAGATTGCTCACTGTTTCCAATTAGCACAAATCATGGATAGTTTTTCCATGCTCATACCAAAGGTGAATAAGTATGTCTATTCACTTGGCCAAACCAATTCAATTACACAGTATGTATCTCCATCTGATAAATCTGCACTTTATTATGTGTTCTTACATCTTGCTGCACAATCCTCATTACCAAAGTTTAAGCATATTACAACCCAATTTTTTCCCAGCCAAGAATGAGACAAAAAAAGATGGATATGGGATAAGGGCTGCAATCACTAGATGGGTTCTGAAGCTTCCTTCACTGATGAAAAGCATCCATTAGCAACATGAATAAATTAGGGATTGGTAATAGTTATGAAAAGAGGCTTTGTTTAGAAATTTAATCAGTTCCTAAGAGTCAAAACAAAACGTTTGGCCTGAACTTTGCCTTCTGCAACCCATTTGTATTTTCTTCTCAATCTTCCACCCATAAATATATTAAGATTGCTACTGATGTAATTGTGTTTGATCATTCTACAGTTTCTTGGTTCCCATGTCAAAGTACAGTCCTGCAGCCTGGGCAATAGGATTCAGCCACTTAACAGGTTCCCCCAGGTTCATGGCTCAATAGACTGTACCCATGTCTCAGTGATAGGACCATATCACAATGCAACTCTAGTTCATCTAATAGGAGAAAGTGAGGACTACAGATGCTGGAGATCAAAGTCAAAAAGCGCATAGCTGGAAAAGCACAGCCGGTCAGGCTGATGAAGAGCTTATGTTCGAAACACTAACTCTCCTGCTCCTCGGATGCTGCCTGATTGGCTATGCTTTTCCAGTGCCACACTGTATTCTAATTTAAACACAAAAGTTGGAGAAACAGAATATTTCTTATCATGGAAAGAAGACATCTCTTTGAGACAACAAACTGGGAGATAAGGTATCGTAAATATTGTGTTGACCCACTGACCTCTCCTGATTCTTATTAAAGATATGAAACTAGAAACTAAATGACATAGCAAGCAAAAGAAGGACGCAGAGGCAGTCAGTATCTGTTTAAAACACAAACAAAAAAAGGATTTGATGATTGAGTGCTGGCAGTTTGGAATTGGCCTTTTTTGAATCAATTCACTGCATGTGGACGTTACTAGTTGGAAAATTGCTCTGAGTCTAGAGTCATATGTAGGGCCAGACCTTGCAAGGATAAAAGTTGCCTTCCCTAAAGGACATTAGTGAATTCATTAGGTTACTTCCTCCAACAATTAACAATCTCATGATCATCATTGGACTCTTAATTCTGGATTTGTTTTGAAACTGAATTCAAATACAACCATCTGCATGGCAGAATTTGAACATAGGTCCCAGGATATTACCTGGGCCTTCAGATTAACAGTTCAATGTAATGTTTGTTACAGTCCTTGCACGGTATTTTGAAAATGATATTAGTTTTGCTTGTTGTCCAACCCAAACTTTGGGTCCACTACGTGGATGATACCTAAACAAAACAAATTAGAGGAAACCTTTAAGACCATCAATAATACCCTTACTGGCATAAAATTCACTAAAGAGGAGGAAAACAACAACAACCTGCCATTCCTAGATGTCACAGTAGAGCGACCAGCGAATGGAGAACTTCAAACCAGCGTCTACAGGAAAACAACACATACAGACCAAATATTGAACTACAGAAGCTGTCACCCCAACATCCACAAAATAAGCTGCATCAGAACATTATTCCATTGAGCCACCACACACTGCAGCACAAAGAAAGTATGCAGAGCAGAGGAAAATCACCTATAGAGTGTATTAAAAAAGAACAGGTACCCAATGAACACAGTCCACAGATTTCTCAGCAACAAACCCAAACAAGCAGGCAAAACACATCCAGAAACCCTAGCCACTCTCCCCTACATCAAAGACATTTTGGAAATGACTGCCAGACTCCTCAGACCCATTAGCGTCATGTTTGCCCACATACCCACCAACACACTATAACAGCAGTTAATGAACTTGAAAGAACCTATACAGACAACAAGCAAAACTAACGTCATTTACAAAATACTGTGCAAGGACTGTAACAAACACTACGTTGGACAAACAGGCAGAAAACTAGCCACCAGGATACACGAACATCAACTAGCCACAAAGTGAAATGACTCTTTCTCACTAGTACCCTTACATATAGATGAGGAAGGACGCTATTTCGACTGGGACAACACATCCATCCTCAGACAAGCCAATCAGAGACACGCACGAGAATTCCTAGAAGCATGGCATTCCAACCAGAACTCTATCAACAAACACCTTGACTTGGACCCGATTTACCACCCACTGAGAAAAAAGCACAGGAAATGACATCACCACAGGAAATGACATCAACAATCCAAAGATACCCAAACATATAAATAGAAAGCAGGAATCATCAGCAATGCTTCGTCCGGAGGCTCACTGAAGATGTTACCTAGTATGGTGATGAAACATCTGAAAATGAACCTTCCAGCTCAGCGAGCAAATCTACATCCAAAAGAATGCTATAAATCAAAAAACATTGGAAATGTGTTGCAGAAACTCAGAGTGAAAAATGTTGTATAGATATCTATTATATTTTCTATAATTTCCAATTTCTAATATTTTATCCTCAGGCTACATCCAGGACATGGAATGTACTTTGTAAGTGTGAAGACTACTTTGATTGAATCAAGTGAAACACATTGTCTTGAGACATGTTGAAATGTCTTGCAAATTCAGTGATATTTAAGTCAAAATGTTTTTGTTTACAAATATTATGAATAAATTACATTTCTGGGAGAAACCCTGCAACTTTCTCATCGCCAGTGTTCGGCAAAAGGATGAAATTAGGCTTAAAGCATAGCAGGAGAGCTCGGCTGCATGAAATGCTCATCCCATACCTTATGGTGAGTAATGGAAGCCTCATGTTGCCAAGGTGATCACCGTGGCAGCACGGTGGCACAGTGGTTAGCACTGCTGCCTCACAGCACCAGAGACCTGGGTTCAATTCCCGCCTCAGGCGACTGACTGTGTGGAGTTTGCATGTTCTCCCCGTGTCTGCGTGGGTTTCCTCCGGGTGCTCTGGTTTCCTCCCACAGACCAAAAAAAAATGTGCAGGTTAGGTGAATTGGCCATGCTAAATTGCCCGTAGTGTTAGGTGAAGGGATAAATGTAGGGGAATGGGTCTGGGTGGGTTGCGCTTCGGCGGGTCGGTGTGGGCTTGTTGGGCCGAAGGGCCTGTTTCCACACTGTAAGTAATCTAATCTAATCTAATCTAAACATCTGCAAGAAATGTCTCAAGCAGCAAATGAACAGGACCTTTGGGTTTTGTAACTTGGGCAGCAGCGTGAGTTGGAGTCATGTGGTGTATCTAGGAAGTGAAGAATCATATAGATAACACATTAACTAAATGGCTTGACCACACAGGCAGAGAGGGAAGGATCATAGAATCTCTACAGTGTAGGGACAGGCCCTTTGGCCCAACAAGTATACACCAACCCTCTGAAGAGTCTCCCACCCAAACCCATTCCCCTATATTTAACCCTAACCAACACATCCCAGAATACTCTGGGCAATTTAGTTTGGCCAATTCACCTAACCTGCACATCTTTGGACTGTGGGAGGAAACCAGAGTACCCAGAGAAAACCTACACCAACATGGGGAGAACATGCAAACTCCACACAGACAGTCGCCCGAGGCTGGAATTGAACCTGGGTCCCTGGTGCTGTGAGGCAGCAGTGCTAAGCACTGAGCCGCCATGCCGTCTGACCACTAGGCATCCAGAAAGACCAGGCAAGTAGTGGAAGAGTGCCCTGAATCTATCTCACTTGCTAACTAGCTTTCCATTTTGCATATTGGTGAGGAGATCAGAGGAATGGTATGTGAGTGAAGCTTGCAGCACCACAAGTGGCCCATCTGTATTGTTGGAGAGACAAAGAGCAGAAAGGCAATAATGATGGGTGATTTGGTCATTGAGGGAATATTCAGGTGCATCTGTGTCCATAGATATGACTCCAGGATGGTGCGTGCCAAGGTCAAGGCTGCCACAGAGTAGCTGAAGAACATCTTTTTGATGTGGATGAAAAGCCAGAAGTCAATGTTGGCATTGGCACCAACAACAAAAGTAGAAAGATCAGGGATGAGGTGCCAAAAGTAGAATCTATAGAGCTAAGGAAGAGACTGAAAAACAGGTAGTAATGTCAGGATTGCTCCAAGTTTCACATGTTAATGATTACAGAAATGGGATGATTGAATCAAATAAATATGTTGCTGAACAAATGGTGCAGGAGGGAGGGTTTTAGAATTCTTGGGCATTGGGAACCAGTGGGACAGATTTGGAATAGATAATGGAACAGATAATGCCTGCAGAAGGAGAATTGCTTCCACATATGCTCATGAGAAGATTTGGGAGTGCTGTTCAAGAGGAAGGATATAAACTAGTTTGAAAGGGGAACAGGAAATAAAAAGGGAATTCAAATACAATGAAAACAAAGATGGTTATGGGAAGCAACGAAGCTGTAAATGAAAGGGGAAAACAGTACAAACAAATCCTATAATCCACTAGAGTCAAATTACAGACAAGTATTAAAATGGCAGTATTAAAAGGAATCTATCTGAATGCAGGAGCACTTACAACAAAAATAGATCATCACTTTGAAAAATAGTGTTTATGAATTGATACCAGAAGAAAATACACAGTGGTTCAGAAACATAAAGAAGGAACTAGGTTAGGCTATGTTGAAAATTAAACATAGTCATTTTGATAGATGGGTGCATGCTTGCTAAACTATGAAAGAATGATTAGAGAACACTGGTATGAATTTAGCACATACTAAAGAGGCCCAAGAGGGTGAAAAGGAGGTGGAAGGTCTCAGGTGTTTTCACTGTAATGGAGTGGGACACAGAACCTTACAGTGCTGGTGGTTTCAGAAGGGCACTGGGTAAAGGTGTTTTCACTGTCAGAAAGTGGGACACTTAAAATCACAGTACTGGTCGTTAAACAAAGGCACTGTGGGAGAAGTTGTGGTGAAAGAAGCTAAGCCAGTGGCATCAGTGAAGGAGAAAGTGAGGACTGCAGATGCTGGAGATCAGAGCTGAAAATGTGTTGCTGGAAAAGCGCAGCAGGTCAGGCAGCATCCAAGGAACAGGAGAATCGACGTTTCGGGCATGAGCCTGAAGAATTACAGACCAGTCAGTCTTACAGCTGTGGTCAGCAAAGTTTTGGAAAGAATTCTGAGGGATAGGATTTATGACTATTTGGAAAGCCATAGCGTGATTAAAGGCAGTCAGCATGGCTTTATGAGGGGCCTCACTAATCTTATTAATTCTTTGAAGGTGACAAGTTGGGCCTACAAAGGTTGAGCAGTGGACGTGGTGTATATGGACTTCAGCAAGGCAGTTGATAAGGTTCCCCATGGTAGGCTCATTCATAAAGTCAGGAGGTATGGAATACAGAGAGATTGGGCTATCTGGATTCAGAATTGGTTGGCTGACAGAAAGCAGAGACGGAAAGTATTCTGCCTGGAGGACAGTGTTGATTGGGGTCCCTCAGGGGTCTGTACTTGGGCCTCTGCTCTTTGTAGTTTTTATAAATGACTTGAATGAGGAGGTTGAGGGGTGAGTTAGTAAGTTTGGAGATGACACAAAGATTGGAGGTATTGTCGATAGTATTAAGGGCTATTGCAGGCTGCAGCGTGACATAGACAGGATGCAGAGCTGGGCTGAGAAATGGCAAATGGAGTTCAACCTGGATAAATGCAAAGTGATGCAGTTTGGAAGGTCGAACTCAAATGCTGAATATAGGATTAAAGTCAGGATTCCTGGCAGGGTGGAGGAACACAAGGATCTTCGTGTTCAAGTACATAGATCCCTCAAAGTTGCCACCCAAGTGGATGGGGTTGTTATGAAAGTATATGGTGTTTTGGCTTTCATTAACAGGAGGATTGAGTTTAAGAACTGTGAGGTTTTGCTACTGCTCTACAAGTCTCTGGTGAGACCACACTTGTGGGGTGCATAGGTTAGGTTATTTCATTTTACATTAGGATTAATCCTTGGCACAACATCTTGGCCTGAAGGGCCTGCTCTGTGCTGTACTTTACTACGTTCTATGTTCTAATCTCCAGGTGCAACACATAAGTAGATGCCACTGCCAAGCGGGCGGCCTTACATCCCGTTTTGCTGCTCCCATTAGACTCACAGCCACACCTCATCACACAGAGTATGAGGACAGGTATGGCAGACCTGGGTGAGATACGTAACTTACTGGAGAACGTCCTTGCAGAGGAACACAGACTGTGGTCACAGATGGAGTACTCCCTTGATGTTCATGCCAAACTGAGGGTGACCACTGCGGAATAGGTATGTGTTCCTTCCTTGATTTTACTAATCTTGGTGGATTATGTACATAACTGTACACACCTAGGCAAGGAGGGAATGGTCAGCACTTTGCTACAAACCTGGCGGCACCCTCATTCCCAGAAAACGGCTGAGAAACAAGCGAAAGCATGTTGATCTGCAAAAAGACAAATGCTGGAAAACTGATGCCGTGTGGTTCTGGGACTACCCCCTTGTCTGGTGGGCCTTTCAATTGTCTAATAACTAGATTTCATAGAATTACCCAGCGTACCGTGTTATAAGTATTGTTTGCTGAAAAATGTGTTGCTGGAAAAGCGCAGCAGGTCAGCCTGCATCCAAGGAGCAGGAGAATCGACGTTTCAGGCATGAGCCCTTCTTCAGGAATGAGGAAAGTGTGCCCAACAGGCTAAGATAAAAGGTAGGGAGGAGGGACTTGGGGGAGGGACGTTGGAAATGCAATAGGTGGAAGGAGGTTAAGGTGAGGGTGATAGGCCGGAGTGGGGGTGGGGTCAGGAAGAAGATTGCAGGTTAGGAAGGTGGTGCTGAGTTCGAGGGTTGGGACTGAGACAAGGTGGGGGGAGGGGAAATGAGGAAACTGGAGAAATCTGAGTTCATCCCTTGTGGTTGGAGGGTTCCTAGGCGGAAGATGAGGCGCTCTTCCTCCAGCCTGCATGTCCTTGGTGGAGTGGAAGGGGGAGTTGAAGTGTTGAGCCACGGGGTGGTTGGGTTGGTTGGTCCGGGTGTCCCAGAGGTGTTCTCTGAAACGTTCCGCAAGTATCCATCCACTGCACATCGGGTGCAGTGGATGCAATAAATGGTGTGTGTGGAGGTGCAGGTGAATTTGTGGTGGATATGGAAGGATCCCTTGGGGCCTTGGAGGGAAGGAACGGGGGAGATGTGGGTGCAAGTTTTGCATTTCTTGCGGTTGCAGGAGAAGGTGCCGGGAGTGGAGGTTGGGTTGGTGGAGGGTGTGGGCCTGACGAGGGAGTCACGGAGGGAGTGGTCTTTTCGGAATGCTGATAGGGGAGGGGAGGGAAATATATCCCTGGTGGTGGGGTCCGTTTGGAGGTGCCGGAAATGACGACGGATGATACGATGTATATGGAGGTTGGTGGGGTGGTAGGTGAGGACCAGTGGGGTTCTGTCCTGGTACCTGGTAGTGATTGGAGGGGCGGGGCTCAAGGACGGAGGAGTGGGAAGTGGAGGAGATGCGGTGGAGAGCATCCTCGATCACGTCTGGGAGGGAATTGAGGTCTTTGAAGAAGGAGGCCATCTGGGTTGTACGGTATTGGAACTGGTCCTCCTGGGAGCAGATGTGGCGGAGGCGAAGGAATTGGGAATATGGGATGGCGTTTTTACAGGAGGCAGGGTGGGAGGAGGTGCAGTCTATGTAGCTGTGGGAGTCGGTCGGTTTATAGTAAATGTCCGTGTTGATTCGGTCGCCCAAGATAGAAATGGAGAGGTCTAGGAAGGGGAGGGAGGAGTCTGAGATGGTCCAGGTAAATTTGAGGTCTGGGTGGAAGATGTTGGTAAAGTGGATGAACTGTTCAACCTCCTCTAGGAGCACGAGGCAGTATTGTTTGGTAATAATAGTAGATGTTTTCAGCAGATGGATTGAGGCAATCCCAACAACAGATAACACAGCTGCAACAGTGGTAAAAGTATTGTTCTGGGGAAATAATTCCCCACTGTGGACTCCCAGAGACAATAAGCTCAGACAATGGGCCACACTTCGTGGCTAAAATTAACCAGGGGATCTGCAGGGAACTAGCAATAAAACAACTATTCCACTGCACTCACCACCCAAAAGCAGCGGGAGTAGTGGAACGAGCAAATGGCACTTTAAAAAAATAAGTTAGCAAAGCTAAAGCAGGAAACAAGCCTAAACTGGTTGAAGGTCCTACCCTTGGCTCTGCTATATATGAGGGCTACTCCTTCAAGCAAAACAGGTCAGTCTTCTGCTGAGGTGGTTTATGGGAATCCATGAGGTCCCAATGGGGACCCGGGATAGTCCGGCCTCGCTCCCTGAAAGATCCCTCGGAGTGGAGGTGAGGGCAATCCTGCAAGGGCTAACCAAATCTCTCCAAAGTTTGCACTTGCAGGTACGCCAGGCTTACTGAGAGAGCGACAATCTGCCTGAAGGGGATTATCCTACTGATGAGCCAGGGGACTTTGTCCTGATGATGGACTGGGAATGAAAGAAGCTGGGACCAAGGTGGAAAGGACTGTTTCAGGTGCTGCTGACCACCCGCATGACTATGATGGTACAAGGGCAGCCCTAGTAAATACACAGAAACGAACTGCAAAAGCATCAACGTGGAAAACAACAACGATTAAAGACAAATCTTTTTGTGACCGGTATATTTTCGCTGGCACAAAGTGGCTGAATGGCTACTGTGCTGAAGCCTTTCTGGTGATCGTGCTAACACTGATGATACATGGGACTGGCAGTCGGCAGGGTATAACCTGATCTTATGCAGGGATTGGTATTGGTCTAATTACAACCAATCGCATAGACCTCCCTCCCTTGTCATTCTCAACAACACCATCGACAACACCATTTGTTTCAGGCGGGTAGGGAAACCCTCTAAAGGTACTTATGTGGGAATGAGTAAGTGCTCTTTTGATATTCCCTGGGTTGACCCTAATCAGAATTTAAGGGAATACGGCTACTTTGTATTTGATTGGTCTGCCGTCCCAAATAAAACATCAAGCTCCCTCTGGAATAGACCTGCTCCCAGATTGTGGGAGGGCAGTGGTGGGGCACAGTTTCTAACTTAACATCTTACAATGGCACTTATTTTAATTGCGAGTTGAAAGTCTTACCCTGGCTTGCCTCCAATTGGAGGGGTCATGCTACATGGAGTATGTTGCATCCCACTTTTGGGGTTTGGACAACCTACCCTCACCCCGAGACCCCAAAGGTCCCTCACCAAGTTCCTTACCTGTGTTGGAATGTTTTCTCCTCCCACGGGAATCTATATAGATGCCCAAGAACTTGGTAAGCTCAGGACTGTATGAGAAAGGGTTGCTAATGATACTGCTAATGCCTTAACAGAAATGAACTCTGAGCTACTTGCAGTTAAGACTGTGGCCCTCCAGAATCCTATGGCCCTGGATTTCCTGCTGGCCAAGGAGGGTAGCTGTGCTATTCTAGGCGTGGAGTGCTGCACCTACATACCTGATGAGTCCACTAACATCACTGACCTTTCTAAACACATCATGCAGAAAATTCAGACCTTCCACACTATTGATAATGGGTTTGGCAGTGGCATGGAAGGGTGGCCACTATGGGGCCTTCTTGGAAAACTGGGAGGCCTGTTGCTACATACCGGGATTACCATACTAATTGTAAATCGCCTGCATTCTAGTGCTATAGTGTTTATGTCCACTGTTCTCCAAATGATATCATTATAGGTTCCGAGGGGACCTGGTTGATCATCGAATGATCAATAGGAGGGAACGATGAAGTTGGAGGACCACAAAAGAAAAATGTTTTATTTTCACTTGCTTATGATGGTGTATCGGGAATTCAAGGGTTAAGGATCCCCTATTAAAGTGATTCACTGCAGGTTTGATTGCGTGCCTGTCCTCTGATAGAGTGAGGAGAAAGTGAGGTCTGCAGATGCTGGACAGAACCCCACTGGTCCTCACCTACCACCCCACCAATCTCCATGTACAGCGCATCATCCGCCGTCATTTCCGCTACCTCCAAACGGACCCCACCACCAAGGATATATTTCCCTCCCCTCCCCTATCAGCATTCCGTAAAGACCACTCCCTCCGTGACTCCCTCGTCAGATCCACACCCCCCACCAACCCAACCTCCACTCCCGGCACCTTCCCCTGCAACCGCAGGAGGTGCAAGACTTGCGCCCACACCTCCCCCCTCACCTCCCTCCAAGGCCCCAAAAGAAAATTCCATATCCGCCACAGATTCACCTGCACCTCCACACATATCATCTATTGCATCCTCTGCACCCGATGTGGCCTCCTCTATATTGGGGAGACAGGCCGGCTACTTGCGGAGCATTTTAGAGAACACCTCTGGGACACCCGGACCAACCAACCCAACCACCCTGTAGCTCAACATTTCAATTCCCCCTCCCACTCCACCAAGGATATGCAGGTCTTTGGACTCCTCCATCGTCAGACCACAACAAAACGACGGTTGGAGGAAGAACGCCTCATCTTCCGGCTAGGAACCCTCCAACCACAAGGGATGAACTCGGATTTCACCAGTTTCCTCATTTCCCCTCCCCCCACCCTGTCTCAGTCAAATCCATCAAATTCAGCACCGCCTTCCTAACCTGAGATCTTCTTCCCGACCTCTCCGCCCCCACCCCAGTCTGACCTATCACCCTCACCTTGACCTCTTTCCACCTATCACATTTCCGCGCCCCTCCCCCAAGTCCCTCCTCCCTACCTTTTATCTTAGCCTGCTGGACAAACTTTCCCCATTCCTGAAGAAGGGCTTATGCCCGAAACGTCGATTCTCCTGTTCCATGGATGCTGCCTGACCTGCTGCGCTTTTCCAGCAACACATTTCCAGCTCTGATAGAGTGAGACAGTGAGGGTATGGCTGCTATCTCCAAACTGCCAAAATGGTTTGGAACCATACATATGGATTTTACTTTCAGCCTCAGGCAAATGTGGTTGATCTCCTTGGGCAAGACTGATAGCCTTAGTCAGAACCTTATTAACTGCCTCCTGTTCCCATTGTCATCCTACCCTTACCTATTAACAAGGGCATGTGAAGACCAATAATTAGAACAAAGCAAAATCCTACTGTCTAACCCTTACCCATTATCATACGAATGTGAATAATGCAATAACCAGCTCCTGTAAACCATTCGCTATTTGTCACAGGAAGTCAGCAATCACCAGGCATTGTAAAATTGTAATTACCTGTTTTAAACAATGTAATAGCAATCAGCCATGTTACTTGTAGACTTCTGTATTACTCATACCTAAATACGATATAACACACACTGCTTGCGTGTATAGAGCAGAGATTCATTAAGGGGTACCAACACAAGAAGGCTATGAGACTCCTTTGCTGTCACCAGAGTCTCTCGCTGGCTATCCAGAAATAAAGCATTAACTTTTGAACTGAAATTTGTGTTGTCTGGAATATTGAGAGTCAAACTTCCACAACCAGATTGTGATTTCCAGGATTATTCCTGATGCCCTGCTTAAAGATTGGAACAATATTGGCCGTTCTCCAGTCCTCTCCTGTAACTAAGGAGCATACAAATGCTTTGTTCAAGGCCCTGGCAATTTGTCATTTTCTTTTAGTTATCCCTTCATTGTGTTTGTTATTCTGTCTGTCTTTTGTGTGAATAGGGCTGAAAATAAATGTGTCAGGTTTAAAGCATAGACACTATCAGATTACATTGTTGTTTGTTTTTGTCTGTTATGGTTATTGCATATTTACTGAACTGTTAAGATACAAGTCATGATTTGGAGATGCCGGTGTTGGACTGGGGTGTACAAAGTTAAAAATCACACAACACCCAGGTTTAGTCCAACAGGTTTAATTGGTACACATTCCACCCTGACCTTAAATTTACCTGGACCTTCTCTGACACCTCTCTCCCCTTCCTGGACCTCTCCATCTCCATTAATGACGACCGACTTGACACTGACATTATTTACAAACCCACCGACTCCCACAGCTACCCGGATTACACCTCTTCCCACCCTACCTCTTGCAAAAATGCCATCCCGTATTCCCAATTCAGGAGGACCAGTTCCACCACAGAACACACCAGATGGCCTCCTTCTTTAAAGACCGCAATTTCCCTTCCCACGTGGTTAAAGATGCCCTCCAACGCATCTTGTCCACATCTTGCACCTCCGCCCTCAGACCCCACCCCTCCAACCGTAACAAGGACAGAATGCCCCTGGTGCTCACTTTCCACCCTACCAACCTTCACATAAACCAAATCATCCGCCAACATTTCCACCACCTCCAAACAGACCCCATCACCCAGAATATATTTCCCTCCCCACCCCTTTCCACCTTCCGCAAAGACCGTTCCCTCCGTGACTACCTGGTCAGGTCCACACCACCCTACAACCCACCCTCCCATCCTGGCACCTTCCCCTACCACCGCAGGAACTGTAAAACCTGCGCCCACACCTCCTCCCTCACCTCTATCCAAGGCCCTAAAGGAGCCTTCCACATCCATCAAAGTTTTATTTGCACATCCACTAATATCATTTATTGTATCCGTCTCCCCTCTACATTGGGGAGACTGGGCGCCTCTTAGCAGAGCACTTTAGGGAACATCTCTGGGACACCCGCACCAATCAATCACACCGCCCCGTGGCCCAACATATCAACTCCCCATCCCACTCTGCCGAGGACATGGAGGTCCTGGGCCTCCTTCACCGCCGCTCCCTCACCACCAGACGCCTGGAGGAAGAACGCCTCATCTTCCGCCTCGGAACACTTCAACCCCAGGGCATCAATGTGGACTTCAACAGTTTCCTCATTTCCCCTTCCCCCACCTCACCCTAGTTCCAAACTTCCAGCTCAGCACTGTCCCTATGACTTGTCCGGACTTGTCCTACTTGCCTATCTCCTTTTCCACCTATCCACTCCACCCTCTCCTCCCTGACCTATCACCTTCATCCCCTCACCCACTCACCCATTGTACTCTATGCTACTTTCTCCCCACCCCCACCCTCCTCGAGCTTATCTCTCCACGCTTCAGGCTCACTGCCTTTATTCCTGATGAAGGGCTTTTGTCCAAAACGTCAATTTCGCTGCTCCTTGGATGCTGCCTGAACTGCTGTGCTCTTCCAGCACCACTCTAATCCAGAATCTGGTTTCCAGCATCTGCAGTCATTGTTTTTACCTCTTCCAATTAAACCTGTTGGACTATAACCAGGTGTTGTCTGATTTTCAACGTTAAGATACAAAGATGCAAAGTCAGTTTCTGGAATTAATTATTCACAAAGTTTGGGATTATTTGTTCAAAAGTACAGTTAGAAACTATGAGAGTAACTATTAAGTGTTTTTAAAGGTTTTAGTTCTACTGTGTTGTGAATATAAAGATGGAAAGGCTGATTTGGTTCAGTTGTCTGTTTCCATGTCAGACCATCTGTGTGAAAAGGTTGAGAAGACGAGGCTTGTATTCTCTGGAGGAGAAAGTGAGGTCTGCAGATGCTGGAGATCAAAGTTGAAACTTTATTGCTGGAACAGCACAGCAGGTCAGGCAGCATCCAGGGAACAGGAGATTCGACGTTTCGGGCACAGGCCCTTCTTCAGGAATGAGCAGAGAGTGTTCAGCAGGAGAAGATAAAAGGTAGGGAGGAGGGACTTGGAGGAGGGGAGTTGGAAATGTGATAGGTGGAAAGAGGTCAAGGTGAGGGTGATAGGTCGGAGTAGGATGGAGGCGGAGAGGTCAAGAAGAAGACTGCAGGTCAGGAAGGCGGTGCCGGGCTGGAGGGATCCGGCTGAGACAAGGTGGGGGGAGGGGGGATGAAGAAACTGGTGAAGTCCAAGTTCATCCCCTGCGGTTGGAGGGTTCCCAGTCGGAAGATAAGACGCTCCTCCTCCGACCGTCGGGTTGTTGTGGTTTGGCGGTGGATGAGTCCAATGACCTGCATATCCTCGGTGGAGTGGGAGGGGGAGTTGAAATGCTGTGCCACAGGTTGGTTGGGTTGGTTCGTCCGGGTGGCCCAGAGGTGCTCTCTGAATCGCTCCGCAAGTAGGCGGCCTGTCTCCCCAATATAGAGGAGGCCACACCGGCTGCAGCGGATGCAGTAGATGATGTGGGTGGAGGTGCAGGTGAATCTGTGGCGGATATGGAAGTTTCCCTTGGGGCCTTGGAGAGAAGTGAGGGGGGAGGTGTGGGCGCAAGTGTTGCACCTCCTGCGGTTGCAAGGGAAGGTGCCGGGAGTGGTGGTTGGGTCGGTGGGGGGTGTGGATCTGACAAGGGAGTCGCGGAGGGAGTGGTCTCTACGGAAAGCTGATAGGGGAGGGGAGGGAAATATATCCTTGGTGCTGGGGTCTGTTTGGAGGTGGCGGAAGTGACGGCGGATGATGCGCTGTACATGGAGATTGGTGGGGTGGTAGGTGAGGACCAGTGGGGTTCTGTCCTGGTGGCGGTTGGAGGGGCGGGGCTCAAGGGCGGAGGAGCGGGAAGTGGAGGAGATGCGGTGGAGGGCACCGTTGACCACGTCGGGGGGGAAATTGCGGTCCTTGAAGAAGGAGGCCATCTGTGTTGTACGTATTTTGAACTGGTCCTCCTGGGAGCAGATGCGGCGGAGACGAAGGAATTGGGAGAATGGGATGGCGTTTTTACAGGGGGCAGGATGGGAGGAGGTGTAGTCCAGGTAGCTGTGGGAGTCGGTTGGTTTGTAGTAGATGTCCGTGTTGATTCGGTCGCCTGAGATAGAAACAGAAAGGTCTAGGAAGGGGAGGGAGGAGTCCGAGACTGTCCAGGTGAATTTGAGGTCGGGGTGGAAGGTGTTAGTGTAGTGGATGAACTGTTCAACCTCCTCGTGGGAGCACGAGGTAGCGCCGATACAGTCATCAATGTAGCGAAGAAAAAGATGGGGGGTGGGGCCAGTGTAGTTGCGGAAGATGGATTGTTCCACATACCCTACGAAGAGGCAGGCATAGCTGGGGCCCATGCGGGTGCCCATGGCTACTCCTTTTGTTTGGAGAAAGTGGGAGGATTGGAAAGAAAAGTTGTTCAGGGTGAGGACCAGTTCGGTCAGTCGAAGGAGGGTGTCGGTGGAAGGGTACTGGGTGGTACAGCGGGAAAGGAAGAAGCGGAGTGCTTTGAGTCCTTCGTGATGGGGGATGGAGGTGTACAGGGACTGGATGTCTATGGTGAAGATGAGGCGTTGGGGACCGGGGAAGCGGAAATCCTGGAGGAGGTGGAGGGCGTGGGTGGTGTCACGAACGTAGGTGGGGAGTTCTTGGACTAATGGGGACAGGACCGTGTCGAGGTATGCCGAGATGAGTTCGGTTGGGCAGGAGCAGGCTGAGACGATGGGTCGTCCGGGGCAGTCAGGTTTGTGGATTTTGGGCAGGAGGTAGAAACGGGCGGTGCGGGGTTGTGGGACTATGAGGTTGGAGGCGGTGGATGGGAGGTCCCCTGAGGTGATGAGGTTATGGACGGTCTGGGAGATGATGGTTTGGTGGTGGGGGGTGGGGTCATGGTCAAGGGGACGGTAGGAGGAGGTATCTGCGAGCTGGCGTTTGGCCTCAGCGGTGTAAAGGTCAGTGCGCCAAACTACTACTGCGCCTCCCTTGTCAGCTGGTTTGATGGTGAGGTTGGGGTTGGAACGGAGGGAGTGGAGGGCTGCGCGTTCAGTTTCTCTGTATTCTCTGGAGTTCAGTTGAATAAGCAATGATCTTAGAGAAGCTGACAAAAGTCTAAAAGGAATATACAGAGTAGATGAAGGTAGGATAATTGCCCAATTGTGGTGTGGAGGTGCTGGTGTTGGACAGGAGTGGACAAGGTCAGAAGTCGCACAACACCAGGTTATAGTCCTACAGGTTTATTTGAAATCACAAGCTTTCGGAGAGCTGCCCATTTGTCAAGTGAAGTGGCTCTTTTGTCAGCACTCTGAAAGCTTCTGGTTTCAAATAAACCTATTGGACTATAACCTGGTGTCATGTAACTTCTGTCATTGCCCGACTGTGGTGTCTCAATCCAGGGGATTCATCTCAGACTAAAAGGCAAACCATTTACGACTGAGGTAAGAAGGAAATTCCTCACTCAAACAGTGGGAAATCTTTGTGATTCTCTACCCCAGAGGTTTGTGGAAGCTCAGTCATCTTCAACTGCTTCCTTCCATCATAAGATCAGAAGTAGGAGTTTTCACCAATGACTGCACAATGCTCAACACTATTTGCAACTCTTCAGAGACTGATGCATTCAATATTCAGATGCAACAAGATCTGGACAATATTTTGGCTTGTGCTGACAAGTGACAAGTAATATTCATATCACACAAATGCCAGGCAATGAATATCTCCAATAAGAGTCTATCTAACCACCACCTTTGATATTCAATGTTCTTAACATCACTGAATTCCCCACTATCCACATCCTTGGGGTTACCATTAACCAGAAACTCAGTTGGACTCACCACATAAACGCAGTGGCTGCAAGAACAGGTCAGAATCTAGGAATAATGTGGTACGTAACTCACCTCCTGACTCCCCACAACCTGCAAGTCACAAGACAGGAGTGTGTTGGAATACTCCCCACTTGCCTGGATGGGTGCAGCTTCAACAAAAGCTTGACATCATTCAGGACAAAACAGCTTGCTTGATTGACACCACACGCACTTCCTCCACCGCCAATGCTCAGTAGCAGCAGCGGGTACTATCTACAAGTGGAACTGCAGAAATTCATGAAAGATCCTTCGACCTTCAAAACCCATGACCACTTCCATCAAGAAGGACAAGGGCAACAGATACATGGAAACACCACCCCTACCAGTACCCCTCCAATCCACTCACCATGCTCATTTGGATATATATCATCATTCCTTCACTGGGTCAAAATCCTGGAATTACATTCCCGAGGGCATGGACTGCAGTGGTTAAAGAAGGCAGCTCACCACCACTTTGCTGCTAGGTATGACTCCAGCCAATGAAGAAATTTCCTTCAATTCCCATTGACTTCAGATTTGCCAGGGCTCCTTGATGCCACACTCAGTCGAATGCAGCCTTAATGTCAAGGGCTGTCACTCTCACCTCACCTCTAGAAGTCAGTGCTTTTGTCAATATTTGACAGCATTCAGTGTTAGTTGAAAACGAGGAGAGACTGGTTACACTGGGTAGTGTGACTTCAGAATTTAGTGACATTCAGTTTCAGTTGAAGCATCTTTTACATGAAGAAAAAGTTTAAAGCAACTTAACATGGAAAAAGCTGGAGAATTCTGAAGGGCAGAGCAAACCAAGGGAAGAGAGAGCGAGAGAGAGACAAAGAAGGGGGTGTTTAGGAAACTACTATTAGAGTTCCAATGGGAATAGGAGAGGAGAGATTGAGAGTTCCAGTTTAGAATGATACAGTTGTAGAGGAGAACCCAGAAGCCAGAAGGCGTTTTATCAGTAAAAGCTAAGTCATAATATGAAGCCCAGTAAGGAAATGTTTAATTTGTACAGGCTTCCAGATAAATTATATGGAAGCATTCTTCATGTCCTTTGAGAAAATAGTGAGACAAATGAAGTGGCCAAAAAGTGCAATAGATATTCCTGATGCAAAGCAAGTTGACAGAGAAAGCACTGGAAATCTATGTTTCACTGTCAGAGGAGGTTTCTAGGGATAATGATGCTGTGAAATGGACTAAAATGTGTGCATCTGAGTTAGTACTCAGGGCATATAGGCAAAGGGTTCAGAAAGTAAGGAAACAGCCAGGGAAAACTTATGTGGATGTTGGATGGGTTAGACAAATTAATTTTGACAAGTGGATACAAGCGTTAGAAATTGAGACTGCCGATGAAGCCCTTAGAGAGATAATTCTCTTAGAAGAATTTCAAAATTCACCATCTTCGATATTATGAAGCCATGTTGAAGATCAAAGGCTTTAAACTAGTAGAATAATGACTAGCAATTATGATCAGGTCCATCAAATGAAATATTTATTCCATCTATAACTTAAAAAGGAAAAGAAATTGAGTGAGTGTAAAGAATACAAGTGGCACGAGTGAAGCATGGACAACTGAGAATGTCTTTGAGGAGAAAGTGAGGTCTGCAGATGCTGGAGATTAGAGCTGAAAATGTGTTGCTGGAAAAGCGCAGCAGGTCAGGCAGCATCCAGGGTGCATCCTCTGCACCCGATGTGGCCTCCTCTATATTGGGGAGACAGGCCGGCTACTTGCGGAGCGTTTCAGAGAACACCTCTGGGACACCCGGATCAACCAACCCAACCACCCTGTGGCTCAACATTTTAATTCCCCCTCCCGCTCCACCAAGGATATGCAGGTCTTTGGACTCCTCCATCGCCAGACCATAACAAAACGACGGTTGGAGGAAGAGCGCCTCATCTTCCGTCTAGGAACCCTCCAACCACAAGGGATGAACTCGGATTTCACCAGTTTCCTCATTTCCCCTCCCCCCACCTTGTCTCAGTCAAATCCATCGAATTCAGCACCGCCTTCCTAACCTGAGATCTTCTTCCCGACCTCTCCGCCTCCACCCCAGTCTGACCTATCACCCTCACCTTGACCTCTTTCCATCTATCACATTTCCGACGCCCCTCCCCCAAGTCCCTCCTCCCTACCTTTTATCTTAGCCTGCTGGACAAACTTTCCTCATTCCTGAAGAAGGGCTTATGCCCGAAACGTCGATTCTCCTGTTCCCTGGATGCTGCCTGACCTGCTGCGCTTTTCCAGCAACACATTTTCAGCAACTGAGAATGTCCCAAGGTCTCCTCCTCTGATCAAAACAGAAGGTAATGAGGGTGAAATTGAAAATCTTTCCCATCCCAATGAAGTGGGACAAATTTCTTCAGAATGTTGGAAGTTGCAAGGGACTTGTTGGCGTTTGTATGATTGAATCCATAAAGGAAACTGAAATGGAAAATACTATGGGTCAGTTTGTCGCTTTAAATCCAACTAGGAAACGTGAGATAAACATTTATGTGAATACTGGACAAATGAACAGGGTAGATGAAAGCTGGAAAGAGTTTTGTCTTTACAGAACAAACAGGGAAGATAACACCTTTTTCTTTAAATGATGTAGCCAAGCCCATAACCAGATTGAGGAATAAAGGGCCTACATAAACTCTTCTGCTCCAGAAGGATTTGAATTCCTCCCACGAGTTCAATGAAAACTAAGGTGACCTGATAGAGGTTTATAAAATCACAAGGGGCATAGATAAGGTGAATAGCAAAAGTATGTTTTTCCTTAGGGTGGGGGAGCATATTTTTAAGGTGAAAAGAAAAACATGTAAAAGGGGCATGAGGGACATCTTTTCACATGGACGGTCATTTGTATGTGGAATGAACTGCCAGAGGAAGTGGTAGATGCAGGTACAGTTACAGCATTTAAAAGACATTTAGACAGGTACATGAATAGGAAAGGGTTCGACGCATACAGACCAAGCACAGCCAAGTGAGACTAGTTTAGTTTGGGAAACTTGGTCAGCATGGACGGGTTGGACCAAAGGGTCTTTTTCTGATCTACATGACTCTATGATTCAAAGAGTTGGCAAACAGGATACTGGAGAATATATTCCAATTCCATTGTACAGACTCCAACTGAAGTATGACTTGTTATGAAAACAGAAAGTGCTAGGGAACCTCAACAGGTCTGGCAGCATCTGTAAAGAGAGAAACAAATTTTATGTTTCCTGTCCAATATGAGTCTGCTTTGGAACTGAAAGAAATTAGAAGATTCTTTTTATGATGTCGACAGAGGAGGAGGAGGAGGAGGAGCAAGTGGAACAGATTGCCAGGGTGCCCAAAGCAAAGGACAAGTTCTTGCCAATTTAACTGAGACTACATTGTGACCAGTGGATATGGTAGACTAGATTATAAGAGTTTGGTAAGGTACAATGTGGAATCTCATTATGCCTCACTGTGAAAATCTCTCCAAAGACATAGAAAAACTGGCACACAGCCAAAACTATTTAATATTCAGCCTGTGGTCTTTGCAGTTCCCTCACCACTTGCCACAGAACCATTCTAGCATCTATCTCCTTTAGAACTTGGCGATCTCAGTCAGTAGCTGAAAATGTGTTGCTGGAAAAGCGCAGCAGGTCAGCCAGCATGCAAGGAGCAGGGGAATCAATGTTTCGAGCATGAGCCCTTCTTCAGGAATGAGGAGAGTGTGCCAACCGGGCTAAGATAAAAGGTAGGGAGGAGGGACTTGGGGGAGGGGCGTTGGAAATGCGATAGGTGGAAGGAGGTCTGTGGTGAGGGTGATAGGCCGGAATGGGGGTGGGGGGCAGAGAGGTCAGGAAGAAGATTGCAGGTTAGGAAGGTGGTGCTGAGTTCGAGGGTTGGGACTGAGACAAGGGGGTGGGAGGGGAAATGAGGAAACTGGAGAAATCTGAGTTCATCCCTTGTGGTTGGAGGGTTCCTAGGCGGAAGATGAGGCACTCTTCCTCCAGCTGTCGTGTTGCTATGGTCTGGCGATGGAGGAGTCCAAGGACCTGCATGTCCTTGGTGGAGTGGGAGGGGGAGTTGAAGTGTTGAGCCACAGGATGGTTGGGTTGGTTGGTCCGGGTGTCCCAGAGGTGTTCTCTGAAATGTTCCGCAAGTAGGTGGCCTATCTCCCCAATATAGAGGAGGCCACATCGGGTGCAGCGGATGCAGTAAATGATGTGTGTGGAGGTGCAGGTGAATTTGTGGTGGATATGGAAGGATCCCTTGGGGAAATCAGGTCTCACAAACTTGATTGAGTTTTTTGAAGAAGTAACAAAGAAGATTGATGAGGGCAGGGCAGTAAATGTGATCTATATGGACTTCAGTAAAGCATTCGACAAGGTTCCCCATGGGAGACTGATTAGCAAGGTTAGATCTCATGGAATACAGGGAGAACTAGCCATTTGGATACAGAACTGGCTCAAAGGTAGAAGACAGAGGGTGGTGGTGGAGGGTTGTTTTTCAGACTGGAGGCCTGTGACCAGTGGAGTGCCACAAGGATCGGTGCTGGGCCCCCTACTTTTTGTCATTTATATAAATGATTTGGATGTGAGCATAAGAGGTTCAGTTAGTAAGTTTGCAGGTGACACCAAAATTGGAGGTGTAGTGGGCAGCGAAGAAGGGTACCTCAGATTACAACAGGATCTGGACCAGATGGGCCAATGAGCTGAGAAGTGGAAGATGGAGTTTAATTCAGATAAAGGTGAGGTGCTGCATTTTGGGAAATCAAATCTTAGCAGATCTTATACACTTAATGGTAAGGTCCTAGGGAGTGTTGCTGAACAAAGAGACCTTGGAGTGCAGGTTCACAGCTCCTTGAAAGTGGCGTCGCAGGTAGATATGATAGTGAAGAAGGCGTTTGGTATACTTTCCTTTATTGGTCAGAGTATTGAGTATAGGAGTTGGGAGGTCATGTTGCGGTTGTACAGGACATTGGTTAGGCCACTGTTGGAACATTGCGTGCAATTCTGGTCTCCTTCCTATCGGAAAGATGTTGTGAAACTTGAAAGGGTTCAGAAAAGATTTACAAGGATGTTGCCAGGGTTCGAGGATCTGAGCGACAGGGAGAGGCTGAACAGGCTGGGGCTGTTTTCCCTGGAGCGTCGGAGGCTGAGGGGTGACCTTATAGAGGTTTACAAAATTATGAGGGGCATGGATAGCATAAATAGACAAAGCCTTTTCCCTGGGATCAGGGAGACCAGAACTAGAGGGCATAGGTTTAGGGTGAGAGGAGAAAGATATAAAAGAGACCTAAGGTGCAATGTTTTCACGCAGAGGTGGTACGTGTATGGAATGAGCTGCCAGAGGATGTGGTGGAGGCTGGTACAATTGCAACATTTAAGAGGTACTTGAATGGGTATATGAATAGGAAGGGATATGGGCCGGGTGCTGGCAGGTGGGACTAGATTGGGTTGGGATATCTGGTCGGTATGGATCGGTTGGACCGAAGGGTCTGTTTCCATGCTGTACATCTCTATGACTCTATGAACTGTACAGTCGCCGGAGTTTCCAGGATGAAGTCTACACTACCAGGTACATGCCTCATATACGTGGTTGTATTTGTAGGCATTTTTCCCCATTTTTGTCTCAGAATATTGTGAATGAACGCAATTCCAGTGGGCTGAGGTGTTAATGAATATTCATAGCATGCTAATGAAGACACAAGGTGCTCCTGACCATCACAATCAGGAAGGCTGACCCACCTGAAGCACTCCGAGGACTTAGAGTCATAGAGATGTACAGCATGGAAACAAGCCCTTCACTCCAACTCGTCCACGCCCACCAGATATTCTAAATTAATCTTGTCCCATTTGCCAGCACTTGGCCCATATCCCTCTAAACCCTTCCTATTCATATACCCATCCAGATGCCTTTTAAATGTTATCATTGTACCAGCCTCCACCACTTCCTCGCAGCACATTCCATACACGTACCACTCTCTGTGTGAAAACCTTGCCCCTTAGGTCCCTTTTATATTTTTACCTTCTCAGCGTAAACCTATGCCCTCTAGTTCTGGAACTCTCCCATCCCAGGGAAAAGACCTTGTCTCTTTATCCTATCCATGCCCCTCATGATTTTATAAACATTTTTAAGGTCACCTCTCAGCCTCCAACGCTTCAGGGAAAACAGCCCCAGCCTGTTCAGTTTCTCCCTATAGCTCAAATCTTTCAACCTGGCAATATCCTTGTAAGAGTTTTATGAACTGTTTCAATTTTCACAACATCCTTCGGGTAGGAAGGAGACCAGAATTGCAATATTCCAAAAGTGTCCTAACCAATGCCCTATACATGACCTTCAAACACCTATTCTCAATACTCTGACCAATAAAGGAAAGCATACCAAACTCCTCATTCACTGACCTATCAACCTGCGACTCTACTTTCAAGGAGCTATGAAACTGGATTCCAAGGTCTCTTTGTTCAGCAACACTCCCTAGGACCTTACTATTAAGTGTATAAATCTTGCTCTGATTTGCTTTTCCAAAATGCAGCATCTCACGTTTATCTAAATTAAACTTTATCTGCTACTCTTCATCCCATTGCCCATCTGATCAAGATCCTGGTGTAATCTGAAGTAACCTTCTTCGCTGTTCAGTACACCGCCAATTTTGGTGTCATGTGCAAACTTACTAACTATACCTCTTGTGTTCACACAAATCATTTATATAAATGACAAAAAATAGTTGACCCCGCACCGATCCTTGTGGCACACCACCGATCACAGGCCTCCAGTCTGAAAAGTGACCTTCCACAACCACCCTCTGTCTTCTACCTTTGAGCCAGTTCTGTATCCAAATGGCTAGTTCTTCCTGTATTCCATGAAATCTAACCTTGCTAACCAGTCTCCCATGATGAACCTTGTTGAACGCCTGACTGAAGTCCACTTAATCGCAAACCTTTAACCGATATCAAGAATTTGAATATTTTGCTTCCCACCCAATTAAGTTTTATTCCCATCTTTCTAAATGCTGCAGATAGGTGTGGAAATTCCACACAAGGGGAGTTTGGCTTCTCACACTGATGATGGTCAGTTGATTGAGAATTGGGTACTATTCAGTTTGGCCAAGTTAAAATGATCCCCAAGAACTGAAATGCCCACTTACCATCGCTGCACAAGTATTTTCTTTTTCCTTGTTTTCTTATATCCTTAACCCATTTGGAGTCTAACAAAGCACCAAACAAGGATCCTATGGCTAATCTACCAAAGTGCCCATACACTCACATAAGCCTCAAAGGTGAAGATTTCCTTCCTGTGTTCCTGTGGTTTCAGCCTGACTGTCTGGTCAATGTGGAGGACATAATATTGAGTAAGGAGCATATAAACAGAGGCATTACAGGAAGGTTTGGGCATTTAGCATGTCAAATCTTTTCCCCAATCAAGCAGATCATGGCTGATCTCTGGACCATTTTTTACCAAATTCCCCCTATTCCTCCCTCATTGATTAAGTTTCCGTAGTGCTCAGTTATAGAGAATTCCAAAGACTCACCACTCCCGGGTGAAGAAACCCATCCTCACCTCAGTCCGAAATATCCTGGCCCTTATTCTGAGACTGAGAGAGAAGCATTCCATCAGCCCCCTCCAATCAATGTCAGTAACAATGGATATTGTACACCAGACTTTCCATTTTCACAACCATTAGAATTCTGGATCCAAGTAGGCTTGGCATGTTACTGATGAAGGGCTTTTGCTCAAAGCGCCAATTTTCTTGCTCATAGGATGCTGCCTGACATGCTGTGCTTTTCCAGCACTACTCTGATCTAAACCTCAATGTTACTGACATCCTCTCTTGCTCTGCTCTGCCACAAATCTCTTTAAAGTTAAATCATCTTTTAGTTAATTGAATGTGTGGTGGTCAACTTGTTCTTTTCACATGGAAGATTGTAATTTGGGGGGAACAGAAATCTGGCCTGCATTTTCCTATCCCATGTTGTTTCAGGTGCAGGGAAAATGCCAAGCCCTTAACACCAGCTGCAGAGAAAGTATCAGCAGCTTTTTGGGTGTAAGGGTGATCATGACTGTTCCTGGTCTGGTCCAGAGGTGATAACCACAAATACAAATTATGATACATACAGCAACATAATCTTTCACCTATGATGCCCAAAGGCTTTTAGAGATCCGTGCTGTCATATTCAGCCAAATCAACTCATTCAGCACATAATGGAGATTGAATCTGAGGGGACTGCAGACTCTGAATTGCTCTGTTACCCAAAATGGATGTTTGCATTTTCCAACAAAATCATCAAGGAGCCTGCAGTAACAATATTCATCTCAGAAACAGGTTGTTAAACAGGTTTCTAGCAATCAAAATGTAATTGTTTGAAGAATGATTGCATAGCCTCTGACTGTCAGATTCTTGAATTTCAATCTCTGACAAAATTATGGGCAAGATTTTCAACTGTAATTGATATAAATGTCTCACACCAGGCAGAAAATACTGTAACAGAGGACTATAAGGATGCATATTTTCAAAATGATAATTGAGTCATCGTGTTGGCTATGCATTTGCTTGCCAATGGATTACTGAATTCATTTCCAGGGATGAAAGTTTCCCATAACTCAGGAGTCACAATGTGTATTTCAGGACCCTGAAGGTATGCCTGGGTTGAATTTCATTTCTAGTATGTTTCAAACTGTAATTTGTTTTTTGATAAGTTGAATTTGCCAAAAGTAGGTCACTGGGTATTTCTAAAACAAAAGTTGCAAACATGAAATGACTTTATTCTCCATGAGAGATTTGCAAGTGCTACCTTAATCAGTAAAAACCTCTCTGGTTTCCAATTTCCTTTGACAAGTGTGAGTAGAATGATGTATTCCCAATGTATATATATTGAAGTAAAAATGTGTGTTGATTGGTCTGAAATCAAGGAATACCTTGATGTTAGCCTGGGAGCAACAGAAACTAGCATCTCTATTATCATGCTCACGCATAATAAAATTAAACTGTCACCCTATTCACTTATCCAATCAAAAAGACAGGCATGAGACCAGCTCTGATATATCTGTTATTGTTACACTTTAACTGCTGAAAGAAATTAAATATAAAAGAGCATAGGTTCAAATTTACGTAGAAATTATGCATAGGTTGGATGTACCGTATGTGGAAAGATTGAGATTAAGTGCAGAAGATTACCTTTCCTTGGTCCACACTTTCATGTTTTTGAATGTTTCCTGCACATAAATGCATTGGTTTACTTGACTAATAGAGTTAAGCCTGTAATCCCACAAAGTGAATATTTAACAGAGCTCACACTTCGAAAGTGGAAATTTGGTCAGAGTGGGAATTAGATTAAGAGGTAGGGAAATGCTGAGTGAATTAATTTAGGGACTATACCAAAAACAAAATGAGGGAAAACAGCAAATTCAAGAGGTATAATTGAAGGTCTTTGTCTTCTTTAATCCAAAGAAACTTAACGTGTGAAAGTTGCATGAGGATGGAATGCATTGTACAGTGTGGATGATGGGATGTGTCAGTTGCCCAGGTAAAGAATCTGGATGGTTCCATCTGTAACAACCGGGAGTTGGTGAATTTACACAAGGATGAATCAGCAGACTTCATGAACAGCAGATTATACGTAAAACAGAGAGAGGTTATGGTAGAAAAGCTTTCCATGATTCAATGTAATAGAATTCTATGTCAGCAGGAGAACAGATTCTCCATTTCCTCCCAGCTGAATGGGTTAAGGATCTAGAATGCTAGGTGCAGCAAGTAAGGAAGCAAGTACAGTATTGTCAGCCATATGGGAATGAGTTTTAAAGGGAAGAGCCTCAAGTGTAACATTTCTAAAACATTATTTACATTTTATATAGAGAGAAGAAACAGAGAGTAATTATAAAAACAGATGTATATGGTTAAGGCACAAGTAGATGGAAGCTGGGATTTCAATTCCACAACTAATAATACATCTTTTGGACAAGAGTAACTTTTGCAATGGGTTTCAGTTCAAAAATGAAAGGTAATTACTACAAACAGGAAAAATGAAATGGTGGGGGAATGTTTGAACTAAACGCAGGGAGGGGTAGGGTAGGACGGGGGGAAGCTGTATGTGAATAATATCCTAACTGGAACACATTTGAGACATAAAAGATAATCAGAGGGTTTCCTCAGATGGTGATGGTTAGCACAAGGGGACATAGCTTTAAATTGAGGGGTGATAGATATAGGACAGATGTCAGAGATAGTCTCTTAATCAGAGTAGTAGGGGTGTGGAATGCCCTGCCTGCAACAGTAGTAGACTTGCCAACTTTAAGGGCATTTAAATGGTCATTGGATAGGCATTCATCACCTCAGGAGATCTCCCATGGCTACCTCTTTGGTCTGGAGGAAGTGGGAGGATTCAAAGGAGAAATTGTTAAGGGTGAGGACCAGTTTGGCCAAACGAATGAGAGTGTCGGTGGAAGGGTACTGTTGTTGACGTCTGGAGAGGAAAAAACGGAGGGCTTGGAGGCCCTGGTCATGGCGGATGGAGGTGTAGAGGGATTGGATGTCCATGGTGAAGATGAGGCGTTGGGGGCCGGGGAAATGGAAGTCTTGGAGGAGGTGGAGGGCGTGGGTGGTGTCTCGAACGTATATGGGGAGTTCCCGCACTAGGGGGGATAGGACAGTTCCAACCTCATTGTCTGGGAACCCCGCACTGCCCGGTTCTACCTCCTTCCCAAGATCCACAAGCCTGACCACCCTGGCCGACCCATTGTCTCAGCATGCTCCTGCCCCACTGAACTTATCTCTACCTACCGCAACACTGTCCTATCCCCCCTAGTGCGGGAACTCCCCATATACGTTCGAGACACCACCCACGCCCTCCACTTCCTCCAAGACTTCCATTTCCCTGGCCCCCAATGCCTCATCTTCACCATGGACATCCAATCCCTCTACACCTCCATCCGCCATGACCAGGGCCTCCAAGCCCTCCGTTTGTTCCTCTCCAGACGTCCACAACAGTACCCTTCCACCGACACTCTCATTCGTTTGGCCAAACTGGTCCTCACCCTTAACAATTTCTCCTTTGAATCCTCCCACTTCCTCCAGACCAAAGGGGTAGCCATGGGCACACGTATGGGCCCCAGCTATGCCTGTCTCTTTGTTGGCTACGTAGAACAGTTGATCTTCCATAATTACACTGGCACCACTCCCCACCTCTTCCTCCGCTACATTGATGACTGCATTGGTGCCACCTCGTGCTCCCGCGAGGAGGTTGAGCAATTCATCAACTTCACCAACACATTCTACCCTGACCTTAAATTTACCTGGACCATCTCTGACACCTCCCTCCCCTTCCTGGACCTCTCCATCTCCATTAGTGACGACCGACTTGACACTGACATTTTTTACAAACCCACCGACTCCCACAGCTACCAGGATTACACCTCTTCCCACCCTATCTCTTGCAAAAATGCCATCCTGTATTCCCAATTCCTCCGCCTCCACTGTATCTGCTCCCAGGAGGACCAGTTCCACCACAGAACACACCAGATGGCCTCCTTCTTTAGAGACCACAATTTCCCTTCCCACATGGTTAAAGATGCCCTCCAACACATCTCGTCCACATCCCGCACCTCCGCCCTCAGACCCTACCCCTCCAACCGTAACAAGGACAGAACGCCCCTGGTGCTCACCTTCCACCCTACCAACCTTCGCATAAACCAAATCATCCGCCGACATTTCCGCCACCTCCAAAAAGACCCCGCCACCAGGGATATATTTCCCTCCCCACCCCTTTCCACCTTCCGCAAAGACCGTTTCCTCTGTGACTACCTGGTCAGGTCCACGCCCCCCTACGACCCACCCTCCCATCCTGGCACTTTCCCCTGCCACTGCAGGAACTGTAAAACCTGTGCCCACACCTCCTCCCTCACCTCTATCCAAGGCTCTAAAGGAGCCTTCCACATCCATCAAAGTTTTACCTGCACATCCACTAATATCATTTATTGTATCCGTTGCTCCCGATGTGGTCTCCTCTACATTGGGGAGACTGGGCGCCTCCTAGCAGAGCGCTTTAGGGAACAACTCCGGGACACCCGCACCAATCAACCACACCGCCCCGTGGCCCAACATTTCAACTCCCCCTCCCACTCTGCCGAGGACATGGAGGTCCTGGACCTCCTTCACCGCCGCTCCCTCAACACCAGACGCCTGGAGGAAGAACGCCTCATCTTCCCCAGGGCATCAATGTGGACTTCAACAGCTTCCTCATTTCTCCTTCCCCCATCTCATCCTAGTTTCAAACTTCCAGTTCCCTTGTCTTGTCCGACCTGCCTAGCTCCATTTCCACCTATCCACTCCACCCTCTCCTCCCTGACCTATCACCATCATCTCCTCCCCCACTCACCCATTGTACTCTATGCTACTCTCTCCCCACCCCCACCCTCCTCTAGCTTATCTCTCCACGCTTCAGGCTCTCTGCCTTTATTCCTGATGAAGAGCTTTTGCCCGAAACGTCGATTTTGCTGAAGCTCCTCGGATGCTGCCTGAATTGCTGTGCTCTTCCAGCACCATTGATCCAGAATCTGGTTTCCATCATCTGCAGTCATTGTTTTTACCATATGGATGAAGATGGAATAGTGTAGGATAGATAGGTTTCAAATTGTTTCCACAGGTTGGCACAACATCAAGGGCTGAAGGACCTGTACTGTGCTGTAATGTTCTGGCAGCACTGTACCTACACCAATGAGCAATTCAAGAACCCAGCTAATCATGACCTTCTCCAGTGCAGTTAGCGATTTGAAATAAATGCTAATCTAGTTGCAGGTGAATATGCATAGAAAAGAATACTTTCAAGTCTCTTCTTGTTTCTCTTAATTGCCAAATAGCTTCAAGACCTCCTCCTTCCTCCCTACAAATTGAAGTCACATTAAAATCATAACATAAGGTTAGGCTGCTAGGAGGGTAATGTGCCAGGTTATTAGGATGCCAAGTGAGTAAGTGGTAGAGTGCCAGCTGCGACATTGTGCCAAGTGGGTCGGAGGGAGGGTGGCAGTTAACTTGGGGGAAAGAAGGTATTGAATCCAGAGAGAAAAAGGGGTCTTCAGCTCCAGACAGGGAAAAGGGGGCAATGGATATGTGGGTAGAGAGTGATGGAAGAAAGGGGCTATTGGGTCTTGAGTGAGAGAAGGGGTTGGCAGGTCCAGATAGGAGCAGCTGTGTCAGATCCTGGAGGGGGGCGGGGGGGAGGGGGGGGGGGTTGCAGGGAATACATGAGTGTCAGGTCAGCATCTCGGGGGAAGATGTAGTTCAAGGGATATGTAATTCGGTGTGTGTGAAGTAGAATGGAATAGTTGAATAGTTATTCTGAAGTTGGACCATGTTTCTCATAGTTACTTATTTAACTGCAAGTTCTCCAATTTAATTGGATTCTTTTGGTGGGTTCTTGGCATGAAGGAATTGCCCAGAGGAATCTTCAGTTTCTCAACAATTCATAGAATCATATAATCCCTACTGCCTCACAGCGCCAGAGACCCGGGTTCAATTCCCGCCTCAGGCGACTGACTGTGTGGAGTTTTCACGTTCTCCCCGTGTCTGTGTGGGTTTCCTCTGGGTGCTCCGGTTTCCTCCCACAGTCCAAAGATGTGCAGGGTCAGGTGAATTGGCCATGCTAAATTGCCCGTAGTGTTAAGTAAGGGGTAAATGTAGGGGTATGGGTGGATTTCGCTTCGGCGGGTCGGTGTGGACTTGTTGGGCCGAAGGGCCTGTTTCCACACTGTAATGTAATCTAATCTAAAGTCTATGCTGACTCTCCAAGAACTAACTCACCCTGACCTAGCGTCTGTCCACATAACCCTGCATTTCCTATGGCTAATCCACCATTGCTTTCACATCCCTGAACACTACAGAGCAATTTAGCACGGCCAATCCACCTAACCTGCACATTTTCTGACTGTAGGAAGAAACTGGAGCACCCAGCTAAAACCCACATAAACATAGGAAGAACACTCAAACTCCACATAGATAATTACCTAAGGTCCCTAGTTCTTTGAGGCAGCAGTGCCAATCACAGAGCCAATCTGCTGCCTCAATTCCTTCACAGCTTGGTATAATAGGGATCCCACAGGGTCCCAGCATGATTCACATCCACGCTACAATAACAACTGACAGGCCATCAGAAAATCCAGGCCCACGTCTCCACAGCATTAGTGTTGGCATCTGGATTAGAAATTCTCTGACATTGCCACAAAACTACCACCACCCGCATTCACATCTCAAAGCCATGGAACTCCTAATCAGCCTCAATTTTCTCAACCCAAAAACCTTTAAAACAGAGCCTTTCTGAAACTTTACCACAAATTATTGTTTACCTATCTTCTTATCACTTCAACTGTGATGGTTTCAAGTGCACTAATTTTGGACACAGATGGATGAGAATCACATTGTTTGAAGCAAAAGGAGCAAAAAAGGTTCAATTTTGAGCACCGTTGTCTCATGCTCCAAAGGTACCTGAAGTTATTTGACATAATTTGGTTTAATTGATATTCTGCTGCCTGAACCAAGCTTTCAGCTCCTGTGCAATGCTAATGAGGGGTCACCACCTGTTTGTATACCACTCTCAGAAATTGGTCAGGCCAAAGGTTTTTCCTGTCCTTGTTGCAGTCTGATTAATGTATTTACATCTAGGATGAGAATTTTTTAAGAAGTACTTTTGGCTGCACAGCACGCCTGAGAGTTGCTCCAACCTGCTATTGTATTTACATAAATGGGTCATTGTACTTTTACTCTATGTAAATGGTGACTGTATCTTTATGTATATAGTACTGATGTGAATGTTCAATTGTACCTATACTCTATGTAGCTGTTTAATTGAATCTTTATATAAATGGTTAACTGTACTTTTACTCTATGCAGTATACTGTGCTATACCTTTATATAAATTATTAACTGTTCCTTTACTCAGTACAGTATCGACTAAGTATTTGGTAAAGAGGTACATCATGATAATGTCAGATCAAGATGACCTGGGATCTGAATATGTAGGGTCTCAAACACGATCTCTCTTACTCTATCAACTGAACAATATTATGACTAATAAAATCTGTTAATGTTCATTTACAGAGTGCATCCTGATCTTACTATATTCCCTTATCATTCTTCCCTCATCTCTTCCAGGATTTACCTAAAGGCAACTAACTGTTCCGTAGCTGGCTCAAATTCATGGGCAGTCAATCAAAAACCAACATTTTGCTTCCTTGTTGTTCCAATTTTTATTCAGACTTGACTCTGTGAGTGTAGTGCTTTATAAACAGGATTGTAATCTTTACACTGTAATGATTTTGATCTCTGGTGTATTAATTATAAATGGGCTTTACTGTGCCCTGGCACCAGGGAATGCACCTGGAACAGTCTCACCAAGCTCACTGGCCGATAACTATGGCAGATTTTTCTGATTGTTTGTTTGACTGAAAGGAATTAATGAAGTAGAAATGCCTAATGCATTTTTAATCAAAGAAAGTATGCATTTCTTAGAACTCTAGAAAAGTCACAGCAGTTTTGAGTTTGAGTAAGAATATTTTCCTTGGCTTTTTCGAAGATGATAAATAAACAATGAAGTTCAGCACAAGCATCAAGAAGGTTTGACATTGAAAACAAATACAGAGAATGCTAGAGGAACTCAGCAGGTCTGGCAGCATCTGTGGAGAGAGAAACTGAGTTCACATTTCGAGTCCTGTGTAAGCCTTATTCTGACTTGAAGCATTAACTCTGCCCCTTTCTCCACAAGTACTGCTAGACCTGCTGAGTTTCTCAAACATTCTCCCTGTTTGTTTTGGAATTCCAGCATCTGCAAAATTTTGCTTTTATTAGACATGGAAAATGCCCGTGTTTACAGCAGTATTTGTTTAGACAATTGCCCATATTTTAAAATGAACATTCAACAGCTCAGTTTGTAAATGCATGTTTGATTTGGATCTCATCTGTCCAATCATCCCTAACTGACAATTAAAACAGTTCATCAAAAATTGGCAGTAACTTAAGAAACACATCAGAAAAATGTCTCAGCTGTTCAGGCATTGCATTCCACTGAACAGGTAAACATGAAAGTTTGATCATGTAAATTTCTCGTCTTGGACTCACAGGTTACTGAACAAGTGCACTGAGCTCATAAGTGATTTCAAAGTAGTTTATGATGAAGCAATAGTTTAATATGACGCAGAAGTTAATGAGACAGAAAATGCATATAACCAGTGAAGGCTCAAATAGTTTACTTGTCCCGGTGGATAGATGTTTGGGAGAGAGTGAGTGTTGATGCCGCTAATGGTGATAGTTTGATCCTCTAGCAGAAGTGTTAGGAAGTTCTTCATCCCCTGTCAAAGGCCAAGAACAGCAAGAACCACTTCAAAAGATTATTCTCTGTTTGAACTTTTCCCTCTTGAGAGTCTGTACTATCAGTCTTTTTCTCCAAAAGTTGCTCTGAGTGTGAGTCATAAGATTCAACTTTATCAGGAATATCTGTACTTGAGACATATTGCCCTAGATAATAGCTGGTCCGGGATTTTTCACCAGCAAGCTGCTGTGGATGCTTGCCTCACAAGACTGATATTCAATGCATTTCTTAATATCTAATAAGGTCATTAAACAGTGGTCCTCACAATCTGACCAAACATTTAATTAATTCTTCATTTATTCTGTCTACTACAACATCAAGATGGTTCCAGGCTCATTTTTGATCTGCGTTAACTTATCTAATCTTAACCAATGCACAGTTATCAAGCAATACAATTAAACTCAGCACCCTTGAGCTAAGGAAAGATAAATAAAAGCTCTCTCACCTTACCAATTACATCAGTATAGGAATATTATTTTCACTCATTTGACAGTCAGTCAGTACTCACTGTATAGCCTCATAGCAGAAGGAAAACAAACTGTTAAAGAGTAAATAGCCAGCAAATATTATGAAAAACAATTCCTAATAGAAACACAGATCAGGGCCCTAACAACTAATAACACACACAAACAACTACCAAAACAAACACAGAGAAAACTGGAGAAACTCAGCATTTGTTGGAGTGCACAGAGCTAACGTTTCAAGTCAGGTCTGACCCTTCTTCAGAACCTACTATTCAGAACTTCAGTATACTCTTTTTCAGAATTAAGTGATGTATGAAACAAACACCGAAAGCAGTCATATGTCCCCATACTGTGACCAAACGAACGAATCAGCAGATATAAGCACAGTACCTAGTTATATAAACACACTGATCTGCTTTCTATGAACTAACTAACAAGTGCAGTTTCATAGTTGTCAAACTGAGAACTTGCACAAGAGCTCTGAAGATCGGGTCTCATGACATAACAAGCAAGCAGTGTAGTTTCATAGCATTTGTGGGCAGGAGTAATTTCACCTGCAACTGTAGAGGTAACAGTTTTTTAAAACAATCACTGCCTGAAACTACAAGAGAACTACAAGAGTGAGTAAAGTGAGGGCATTTTATTTTCTTACATTTAACTGTGACCTGTCTCTAGATTGACTTTAAATATTAGGAATTGGTATTAAGTTAACCCAGAGCTAATAAATTACAAGCTGCAACACACTTCCATCCACATGCCATGCTTGAATTAGCCAAAGTTACGATGGAGTCTGAGACCTACATCTTCTTAGGTTAGATGTTATGAAACAATGATGATAGCATGAGCATGTCTCATAAACACATAATACTTACTAACTATGAGACATAACTAACTACTGGGTCAGTATTAATCACCCAGTCTTTTTTATTGCTGGTGATGTAGAAAATCAAGAGAGCAGTGGAGATATTTCCCATTGCTTGGTTGAGCAAAATTTCTACAATACTCTAGAAGCTTGATATCCTCAGAAGAAAGTGGTTCAATTGACGAACTGTACATTCAGGGATCTTAAACGTTCACTTCCTCCACATTTGTGCACAGTGGCAACAATGTGTACCACCCAGAATTTGCATTGTGGCAACTTACCAATGTGTACCTTCAACAGCACTTTCCAAACCTGACCTCTACCAGCTAGAAGGCCAAGGACAGGAGATGCATGAGAATACCAGGGAATACCACCACCTGTAAGTTTCCCCGAAAGGCACACATTATCCTGACTCTAAACTGTGTCAACAGTAATATCAGTAGTCACATGCTAGAGTCTGTAAAAAGAGAAGGAACGGTGTATTATCCCAGGGAAATGTACTACCTTACAGTATGGTACATTTTACATTATAATACATTGAATTATAATCACTCTCTGTATGGGGAAACAGTACCTGGCTATATTGATCAGGCTGCTGAAGAGATATCTAAATAAGCCCCTAAAATAGAACCAAGCCACGAACCATGGTATCACCATTCTACAATAATTTGATGATGTTGATGGAATCGATGCGGTGAGATGATCCACAAAGGAAGAATTACTTGGTTAGTATAATATGGAAAATGAGCAGTGATGTCAGCACCAGTTGAGCAGTCACAGCCCTTTGGAGGGCTCCAATTAGTGAATTACATCCACCCAACATTGACAGTTGTGAAAATGGCAATCTCAAGAGTTATAATACCATAAGATATAGGAGCAGAAATTAGGCCATTCAGCCCATCAAGTCTACTTTGCCATTCAATTGTGACTGATACATTTCTCAACCCCATTCTCCCACTTGATCCCCTTGATACTCAGAACCTATCTACCTCGGTCTTAAATATACTCAGTGACCTGGTCTCCACAGCCTTCTGTGGTTGTGAATTCCATAGATTGACCACTCTCTGGCTGAAGAAGTTTCTCCTTTTCACCACTCTAAAAGGTTTTTCTTTTACTTGCCTGGTCAGACCACATTTGGTGTATTGTGCGCAGTTTTGGGCCCCATATCTCAGGAATGATGTACTGGCCCTGGAGTATGTTCAGAGGAGGTTCAGGAGATAGGTCCCAGAAATGAAAAAAGCTCATAAACATCAACGGGTTTGCATGCCAAAGAGCAGAGGTATCAGCTTGGTACATTCCTGTCAGCAGTGGTGTTCATATTGTAGGCAATATCCTTGTGAGGTAAAGGGTTGCAGAGAACGCTACAAAATTTGAAGGCATCCTAAAAACTTTCAATGCATACTTCAGCCCAAACCAAAAATGATTAAGTGAGCATGATCCAATCAGGACCAAAGCTTAAGGGAATCCAGGAAATTGATCCTTATAGACTTATATAGATTGTCTAGTTGTGGCGGACAAAATGCATTGAAAGACAAGTTTGGAGTGTATGTGATGAAAAGCTATCAGATATTTCAATTGACAAAAGAAGACTTAACATTCAAGCAAGAGATTCAATATGTTAGGCAGGCCAAACAAAGTGCATAATCAGACTACAAGCCATGCAAGTAGCCAGCTCTTAGACGAGTCTGTTCGACGGATATATCCAAAAGTAACACACCTGCCGCTCACAAGCTCTCGAGAACAGGGCAAAGAATGGGAAATCCGCTATTTTGATCTGCTCATATTATGAAGCCATAAAGTAGAATGAGAAGCAAGATTGCTTTTAGGATAACACAGCATTTCCAATGCAGAAGGATAAACATGAAGACAAAGAATGATAAGCAAAAACATAAGCTTTGAAAATAGAAATAATTATGAAATTGCAAATAAAGTGATAGATGAGCACACAGATTTCTGAAGCAAAGTAAAGGATCGTAAATAAAAATTTCAGTTAGTTACTTTTGTTACAACCGACTTGGAAAAGTTCTTTGATTTTTGAGCACAACTACCCCTAGGATTGTCATGTAAGATAATGATTTCATCAAAGTACTCAAAGTCCCCAATTAACAAGTTTGGAATTGAGTTAACAGAGATCATTGATGAGTTTCCCATCCTTAACAGGAACTACTGATTATTACACTGCAGCAGCAATGGCAGCAGCATCAGGACGAGCCAGACATAGTTCCACCTGAGTCAGGGGCATCCTGGTGAACAAGGAGCAGTCCCTGGACTTGACACCCCTGGCCCAGAATTACACAATGGGCCAAGGCTCCAGTTCTGCAGCTAGACTCGGGCACCTGAAGGAGCAGAAGCTTCAGTGAAAGGGGTGGACTGCATATTGGCGGCATCGTCTTGAGGAACGTTGGATGGAGAACAGGAGGCCTTTTCCCAGCCCAGCACCAAAGTGGCTTCCAGCGGCCTGGTGTGGCGGTCTCAGCCTGGCATGGCAGTTTTCGTTACTGGAGGCTTCTGGCCCAGCATGGCAGTCTTGGCCTTGCATGATGGTCTTGGCACGGATTGGCAGTCTCATCCTGGCAGCATTTTAATGATATTCCACATTTCCTTAATCAGCTTTCCCAAAGTACAAGAACCGTTAACTGAACTGAGATGAACTTTGTATTAATTTTACTTTTCATATTATTATGTAGGACATCTGTCATTAATGTAAGTGCCATGGTGTGGTGACTTGCAAAACATTTCACTGTATTTTTCATGTACAGATATACATGACAATAATTTCTATTAAATTTGGAAATTCTAGTCAAAAATAAAGAACTATGAACCATCAACACACAGCTGTACTAATTAAAACTCTTTTAAACCTCTGTGCACACATACAGGCAGACATTGTCAAAAACAATTGATGTTATGGGTGGAAGGGAAACGAAATGGAGTAGCACCAGTCCACCGGGTTCAATAAGATGTTAGCTTTGCTTCTCAAGACCTTCTGTGTTTAAATTACCTTTCTATAGGTTTTTTCACTTCCTTACAGGAGGTAAAGGGTGATTGGTAAAATAATTACAAAGTTTCTTATATATTTATTAAAAGCAATAGCTTACAGAAATTGATGGGAGAAAAAAGCTGCTTTTTTCAGTTTCTAGGTATTTTAACTTCAGAGAGGGAACCTCCTGTTCCAGCAGTCCAGAGTCTCCTCTTTCTCTGGTCCCTCAACTTCAAGCTCAACTTCCTGTGAGTTCATCAGAGATTTGTTGTCAGCCTGACAACCTCTAGGATCCATAGCTGGTCACAATTGCACAAACCCATCAGTTACATATTGCTGGCCAAATCACATTTTGTGCACATCTTGCTGTGCTGTGCTATCCTACCTTACATCCTCTACTGCTGCAATGCAAAAATCTAAAAACAGCTCACAATGAGCTCCAGTAACCTGTTTTTAAAAGCACAGCAATTCATTCCATAGTCTTTAGTTTTAAAAAGTCATTTTTTCAATCTAGCCCACAATCAGCAACTAAGGAAAAAGTATGTATGCCAACATTATAGAAGTTAAAAAAAATTCAAAACAGAATTCAAACGTTACAATGGCATAGCTGTCACAATTCTGATCGACTGCTTGGAGTGACTGAATGCATACATATCATCAAAAATAAAATTGCAAAGTTCAGGTGGCACAGATTTTCAATTAAAATGTTGGATCAACAACACATGGAGGTGGGAAATAAATAAGATTCTCCACAATTCACACTAGGAAGAACTTCTTTTAATGAATATATAAGTAACTAGGTCTTCTGGATGTAGTAGATAAAGTTCTACAGCACAACAGTGGGACAGATTGCCATGAAGAATTCCCTCAGCTCACGCAAATAGAGTCAGAGTCACAGAGATGTACAGCATGGCAAAAGGCACTTCAGTCCAGCTAATCCATGCTGATCAGATATCCTGACCTAATCTAGTCCCACCTGCCAGCACTTGCCCATATCCCTCTAAACCCTTCCTAATCATATAGGAGGAGAAAGTGAGGTCTGCAGATGCTGGAGATCAGAGCTGAAAATGTGTTGCTGGAAAAGCGCAGCAGGTCAGGCAGCATCCAGGGAACAGGAGAATCGACGTTTCGGGCATAAGCCCTTCCTGAAGAAGGGCTTATGCCCGAAACGTCGATTCTCCTGTTCCCTGGATGCTGCCTGACCTGCTGCGCTTTTCCAGCAACACATTTTCAGCTCTGATCTCCAGCATCTGCAGACCTCACTTTCTCCTCAAAGATTTCAACCTACTGCGAATCCTCTTACAAGGATGCCTTCCTTGAAGAAACTTTCTTCCGCCCTCTACAAAGATTTCAGTGAGTCCCTCTCTCACTGCACCCCCAGGTCATCTCCTCTGCACAGAAGCTCTTCAGCCACATTCTCAAACAGACTCGCTACCACAGGCATATCTCCTTCCTCAGCACCTGCCTACGGAACCGACTTATCCCGCACGGACTCCGGACTACGTTCCGACCAACAAAACTTGGATCCAACCAGGACAACCAGTACCTACAACAAATCCGAAGCCTCCAGCAACAGACCTCCCTCCGGATCCTCCGCTCCACGCTTGCAGCCATGCGCCGCTACCTACATTCCCTGCAACTCGACCTACCCCAGCTCAGGACAACACTCTCACATTCCTGAAGAAGGGCTTATGCCCGAAACGTCGATTCTCCTGTTCCCTGGATGCTGCCTGACCTGCTGCGCTTTTCCAGCAACACATTTTCAGCTTCCTAATCATATATCCCAACCAGATGCTTTTTAAATGCTGCAGTTGTGCCAAATGCTCCACCACCTCCTCTGGCAGCTCATTCCATACAGGTACCACCCTCTGCGTAAAAAAATTGCCTCTTAGGTCCCTTTTATATCTTTCCCCTCTCACCCTAAACCTATGCCCTCTAGTTCTAGACCCCAGGGAAAAGACTTTGTCTATTTATCCTATCCATGCCCCTCATGATTTAATAAACCTCTATAAGGTCACCTCTCAACCTCCGATGCTCCAAGGAAAACAGCCCCAGCTGATTCAGTCTCTGCCTATAGCTCAAACTCTCCAACCCCAGCAACATCCTTATAAATATTTTCTGAACCCTTTCAAGTTTCACAACATCCTTCCGGTAGGAAGGAGACCAGAATTGCACGCAATATTCCAACAGTGGCCTAACCAGCTGCAACATGACCTCCCAACTCCTGTACTCAATACTCTGATCAAATACCAAAGCAGACTTATCTAAAGCTACAGTCGATCAAGCAGAAACTTCAGACTTAACTCTTATTTCAGAAGTGGAAGCCATTTCCGTCAGAACAAAAACTGTACAATTCTATGCTTGGTGTTCTTCATCCACAGCCCAATAGAAAATCATTAAAGTGTTGGTAATTAAGAACAATGACAGGGATTTAGCTTTGCTGAAGAAAAGGGTGACATGATAAAGCAATGCATTTTTCTGCCAGAACATGGAATACAAGGAGAACTAGCCATTTGGATATAAAATTGGCTCAAAGGTAGGATACAGCATGTGGTGTTGGAAGGGTGCTTTGCGGACTGGAGGTTTGTCGCAAGTTGCAAGGATTGGGACTGGGCCCATTGTTTTTTGTTTTTTGTCACTTGTATAAATGATTTGGATGTGAATACAGGAGTTATGGTGAGTAAGTTTGAAGATGATACCAAAATTGATTATGCAGTGGACAGCCAAGAAGCTCATCTCAAAATACAACAGCATCTTGATCAGATGGTCCGATGGGCTGAGGAGTGGCAGATGGAGTTTAATCTAGCTAAATGTAAGATGCTGCATTTTGGAAAGGCAAGTCAGGGCAGGACTTATACATTTAATGGTAAGGTTCTGGGGACTGTTGCCACACAAAGGGGCTTGGAGTGGAGGTTCATAATTCCTTGAAAGTGCAATCACAGGTAGACAGGGTAATGAAGAAAGAGTTTGGTATGCTTTCCTTTATTGGTAAGAGCATTAAGTACAGGAGTTGGGCGGTCATGTTGCAGCTGTACAGAAAATTGGTTCGGCCTCTTTTGGAATACTGTGTACAATTCTGGTCTCCCTGCCATAGGAAAGATGGTGTTAAACTTGAAAGGGTTCAGAAAAGATTGGAGTGTTTGAGCTACAGGGAAAGGTTGAATTGGCTGGGACTATTTTCCCTGGAGCATTGGAGGCTGACGGGTGATCTAATAGAGGTTTATAAAATCATGAGGGGCATGGATAGGATGAACAGGATACTGATTAAGGATGATCAGCCATGAACATATTGAATGGTGGTGCAGGCTCGAAGGGCAGAATGGCCTACTCCTGCACCTATTGTCTATTGTCTATTGAATAGTCAAGGCCTTTTTTCTGGGTTAGGGGAATCTAAAACTGGAGGGCTTTGGTTTAAGGTGAGAGGGGAAAGATATAAAAGGGTACTAAGGGGCAACTATTTCACACAGAGGGTGGTGGGTATGGAATGAGCTGCCAGAGGAAGTGGTGGAGGCTGGTACAATTACAACATTGAAAAGATATCTGGATGGGAAAATGAATAGGAAGAATTTAGAGGAGTATGGGCCAAATGCTGGTAAATGGGACTTGATTAATTTAGGATTTCTGATCAGCATGGACGAGTCAGACCAAAGGGTCTGTTTCCGTGCTGTAAGTCTCTATAACTGTGTGTCTATAATTACATATTGACTGAAGGTTAATGACGCTGAAAATGTGTTGCTGGAAAAACGCAGCAGGTCAGGCAGCATCCAAGGAGCAGGAGAATCGACGTTTCAGGCATGATTCTCCTGCTCCTTGGATGCTGCCTGACCTGCTGCGTTTTTCCAGCAACACATTTTCAGCTCTGATCTCCAGCATCTGCAGTCCTCACTTTCCCCTTGAAGGTTAATGACACAAATTCCAAAGTTGATTCAGAACTTAAGACCAAATATGACAGTAGATGACTATAGTTAAGTATAAAACAAGAAAAAGAAACTATATGAAAAACAAATGAACTGAAATACCTCCAATTATAGACTGAAAACTTCATCAACTTTAGTATCAATTACCAGACAAAAAGCATGGATCAGAGATTGAAAATCTGAAAACAGTTCTTAGATAAACTGAATACCCACAATCAAAACCCATTCAAATTCCATTTGCAACGTTCAGCAGAAAAGGGAAAACTGCTAATATTTTATTTGAGCTACAAGGAAGGATAGAGGAAAAGGTTTGGATGGGACACTCATCGTAGGGTCGGTGTGGACTTGTTGGGCTGAAGGGCCTGTTTCCATGCTGAAGGGATTCAATTACCTTCTATGACCTGAACAAATGAGTTTGAATATCACAAGGTCTGTGATGATGACAGGAAGTCTACATTAATCACCTCACAGGATGCTGATCCAATCGGGAATTGGTGGGAATGTTAAAAGTTGGAGGAATTAGTTGAAGAAAATGGTTCATTAACATTTTTATAACATTGAGATATATTTGAGGGGGAGATGTAGGGCAATGAGATAATATGTGATGATCAGCAGTTAGTCAGACTGAGACTGTGAAAAGGGAAGTACCAGTTTGTTTCAGAGGGAGATGTACTATCTCACAGTATATAGTGTGTATCATATGGTTACTAAATGACTTGTGCAGAAACTTACCAGAGTCAGATTATAGTCACTCTTAACTAGAAGAAACCTTCCTAATATGTGCCAGACCAAAGGTCACAGGTATCCAATTGTATTCTAAAAGTGGAATCAAACCCCAAAATCATTCTCAAGAATGATTAGGGATGACTTTAAAAAAAAGTTCAGACTTTGTTTGTGGTATTCATTCCCCATGATAAATAAAAAACAAGACTGGAAAACTCTGAACCAAATCACTTACATGCTTGATAACTTAACATACTTTGTTTTGACAGAGCGGCGAGGAGAGAAGGTAGAATGAAGTGAGGGCTGCCAGGAAGGGTAAGTTTTCCTACTTAAAAAGGGACTTAGCTCAGGGGTCAGGCCTCCATTTTGACAGAGCGGCGAGGAGAGAAGGTGAGGTGAAGATAAGGGATTAATTTATATTTGGGCAGTGGCTAAACCCGAAATACTACACGTATAATAGTATCTCCCTCCCGCACCCCCTCCTCTAACTGGAAGAAAAAGACTCTGTAAGGTAAGGCGTTTATTTCTTCTTTATCTTTCTTTTTCATATATTTAAGTGCATTATTTGGTTTCAGTTCATTCGTATAAAGTTAAGGGTTACAATGGCAGGGGACCTCATGTGCCTCTTGCTTGAAGTGGGAGCTTAGGAACGTGTCTGACATTCCTGAGCCTTACACTTGCAAGAAATGTGTCCAACTGCAGCCCTTGTTTGACCGCATGACAGCTCTGGAGCTGCGGATGGACCCACTGTGGAGCATCCGCGATTCTGAGGGGGTTGTGGATAGCACGTTTAGTGAACTGTTCATACCTCAGGTTAGAATTGCTGAGGTTGACAGTGAATGGGTGACCAAAAGATAGAAAAAGAGTGCAGGTGTCCCCTGCGGTCATCTCCCTCCAAAACAGGTATACCGTTTTGGATACTGTTGGAGGAGATGGCTCACCAGGAGAGGGCTGTTGGCAGGATCATGGCACCATGATGGGCACTTCTGTTCAGAAGGGTGGGAAAAAAACTTGTAAGGCCATAGTCATAGGGGATTCTATTGTGAGGGGAGTAAATAGGCGGTTCTGTGGCCAAAAACGGGACTCCCGGATGGTATGTTGCCTCCCAGATGCTCGGGTCATGAATGTCATCGATCGGCTGCAGAGCATTCTAAAAGGGGAGGGTGAACAGCCAGTTGTCTTGGTGCATATAGGTACAAACAATATAAATAGAAAACAAGATGACATCCTGAAAGAAGAATTCAGGGAGCTAGGAGTGAAGTTAAATAGGAGGACCTCAAAGGTAGTGATCTTGGGATTACTACCAGTGCCATGTGCTAGCCAGGGTAGAAATGAAAAATTGGCAGGATGAACACGTGGCTTGAGAGATGGTGTAGGAGGGAGGGGTTCAGATTTGTTGGACATTGGGACCGGTTCTGGGGAAGGTGGGACTATTACAAAATGGACAGTCTACATCTGAACCAGACCAGAACCAATGTTCTTGGGGGAGATTTTGTTACTGCTGTTTTAGATTAGATTACTTACAGTGTGGAAACAGGCCCTTCGGCCCAACAAGCCCACACCGACCCGCCGAAGCGCAACCCACCCAGAACCATTCCCCTACATTTATCCCTTCATCTAACACTATGGACAATTTAGCATGGCCAATTCACCTAACCTGCACATTTTTGGACTGTTGGAGGAAACCGGAGCACCCGGAGGAAACCCACGCAGACACGGGGAGAATGTGCAAACTCCACACAGTCAGTCGCCTGAGGTGGGAATTGAACCCAGGTCTCTGGCGCTGTGAGGCAGCAGTGCTAACCACTGTGCCACCGTGCCGCTGTTGAGGAGGTTTAAAACTAATGTGACAGGGGGCTGAGAACCAGAAGAGTAAACAAGTAGGCAACGAGGTGGAGACTGGAGACGGTAAGAATCATGAAGACAGCATTAATAAAGGGAAGAGTAGGCAGAGAGCAGATGAGTGCAAAACAACTGGTGGCATGAACTGCATCTACTTTAATGCAAGGAGTATAGTGTGTAAGGCAGATGAACTTAGGGCTTGGATTGGTGCTAGGAGTATGATGTTATAGCAATCACAAAGACTTGGTTGAAGGAAGAGTATGATGATTGGCAATTAAATGTTCCAGGATATAGACACTTCAGACAGGACAGGGAGGGAAGTAAAAGTGGGGGTGGAGTTGCATTGCTGGTCAAGGATGATATCACGGCTGTGCTAAAGGAGCACACTATGGAGGTCTTGGGTAGTGAGGCATTATGGGTGGAGCTGAGAAATAAGAAGGGTGCAGTTACACTGTTGGGGCTGTATTACAGACCTCCCAACAGTGAGCGTGAGGTAGAAGAACAAATAGGCAAACAAATTATGGAAAGATGTAGAGGCAATAGGGTAGTGATGATGGGAGATTTTAATTTTCCAAACATTGACTGAGATACACTTAACGTCAGAGGTCTGGATGGGATAGAATTTGTAAGAAGCATCCAGGAGAGTTTTCCAGAGCAGAATGTCAATAGTCCGACAAGGGAAAGGGCCATATTGGACCTGGTACTGGGGAACGAGCCAGGACAGGTGGTAGAAGTTGTGGTGGGGGATTTCTTTGGGAACAGTGACCACAATTCTGTAAGTTTTAGAATACTTGTAGATAAAGAAGAGAGTGGTCCTAAGGGAAGAGTACTAAACGGGGCCAAGGCCAATTATATCAAAATTAGGCAGGAGCCGGGAAATGTGGACTGGACACAGCTATTTGAAGGGAAGTCCACATTTGAGATGTGGGAGGCTTTCAAAGATAGGTTAAAGATAGTGCAGGACAGGCATGTCCCGTTGAAGGCAAAGGAAAGGAAGGGCAAGATTCGTGAACTGTGAATAATAGGAGAAATTGTATGACTAGCCAAGAGGATAAAGGAAGCATACATAAGGTCTTGGCAGCTAAGAACAGAACGGGCCCTGGAAGGATATCGGATAAGTAGGCAAGTCTTAAATGAGGAATCAAGCGGGCTAAAAGGGGTCATGAAATAGCTTTAGCGAGCAGAATTAAAGAGAATCCCAAAGCATTTTATTCTTATATAAGAAGCAAGCAGGTAACTAGAGAAAGGATTGGTCCACTAAAGGATAATGAAGGAAGGCTGTGTGTCAAACCTGAGAGAATGGGTGCGATTCTGAATGATTACTTTGCATCAGTGTTCACTGAGGAGAGGAATATATGAATGTTGAGATTAGAGATAGAAGTTTGATTAGTCTGGATCACGGTGGCATAAGTAGGGAAGATGTGTCGGGTAGGCTAGAGGTTATTAAAGTGGACAAATCCCAGGACCGGATGGGATCGATCCCAGGTTTCTGAGGGAGGCGAGAGAGGAAATAGCTGGGGCCCTGACAGATATCTTTGGGGTATCCTTAAACACAGGTGAGGTGCTGGAGGACTGGAAGGTTGCTCATGTTGTCCCCCTGTACAAGAAGGATAGTAGGGATACTCCGGGTAATTACAGATCCGTGAGCCTGACATCAGTGGTGGGAAAGTTGCTGGAGAAGGTACTGAGGGATAGGATCTATTTATATTTAGAAAAGAATGGGCTTATCAGTGATAGGCAACATGGTTTTGTGCGGGGGAGATCGTGCCTTACCAACTTAATAGCGTTCTTTGAGGAAGTAACCAAGTTGATAGATGAAGGAAGGGCTGTGGATGTCATATACATGGACTTTAGTAAGCTGTTTGATAAGGTTCCCCATGGTAGACTAATGGAGAAAGTGAAGTCACATGGTGTGCAGGGTATTCTAGCTAGGTGGGTAAAGAACTGGTTGAGCAACAGGAGACAGAGAGTAGTAGCTGAAGGGAAGTTCTCTAAATGGAGAAAAGTGACCAGTGGTGTTCCACAGGGGTCAGTGCTGGGGCCACTGTTGTTTGTAATATACATAAATGATCTGGAAGAGGGCACTGTTGGTATGATCAGCAAGCTTGCAGATGACACAAAGATTGGTGGAGTAGCTGAAAGCATAAGGGACTATCAGAGAATACAAGAGGATATAGATAGACTGGAGAATTGTGGCAGATGGATATCAATCCAGACAAATGTAAGGTGATGCATTTAGGCAAGACTAATTCTAGAGCGAATTATACAATGAACGGAAGAACCTTGGGAAAAGTTGATGAGCAGAGAGTGCAGGTCCATTGTACCCTGAAGGTTGCTGCACAGGTGGATAGAGTGGTCAAGAAGACATATAGTATGCTTGCCTTCATTGGGCGGGGTATTGAGTATAAGAGCTGGAAATTCATGTTAAAATTGTACAAGATATTGGTTCGGCCGTATTTAGAATACTGTGTGCAGTTCTGGTCGCCACATTACCAAAAGGATGTGGACGCTTTGGAGAGAGTGCAGAGAAGGTTTACGAGAACGTTGCCTGGTATGGAAGGTGCTAGCTATGAAGAAAGGATGAGTAGGTTAGGTTTATTTTCATTAGAAAAAAGGAGATTTGGGGGGGACCTGATTGAGGTTTACAAAATCGTGAAGGGTATATACAGGGTGGATAGAGACAAGCTTTTTCCCAGGGTGAAGAATTCAATAACAAGAGGTCACTCTTTCAAGATGAGAGGTGGAAAGTTTAAGGGGGATACACGCAGCAAGTACTTCACACAGAGGGTGGTGGGTGTTTGGAACGCGTTGCCAGCAGAGGTGGTAGAGGCAGGCATGATAGATTCAGTTAAGATGCGTCTGGACAGACGCATGAGTAGGTGGGGAGCAGAGGGATACAGATGCTTAGGAATTGACCGACAGGTTTAGACAGTTGATTTGGATCGGCTCAGGCTTGGAGGGCCGAAGGGCCTGTTCCTGGGCTGTAAATTTTCTTTGTTCTTTGTTCTTTATACATATTGGATTCATTGTCTGAAAGTTTGCCACTACGTTTAAGCAATGTTTATATTTTTGTTTACAATAGCTTGCTGGGCCAGATTCTGTCTAGCCCTTGCAGTTACAACTAAATCTGAGTTCCTTTTTGAAGTTTTAAAATAAGAGAATGTGACATTTTCCTTTCTCACAGCATCTGTGTTTATGGCTTCCCTGATTCAGATTGACAATCAATGCGTGTTCCTGTTAAAATGTATTCAGTTTGGTGTCACAAGCATGCGGCAAGTGGGAAATCAAATTGAGGACTGATTTTTAATTCGCAGAAGGAACCGCATGGGTTTAGCAGAAGGTGAGGGACATTAAAGGTACAGAAACTGACTGTGTTACAGGAAGCTGGCTCAAAACTCTTGCCATCTTCAGTGCATTAAACTTTGTCTACATAAATCCTCAGTAGAAAGAAATGTTATTAATTTTAACATTGCAATCACTCAAACACAACTATGTTAACATATCTTAAGCTGTTTAACTGTGGATGCAAAGGTTTTCCATTCTTCCTGGTACTCAGCATCGGAAGTTTGACAAGAAGATAACAGCAATTGAGAGGGAAAAAAACCTGACCTGGAAATATGCCAATAAATACTGAAGCACCACAGCTACATTATTGTTTGTTTGGGTGAAAGGTTTTGAGTGAGAAGTTCTGCTTGGGCTCTCTATTCTGGACTCAATATTGAGTTCAACGGTTTTAGGACTTGAGGCCCCTTCACCCACATTCTTACCCGAACACCCACACACCAGACCTTGTTACCACGTAATCTGCTATTTCACACATCCCATTGTTAGCTACTAAATGTCCCCATTAGGAGATATTCACTCTCTTAGGCTGACCGTTATCAACTCCTTTGTCTGTCCAACTGTTGGTCTCTCTCTATGGGCTCTATCTCCACCTAACATTTGATCCCTACCCCCCTCTCCCAACCTGTCTTCTGCATGAAGATCAACTTTTTCCTCACTACCATCAGTTCTGAAGAAGGGTCAATAGACCTGCAGCCTTAACTCTGATTTCTCTCTACAGTTGCTGCCAGACCTGCAGCGCTTTTCCTGCAATGTTTGGTGACAAGCAATAAATGTTGGTGAGCCTGTGACTCCCATGAGTAATTTGTTTTTAAAACGTGCGGTCCACTCTTTTTTGTCAGCCCATGCCAACAATGTTGTGATATCGGAAGCATAATATTGTTCTCAATTGGCTTGTGAAGAATTAATTGTTTATGATTATTAAATTGAATTATTTAATTAAGAACTCCATATACAGTGTTATGGGGACCAATTTTGGGGTGTATGGGATAGCGTGCTGCCTTTTTATATTACGAGTCCTCCTGCATCAAAAATAGTCCAAGTTGGGGTGCAGTGACATCTAGTCCCTTAATCTCATAGCTGCATTTGATTTCACTCCTTCTCTCTCGCTCTTTCTTCTCTCTCTCTCCAGCTGAATTCCTACAACTAACTATTGGTAAAGAAAAAATACATTGATTAATTCGAAAATTCTGTATTCATATTGTTGCAGAACCATCTCTGATCTTTACTCCCATTGGAAAAGGTTTCCTCCTGTGAGCACAGGATCAATGGCTTTGTTCTGCTGCGCTTTGTCACATTTTGAGTAGTCATTTTAGATTACATGCTTTCAAATGGCAGCAGATCTGAGCTTAATCCTGTATGAGATATGTTCGGCTGCAATATCAAAAAATAGGATGCATGATCAGTGATTATAAGACTCTAACACTGATAAATCTACACAGCAATTTCTCCAGAGATTTTCCATAGTTTTGTTTAGTTTTGAAATTGTGATTACAATTATAATTAATGAAATGCAATATAATTTGATCCTTTACCCAAAAGCCATTAAAGTATGAGTGATTTTTAGGAACACAAAAATGCCATTAAGCCAAAAGCAACACTTTTCACCTTTTCACAGATCAATCCAACCATTCCACTTTCAACATCATCAACTATATGTATTTATAGAACACTGGTTAATATCCCCAGGTGCTTCATAAGAGACAGGGCATGCAAATGTCAAGCCTCTAAGGGACGGTGTTGTGAAGTTCAGACAAACAGATAATTAATCCACCAAAAGCTTTTAACGTTGTAGGAGGTGATAGTGAGGTGGGGTTGGCTTTTGGCATGGTGCGGGAGATGGAACAAAGGTGTATTCGCTGCTCCCTCCTGTCCCCACTATCTCTATACGGTGAATCAATCATTAGGTGGCAAGTTAGTGTTCATCCAGCTGCAAAGCAATCAATTAGTGGTGCAAAGAGGGGGCTCTCATATATAATTGGGACAGGGGTGTCACACAATCAAGGGGCTGTGCTGTGGAGGGGAGGTTGGTCACTGCTATAAATTTAAAGGCTCTCTCCAACCTCCTCTTACTTCTTATTTCAGACTTCAAACATTGCAAAACTGAAGTTAAAAAATATACCCACACCACAACTCTGCTATTACACACAACTACAACCCTGTTAGCAGATATTTCCTTCCACTCTTGACCCACCTCTTCATATTTTCTGTAAATCACTTCCAAATGTATTTTTTTTTAAAATATGACCCAAGTTAGTTGGATATTTAATATTGGGAGTGAGCCTCTAATTTCCAAATTCACTTGCCGTCCATAATTTTGAAAATTGGCTTGAGGTCAAATTGCGACTCTAATGATATCATGCTATCTTTTATATTTTCCACTGCAAGGTGGGGAATGGCAAAGGACCACTGAATTTGTGGAGGTATAGTCCTGGAGAAGTTTTCAAAGAAAATTGTTGGAGTGGCTGATGAACAAGGGAGTTGGTGGCCAGTTAATAAGAATGAAATTAAATTGATAACAAGCACCTTTATAGGGTGGGACGGCACAGGATCCATGCGAGTAGAGTTAAGGAACCATAATGGAACAAAGACCCTGATAGGAGTTGTGCACAGGCCTCCAAGCAGTAGTCAGGTTGTGGGGCAGAAATAAATCAGAAGGAAGAAAAGGCATGTAAGGAACGTCATGTTTGACACAACGTCATTGGCCGAAAAGCCTATTCCTGTGCTGTACTGCCCTATGTTATATGTTGTAAAGGCACTATTACAATAATCACAGGGGACTTCAATTTACAGATGAACTTGAAAAATCAGGTCAGAAATGGATCCCAAGAACAGGAGTTCATGGAATGTCTATAAGATGGTTTTTAGAAACGCTTGTACGAGAGCCCATGAAGGAACAGTCAATTCTGGATTTGGTGATGCGTAATGAAGCAGACTTGATTAGGGAACGGAAGGATAAGGAACTCCTAGGGTGCAGTGACTATGATAGAATCCATCTGCAGTTTGAAACTGGAATCAGATGTAACAGTATTGACTGGAAAGAAAGCCTAGGCAGGAAGATGGTGATGCAGCAGGGCCTTCTGGGGAGTAATTCGGAAGGTACAGCAGAAATTTATTCCAAGCAGAAAGAAACATACTAAGGGGAGGAGAATGAGGCAACTATGGCTGACAAGGGAAGTCAGGGCCAACATAAAAGCAAAGGTTAAAGCATACAGTGCGGTGAAGATCAGCAGGATGCCAGAGGATTGGGCAAGCCTTTAAAAAGCAGCAGAGGGTAAGTAAAAAAGCAGTAATGGGTAGAAACATGAAACATCAGGGCCAGCTAGCTAGTACTATAAAAGAAAATTGCAAGAGTTATTGTTGGATAGATAAAAGGTAAGAGAGAGGCAAGAGTGGAAATTGGGCTGCTGGAAAATGAGGCTAGCGAAGTAGTAACGAGGAACAAAGAAATGGCAAAGAAACTGAATAGGTATTTTGCAATAGGGTTATGTTGGTGGCTTTCCAGAACTTCAAAAGATTCAGAGGCAGAAATGTGGCCCTCACTGAGAAGGTTTCGACGAAGAGGAAAGGTCTGAAGATGGATAAACCACCCGGACCAGGTGACTACACTGCAGGTTTCTGAAGGAGACAGCTCGGGAGATTGGAGAGTCCCAGAGCACTGGAAAATGGCTAATGTAACACTTGTTTTTTAAGAAGGGAGGGGGACAGAAAACAGGAAATTATAGGCTGATTAGCCTGACCCGGAATATTAGTAAAACTTCCAAGTCCATTATTAAGGATGAAAGTTGGAGTACTTAGTACATGTTAATTTAAGGCTGAGTCAGCACAGCTTTGTCAAGAGGAAGTTATGTCTGACAAATCTGTTAGAATTGTTTGAGAAAGTAATGAGCAAGTTAGACAAAGGAGAGCCAGGGAACATGATCTATTGGGATTTCCAGATGGCCTGTGACAAAATGCACAGGAGGCTGCTGAATAGGTCCATGGTCTTAGGGCAAGGTACTGACCTGGATAGAGGATTGGCTGGCAGGAAAAGGTAGGATTTGGAAATAAAGGGGTCATTTTGCCAGCGGTGACCAGTGAAGTTTTGCAGAAGTTAATGTATAACTATTCAAGTTCTATATTAACAATCTGGATAGAGGGACTGAGGGAATTGTTGCTAAATTTGTAGATGACACAAAGGCGGAGGGACAGGTAGGGTTGAGACAATAGGGACAGGACAGGCTGGAAGAGTGGGCAAAGAGGTGGCAGATACAATGTGGGAAAATGTGACGTTATGCAATTTGGTAGGAAGAATAGAGGCATAAACTATTTTCTAAATGGGAAACGGCTTCAGAAATCTGAAGCACAAAGGGACTTGAGAGTTCTAGTTCAAGATCCTCTTAAAGTTAACATGCGAGTTCAGTTGGCAGTTAGGAAGACAAATATAGTGTTAGCATTCATTTCAAGTGGACTAGGATATGAATATCTTTTATTGCCACTATAGACGAATGGGGATATACTGATGAGGCTGTATAAGGCTCTGGTCAGATCCTGTTTAGAATATTATGAACAGTTTTGAGCCCAGTATATAAGGAAAAATGTGCTAGCATTGGAAAGGGTCAAGAGAAGATTTACAAGAATAATCACAGGGATGTAAGGCTTGTCATATGAGAAGCGATTGAAGACCCTGGGTCTGTACTCAGTGGAGTTCAGAAGGATGAAGAGAAATTCATTGAAACTTACAGAATACTGAGAGGTGGAGATAGAGTGATCGTGCAGACGCTTCCAAAAGTAGGAAAGATGAGATCTCAAGGGCACAGCCTCAAAGTGAAGAGATGACACTTTAGAATGAGGAGGAATTTCTCCAGTGAGATAGTGGTGATACTGTGGGACTCATTTCCACAGAAGATAGTGGAGGTCAAAACATTGAGTGTATTTCAGGCAGAGATAGATAGGTTCTTACATAGTAAAGGGATGGAAGTTTACAATGAGAAGGTAGGACAATGAGATGAGAAATCTTTCAGATCAGACTTGATAGGCCAAATAGCATATTTTGCTTCTATATCATATGGTTTTATGATCTAATTGAATTATACCACCTTTCCTTCACTATTTCTGGTTAAATAATTGGAAATCCTTTCCTAACAGCACTGTAGATGTACCCACAACACCAAGAACTTCAGTGGTTCAGGGAAGCTCACCATCATCTTCTCAAGGGTAATTAACAATGATCAATAAATACTGGCCTAGACAACAACACCTACATCCCACTAACAAATAAAATAAATGTGAATTTGTGAATGGCACATACATGAATGGTAGAAATTTATTGCGTGTAGTGACATTTTGTAAACCTTTAGGCTTTTATATTTGTTGATATGTTAATGACCTGTGACAGAGTACATAGGACATCATTGCATCAAGAGGATCAAGGGTTATGGGGAGAAAGCAGAAGAATCGGGTTGAGAAATTTATCAGCCTATACTGAACGGCAGAGCAGACTTGATGGGCTGAATGGTTCAATTTCTGCTCCTATATCTTATTGTCTTATGAGTTGAAACTCAGAAATATGGTTAACAATGCTGAACACAGTAACCAACCTTAGGATAAGTAGATTGCTTAAATGAGCAGATACATTAAAGTCAACACATAGGGTTGAATTTTCTCAAAACAATAGGGTAAGTTCAATTTCGGGGAGTTTTGTTTAGGAGTTCTGTCTATGAGGTCCAAACAGCTATCTCACACAGTTCTATACTACTCATCGCATCATGTACGCACTACATCTCTATGGCACTGCACTTTCACTATCTTATGCTCACCAGTGGAAGAAGTTCTCATTGTTGTCAGGAGTATCTGGGAAATATGAAGCTTGTGCCTTGTTTAAAGCCAACTGGTGCACTATTTCAAACAGTGCTAGACAGGGATAGTCCTTCACAGAACACATTATACAATTCAAAAACAGAAATTGTTGGTGAAACTCAGCAGGTCTGGCAACATCCATAAGAAGAAATGGGTGTTAACGTTTTGAGTCCAGTGTTTATCAGAACAGAGGAAACTATGATGTGATTAGACATGAGTTAGGAAGCATGGATTGGGAGCAATTGTTCCATGGTAAAGGCACTATTGACATGTGGAGACTGTTTAAGGAACAGTTGTTGCGAGTGATGAATAAATATGTCCCTCTGAGACAGGCAAGAAGGGGTAAGATAAAGGAACCTTGGATGACGAGAGCGCTGGAGCTTCTTGTCAAAAGGAAGAAGGTAGCTTACATAAGGTGGAGGAAGCTAGGGTCAAGCTCAGCTCTACAGGATTACAGGCAAGCGAGGAAGGAGCTCAAAAATGGTCTGAGGAGAGCCAGGAGGGGGCACGAGAAAGGCTTGGCAGAACGGATTAGGGAGAACACAAAGGCATTTTACACTTATGTGAGGAATAAGAGAATGATCAAAGAAAGGGTAGGGCCGATCAGGGATAGCATAGGGAACTTGTGTGTGGAGTCTGAGGAGGTAGGGAAGCCCTACATGAGTTTTTTGCTTCTGTCTTTACGAAAGAAACAAACTTTGTAGTGAATGAAACCTTTGAAGAGCAGGTGTGCATGCTGGAATGGATAGAGATAGAGGAAGCTGATGTGCTGAAAATTTTGTCAAACATTAAGATTGACAAGTCGCCAGGCCCAGACCAGATTTGTCCTCGGCTGCTTTGGGAAACGAGAAATGCGATTGCTTCGCCACTTGCGAAGATCTTTGCATCCTCGCTCTCCACTGGAGTCGTACCTGAGGACTGGAGAGAAGCAAATGTAATTCCTCTCTTCAAGAAAGGAAATAGGGAAATCCCCAGCAATTACAGACTAGTAAGTCTCACGTCTGTCGTCTGCAAGGTGTTAGAAAGGATTCTGAAGGGATAGGATTTATGACCATCTGGAAGAGCATGGCTTGATTAAATGCAGAAAAATGTGTTGCTGGAAAAGCGCAGCAGGTCAGGCAGCTTCAAAGGAGCAGGAGAATCGACTTTTCGGGCATAAGCCCTTCTTCAGGAATGAGGAGGGTGTGCCAAGCAGGCTAAGATAAAAGGTAGGGAGGAGGGACTTGGGGGAGGGGCATTGGGAATGTGATAGGTGGAAGGAGGTTAAGGTGAGGATGATAGGCCAGAGAGGGGTTGGGGGCGGACAGGTCGGGAAGAAGATTGCAGGTCAAGAAGGCGGTGCTGAGTCCGAGGGTTGGGACTGAGAAAAGGTGGGGGGAGGGGAAGTGAGGAAGCTGGAGAAATCTGCATTCATCCCTTGTGGCTGGAGGGTTCCTAAGTGGAAGATGAGGCGCTCTTCCTCCAGGCATCGTGTTGCCGTGGTCTGGCGATGGAGGAGGCCAAGGAACTGCATTTTCCCAAAGCAACACATTTTCAGCTCTGATCTCCAGCATCTGCAGTCCTCACTTTCTCCTAGTTGATTAAATGCAGTCTACACGGATTTGTGAGGGGCAGGTCATGCCTCACAAATCTTATCGAGTTCTTTGAGGATGTGACTAGAAAAGTTGATGAGGGTAGAGCTGTGGATGTGATGTATATGGACTTCAGGAAGGCATTTGATAAGGTTCAAATCAATTAGGAGAAAGTGAGGACTGCAGATGCTGGAGATCAGAGCTTAAAAATGTGTTGCTGGTAAGGGCAGCAGGTTAGGCAGCATCAAAGGAACAGGAGAATCAACATTTCGGGCATAAGCCCTTCTTCAGCCCTGTTTCCTGAAGAAGGGCTTATGCCCGAAACGTCGATTCTCCTGTTCCTTTGATGCTGCCTGACCTGCTGCGCTTTTCCAGCAACACATTTTTAAGATTTGATAAGGTTCCCCATGGTAGGCTCATTCAGAAGATCAGGAGGAATGGGATACAGGGGAACTTAGCTGTCTGGATACAGAATTGGCTGGCCAACAGAAGACAGCGAGTGGTAGTAGAAGGAAAATATTCTGCCTGGAAGTCAGTGGTGAGTGGTGTTCCACAGGGCTCTGTCCTTGGGCCTCTACTGTTTGTAATTTTTATTAATGACTTGGATGAGGGGATTGAAGGATGGGTCAGCAAGTTTGCAGATGACACAAAGGTTGGAGGTGTCATTGACAGTATAGAGGGCTGTTGTAGGCTGCAGCAGGACATTGACAGGATGCAGAGATGGGCTGAGAGATGGCAGATGGAGTTCAACCTGGATAAATGCGAGGTGATGCATTTTGGAAGGTCGAATTTGAAAGCTGAGTACAGGATTAAGGATGGGATTCTTGGTAGTATGGAGGAACAGAGGGATCTTGGTGTGTAGGTACATAGATCCCTTAAAATGGCCACTCAAGTGGACAGGATTATTAAGAAAGCATATGGTGTTTTGGCTTTCATTAACAGGGGGATTGAGTTTAAAAGTCGTGAGATCTTGTTGCAGCTCTATAAAACTTTGGTTAGACCACACTTGGAATACTGCGTCCAGTTCTGGTCACCCTATTATAGGAAAGATGTGGATGCTTTGGAGAGGGTTCAGAGGAGGTTTACCAGGATGCTGCCTGGACTGGAGGGCTTACTTATGAAGAGACGTTGACTGAGCTCGGACTTTTTTCATTGGAGAAAAGGAGGAGGAGAGGGGACCTAACTGAAGTATACAAGATAATGAGAGGCATAGATAAAGTCGATAGCCAGAGACTATTTCCCAGGGCAGAAATGGCTAACACAAGGGGTCATAGTTTTAAGCTGGTTGGAGGAAAGTATAGAGGGATGTCAGAGGCGGGTTCTTTACACAGAGATTTGTGAGAGCATGGAATGCGTTGCCAGCAGCAGTTGTGGAAGCAAGGTCATTGGGGACATTTAAGAGACTGCTGGACATGCATATGGTCACAGAAATTTGAGGGTGCATACATGAGGATCAATGGTCGGTACAACATCGTGGGCTGAAGGGCCTGTTCTGTGCTGTACTGTTCTATGTTCTATGTTATATCAGACACTGCCAGACCTACCGAATTTCACCAGCAATTGCTGTTTGCATTTCAAATCACCAGCATTTGTAGTTTTTTGTTTTATCCAAATAGTTCATCACACTCAGTTAGAGTACAACAAAATAGAAAAGATTCTGAGGACATATAGGTGGCATGTTGGAAAAGCACAGCAGGTCAGGCAGCATCTGAGGAGCTGGAGAGTAGAATGGTCGATTCTCCTGCTCCTCGGTTGCTGTCTGAGCTGCTGTGCTTTCCCAGCACCATACTCTCGACTCTGATCTCCAGCATCTGCAATCCTCACTTTCTCCTCCATATAGGTGGCATAATGATACTTCATTGGAAATAGAGTATCACATTTTTAAATGTGTTGCCATTTTAAATCATTTTAAACCTGTCTGAATGACTATCATTCTGGCTGCAGCTACAAAAATATAGCAACAGAATCAATAATGCCATACCACATCGGAAACTTTCTGAAGAAGTGTTACTCTTTTCCTAAGGCTCAATATAATACAACAACTTGTCATTGTTCATAATACGAACTTCATATATCGTAAAGCCTTCAAACAGTTGTTAACAGTAAATTCTGTTAAACAAGAGGACAAGCGAAGATTGAATAAATAAAAATTATTGTGAAGAAAATGCTTAGAATAAAGGAAAACCCAAAGAGGCTTTTTAAATACTTAATAGAAAGAGAAAAAAACTAGGGTGAGAGTTAGGCCCATGAGAGACATGGAGGTAATCTTCATGGATTCAGAAGACTCAGTTCTGAGGAAGGGTCACCGGATCTGAAACATTAGGGCAGCACGGTGGCTCAGTAGTTAGCACTGCTGCCTCACAGCACCAGGGTCCCAGATTCAATTCTAGCCTCGGGCGACTGTCTGTGTGGAGTTTGCACATTTTCCCCGTGTCTGCGTGGGTTTCCTCCCACAATCCAAAGATGTGCAGGTTAGGTGGATTGGCCATGCTAAATTGCCCATAGTGTTAGGTGCATTAGTTAGAGGGAAATGGGTTTGGGTGGGTTGCTCTTCAGAGGGTCGGTGTGGACTTGTTGGGCCGAAGGGCATGTTTCCACACTGTGTAGAACCCACAGTTCTTTCGGTTTTTCTCTCACCTCAGATACAGGCACGTTATTAGAAAGAATTCTGGGGGACAGAATACGCTAGCACTTGAAGAGACACAGTTGGTTAAGGTAAGGCCATGTTTGACAGATTTGATCGAATTTTTTAGATTAGATTACATTAGATTATTTACAGTGTGGAAACCAGGAATGTTGAATCTTTGAAAATCTCTTCTTGGAAAAAATGGTGGAAGCAGAGTTTTGCGTGTTTTAAAACACATGTGGATAGATTACTGTTAAGCAAGGGGCTGACAGGTGGGAATGTAAATTTGAGGATACAATCTGATCAGTCACGAATGACAGAGACTACAAGTCCAACCCCTGCTCCTGAATTGTTCGTTTGTGTTGTGAAGCTCGTATATTTTGGACTGAAATAGGAACAGTTCTGCTTTAAAACTATGGATTGTGGAAGATATTGCTGCATTTTTAAAAACAGGTCATTGAAACTCAGTTTGTGTGGGGTTTACACTGCTGCTTTGTTCTGGCAGAATGTGGAGGCTGTTTAGAGATGGTTGGGCAACAGGATGTTCATGCAGAGTGAGATTTGCCCAGCAACCAGGAGCTGATTGGTTTGTGTATTAGTGACCAGCCATGGATACCAAAAGTAATCAGCCTGACAACAACTCTTGGATTAGCTTTTGGGTAGTTGAACTGCTTGTGAACAATTTAGTGAGAATTCAGCCGACTGGAAGGACAGCTGTTGTGTCTATATCTCTGCAGTTAAATGCCTGAAGCCTGGCGAAAGTCAACTATTTTCCCTAATTTAACTGGTTGACTCTTAAGTTTGAAACAGTGACACCCTAGTTTTAGATCTCTTTGAAAGGAATTATCCTCTCCACATCCACTCTATAAGGACCCCTCAGGATATTTTATGTTTCAATCAAATCAACTCTTAGTCTTCTAATCCCCAGTGAATAGATGCCTATTATATCCAATCTTTCCTCATACAACCCCACCCCAACCCAATTCCAGGGGTTATCCTGAAAATTTGATAATTAAACCCACTCAGGTGCCATTGGTACATGTTTTCATCCTTTATTCAAGTGTACTCAGGAAGAAAGTCCACTTCAGACTAGCTGAAATGAAACCTCTGAGGAATACAATATCTTTATACCATTTTTAGTTACATAATTATTTCATTATCCAATTACCAATTTTGTTTTGTATAAACATAAGAAATATGTACCCATTTTAAATCATAGGTGAATGTTGTTAATGTCTCTTTCACCCAGTCAAATATCAATTAATCCTATCACAGCCTGGCTTTACCCATTACCTACCTGTGCCCACGACCTCCCTGTGTCAAACGCTTTTCTAACTCCAAAGTGTCTTAGAAATGTTTTGTTAACAATGACTTCTGTTTTTACAATGTTCAAATGGAGAAGGGTTTACTATTACCCGTGAATATTAAAATCCCTATTAAACTCTTACAGTCTAATTCACTTTAACCATCTCCCATTTTGGCCCTTGGCCTAAGTTCAAGGTGGTCAAGATAGTGATGTTGTCCTTTTCCTTTGTGGTCTGCCACCCACTGATATTAGCTAGGTGTAGAGGTTTGGGTTGTAAAGGTCAGACTGTCAGTATTAATCACCCTTTTAATATCAGCCCCTAATCTAACACTCTGTTTCCCTAATTTCTAAACCTCTATCACATTTTCTGAGAGGCATCTTAGTGCAATAAGTTACGTAAGTTATATATTTAATTCATAATAGCTGGGCAATAACCAGGACATGAAAGATGATGTGAATCTATGGGTGTATCTGTACATTTGTTCCCTACTTTTACAGTTCCTCCCACCAGGTGGTAGTATCTATATGTTTAATATCTTAAGCTGAGTCTGTTGCTGTAATGTGGAGAATGTCCTACTGTGTCTTCTGCTGGATTAGGCTGGGACGTTCAGGCAGCCTAACTGAGATAACATAAGGGAACTCGCTTCGATATTGTTTCAGTTTTGGTTTTTTTTCTCATTCCACAGCTTGAACATTAACTGCTCCTCTTTTATACATTTCAACCAATTCTATCTCCCCCACTCTTTCTGACACACTCAGTGGTCATTGGGACATAACTGATTGCTCTCCTCTGCCACATGGTGATACACAATCTCCCATTACCCCCCTTTGTATTGGCTTTTTGCTTTCGAAGTAGTCTCCACTGGACAATTAGCTGTTTCACCGAATCCACATCTTGCCTTTTCTGTTAGTTATTTTGAATGAGAACGTACTACTGATGTGGATTCTAAACGACATCCATCTTTTACAGTGCTACTCATACCACCCTCAATCTCTATGGTGTATGGCAGCATGTTATGACATGACATGACATTTTACGTACTGAATTCCCTAATTACTCCATACTTTCTACCCTATGTCTTAGGAATAACAGAAATTAACAAAACAATGCTGACAAACATTTGGCCTCCATTCTACCCACACATGTTACAGTCTTGAACCAGCAATTGGTCAAACAATGATAGTATCATGGAAGATTAAAAAGATTTGCATTTGTTGCCTGGAAGGGAGCCATGCCCTCATAAATTTGTCTCACATTCTCCAGTGCTTGTTCAAGTATCCATGACGCATATGTATACAGTGGTCAAGAGCTGTATCTAATTGGGTGCTTTGAGTCAACCTCCCTTTTCTAATTTATTCTTACATTACAAACTTAGGCTTTGAATGTTTTGGCCCATGTTGGTGAGTTCAGTGAAACTGACAACTGATGTTCCTATATTGAATACTGTCAACTATTAAGTCACATTCCTTTGTCCCTGTCTCCCCAGGTCAACCACGCTGTTTCTATCACTGACTGGTCAATTTAAATCAAATAAAGTTATCGAGTGTGAGTCAAGCACCATTGGAGCAGCGTTATGTCTGAAATTTTTAGGACTGAGAGTACCAGCTCATGGTTTACATTCTCATACACGATCTTATTATTGTTAATTAGCACAAGTCAATTTCCTGGTCCTGGGCTGAATACTGAATATGGTACAGTCTGGTTTTAAATACCGAAGAAGGTGGTAAGGTGGTTATACCAATCTTTTCCTTGTGGTACATATTGCACATCCATCTCCAAAAATGTATTCATTTTGTCTCTTACTAGATCTATGTATCCATGGATATATCCATGTTTGTCATTTGGGTTACAAATGTCCCATCCTTGGCTTTCAGTAAGAGAATAAGTAACATCTTAAACCTCAGTCTAACATCCCACATGACTAACACTGTCTTTTGCATGAAAATATTTGTATTCCTTGTTTTTGAAATAGACTCATGATTCTGAGGCTTCGAGATTCCTGATGAAGGACTTTTGTATGAAACGTCAATTTTCCTGCTCCTCGGATGCTGCCTGACCTACTGTGCTTTTCCAGTACCACTCTAATCTTGACTCTAACCTCCAGCATCTGCAGTACTCAGTTTCGCCTTGAGATTCAGGAACTTAACAGATGTCTGAGTTTCTAAAAGAGTTCCTGCCAATCGTCCATATATGTCAAATCATTATTGCTTCTATGTCCAACTTAGGTCAACCTATATTCCAGGACTTGCTCTCCTATTTTCCACGTAGTCCTGCAATTTGTTATGCTTCAGATAATGACCCAAATCTCTTTGAAAGCCACTATTATCTCCACTGCATTCTCAGATACACCATTCCAGATCCTAACCACATGCTGCAGGTGAAAGCTTTCTCTCATTTGCATCATTTTCAACTTCAGTCTGTATCTTTAGGGATCTTAAGGCACAGTGGTAGCATCCCTACCTCTGAGCCAGAACGTCCAGCTTTAACTTGCAACTGCTGCGGAGGTGATTAAAAATCCCTACATCTCGGTTTTTCATTTTTGATCTTTCTTCAAATAGAAACCGTTTCTCCCCATTGAATATAGTTCCCTGACTGGGGCTGTTAACCTGGTCCAAACAGGGAGCCCTGTCTGTCAGGTGTAAAAGTCGTGTCAGACATCCTGATCACTCTGAGGGAGCCAGATCAGTATCATGTACTGTGATGTCTAAACAAAGGTGATTTGTCAATTTGGATACTGGCTTTCGTGGAGTTATCCCTGCATTTTTAAGAGTGCAGGGGAGACAACGGCCTAGTGGTATTATCTCTGGACTGTTAATCCAGAGATCCAGGCAATGTTCCAGGAAACCGGGTTCAAATCCCACTGGAGCAGATGATGATATTTGAATTCAATAAAAATCTTATTAAGAGTTGAATGATGACAATTGCTGATTGTCAGAAAAACCCATCTGGATCACTAATGCCCTTTAGTGAAGGAAACTGCCATCCTTACCCGATCTGGCCTACATGTGACTCCAGACCCATGGTAATGTGGTGACCCTTAACTGCTCTTTGGGCAATGAAAGTTGGGAAATAAATACTGACTTGGCAAGTGATGTTCACATTCCATGAATGAAGTAGAGAAAAAAAGGATTGGAGGCAGGATGTGATTCACCCAAGTGCTGTTCCTGGAGGCAGCTGCCTAGTTAACTGAACTGCTGCTATCACAGAAACGGGCTTTTGAAATCCTTGGCATCTGAAAGATGGAGCATAAAGATTAGACCAGTACATTCTTTCTGCGTAGCCAGGCAGGCCCTGCTGTAGAGCTGATGTACTCAGAGCACATATAGCGACAAGGCACAATGGATGTGGGGATCAGGGATCATTGGCGAATGACTGTGTCAGGTCATTTTTTTGGGTTAGAGATCAGGTATCATTTGGGATAGGTTCGGGTGTCCTTTAGGACAGTTACAAGACCAGGTCAAAGGTCAGAAGAGTAACTCTCCTCATGACTCCCCCATCCAAACATTTACAAGTCAAGAGTATAGTGTAATACTCCACACCCGCCTGGATAGAGATTGTGGGGACATCCACAATACACAATAAGTTGGCATGGCAAGTTTCAAGGAAATAGTGGTGGTTGGACTAGGCTTGAAGTTGGTATAAGGCTGTGAGAGGTCGGGAGACCTGCAGAAGGTATGATGGGCTGGCATGGATGAAGCACAGAGAATAGGAGGTGCTGAGGAGTGATTGCTGGTGGAATGTTTTATATTTCTCAACTTTTGGAGAAGTCCTGGGTTATGTTTGCTGGAGGTATGGGTCCGCTTGGGATTGTGAAAAGGCAACCTTGTGCATAAAACATACATAAACTCATTGGCATTTTCAATGTTGTTAAGCAGCGTTCCAACAATGTTCAGTTCAAAACAGATGTGAAAGGTTTTGAGGATTGCCTGGTTATGTAAAACTATGTTAGGATTACTGATGCATAATTAATATTTCAAATGATCATTTCCATAGAAGGGTGTCATTTGACAAATGCATCTAATAGCTTATTCACTGGAAATGTTTATTGACGTAAGAGTTTAAACCTTGAGTGAGATGTTTATAAAGTTGAGTATTTAAGTACTGAAGTGAGAAGCTTGTTGACATCATGTCTTAACATGAATTCTCCAGTACAGTTACATCATTAGTATGTACCTGACATTGTGGAAAATTCCTCATTCCTAATGAAGAGCTTATGCTTGAAACGTCGACTCTCCTGCTCATTGGATGCTGCCTAACTGGCTGTGCTTTTCCAGCACCACACTCTTGATTCTGTACTCCAGCATCTGCAGTCCTCATTTTCTCCAATGTAGAAAATTACCCAGGTATGCCCTGGACACAAAAAGCAGGACAAATCCATCCCAACCAATTACCGCCCCAAGGAAGGAGTAAATTATTGTAGATGCTGGAATCTGTACTGAAAAGAAAAAATGTTGGAAATCACAACTGAGAGAAAAGGTTGGACATGCTAAGGTTGTTTTCCTTCGAACTAAGGAAATTCAGGGGCAAATTAATTACTATATTAAATTATGAAAGGTCTAAACAGAGTAGACTGGAAAGTTGTGTTTCTCCTAATAGAGAAGCCAATTACCAATGCAAAATGATTAAGGTAAATGGATTAGAGGGGACATGAGGAAAAGCTTGTTTCATCCAGAAGGCTGCAATTTGCTGCACAGTTCAATGGTGGAGGCAGAAACCCTCAACTAGTTTAAAAAGAACTGCACCTGCACTTGAATTTCCAAAATCTGAAGGTATATGGACCGTTTGCTGAAAGGCAGGATTAGGATGGATGGTGAGCCTTTTTCTTTTGGCTAGCACTGACACAATGGGCTGAAGGACCACTTTATGTGCTATAACATTTTTACGGTTCCATTTGTGACATGATAAGCTGAGAAGGATTCACAAAGCTGATGGAATCCTGGCTTCATTAGGAGAGGAATTGAGCACGAAAGCAAGTAAAATATGCTAAACCATTAACAACATCAATTAGACACCAACAGTATTATTGTGTTGACTTCTGGCTACCTACTGCGGTTATCGAGGCCTTAGAAGGGATTTATTGGGAGACATTGGAGAATATTCTTCTTAGGGTAGAAAAGAGTAAGAAGAGAATTAATAGGTGTACAAGATCAATAGTTTTATTTGAGAACTAAAGAAAAAAGTGTTCCCAGATGCAGAAAGATAATTAAAAACTGATTTCAGGTGGCTAACAAAAGAACTAGAAGTAGTTTGAGGCCACAATGTTTCTGTACTGAGTTATTATAAACTGAAATACACCTTTTGGAAGAAGCAGATTCGATAGTAACAGCTAGAGGATGATTGATGAATTGCAAATACTCAAAGCAAAACAAATGGCAAAGATATGGGGAAAGAATGGGGAAATATTAGTAATTGGATACCTCCATTGTTGAACTAGCTCAGCCACAAAGAGCTGGTGGCCTTTAAAAACAAACCTTGGAATGGATGTAGCTGAGAAGGCCATAGTTTAATTGCCTATTCCTCACTAGCCTTGAGAAATGGTGCTGAGATGTCTTCCTGAACTGGTGCAGCTCATGAGGTGAAGGTGTCCCACACTGTTGGAAAGTTCCAGGAATTTTATGCAGCAGTTCAAAAATAACAGCAATACTGAGTGGCACGATGGCTTAGTGATTAGCACTGCTGCCTCACAACACCAAGAAACCAGATTCAATTCCAGCTCTAGGTGACTGTCTTTGTGGAGTTTGCACCTTCTTCCCTGTTCTCTGGTCTCTGCCAGGTGCTCTGGCTTCCTCCCACAGTCCAAAGATGAGATGGATTGGCCGTGTTAAAATCACCCTGTTAGTGTCTGGGGATGTGTAGACTTGGTGGATTAGCCATGGTAAATGGCGGGGTTATAGGAATAAGATAGGGGGCTAGGTCTGGGTGGGATGCTCTTTGGAGGATTGGTACAGACTTTATGGGCCTCTTTCTGCACTGTAGAGATTCTGTACTTCCATGACCATAAGTTGAAGTTGGTGGTATTCCTATGTGGCCTGCCATCCTTGTCTTTCTTGGCAGCATGGAATTGGGAGAAACTGTCAAAGGAGATTTGGTGAATTGCTGCAGTGAACATAGTTGATAGTCCACACTGCAGTCACTGTCTGTTGGTGATGAATGGTTGTGAATCAAGCAGGTCACTTTGTCCTGGATATATGGAGATTCTTCAGTGTTGTTGCAGCTGCACCCATCAAGGGAAGTGGGGTGCATTTCATCAAATTCCTACTTCTGTCTTGTGGAGACATGTTGAGGATTCAATAGGTAAGCCACTCATGACAGAATTTGAAACTTCTGTTCCATTCCTGTCAGTATTCATGTGACTGATCCTTTTAAATTTCTGGTTAATGATGACCGATCTTAGAATTTTGATAGAGGAAATTTGATTTGATGGATATCATGCCATTGAGTGTGAAATTTAATAGATTGCACTGTCTTGTTGGATTTGGCTATTGCCTGGCACTTGCGTAGTACAAATATTACTTGCCACTCATTCAGCCAAACCTGGAATTTGTTGCACGTGGAATTTGTTGCACGTGGACTTACTTTTCTAATGAGTTACAAATAGCATTGAACATTCTGCAATTAACAACAAACATTCCCACTTCTGACCATATGATTTTGGGGAGTTGTAGTTAGAAGAGAGATCATTGAAGAAGCAACTTACCTCCTTGATGCCATACTCAGTGTAATGCCACCTCAATATCAAGGGCAGACACTCACACCTCACTTCCAGAGGTTAACCTCTTCATCCATGCTTAAAACAAGGCTTTACTACAGGGGTGGCAATTAATTCTTCCAAGGCGCCACATGAGAAACCTGAGTTGTGTTGGAGGGCTGAACCAACAATAGATTAGATTAGATTACTTACAGTGTGGAAACAGGCCCTTCGGCCCAACAAGTCACACCGACCTGCTGAAGCACACCCACCCATACCCCTACCTTTACCCCTGCATCTAACACTATGGGCAATTTAGCATGACCAATTCACCTAACCTACACATTTTTGGACTGTGGGAGGAAACCGGAGCACCTGGAGGAAACCCATGCAGACACGGGGAGAATGTGCAAACTCCACACAGTCAGTCGCCTGAGGCGGGAATTGAACCCGGGTCTCTGGCGCTGTGAGGCAGCAGTGCCACCGTGCCACTGTGCCGCCCACAATAAGTCGAACATAATTCTGCTCAATATTAATTTTCTCCCATTGTAAAACATACTAAATTATATAGTTTTGCACTGAAACTTATAATCAAAAGAATACGGATATTCTGTTCCAATAAAGATATGAAATTGTGGATAGGTCAAATATAGAAGAAATAAACAGTAAAAACAATAATTTCAGTATTTCATTCTATTTTTAACATGTTAATCTCACAAACCAATAATGAAAAGTTGTTTCATTATTGTTAGATTAGATTCCCTACAGTGTGTAAACAGGCCCTTCAGCCCAACAAATCCACACCGACCTTCCGAAGAGTAACCCATCCCACCTTCTGACTAATGCACCTAACAACAATGGACAATTTAGCATGGCCAATTCACCTAACCTGCACATCTTTGGACTGTGGGAGGGAAACCAGAGCACCCAGAGGAAACCCACGAAGACACAGGGAGAATGTACAAACTCCACACAGACAGTCACCCGAGGCTGGAATCGAACCTGAGACTGTGAGGCAGCAGTGCTAACTGCTGAGCCACCGTGCCGCCCCTAGTTCAGTATTACAAACAACAAACAACTCTATACAAAAAGCAATAAGTGCTTTTGATGTTTTTCAGTTCATTTTACTTGTTTAGTGAGAAAAATCCAGTCTGTTTTGGGCTTGAACAAGTGCACTGAAATCTGGTTGAATGTCTGAGGTGGATATGCGAAGGACAGCTGAGAGGTGATCATCAGTGATAGAGGATTTGTATTTGGATTTGTTGAATTTCATCACTGAGAATGCCTGTTCGCATATATAGATAGATCCAAAGAGGACTAGAATCTTCTGAGCATGCCTCCTCATGTGTGGAAAGTTCTCCTCTTTGAGGGAAGAGTAAAAATCAAATAGTGAGACTGACCTAAAGTACTCTGCCAGAAATGTATCAGACTGCAGGTTGATGAGTTCAAGCTGAACATCACTAGGTGCATTCTCCACATTGCATGTAAATGGGGAAAAAAATCATGTGCATTTCATTCTCAACCGTTTTAAAGTCTTGAAATCGCCTTGAAAATTCACCATGCAGTGCTTCTAACATAGATGAGTACCTGTGGAGGTGATCAGCTGAAGGTGTGGCTTCCTTCAGTTTTGTCAACTGGGTGAGAATGTTGTCCTCCATTTGGCTTGAGAGAAGCTGCAACTTTCTTATAAAAGTCTTCACCAAGTTGTACATTTCATGCACAAAAAAGCCCTTGCACTGCAGTTTCACATTTAGTTCATTCGTAAGTGCAGTCACATCAACAGCAAAACCAAGGTGTGCAATCCAGTCTGCATCTGTAAGCATAGAAATCTTGAATCTCTTCTCTCAGGTCCCATACACTTTTCAGCATTTTGTCCAGGCTGAGCCTATGTCACGATGTTCAGTCTCATTTTCCTCCAAAAGTGCAACAAACTGCCCGTGATTCAAAGCTCTTGCCCTGATGAAGTTAACTATTTTAGTTACAACATCAATCACATGGTTAATTTTTAACACTGACTTACAAAACACTTCCTGATGTATAATACAATGCAAAAATACCAATTTCTGTTCAGGGTCAATTTCTGTCACTTTATCCTGCATTATCTTTAAGAGTCCAACATTTTTTCCATTGGATTTGGACAACCATCCATTGTCACACCCGCCAGCTTGTCCCATTTTAGTCCCAACGTGTCCAAACATGCATTTACCTCCGTGAACCAATCATTATCAGTTATTGTTCCTTTCATTGACTGCATGGCTGCCAGCTCCTCCGTGATTTTAAAGTCCATAGTTATCCCACCTACAAAGATCAGTAGCTGGGCTGTGTCACGTACGTCGCAGCTCTCATCTAAAGCCAAGGAAAAAAAGCTCCAGATTTCTCGCGATGTCCCCAATCCTTCTCGTTACAGTGCGCCGGGAGAGGGGCACATTCTCAAATGCCTCCTTTTTCTCCGGGCATATGAGATCTGCAGAGTCCAACAAACACTCCTTAATAAACTCTTCATCAGAAAATGGTTTATTGTTTCTGGCGGGCTGGACAGGAACGACCAAAGGGTCGGATATGGCCCGCGGGTCATAAAATGCCCAGGTCTGCTTTACTATGTATGGGCTGGAGCCAAATGTTCATAGTGGAACCAAAATTGAGCATTGATAAGCTAGTTATTGTTGAGTAAATGCCAATAACAACTCTCAAGTTGATGATTTATCCCACTTGCGGTGGATAGGATGTAGCTGAGCAATTTTCCACTGTTCAATAGATGCCAATTTGCAGCTTTACAGGAATGACTTGGCTAAAAAACACAACTGACGTTAGAGTACTAGTCTCCAACTCTGCAGACAGCATGTTGTCAGGACCAACATCTGCTATATTCAGTGAACTCAGTTATTTCTTAATATCTTTGAGGAGAAAGTGAGGTCTGCAGATGCTGGAGATCAGAGCTGAAAATGTGTTGCTGAAAAAGCGCAGCAGGTCAGGCAGCATCCAGGGAACAGGAGAATCGACGTTTCGGGCATAAGCCTGAAGAAGGGCTTATGCCCGAAACGTCGATTCTCCTGTTCCCTGGATGCTGCCTGACCTGCTGCGCTTTTCCAGCAACACATTTTCAGCTATTTCTTAATATCATATGGGCTAAATCAAATTGACTGACGACTGGGATTGTGTGCCCAGATTTGCTTTTAAAAGGCTGGTGATGTACCCAGTTGGATTTTTTAATATGTGGTCTTTATACTGTTTTGTATGGTCATGCACATGTGGCATTTTTGACACTGCTAGGAGCATTGCTGGAGACCTCAGCATCAGGCTGAGATGGACCATTCACTTCTTCCAGCTGAAGATGGCCATGAGTTCTTCAGCCTTGTCTTTTGCATTCATGCTAGGAAGCCCCCTATATCAAGGATAGAAATGTTCTTGGAGTCTCCTCCTTGTTTCATTATGGACTACCAGTCATCATTGAGTTTTGATCTGTTGGTTGTGGGATTGTCTTCATTCTGTCTATAGCAAGTTGATTCCATTGTTTATGATGAGGGTAGCTTCACCAGATTGGAACATTGTTTTAGGTGTATCTGATGCTCTTCTAAACCCCTTACTGAACCCAGGCGGAGAAAAACCTAGAAGTTAGCTTGGCTGTACCTATTTCTCAGCTTCCTAAGCTGTGACTATGGCAGTCAGGAAGCTTGAATAAATACATTTCTTGTATAAAATAGTAGAGTCTGTGGTAAAAGCAGGTCAGGAATTTTTAAACTCAACGAATGCTTTATTTAAGTTAGGGTCATCTTGCAAGACATGTCTCCAAACCTGTGTGGCTTAACATGAGAGTATTGCCAACTTTCTTCTCTTTTGTTGATTTTTAAAGTCTGTGTGAGATTTAATTAATTGCGTGCCTCTTTAATTTCTCTTGCACAGCCACACAGGGGAAATGGCTTGGAGACAATTTGTCTACAACCTAAAAGGAGGTATTTCATGTAGCTCCAAGTCCACACAGCTGGCAATTGTTGAGAATGCACTCATACTTACTGAAATATGGAACTGGCAAGAAGAGGCCACAAATAGTTGGCAGCTATTAACCACCTCCACACCACAGTCCCCAAGATATGTGAGTCCTGCAGTCTAGCCATTAGAGCTTGCAATCTCAACTCCCTAACTGGAGGCCCATTTACACCCTCTTTCCCCACTCAGTCATAGAGATGTACAGCACAGAAACAGACCCTTCGGTCCAACTCGTCCATGCCAACCAGATATCCCAACCTAATCTAGTCCCATTTGCCAGCACTTGACCTATATCCCTCCAAACCCTTCCTATTCATACACCCATCCATTTTACATGTTGCAATTGTACCAGCCTCCACCACTTCCTCTGGCAGCTCATTCCATACATGTACCATCCCCTGTGTGAAAACATTGCCTCTAAGGTCCCTTTTCTATCTTTCCCTTCTCACTCTAACCCTAAGTCCTCTAGTTCAGCCCAGTTGATGTGCAATCACATTACTCCAACACTAACCCACCTCTACACTGTTCATCTATTCTTCCGCTTGTCTACCTCACCAAAAATGATCTCCCAAATTCATAAAGATGGCCAACTCTGAAGCAATGTTTCTTCACGACTGAATATAATTGGGTTTTGTACCTTTATAATATTCTTTTTTTTGTCTCTGGGAAATGGGTAGAACTGGAGAGTTCAGAATTTATTGCCTGCACCAAAGGTGATGGTGAGTCCCCACTCCTATTCATGGTAAGGACCTCGTGAATGAACAGTGAGAGGCAGGATTGAAGACAGCACTGTTGCATTGCTCCTTCTACATAATCATTTCCTTGGGCTTCAAGATATGTGACATTTAAAAGGTTTCAGTTTAGTGTTTATACAATTGGAGGATATCACACTGTATTGTTATTCAATATATTTTCATTATATTCTTTGCAGACTGGACATTCTGTTAAACCATAATTCATTATTTAATCACTTTCATAGCTTTGAACAACAGATATTTTTAAAACAGATAATGAGATTGTTATAGAATCAATAGTTTTATGATGGCTAAAACAGCACTCTAAGCCTCACAGTAGGCTCCTAGCAACATAGATGAATAGAATTTTAATAGAGTGCTCTCTGAAAAAGATTCAGCTTTCTCTTGGTGTGACAGATTATAATTCTAACATTTTAGCTCCATTTAAAAACTGTAGAACTCTGGTAAAGTAACTTTTAAAATTGAAATGGTAATTGAGGTTTAGAAACAGATAAGTGAAGAAATTACAGAATCTAATAATAACATTCCATGAGAAGACTGGGTGGCATATAATGAAGGTGACAGAGGTTTTACCAACCAGCTGGAGAGGTAGCGAGAGACTTGTCACAATCTCTTTCTGAGAATGCCTGCTATATTAATGCCAATCAGGTACTAACATTGGCAACAGACTGCCATCCCCAGAGTTTATCTCCATTCCCTCCCCCAGAGCGGTTAGCCAATCAGTGACCAGAGCTGCTCCACTGCAGGCAACACGAGAGTCTCAGTGAGGGACCACACACCACACGAAAGTGAGGATGGGAAGGACTTTGCACTGAGGTTATCAGCAGCAAGATTTAACATTTGCCTTTCAGTGACCCAAACCTCTCCCACTGCAGGGTTTCTCCATTAAGCTCTGAATGCCTGACAACAAGGGATCAATCTTCATTCCCCCAGTGAACTCATTAACATCTCCAAAAGAACTTGTTCATCAGTCTGACTAGTCATTAACTATTGCTGGGGTGTTGCCCTTCAGTTTAATTAAATAATTAAATTAAGTATTCATAAGTACCCCACTTCCTGTAAAATTAGACTCAGCAGTTTCAATTTATGGGGCAATGGAAATGCTACACATGAGCTTTCTCATCTGGACTTAATGGAGGTAGAAGTGGGGAAAAACTTTGGGGTTGCTAATCTTTACCCTTTCTGAAATGCCCCCCCTCCCCTGCCTCCAATCTCATCTTTGATGAGGAATTAAATTCTATCCCTTGTGTGTTATGCTTAGTTTCTAAATTGCCTTTCAGTGGCTGATTATAACATAGGACGGTTACTTGGGAGAGATGGGAGTTGAAATGGGTGGTAAACTTTCCTGAGTCATTTTAACTGGTTTTAATACATTTTATAATGGTTTGATTGGTTGCTAACCATTCCAATTAGGAAACCACTTTCAAAAGGAAAGATGGTGGTTGGCTTGAATGCAAAGGAAATTGAATAATTTCAATCATGGGTCAAGTTCAAATCATACCCCCACCCCCTATCTTTGCCCTTAATGTTTTTTTTTCCTGATTTGACATCAATGTTCATCATAAATGTCACATTTGCAACAAATTGGAAAGCAAAATGTAGACTGCTCAAACATTGTGTTCACCGGCATTAAAAAGTTTAAAGATAGTGCATATTCAAATGAAGGCACCTGCTCATTTATGGTGTAGTTACAATTTTGAATTTGTGGAAGCCTCTTTGAAGAACTGTGGCCTGGAATATATTTGGAAAATCATTTCCTGAAGCTTGACTTCAGCCTGGCCTACTGCCCTGGTCCTTCTGGTGGTAGAAGTTGCAGGTTTGAAATGTGCACAGTGAGATGATTTGCTGCAGTGTATCATGCAGCTGGTGTGCACAGCTCCCAGCTGAGAGAGATAGAGAGGAGAGCACTGTACACTTACTCACTTCTTTATCTGAAATCTGAAAAGCTCCGAAATCTGAAATGTTTATCATGAAGTTTTTTCTCCATAACAAGGTTGTTTGGTGTGGAAACAGTTAACCCAACTCCACACCCACTTGACCCATGTCACTCAGATGTGACATCGTGGCATGGCCTAGCACTGGCAGGCATCAATTCCCTCTCAGCACTCATAGTAGTACTCACAGGTGCGTCTACTGTTTGGTAACTTTTTTTAAAAATTTCACCATGAAACTGTCACTTATTTCAAAATCAGAAAAATTCTGAAAACCAGCTGGCCCTGAGGGTTTCGGATAAAGGATTGTCTACCTGTACTGACTGAGTGGAAGGGTGTGAGAAAAGGGCTGTCCTTCAGGGGACTGTCATCCTCCAAGATATTACCCACCCTATTTTGTATTTTCAGCTTTCTGCTGTTATATCTACAATCCTCTTGCCCCCCCTCTGTGGGGTGCCCAATACCTCCTGCCCCCAAAAAAACCTTACTTATCTGTCTCCAGTTTCCATGACATTTCTGTGTGGGCATCTTTGTAGTACCAGTGGTAGCTGTAGAAAGAGTAGTCTCTCAGATTGAGGGTGGAAGATCCTTTCACTGAGGGATGGAAGTCTGCAACTCAGTTAGACAAGGCTGCCCACAGTGATATCACTGTATGTCCCATCTCCCTGTCAAATTCAGGTGAAGGATTTGTGGCCATTTAAGGATACCAGAAGTGCAGAAAATGGCCTTTGTTAAGAAATAAATTTATTACTGTAATGCATTTCTATAAGTTTCATGTAAAGCAAATTTCTATGAATTGTCTTCATTTGATATAGTGAAACCTTGAAGAATCCCCAGTAAACAGATTGCAGCACAAAATTAATATATAACATTTTCATCTGCATGATTTGGGATATTTATAAGTTGATTTTTTTTTGAGTGCTCTTCACTATGGAAACATCATTACTTACGTTTGGTTGGATCGCAGTGAGACCACTAATTTTTTGGGATTTCAGTAAAATCTAAGAGCTCTGTGAATATAAAGTCTTTTTTTGCTTTCTTTCATCATGGAGTAGACAATAACTCAGAAATTTTTACCGATTTAATCATTGGGAAAAACCTGTCTTTATGCAAACTCATTCTAAATTCTTCTTTGTTCTCATTTATGGTGTTAATCGAAGCACATGACTATTAGTGCATTATCATTGGTAATAAACGGTTTATTCTCCATTTTAAGAAATAAATTAGTCAACAACTAGTGGAATGGACATTCCTCTCCATTTTGTTGACAGGTTGATGGACTTTCTTGCTCTTTAAGTTGGTTAGGTTGGTAGTATTGTAGCTGAAACTTGGTGTTACTGGGGAAAAAAATCCCAACGTTAAAGAAATATAATCACCGACAGGGATATGGCTTGAAGACAAGGAAACAATGGGCGGCACGGTGGCACAGTGGTTAGCACTGCTGCCTCATAGCGCCAGAGACCCGGGTTCAATTCCCGCCTCAGGTGATTCTGTGTGAAGTTTGCACGTTCTCCCCGTGTCAGCGTGGGTTTCCTCCAGGTGCTCTGGTTTCCTCCCACAACCCAAAAAAAATTGTGCAGGTTAGGTGAATTGGCTATGCTAAATTGCCCGTAGTGTTAGATGAAGGGGTAAATATAGGCGAGTGGGTCTGGGTGGGTTGTGCTTCGGCGGGTCAGTGTGGACTTGTTGGGCCGAAGGTCCTGTTTCCAAATTGTGTAATCTAATCTATAAAGTTGAGTTCCAGATTAGTCTTGATGAAACAGATTTGAGAAGCTGATTAGCCTAATCAACTCTGATGTTGCACTGCTTTTCATTTTGAATTAAAGATGAGAGACTCTCTTGCATGATCAAGGAATCCTGGACAGTGAGAGCAGTGGAAGACAGTAGCTCTGAGCATAAAAATGTGTTGCTGGAAAAGTGCAGCAGGTCAGGCAGCATTGAAGGAGAATCGACGTTTCGGGCATAAGCCCTTCTTCAACCTCCTTCTCCTTTGATGCTGGCAGCTTTTGTGGAGAGAAATCAGAGTTAATGTTTTGGGTCAAACGTTAATTCTGATTTCTCTCCACCAATGCTGTCAGACCTGCTGAGCTTTTCCAGCGATTTCTTTTCTTGTTTCTGATTGCCAGTATGTGTATTTATTTCAGTTTTTATTGACAAGAATGGTAGCTGGACTTCAGGGGTTAAGTTGTGAGGAGTGATTATACCAAGTAGGTTTGTTTCTCTAGAATTTAGAAGGTTAAGGGGTGATCCGATTAAAGTCTCCAAAATATTAACAGTAAAAGGTAGGGTAGATAATTTATTTACACTGGTTGGGGATTCTAGAACTAGGGGGCATTGTCTGAGAATTAGGGCCAGATCATTCACAAGAGATATTGGAAAGCACTTCTACACACAAAGGGTGGTAGATGTTTGGAACTCTCTTCCACAAATGGCAGTGGATGCAGGATCAATTCTTAATTTTAGATCTGAGATTGATAAATATTTAAGCATATGGGCCAAAGGCTGCAGATCAGCCATAATCTCACTGGGTTGTACAATAGGGTCAAGAGGCTCAATGGCTTACTCCTATTCCTAATCTCATATGGATGTATGGTTGAAGATTGTAACTAAGCAACATTGCCCCTCAGAGAAGCCTTTATTGGCAAACCCCTCATGAATGCCCTAAAGATAAAGAAATACAGTAGTTACATTATTCATAAGAAATAAGAGCAGGAGCAGGTTGTTGTCCCACGGATCTGCTCTGCCATTCAATAAGATCATGGCTGCTCCAATATTCCTCACGTCCACTTTCCTGCCCTATCCCCATGATCCTTGATTCCCTACCCACCATTCATTGCAGTTCGGAAAAGCTCAGCAGGTCTGGCAGCACCTACTGCATTCTGAGGAAGGGTCAGTGGACCCAAAACATTAACTGATTTCTCTCCACAGATGCTGCCAGATCTGCTGAACTTTTCCGGTAACTTCTGTTTTTGTTTCTGATTTACAGTATCCACAGTTCTTGCAGTTTTTATTCTTTATAGTTCAGTGAGAAAAACAAAGATTGCAAGTAAATTCTTGTGTAAACTAAATTTTTTTAATCTGTGGTAATAGATTGTACAAGTGCTTTCAGTAAATAATTATAAAAATCTATTTAAATATATATCCTTTTAGCTTTACTCAGTCATAAAGCTGTAGATTACTGAATCCCAGGCCACATGATAAACAGGTAATCATTTATATACAGCACAAAAATATTTTTTAAATTCAGTAGAGAATATTACATTGCACCATGTCACAGATTTTTGATTGTTTTTACAAAGATATTAACTGAAGAAAAAGTTTTTTAAAAATATATTTAACACATATTTCAATACTTAAACAAAATCTGGTGCTTTAAAGTGTTGTTGAACTAAACTCAGCCTTATAACATTGTAACTTTTTAACCCTCGGGGATTCCCTTGCCTTCTTTAATGAAGTGTATTGTATTCCTGATTCATACTCTCATCAGCTAAATTGTTACTGAGAGTTTTGCTTCTCACCAGTACATTTAGAACTGCATACAATTCTAATCTTCAAGCTGACCAACTAAGTTTCTTTGGTGGGGAGGGGGTGGAATGTGGGAAATTGAAGGTGAAGAGAGTAGGGAGGACCAAGCAGGAGAAAGAGGAAGATTAAAGTAGAATAAGGAGAAGAAGGAAGTAGAATGAGTGGAGATAGGAAGCATAAGAACAAAGGGAGGGAGCAGAAAGAGGATGCAACTTAGAAACAGGTTGTGATTATGAACTTAAGAAGTGCTATTCTTACTTCATTCCAGAGTTGAGCATTATTTCAACCAGAAAAATCTCAAAGATTATTGCTGAGTTTGTGCACAGCACATTAAAGTGAAATCAACAATTAAGTGGTTACATTGGTCTTGCTGCTCTTGTGAATCTTCCCGTCCCATTTAAAAATCTGATCAAGGATTATGTAATGCACTGATCCTTTTTCAGCACTGTCACTGAAGATTTTGATCGACTTGGACTGACTTCTTTTGACGCAACGTACTTGGATGTAATCTTCAATTTCATGTATCTGAGATTATCAAGTGCAAAATTGAATACAATTACCTGCAAATGTAGAAAAAAAGTTAGCAATCGCTTTTAAACAATTAGTTACAAAACAAAACAAAATAGTGAAGAAATATTTTTAATATAGCCAATAATTTTCTGTCCATTACCTCCAAGCATCTTTTTAATTTCCCCCACTGTGAATTGAAAAGTACTGTCAAATTCTGGGCTTCACCCCTTAAGAAAGACATTAGTGTCTCAGACAAGGGAGAAGAAAATCACAAGACACCTTGAGTAATTAAGGAGAAACTTCTCATTAGCAGAAAGCTCCATATCAAGAGAATGGAGATTTCAAATCTTTGTCTAAGAGTCGAGGGTGAGTTGAAAATATCTTATTTTATGCAGCAGCTTATAACCAGCAATGCACTGTCTGAAATGATGGTGGTTGCAGATGGAGTTGTAATTTTTGAAAACAAAACAGTGGTAGAAGTTACTGGGGAAAGAGCAGGAAACTGAGTAGCTGAATGGCTCTTTCGAAAAATAGGCACAGACACCTGAAGTACAGAAGAACCTGGATGTTTGTCTAAATGAATTACAAAAAATAAGCATGCAGGTACAACAAATAATTAGGACAACAAATGGTGGGTTGCTCTTAAATACAAGGCAGAAGAAGCAAGGAGACCTTGCCATAACTCTATAGCGTATTGGTGAGACCACAGCTATGTGCTATGTACAATTTTGGCCCTTTTGAAGGGATTTAATTGCACTGGATGCATTTCAGAGAATGGGGTTGAAGCGACTGTCTAATTAGGAAAGACTGAGCAGGTTAGGCTTATAAATGTCTAGAAAATTGACAGCTGATCCAACATACAAAATTCTGAGCGGGCTGGAAGGGTAGGTGCTGAGAGGATGTTTCCTCTCATGCGGGGTAATAGAATTTGGGGGCACAGTTTCAAACATGGAGCCGCCTATTTAAGATGCTATTTGGGAAGACCTCAAATCATCTAGTCTAATAAAGCATCTTAACTAGGATCTTACTATCGCCTCAATTGAGTGATTTAGCTATTCTGTTCAAAAACTGCTTCAATGAATGACTCCATTTCTTTCTTTCTTACTACAGCTGGTGCTCTTCACAAATGCAAAGCAGTAAACAAAAACTAAGCAATGGATAACTACTTTTATTGCAAACAATTCCATTGGAAAGATTATAGTACTGTACCACCTTCATGCTTCACAAGCAAAATCCACTACTACCACTGGATTGCAGCGTCCACTAATAGACTTTGTTTCAAATCCTTGCAAGCTTTCCCAAAAAATTACCAAGTTGCAAACTCCCTACATGGCTAACAGTGAAGTCACAGGAGGGAGGAAAAATTATATCTGACGGCTACCTTTTCAAACACCAGATAATCAATCAATCTTTGTATTACAAATTAGCAAAAGCAAGGAACCAATTTACCTTATCAAGGGCAATCAGGAATGGGAAATAAATGCCAGCACTGCTAGTAACATTGTTATCCCATGAATGCAGATGGATATGGCACAGATTGCTTCTGTAATAGCTCCCCAAAAATTGTTCTGGCTGCTGTATATACCAATGACTTTTTAAAATGTTTATTGTGAGTTATACATTAAACAGGAAAGAATGTAACTAAGCTCTATAGTCCGAAATCAGGTAAGTGTGCAGATACACAGAAAATTATAGCACCAAAATAGTACTTTTCTGCAAAGAGGTCAAACTATTCATTAGCTCAGCTACAGAAAATCTGTAATGTAGAGGTATTAGTGGCCGGCACGGTGGTACAGTGGTTAGCACTGCTGCCTCACAGCGCCCGAGACCCAGGTTCAATTCCCGCCTCAGGCGACTGACTGTGTGGAGTTTGCACATTCTCCCCGTGTCTGTGTGGGTTTCCTCCGGGTGCTCCGGTTTCCTCCCACAGTCCAAAGATGTGCAGGTCAGGTGAATTGGCCATGCTAAATTGCCCGTTAGGTAAGGGGTAAATGTAGGGGTATGGGTGGGTTTCACATTATAATTTCTCAATATTCTCCAGATTTAACGCTTCTGCTTATCAATTCAAAGGTAAGAAATATTTGCATTATTTAGAATGGGAAGGAGGGATTTGTGCAATACCTGGTAGCTCACCATGACAGAGTGTGATTCAGCTCTGGGACAAGTGGTCAGTGTAAAGAGTGTTGTCATGGATATATAAAGAGCAGTTCATGTCCACTCATATGTGTATCCCATTCTCACAAAAGGTTGACAATGTGCAGGAATTAAAATTTTCAAGACTGAGGTCAATATACTTTGGATAGGTAATGCAGGCCAATGGAGTTGACGCATAGAAAGTCCATTATCCATCCTGAATGATAGAACAACTTTGATGGACTGAGTGCTCTGATCTCATTCCGAAATGTTTCATCAGTTAGGGGGACAGGGGCGTTCAAGAGAGAAACAGATAGAGAACATACTGAGAAAATGCCACGCGTTAGTTAATATCATTAGTTTGCATACAAGGTAAAGAGATGTGAAAAGTGTCCGTTAGGAAGATGATGCCTCAGCAAGTGATTAGGCCCAGGAAAGCTAATAGAATGTCATCACATATAGCAAGGGGAATGAAATACAAAGATAGGGAGGTTACACTTCAGTTAGATATGGAAATAATGAAGCCACATCTGGAGTACTGTGCACAGTATTGTTTACTATATTTAAACAAGGATGTAAATGCATGAAAGGCAGTTCAGAAGTTTGCCAGACTTATACCTGAAATAAGAGGTTGTCTCTGAGGAAAGACTGCATAGCAAGGCTTGTGGGAAGACAATGGTCTTGTGGTATTATCACTGGATTGTTAATCCAGAAACCCACAATGTTCTGGGGACTAGAGTTTGAATCTCACCATGGCAGACGGTGGAATTTGAATTCAATAATTACCTGAAATTAAGAATCTTATGATGCCATGAATCCATTATCGATTGTCATCAAGAACCCATCTGGTTCACTAATGCCCTTTTAGGGAGTAAAGCTGCCATCCTTACCTGGTCTGGCCTATATGACTCTAGACCTGCAGCAAAGCACAGAGGAATCTCGATTATCCGAAAGCCTCAGGCAGGGAGTATTTTGTTCAGACAATCAAATGCTAGATAACACAGTTTAGCCAAAAATTGGGACCTTGCAATCTTGTCTGGATAATCCAAAATTCGGATAACTGAACGCCGGATAATCAAGGTTCCTCTGTGTTGACTCTTTACAATTAGGGATAAGCAATAAATGCTAGACTAACCTGCGATGCCCTCATCCCATGAATCAGAATATTTATTGATATTTTTGCAAGGTTTATTGAAGGTTTGTAGCTCAGGTTGAGGTTTAGGGTGTAAGTTTGCTCACTGAGCTGTAGGTTTGATATCCAGACGTTTCATTACCTGGCTAGGTAACATCATCAGTGGCGACCTCCAAGTGAAGTGAAGCTGTTATCTCCTGCTGTCTATTTATATGTTTGTCCTAGATGGGGTTCCTGGGGTTTGTGGTGATGTCACTTCCTGTTCATTTTCTGAAGGGTTGATAGATGGTATCTAGACCGATGTGTTTATGGCGTTGTGGTTGGAGTGCCAGGCCTCTAGGAATTCTCTGACATGTCTTTGCTTAGCCTGTCCCAGTCGAAATGATGGGTTTTTTTTTCCTGTGTGTCGGGCTACGAGGGAGAGAGGGTCGTGTCTTTTTGTGGCTAGCTGGTGTTCGTGTATCCTGGTGACTAACTTTTTTCCTGTTTGTCCTATGTAGTGTTTGTGGCAGTCCTTGCATGGAATTTTGTAGACGACGTTGGTTTTGTCCATGGGATGTACTGGGTCTTTTAAGTTTGTTAGTTTTTGTTTGAGAGTGTTGGTGGGTTTGTGTGCTACTAGGATTAGCCACCACTTCTGCTTCAGTTTCACTATCATGGTATTCTAACAGATGAAAGGCTTAACAGACAATCAATTTTTCAATGTATAATTTCAGTTACATCAGACTGTAAATATTTGCTATAAATTCTGTTAGGATTGAGCCCTCCACTACCACCTGATGAAGGAGTGACGCTCCGAAAGCTAGTATGCTTCCAATTAAACCTGTTGGACTATAACCTGGTGTTGTGTGATTTTTAACTTTGTCACGCACTAGATATACTGGAATTAACCAGCATTCTTTGCATCCATGCTACCTTTAAAAGCCTGATGTGCACAAGCAATGTCGGTGCTGAGCTGACCTACACAGTTCCTGCTATAATCCCTGGGCACGGCAGAGAGAGGAAACTGTCACCTTGTTTCCAGGCAGGTCCTGGAAATTCTGCTGGACAATGTAGTGTACAGGATCAGCAAAGGTGGCTGTGATACCAGACCATGCCAGCCTGTTGAGGTTGCTCTGTATTAAAGCAGTTTCAGCAATCCAGCATTGTAGGTCAATGAGGAGGTCAATGACCTTTTCCACTCTGCCAGCAAAACTCCAACCACCACCTCTTCACCACCTCACACTCACTATTTCTGCTTTTGTACACACCTCCAACCAAAGCTCATGGTTTACTACTCTTAATATCACATGCAACATCTTCCCTCACATTCTGTCACTCACCCCAACTCCTTCCACTACTACTGCATGTCCTCTGCACTGCCTGATCCCACCTCCCAACTGCGCCAAAAGTAACAGCTGTGACAACTCTTGTAGTATCTGCCTTGCCAATTCTAGGAGGGAAACAGCCCAAACAGGGCTGAAATAGCCAATAAGGATGGTGACCTGACACACATTTAACTCCACACACCTTATGTGGAGACCATCCTGACTATGAGCACTCCAAGCAGCTGACTGTATCAAAGCTCCTGACTCTAAAGCTGCTCCTAACTTACTGTGCTGGGACCTCCTGACGAAGCTATCCCTTGACTTGAATAAAACTTGCTGACAGCTATGAGAAGCTTCCTTCCTTTGTGTCTAACTAAATGACAAGATAAAACAGAAGTAAAAGGAGTCCAACACCTCTCGTTGAGGGTGTAATGCACAGAGAGTCAAGGCAAGACAAGGATGCTGTGAGCATCCTGGTCGGGTCCATCAGTTTTGTGTGTGGATGCACGCATGCATGCATGTGAGCATCCTGGACCTGTATCCTTATTATAACATTACAATAATAGTTGCTGGTGCTGCATTGAAAAGCAGAAGCATTCTATAAGTGGATCAGAGATGACTCATGAGGGTTCTGAGGCTGGCACGTCAGATACCAAAGTCTGTGGATAAGAGGTATGTGTGCCCAGTGCCCACAGAGCATACAGAAATGGTGGTGTCCAATGAACAACACTGCGGTCCTTCATGAACAAGCAGGCAACTGAAGTCGCTTGGTAACTGCTATAACTTCCATGTTGATTTCCATGTGAAACTCAAAAAGGTTAGTATATAGGCACAGCGTATAATGATGATGAATGAATGAATGCTCTCCTTTAATGAGAGAAGAACTAAACAAAATGTTTTACTTCAGTTATACGGAGCACTGGTAAGACTATATATATCAAATGCAGTGTGTAATTTTGGTCTCCTTATTTAAAAAAAAACACTACTGAATTAGTTTTTATCATCACGTGTACTCAAGTACAGGGAAACAGGGGTACAGTAAGAAGTGTACGATGTCACTATTCCCAGCACCATCTTAGGAACAAAGGAACCTAGATACAAAGTCTTAGGCAAAGTATAAAATAAAGAGAGAAGTTAAAAGTTCACCATTTGGTCCTTCTTAAATGGGTCTGGATCACCATGACATAGGGACCAAGACCAGCAGGCAGCAGTCGGCCAGCCTAGAGTCCCTTTGTCATGTTGCTCTACCAACGCTGCTGTCACCACACCAGTCCATGTTAGAGGCAGTTCAGAGGAGGTTTATAAGTTTGATAGTTGGACTAAGTGCATTGTCTTATAAAATAAGTTGGACGGGCGAGATTTCTTTTAACTGGAATTTAAAACAACGAGGGATGATTTAATTGAAGGTTATCACATTCTGACTGGTCTTGACAAGGTAGATGCAGAAAGTTAAAAATCTCACAACACCCGGTTATAGTCCAACAGGTTTATTTGGAAGCACTGGCTTTCGGAGCACTGCTCCTTCATCAGGTCGTTGTGAGTCCTCGTGACTCAGTTTAAAACTATGCAGCACTGTTTTAAAATTAGGGGTCACTCTTAAGACAGTGAAGAATGGACTTTTTTTCTCTGAGGGTTGTGTGACTCTGAAACTCTCTGCCTCAGAAGATGGTGGATAAGAGGTATGCATACATTTTAAGGCAGAGATAGATAACGTCTAGCAAGGCAAGGGAATCAGACATTCTCAGGTAGCTGAGAACGTGGAATTCGAAACAAACAGATCAGCTATGATGTTATTGAATGGCTGTGCAGATTTCAAGCCAAATGATCTATTTCTGCTTCTATTTCAAATGTGCTTAGGTATTCTCATAAAAGATGTGCCTCTTCACCTGGGCAGCAGAGTGGCTCAGTGGTTAGCACTGCTGCCTCACAGCAGCAGGGACCCAGGTTCGATTTCAGCCTTGGGTGACTGTCTGGGTGGAGTTTACACATTCTTCCCGTGTCTGCATGGGTTTCCGTCGGGTGCTCCGGTTTCCGCCCAGAATCCAAAGGTGTGCAGGTTAGGTAAATTGGCCATGCTAAATTGCCCATAGTGTTCAGTGGCGTGTAAGTTAGGTGCATTAGTCAAGGGTAAATATGTAAGGTAGGGGAATAGGTCCATGTGGGTTACTCTTCGGACGGTTGGTGTGGACTTGTTGGGCCGAAGGTTCTGTTTCCACACTGTAGGGATTCTAATTCTAAATTCACTTTTGGAAATTCTACGTTTTAGGTGAATCTGCAAATGTCTTTCTTGGAAAGACCCTGGCCAAATGTAGCACAACTGGATGGTATGCAAAGTAACCTCTACAATGGCCTAACAATGTGACTTCATCTGTTGCATCTGAAAGATATTTTGATTTTAGATTTTAGGGAAGGTTAGTTAAAACATGAAAATTCAAATCAAAGGAACTATAAAAACATTTTTTTTAAACTACTGAACAAAAGTTTGAAGGTTAAATATTATACATTGCTGTCTAAGGGGTAGAAGCTTGAGACAAACATGGCATATTTTCCAGGAGACACGATATGGAGCCGCTAATCTCTATAATATTGGCTGTGTATTGTTAATTTAAGAGCTCTCTCCCTGTCCCACAGATCCTTTCACTCACCTTTAACACTCTCCCTCCAGCCGTTTACCTGCTCTCCGTCTGTTAATCAAGAATTGTTGATGTGACATTTGTCACCTTAACTTCTTTGCCTCCCTTACCCTTTCTGACCTATCTCCTTCAGAACTGAATGCACTCTAAGCTTTGATATCCAACTCTGACTTTATAAACAATTGAATTGAATTTATTGTCAGGTGTACCGAGGCACAGTGAAAACCTTTGTCTTGTGAGCAATACAGGCAGGTCACAGAGTTAAGTAGCATAGATAGTAAATAATAGGTAAACAGCAGCAAAAACAAAAACACAGGTACAGGTGAATGTTAAGAGTTTGAGTGTCCATTCAGTATTCTAACAGTAGGACAGAAACTGACGCAAAACCGGCTGGTGAGAGTGTTCAGGCTTCTGTACCTTCTCCCCGATGGTAGAGGTTGTAGAAAAACATTGCCAGGGTGGGATGGATCTTTGACAATGCTGGCAGCCTTTCCTTCAGAGTGGGCCTGCTAGATTGATTCTATAGATGGGAGGTTGGCCTTTTTGATTACCCGGACCGAGTTCACCACTCTCTGTAACCACCTCCAATTTTGAATGGTACAGTTGCCATATCAGTTAGTGATACATTCGATCAGATTGCTCTCGATAGTGCACCTATAAGGGTTGGCAAGGGTATTCGCCGTCATGCCAAATTTCCTCAGCTACCTGAGGGAGAGGAGATGTTGTTGGGCCTTTGTAACCAGTGTGTCCACATGAAGAGTTCAAGAAAACTTGTTGTGAATGACCACTCCCAGGAGCTTGACACTCTCCACTCGTTCCACCTCTGCGCTGTTAATGGGTAGGGGGGGATGGGTAACATCCCACCAAATGTCAATAATGAGTTGTTTGGTTTTGCCAGCATTAAGAGCTAGGTTGTTCTCAGTGGACCATTTTTCCAGGTCTTCCACCTCCCGTCTGTTTCATTGCCATCTGGGATTCGACTGACTATAGTGGTGTCATCAGTGAACTTGTAAATGGCATTAGTCTGGTATTTGGCAATGCTGTCATGGGTATATAGAGATTGCACATTTTGCTGATTGTACAAGCTAGCCGACAAGGGGGGGTTGGTGCTATTGTTGTCTGGTGTCCTGACCTCTACTTTGAAAAGGCTGAGCATCAGCTCTCAGATACTTCTTCCCATCTCCCCTGGACCATGAACCTACCACGGAACATTAGGCCATTGTGTCCACAACAGTCACTTATCTCAATTCATCTAGTGATCTCCCCGCTGTGTAGGGTTGAGGGCCTATCAGCTTGCTCCTGCCACCAAGCTGATAGGCTGTGTAGGGTTGAGGGCCTACTTCTGCCTCCTTCCCAAAATTCACAAACAGGATTGCCTGGACAGACCCATTGTTCTTGCCTGCTCCTGCCCCATAGAACACATCTCTTACTACCTCAACTCATTTTTTTCTCCCCTTATCCAGTTCCTTCCCACTTACATCTGTGAATCCTCTGATGTTTTACGTCAGTTTCAGATTTTCCAGTTTGCAGGCTCTAACTGTCTCCTCTTTCCCATGGCCATGCAATCCCTTTCCACATCCATCCACCATCAGGATGGTCTAAGGGCTCTCTGCTTCTTCCTGCAAAAAGGTTCACGTCCCCATCCTTCACCACCCTCCTCTGCCTCACTTTGAACAACCCCTCCTTTAAATCCCCCCACTTTCTTCAGCGACCAGCATAGGCCCCAGTAATGCCTGTCTCTTTGAGAGGTACGCGGCACATCTCTTGTTCCAGTCCTGTTCTGGTGCCGAACTACAACTCTTTCTCCAGTATATTGTTGAAATTGTGGTTTTTTCCTTTCTTGTCTAGAATTGTAAAAGTTTATCAATTTCGCTACCAATTTCCACCCCTCACCTAGCTCTGACTCCTCCCTTTCCCTTCATCCACATCTGTTTCTATTTCTGCGGCTAAGCTGGCCACCAATATCCACTACAAACCCACAGACGCCCACAGTTACTTTGACTACACATGCTCACACCATGCATCCTGTAAAGGTGCTGTTCCACTCTCCCAGTTCCTCTGTCTACATCACATCTGTTCTGATGATGCCAACTTTGATTACAGGTACTCCAAAATGTCCACTTTCTTCCACAACCAAAGATTCCCCTGCACGTCGTTGACAGGGCCCTCACTTGTGTCTGACCCATCTCCCACACTTCAGCCCTTCTCTTTCCTTCCATATCAGCGATAGGGTCCCCCTCGCCCTCACCTACCATTCTCCCAGCATCAATATCCAGAGGATCATTTGCCGCCATTTCCACTATCTCCAGCGGGGTGCCACCACCAGACACACATTCCCCTCACCTCCCTGGTTAGCTTTCTTCAGGGAACATTGCCTCTGAGACACCTTGGTCCATTCCTTCTCCTCCTCTCCCCACATCCCCACTACACCTTCCCATGCAATCACAGGATGTAACACCTGCCCATTTACTTTCTCCCTCCTCAGTATCCAAGGCTCTAGACACATCTTCCAGATGAAGCGGTGCTTTACCTGTACTTCATTCAATTTAAAAATGACACAACAGCAGGTTATAGTCCAACAGGTTTTATTTGGAAGCGCTAGCTTTCAGTGCACTCCTCCTTCATCAGGTAGCTACCCAATGAAGGAGCAGCGCTCCAAAAGCTAGTACTTCCAAATAAACCTGTTGGACTATAACTTGGTGTCGTGTGATTTTTAACTTTGCCCATCCCAGTCCAACACCGGCACCTCCACATCAGCATTCAATTTAGTCAACTGCATTTGCTGCTCGCAATGGTGTCTCCTCTACACTAGGAAGACAAAGTGCAGATTTGGCAACCATTTTGCAGGATACCTAAGTTTTGTTTGCAAAAATGACTTTAGTTTTGGTTGTCTGGCATTTCAATACATCGCTGTGTTCCCAGGTCAACATCTCTGTCTCGGGCTTGATGGAGTGCTCCAGTGAAGCTCAGCACCAGTTGAAAGAACAGCCTTCTGGACTCAGTCAGAGTTATACAGCAGAGAAACATACCCTTCGATCCAAAGTGCCCATGACGACCAGACATCTTAAACTGATCTAGTTCCATTTGCCAACATTTGGCTCATGTCTCTCTAAACCCTTTATGATCATGTATCCAATCAGATGCTTTTTAAATGTTGTAACTGTACCCATCCCCACCATCTCCTTTGGCAGCTTGTTCCATACACACACCACCCTCTGCATAAAAAAAGTCACCCCTAAGGTCCCTCTCACCTTAAACCTATTCCCTTTAGTTTTGGATTCCCCTACTCTGGAGAAAGACCTTGGCTATACACCTATCCATTCCCCTCATGATTTTACAAACCTCTAAGTTCACCCTCAGTCTCCAACACTCCAGGGAAAAAAGCCCCAACTTATTCAGAATCTCCCTATAGCTCAAATCATCCAATCCCAACAACATCCTTGTGAATATTTTCTAAACCCTTTCAGGTTTAACAACATCAAGCTCAATAATCGTCATGCAGGAAAATGTCCTCCCATGTCCTTATCCCAACCTTCACACACCAGGCCTTGTCATCACATGGGCTGCTACCATAAACAACCCATTTTCATTCACTAATGGTCCCCATTACTGACAATTTATTCTCCTGGGCTGACCTTTACCCATTCCTTTGTCTGCCCAATTGTTCTTCTCTCTCTCCCCCTGGGTTCCAACTCATTTATGCCTTCCCCTCTCCCACCCAATCCCTTCTTTAACATATATACCAATTATTACCTAGCTACAATCTGTTCTGAGGGAGGATCACTGGACCCAAAATGTTACCTCTGCTTTCTCTCCAAAGATGCTTCCAGACCTGCTAGATTTTTCCAGCAATTTGTTTTTGTTTCTGATTTCCAGCATCCTCATGATTTATTGTTAAGTTACTCTGCTGTGAACATGCAAAAAGAATTAACTTAATTCAAGCTGAATTCACAGCAGGACACAGACTTATAATCATATGACTAAAAAGGAGTTTGCAAGACTATTCCAAAAAATTAAGAGCAAGATGATAGAAACAAACATACCACATAATTTTCCTTTGCCAAGTCAAATATATATTTTTAAGCTCCGATCTCCAGCTGTGCAGTCCTCACTTTCTCCTATATATTTTTGCTGCCCATTTGTACATAGTCCATTGAGAATTAGGATTCGTTGTTTCAGTTTAGAAAAATTGTTATTTTGCTGCTAATTAAAAATGCTCATTGCTTTTCAGATATTCTATGGCACCACTTAAATGGTCTTTAACTCCTGCTGAACAGTAATTTGCACAAATCAACATAATGAATAAATGCACTTTAAGCCTTCTACTTCCAGCAGCTCTTAACCAGTAAACTCTATACTGGCAGAAAGTGAAATGATGAGGGCTTATTAGAACTCCAGTAGTGAGGTCATTTTTATACTTAGTTTCTCACTTAATGGTTGAACACCATCATCTTGTTGATAGAATATTTAAGTAATGAATGCACTATTTAGGAATAAATATTTACTGATTTTACAATGGAATAAAGTTATCATAAACACCCATATCTCTAAATCTTAAACATAATATCAAGGATTAAATTGGTTAAATATTGTCCATAATTTTGCTTAATGCTGTGTCCAAAGAAACAGATTTATGTCTGACTGTAACAGTTAAATGAAATCAAATCAGTATACAGTCATAGTCATAGAGATGTACAGCATGGAAACAGACCCTTCGGTCCAACCCGTCCATACCGACCAGATATCCCAACCCAAACTAGTCCCACCTGCCAGCACCTGGCCCATATCCCTCCAAACCCTTCCTATTCATATACCCATCCAAATGCCTCTTAAATGTTGCAATTGTACCAGCCTCCACCACTACCTCTGGCAGCTCATTCCATACACGTACCACCCTCTGCGTGAAAAAGTTGCCCCTGAGGTCTTTTTTATATCTTTCCCCTCTCACTCTAAACCCATGCCCTCTAGTTCTGGACTCCCCCACCCCAGGGAAACGACTTTGTCTATTTATCCTATCTATGCCCCTCAATTTTGTAAGGTCACCCCTCAACTTCCGACACTCCAGGGAAAACAGCCCCAGCCTGTTCAGCCTCTCCCCGTAGCTCAAATCCTCCAACTCTGGCAACATCCTTGTAAATCTTTTCTGAATCCTTTCAAGTTTCACAACATCTTTCTGATAGGAAGGAGACCAGAATTGCACGCAATATTCCAACAGTGGCCTAACCAATGTCCTGTACAGCCACAACATGACCTCCCAACTCCTGTACTCAATACTCTGATCAATAAAGGAAAGCATACCAAACGCCTTCTTCAATATCATATCTACCTGCGACTCCACTTTCAAGGAGCAATGAACCTGCACTCCAAGGTCTCTTTGTTCAGCAACACTCCCTAGGACCTTACCATTAAGTGTATAAGATCTGCTAAGATTTGCTTTCCCAAAATGCAGCACCTCACCTTTATCTGAATTGAACTCCACCTGCCACTTCTCAGCCCATTGGCTCAACTGGTCCAGATCCTGTTGTAATCTGAGGTAACCCTCTTCGCTGTCCACTACACCTCCAATTTTGGTGTCATCTACAAACTTACTAACTGTATCTCTTATGCTCGCATCCAAATCATTTATGTAAATGACAAAAAGTAGAGGACCCAGCACCAATCCTTGAGGCACTCCACTGGTCACAGGCCTCCAGTCTGAAAAACAACCCTATACCAGTTTTTTTTTAATACAATGTATAATGGCTTTTTAAAAAAATATTTGTAACTCCAAGCAAATTGCTGATGTTATACCTGAATAATATGGGCATATCACCTAATGTTATTGGAAGGATATTCCTGGGAATACGTCCAGGGCAGTTATTTGGGTGGAGCTGAGATATAAGAAAGGGATAATCACCTTATTGGGAGTATACTACAGACCCTGCAATAGTCAGCAGGAAATTGAGAAAAAAATTAGTAAGGCGATCTCAGTAATTTGTAAGAATAAAAGGGTGGCTATGGTAGGGGATTTTAGTGTTAACGGCTTAGATGGAGAAGAGTTTATTCAGTGTGCACAAGAACATTTTCTGATTCAGTATTTCGATGCACTTACTAGAGAAGGTGCAAAGTTTGACCTACTCTTGGGAAATAAAGCAGGCCAGGTGACTGAGGTGTCAGTGGGGGAAGAGACCATAATTCTATAAATTTTAAAATAGTGATGAAAAAAGCTAGACCGGATCTAAAAGTTAAAGTTCTAAACTAGAGAAAGGCCAATTTTGACGGTATTAGGCAAAAAATTTCACAACATGATTGCAGGCAGATGTTTGCAGGTAAAGAGATGGTTGGAAAATGACAAACCTTTTAAAAAAAATTAGATAACGAGAATCCAGAGATAGCACGTTCCAGTTAGGGTGAAGGGCAAGGCCAGCAGGTGTAGGGAATGCTGGATGACCAGAGAAATTGAGGTTTTGGTCAAGAATAAAGAGGAAGCATTTGTCAGGTATAGACAGCAGAAATCAAGTGATTCAAGCAGCAGGAGTATACTTGAGAGAAATCAGAAGGGCCAAAAGGGGACATGAGATAGCTTTGGCAAATAGGGTTAAGGAGAATCCAAAGAGATTCTACAGATTCATTAAGGACAAAAGGGTAACTAGGGAGAGAATAGGGCCCCTTAAACAAGGCCACATATGTGTGGAGGAGAAAGTGAGGTCTGCAGATGCTGGAGATCAAAGTTGAAACTTTATTGCTGGAACAGCACAGCAGGTCAGGCAGCATCCAGGGAACAGGAGATTCGACGTTTCGGGCACAGGCCCTTCTTCAGGAATCCTGAAGAAGGGCCTGTGCCCGAAACGTCGAATCTCCTGTTCCCTGGATGCTGCCTGACCTGCTGTGCTGTTCCAGCAATAAAGTTTCACATATGTGTGGAACCACAGGAGATGGGGGAAGATACCAAATGATTATTTTGCATCAGTGGGTGAAAGTGAGGACTGCAGATGCTGGAGAATCAGAGTCAAAATGTGTGGCACTGGAAAAGCACAGCAGGTCAGGCAGCATCCGAGGGGCAGGAGGTCGACTTTTTGGGCATAAGCCCTTCATCAGGAATTCCTGAAGAAGGGCTTATGCATGAAATGTCAACTCTCCTGTTCCTCAGATGCTGCTTGACCTGCTGTGCTTTTCCAGCACCACATATTTTGCATCAGTGTTTATTGTGGTAATGGATATGGAAATAGAGAACATGGGGAAATAAATAGCGACATCTTGGAAAATTCTTGACACAATATGTGGATAGTCCAACCAGAAAAAGGGTTATACTGGACCTAGTTTTCGGAAATGAGTCTGGCCAGGTGAGTCAAGTTTCAGTGGGGGAGCATTTCGGGAGTAGTGACCATAATACTATGAGTTTGAAGATACTCATGGATAGGGATAACAGCAGTCCTCGGGTGAAGGTGTTCAATTGTGAGATTGCGAACTACAACAATATTAGGGAGGAACTGGAGAATGTTGATTCGAGCTGGCTGTTTCGGGGTAAATCTACATTGGACATGTGGGAGTATTTGTATTGGCAGTTGACAAGAGTTCAGTCTTGTGAGAATGAAGGATGGGCTTGGCAACTTAAGTGAACCATGGATGTCCAGGGATGTTACGATCTAGGTCAAAAAGAAAAAGGAAGCATACATAAGATCTAGGATGATGGGAACTGATGAAGCCCTTGTAGTATATAAGGGAAGTAGGAAATAACTTAAACAAGGAATTAGAAAGGCCACAAGGGGTCATGAAACATCGTTAAACAGGATCAAGGAGAATCCCAAGGCTTTTTATACATATGTAAAAAGCAAGAGAGTAGCCAGAGAAAGAGTTGGCCCACTCAAGGACAAAGGAGGGAATCTGTGTGTGGAGCCAGAAGAGGTAGATTAGGTCCTAAACGAATACTTTGTCGGTATTCACCAAAGAGAAGGAATTGGTGGAAGATGATCTCAGGGAATGTTGAGTTTCTAAGCCAAGTTGCCATTAAAAAGGAAGAGGTGTTGTGCATCTTAAAAAGTATTAAGGTAGATACATCCCTAGGTACTGATGGGATCTATTCAAGAATATTGCGGGAGGTAGGAGAACAAACTGCTGGAGCATTGACAGATATCTTTGTAACCTCTTTGGCCACATGCGAGGTTCCAGAGGACTGGGGAATAGCAATGCTGTCCCATTGTTTAAGGAGGGTAACAAGGAAAATCCTGGAAATTAAAGGCCTGAGAGTCTGATGTCAGTGGTATGGAAATTATTGGAAAAGATTCTCATGGGCATGATCTATACACACTTAAAAGCAAATAGAGTTATTAGTGATAGACAGCATGGCTTTGTGGGGGAGATCATGCCTTACTAATTAGATCAAGCTTTTTGAGGCGATAACAAAGATGATTGATGAGAGAAAACTGGTTGACATTGTCTACATGGATTCTAGTATAGCCTTTGACAAGGTCCCTCACGGCAGACTGGTACAAAACGTGAAGTCACATCATACCAGGGCTGAGCTGGCAAGATGGATATAGAACTGGCTTAGTTATAGGAGACAGAGAGTAGCAGTAGAAGTATGCTTTTCAGAATGGAGGGTTGTGACTAATGGTATTCCACAGGGATCAGTGCTGGGACCTCTGCTGTTCTTCACTATTCTATCTATCTGTGACTATACTTCCAAAGAACCATGAACCTGCACTCTCTTTGTTCAGCAACACTCCCCAGGACCTTACCATTACGTGTTCAAGTCTTGCTCTGATTTGCCTTTCCAAAATGCAGCACCTCACATTTATCTAATTTAAACTCTATCTGCCAAGTATATATATTACTTACTAAAATGCAAATTATGCATTCCATAATGCATACCAGTCAATTGATTTGGAAGTAGAGTTTTTGTCTAATATTTTCCAGGCTTTATTTGTATAACAAAAAAGGTTGCCAATCCCTGATTGAGGTAGATTTTTTAAGTATAGCATTGACAGAATATTGTGTATTTGGAGATACCACCTTCTGGTTGAGACATTACTATTATCATTACCATCAAGCCAGGAAATCAACCTGGTTACAAACAAACATATGAACAAGGAGCAGAATTAAGCCTCTTCAGCCTGCTCTATCATTCATCAAGTTCATGGCTAATCTGATTGCAATCTAAAATTCTCATTCTTGCATAACCCTCAACCTCTCAACTCTTTCCTTAACAAATATTTATCTATCGCTGCTTTAAAATTAACTAATGACTATGCTTGCAAAGACTCATAACTCAAGAGAAAAAAAATCCCATAATGTGTTTTAAATGGACAATGCTTGATTTTTAAACTGTGATCCCTAGTTTTAAATTCGCCTATTAGAGAAAACCATCCTCTCTGCACCTACCCTGTCAAGTCTCTTCAGGATCTTCAAGGATTCAGTAAAATCATTTTGTAATCTTCTAAACCCAAGAAGACTAAAGCTTGCCTAGCTAATCTTTCCTTCTATCTTTCGCATTCCAGGTATTTACCTGGCAAGCCTTCTATAAACTGCTTCCATCCTTCCTGAAATAAGGTGACCATAGTTCTCCAGAGAGGTCTCAACAGTTCCCCAAATAAATGTACAGTAAGATTATTACTTTTGTATTCTATTCTCCTTGTCATAATGAAAACATTTCAGTTGTTTTCTTGTGTACACTAAACTTTTCTGATTCTTGCAAGAGCATATCCTGAACACTCCATTTCAGAGCTCTGTAATCTCTCATCATTACATAATTGCTGATGATTGCACAATGTCCAACAACATTCATAACTTCTCAGACAAAGAAGCAGTCCGTGTCCAAATGCAAAAAGGTCCGCACAATATGCAGGCTTGGGCTGACAAGTCGCAAGTAATATTTGTGCTACACAAATGCCAAGCTATATTACCAATAAGAGACAATCTAACCACCACTCCTTAACATTCAACAGTGTTACCATCACTGAACCCTCACATCCTGGGAGTTATCATTGATCGTAAACTCAACTGGACACACTATGTAAACACAGTAGCTACAAATTCAGGTCAGAGGTGAGGAATACTGCGGCAAGGTACTCACCTCCTGTATCCTGAAATCCTGTCCACCCTCTATAAGGCACAAGTCAGTAGTGTAAGATGGAATACTCCCCATTTGCCTGGATGAGTGCAGCCCTAACAACACTGAAGAAACTTGACACCATCGAAAACAAAGCCTCCCACTTAATTGGCACTGCATCCACTCTCTCCACCACTGATGCTCAGTGCACACTGCTGCGACCATCTACAAGATGCACTGCAGAAATTCATCAAAGATCCTCAGACCGCATTTTCCAAACCCACAAGCACTTCTATCTAAAAGGACAAGATCAGCAGATATACGGAAACCTTCAAGTTCCCCTCCAAGCCATTCACCATCCTCACTTGGAAATATATCACCATTCTTTCACTGTTGCTAGGTCCAAATCCAGGAATTCCCTCCCCAATGGCATTGTGAGTCAACCCACAGCAGGTGGACTGCAGCGGTTCAAGAAGGCAGCTCACCACTACCTTCTAGGGTAACTAGGGTCAGACAAATACTGGCTAGCCAGCAACGCCCACACCCCACATGATTTTTTTTTAAAAGTAGGTTTTTATTCTTCCTGTCAATACAGACAATATCACAGTTGCTTCATCCTTGTTGACTCACTTAAACAATCCACATCTTTTTTAGCCTTATATCCTCTTTACAATTTATTTTCCTTCCAACCTTTGTGCCATCAGTAAAATTGACAAATGTATCTTCTGTTTCTTCATCCAAGTAATTTATATAAATTTTAAATGTTTGAGCACCAACCCAAAGGCATACCATTTAGTATATCTTGCTAATCTGAAAATGACCCATTCATGCTTATTCTCAGCTTTCTGTTAGCCAGCCAATCTTTTCTCCATGCCAATATATTAACCTCTACACTATGAGCTTTTATTTGCAGTGTGGTATCTTGGGTACAGTTCTGGTTGCTACACCACTAGTAAATGTTTAGATAGGGTACAGAAATGGTTTACCAGGATGTTGCCTGGTGTGGAGGATATTAGCTATGATGAGAGACTGGACAAACTTGATTTGTTTTCACTTGAACATTGGAGACTGTGAGGCAACTAATAGAAGTTTACAAAATTATGACAGGCATGGATAGAATAGATAGTGCCTTTTTCCCTGGATAGAAATGTCAATTACTAGGAGATATAGGTTTAAGATAAGAGGGAAAAGTTTAAAGGAGATGTGAGAGGCTTTTTTTTTTAAAGTAGAGGGTACTAAGTGCCTTCAACGTGCTGCCAGAGGTGGTGGCAGAAGCATTTAAGAGGCATCATGACAGATACTTAAATGGACAGGGAATAGAGGGATACAGAACGCACAGGTTTTTAATGTAGAAAGGTGTCATGTGTTGGTGCAGGCTTGGTGGGCCAAAACATCTGTTCCTGAACCATACTGTTCTTTATTCTTTTAACTAACAGCCAACCTTTCACACTTTCCAACTTCCTTGTCATCCTTTAAGATTCAGGTCCCAATCAACGTCATTGTGCCACGATGACCCTATGATAACTACCAGATTGTATTTATTTCTATTTGCACAGAGTTAATTTGTTTTATTTTGAATGCTGTATGGGTTTAGGTACAGAACCTTTGGTTTTATCCTTTTACTCTTTGTGTAACTTTACTGTATCTTCACAAATATTTCCCCTGCCCCCATTAAGTTTAAAATTCTCTCTGCTTCCACAGTTATGTCATTGGCAGGAACTCAGTCATGGTTCAGGTGGAGACAATCCCTTGGGACAGAAACAAAAAAAGAAATTGCTGGAAAAGCTCAGCAGGCCTGGCAGCATTTGTGAAGAGAAAGAACAGTCAATGTTGCGGGTCCAGTGACCCTTCCACAGAACTGAGCTGAGTTTACCCGGTACAGCTAACAGTATCTAATGACCTGGAACGCACTTCTACCACTGCAGTCTATGAGCCATGCATTCATCTCTCTCATCTGGTTGCTCTCGGCCAATCTTCACATGGCTTAGGTAATAATGCAGAGATTATGATCTTTGAGGTTCTGCAATATCTATTCAGGAATTTTTATATATATTTTCACTAAAATAACCACTAGTTGCATTGCTATATTGAATCTTAGGAAGAAGTGTTAACCACTTATCAGATACACACCAAAAAACTAGCTTCTTCTCATGTAGCAGATTAAGAAACAATCTTAAGGCTGAAAAGGTTCAAGAAAAGCAAAACTACAAAACACATTTCCTTTCTGACCTCCCGCCTTAACTCTGGCAGCGGTTTATACAGTGTAGAGACCAGACTACCAGTGTTTGAATTAACTGGTTGTTCTTTTTATAAAATTTGCAAAATTAAATTTATATGCATTTCTGGTAAGGCAGAAGAGTAGTGATAATGTTACTGGACCTGTAATCCAGAATCTCCACTTTGCAGAAAGAGGTCATTCAGCTAACCTAGTTTTCACCAAACTCCCGAAGAGCATCCTACTCAGATCCACAATCCCCGTAATCCCTAGGCACAATGGGGCAATTTAGCAAGGCCAATCCATATAACCTGTACATCTTTGTGGGAGATGAGTGGAGCACCCAGAGGCAGAAACAGAGAGAATGTACAAACTCCACACACACTCCCAAGGCTGAAATCGAAACTGGGTCACTGGCACTGAGAGGCAGCAATGCTAACCAATGAGCCACTGTGCCGCCCCAATGCTCTGGGAGTAAGTTCCATTGTGGCAGATGGTAAAATTTAAATTAAAAGAAAAAAAATCTGGAATAAAAAGTTAACCAAATGGCAGTCATGTAACCATTGTTGTAAGAACCCATCTAGTTCATTAATGTTCTTTAAAGATAGAAATCTGTTATTTGGTTTGGTCTACATGCCACTCCAGACCCACAGCAAAATTTCCATTTCATACCTCAGCTCTGTCTCATCTTTTTGTGTAAATCCCCTTTTAATCCTTGATCAGCCCCACTCCTATTACAATCCTTTTACTATTGACATGCCTAAAGAACATTTTGGATTTCCTGTTTATGTTAGCTTCCAGTATCTCTTCATATTCTCTCTTAGCTTTCTTTGTTTTTGTTCAGTTCCCTTCTGAGCTTTCTATATTCAGCCTGGCTCGCAATTGATTTGAGAATTAGAACGGAATCTAAAAATAGGTCTAAGCATCCAATACATCCAATATGGAAAATGATCCAGGAGATATACATTTCTTTCTAAATTAATGAGAACTCTAGAAATTCCACTGTATTTTGGAATATAACATTAAAAAATGTTAATGATCCTTACAAAGTAGCTCATTATCATATCCAAGGATTAATTATCAAGCTGATGCACAAATGTAAACAAGAGTAGTGCTGTGTTTTGACAAATCTAAGCATCACAGAGAAAAAAATAAAACAATCTTTATAATAGTCTTCCCTCTATTTTATATGGTTGAATCTTATTTAAATGCTGACAACACCTCAGCTGGAAATCTATTTGAAGTGATATGCCACATTTATTCTCAAGGTAAAAGCTCAAACGTGCCAACTTTTGATGGCGAAATACCTAGAGTAGAAAAGCAAAGTTGTCAGCTTCACAAAGCAACCTTGTTTCTCTCCTTCACTTTTGATTAATCTGAAATTCAATCATTGTTTTCTTTTAGTCACTTAAAGTTGTTGTAAAAGATCCATATTCCATACAAAATGTGAATGGTTTACTATGGTATAATAACCACAACATTCCTCAGAAGGATATCTCATTCAAGTTCCCAGCAACATTAATGTAAGAGAAAATCACTGAAAACACTATCCTTTTACTATTGATATGCCTAAAGAACATTTTGGATTTCCTGTTTATGTTAGCTTCCAGTATCTCTTCATATTCTCTCTTAGCTTTCCTTAGTTAACTGCTATTTGGTTAGCTTTTTATTCCAGATTTTTTTTTCATTGAATTTAAATTTTACCATCTGCCACGATGGAACTTAAACCCAACCCTTAAAAGGCTGGAGGGAAAGTTGGGAGAAATGCACAAGACCAGCAATGAGGAGCTTCCAACCTTCAAGAGGAAGTAGTCCCATTTTCCAAGCAAGTGTTGACTGGTGAGAAGAGATTCTTGCTGGCGAGTGGCCTACTTGCATGTATTAGCATCCTCATTACATCATCTCACCTCATTAATATGCAATTTTATTTTCATACCCACCAGAGTGAAACTCGACAGTGACAATTCCTGGCATTAAAGTCAGAGTGGTATGTCAGTACCCTCGCCTCGCAGCTTACATCTCTAGACCTCTAACAGTCACCAGCATCTAAGGATACACCTCCATGAGAAGCAACTGCACGCAGACTACCCACCTATCAAGCAGAACTTCCAAGGTTCCCTCAGTTTTTTTTTCAAATAACACCAACCATCCAGAATGGCTGCAGAGTGCCAGATCTTGAGCAGGTGCACAACCAGACTTTAAAGATGGCATCACCACCAGGGACCCACACAGGTCCCTGCAATGGAAAGTACATCTACCTGTCGTAAATGTGGGGGAATATGACAAGCAGGGTGCTGTGGAGGCTTGGGGTTAAGGTAACGAGACAGGTTTGGAAAGAAGACTTACTGAGGCTTGTGGTGCAAAACCCTCCAGGAAACTCAAAAATTGGCTGATTTTTCAAGAAAATCAGTCCTATATACCTGTTCTCCCAAAGTAATGATAATGTTTGCTTTATAAAAGATACTGAACAAGTCCTGCTGCTTGATCCAGAGGGATTTAATTTATTGGATTAAGTGATTTAGCCAAGATATCCAAACAACTTGCTTTTTTTTGGTCCAGACAGGAGATAATCCTAAAAGATTATCAGATGCTCTCGCCCTATGCCATTCAATTATATTACCCAGGCTGCAATGAAAGTCTCACCCCTGTGCATCATATTGCTCTCGGTCCAAGCGTCTTTCTTCTGTTGCTTCCTCCGCTCGTGCTAATTCATCTGCCATTAGAGCTTCCTCCAGTTTTTTCCGCACTTGCTGTACTCGTTCCTCCTGTTTCCTGTAACACAGAATATGGTTTGACATTTCTTTAGAAATGGTTCATTTTCTTTTATTTGTACAGTGACTTAGCAACAGAAAAATCAATTTTAGACTGTGCAATGTGATTTAGAAAATGCACAAAGTGAAAATGTCAAGACCTGCACTGATGTTAGCACATTGTTCCTATTAGTTGAAGACCATCTTAGTTAAACAAGGCGGCAAATTTTTAGGCTGAATAGCAGGAGGTTTAGAGGTGATTGGAGGAAAAAAATCTTTTCACCCAGAAGGTGGAATGCAGTGTCTGGGATAATAGAAGAGGCAAGAAACCTCTCAACCTTTAAAACATACATTGGTGAGCATGTGAAATATCATAAAATTCAAAGATATGACCCCAGTGGTGGAAAGTGGAATTACTGTAGATGGGTCATGTACACTCAAAGGGCCTCCTCTATATTGTATGATGCAAAGACTCTACTGTATTATTTGTATTCCTCAAATTTAGAGGTCAGAGAGCTGCGCGTTCCAAACAAAACATTTTGTGAATTTTGTGACAGTTCAAGATGAATGCAAGATGATAAACATTGACCACATAATTAGTTTCCAGACTTTGTTTAACATTGTTAAGCACAAAGCGAGATTCTTCAAGTTCAACATTGAGTAAAGTGTCATTGGAGTTCTGTACTTAAAGTATTTCAAAAGGATGTAGATAGATTTTTGGAATATCAAGTAGTTGAGGCCAAAGGGAACTGACATAACAGAAAGGTTGAGGCTTGGGATGGATCAGCCATGATCCTATGAATAGCAGGTTGGCTTGAGGGACCAAATGACCTATTCCTGCTTCTGTTTCTTAGAGTCATAGAAATAGAGCCTTTGGTCCAAGAGTCCATGCTGACCAAAGCCCCAAACTAAACTAGTCCCACCTGCCTGCTCCAGGCCCTTATCCCTCCAAACCTTTCCTATTCTTTCACTTACCTAAATGTATTTTAAACATTGCAATTGTACCCTCATCCAGCACTTCTGCTGAAAGTTCATTCCACACATAAACCACTGTCTTTGTAAAATATTTGCCCCTCATGTCTTATCTAAATTGTTCTTCTCTCATTTTAAAAATGTGTCCCCTAGTCTTGAAATCCCCCATTCTACGGAAAAGGCAACTACCATTAACTCTAACTATGCCCCTATTATTTTATAAACTTCTATAAAGGTCACCCTTATATCTCCTAGGATATAGTGAAAAACAAGTCACAGCCTATCCAGCCTCTCTTTATAACTCAAACCTTCCATACCTAGCAACATGCTGGTAAATCTCTTCTGAACCCTCTCTAACTTAATAATATCTTTGCATAACTGGGTGATCAGAACTGGACACAGTATTCCAGAAGAGCCCCCACCAATGTCTCGTATAACCTCAAAACATGACTTCCTAAATCCTATATTCAAAGGACTGAGCAATGAAGGTAAGTGAGAGAAATAACCTTTTCACCACCTTGTCTTAGTGTGATGCAAACTTCAAAGAATTATGAACCCGCACCCCATGTCCCTCTGTTCGACAACACTACCCAAGGCCCTACCATTAATTGAAGAGAAAATGAGGTCTGCAGATGTGGAGATCAGAGATGGAAATGTGTTGCTGGAGAAGCGCAGCAGGTCAGGCAGCATCTAGGGAACAGGAGAATCGACGTTTCGGGCATTAGCCCTTCTTCAGGAATGAGGAAAGTTTGTCCAGCAGGCTAAGATAAAAGATAGGGAGGAGGGACTTGGGGGAGGGGTGTCGGAAATGTGATAGGTGGAAAAAGGTCAAGGTGAAGGTGATAGGACAGATTGGGGTGGGGGCGGAGAGGTCGGGAAGAAGATTGCAGGTTAGGGAGGCGGTGCTGAATTTGATGGCACCTATTTCCACCTATCACATTTCCGACGCCCCTCCCCCAAGTCCCTCCTCCCTATCTTTTATCTTAGCCTGCTGGACAAACTTTCCTCATTCCTGAAGAAGGGCTAATGCCCGAAACGTCGATTCTCCTGTTCCCTAGATGCTGCCTGACCTGCTGCGCTTCTCCAGCAACACATTTCCATCCCTACCATTAATTGTATAAGTTTATTGTACCAAAATGCAATACCTTTGACTTATCGAGACTGAACTCCATCTGCCATTTTTTCAGCCCATTTACTCATTTGATCAAGCTCCTTTTGTAGTCTTAGAAAACTTTTTTCACTGTCTACTATCCCAGTTCTTGGGTCATCCGTGAACTTATTAACCATGCCTTTTACATTCTCATCCAAATCATTCATAAACAAAAGAGGACCCAGACTGATCCCTGTGGCACAATGCTGGTGACAGCCTCCAGTCTGAAAAGCTACCCTCCATCATGACTGTGTCTCCTGCTGTTAAGCCAAATATGTATCCAATTGCCAATCTCACCCTGAATCACGTGTGATGTAACTTTACTAATTAGAATACTCTGTGGAACCTTGTCAATGGCTTTATTAAAGTAAAGAAACAACATCATAGCTTTGCCCTCATCAATCATTTTGGTAACTTCCTCAAAAAACTCAATCAATTTGTGAGACATTATTTTCCCCACACAAACCATGCTGACTATCCCTACTCAATTTTTGTCTCTCTAAATGTCGATAAATCTTTTAAAATCATCTCCAGCAATTTAGCCACAACCAAAGTTAGACTCTCAGGTCTATAGTTCCCTGGTTTTTCCTTATAATCTTTCTTAAACAATGGTACAACAATTAGCCACCCTCCAGTTATCAGGCACCTCACCTGTAGTTATAGCTGTTGCAAATATTTTTGCAAGTGGTTTCGCAATTTCCTCCCTTAATTCCCCAACATTCTGGGCTGCATTAGATCAGGTCCCAGAGACTTATCTCCCTTTATATTCTCGAAGACCTCCCAAACTTTCTCTTCCGTAACGTGAACTGTTTTTAAAACATCGAAGTTTATTTCTCTGCATTCTCCCAACTCCATTTCTTTCTACACAATAAAAACTGACAATATTAAATTAGGTTCACTCCCACCTCCTGGGTTCAATATCCTTGCTCTTTAAAGGGCTCTGCCCTCCTTAATTACCCTCTTGTTTTTAATGTATTTGTAGAATCCCTTTGGATTATCCTTCACCTTATCTGCCAATGCGATCTCATATCCTACCTTTGCTTTCCTGATTTCTTCCTTAAGAATGCCCCTACACTCTTTATATTGACTTAGTAATTCAATTGAACCAAGATGTTTATATCTAAAATAAGGCGCTCTTTTATTGTTGGTGAGAACCACAATATCTTTATTCATTCATTGTTCCTTAATCTCACCAGCCTTACCCTTTAACTCTAACAGAAACATAATGCCTCTGAAATCTCAACTTCACACTATTGAAAGCCTCCCACTTGTCAGGCATTCTTTTACCTGCAAACAGTTTACTCCAATCAACTTTTGAAGTTTATGTTTCTTACCATTCAAATCTGCCTTATTCCAATTAAAAGCTTTAATCTTTCTTACGTTATGTTCTGTTAAAAAGCTGATAAAATGATCTCCTGATTCACCATTTGCAAACCATATGGACAACATAATTTCAACATGATGTATTTGGTGTCACTAAATCTGTACTTAAACCAATAGACAATAAAGTTCCTGTACAAAGCACAGAACACACAGAAGGAAGATTTGCAATCAGCATAGATAATAGACTTTTTGAACAATTTCAATTTAATATTCTCTGCCACACAATACTTTGGGACACTTGGACTGGTATGCATGCCAGTAGACAATCACTGACATATGTTCCCCAACTGAAAGGAATAGTGGACAAGTCAGATCTCAGTGAAACCTGCCTGACAGACCCCAACTTTTACTATTGCAATTTATTTGCTGTGGTTAGTCACTGATCATGTTCATTAAAAGGATGCTGGTATGCTTAAAAAAAAAACTAAAGCTTACAGAAGGGAATAAAAACAAAAATATATTGTATTATCCAATAAGAATTATTAGACATTCAAATCTGTGAAGGGCCACCTGTTCCAACTTCATAGTTCTTATTCAATTGGCACAGTTAAAAGTGAGTTGTTTTCACCAAACCTCTCTATTTACTCAATTACTTATTAGCCATTAACATTAGTTAATGTCTTTCCCTAACCGCCTTAAACAAACTGTTAACATAACTTTTTTTTTCTTAACATGGGTAGCTTAAACAACTGTTTCACAGTTTTCTGTTTCAGAAGCTTTTCTTTTACTGACATAAAGCCACTTAAGACAGCTTTTCTTCTGTTCTAGCTGCTTTGAAGGCTGATAAACTGCACTGGTGCTTTTGTGGGCCCTTTTCCCTATGACCTTCGCTCTCTGAAATAGACCTGCACACTCCTTGACCTTCTGTACAGTTCTGTCCTTTTTCAAAAAATAAATTTGTTTCCATCTGTCTCCCTATGCCATGGGACGCGTTGTTGCTGGGCACCAACCTTTTTTTTAAATTCTCTGCTACACTTCTGTTTACTTTAGAATCCAAAGATACCGAATGATAATAGATGATGACTTTCAGCACACTAAGTAGAAAGTAACTGACCAGGGAAAACTTCTCTCTATTCCAAGATCACCCCAATAAAAGTAAAGTCAATGTTCTTTTGTCCACTAACTATCTCTCCTTCTCGCTCACCTGCAACAAGTGCTCGGGTTTCATGACCATTTGTCTCTCTCACCTCATTCTTTAGCCATTCCCTTCTTACACTGCCTTTGCGTCATGCTTTGAATAGATTTCCTTTTCTTTCTGCCTCCTCAGCCAATGATAAACTGGAGATCAGAGAAAGAAAGCCAAGCATATATCTCCAGTAATGAGCTACTTTAGTATTGACATACTCAGCTATTTTTTTCAATGCCTACCCATTTCTAACAGATGTATTCTCAGCAACTAACTGTATCTTTTAAAAAAATTAGTCACTTTTAAACTAATGCTGTTATTTTTATACCACAATATCGACAAGACTCGTAGAATAAAAATAAGATATTGCACTATAATCATGACATAGCCATAATAGTGATTAAACAGGGAAGAGGGGGCAGAAAATATCTTATAATCTTCACAGATAGCATGTAAGATGAGACGGTCACACCGTAGGGAAAACGTGCATAAACAGAAAGGGAATGGGCAATTACCAGGGTAAAAACACTCGGTGGGTAGTTCATGGTCTATCGCTCTTTGTAACAGATTTTCCATTTTGGGCTCTGCTGAGGACAGTGATTTCTCAGGAACGCAGGAACAACCAAATCCCTGCCACTACAGCTTCATGGGTGGGGGTGGGATAGAAGAAAAGTTATGATAGGAAAATATTTTATAAGCAGCAAAGTTAGACATTTCTGCCTGCAGACATGTCACCAGAATGTTACACTGCCTCCATGTTCAACACTGTCATTGAGCACATGCAGGACATTCTGAAGGTGAAGGGTGAACGGACAGAGGTGTGATCCATGTTGGTACCAATGACCAATGTTTTCTTTAGACTGTCCAACCGTGTACAGGTGCAGCTACTCCAGTATCCCATGTGTGGCAACCTGCAGTACCATGCCAATCATGGCATTGATTTCCAGTTCCAGAAGTCATTGCCACGCATAGGCCTTGGAGCCCTATGGAGCTGGAAAGAATAGGAGTGATATAATATACTGGCATAAACTACCAGACTGAAAATAGAACTTAAACAAATGGATACTTTTTTTGGAGTGGAAAGCAGTGACGAATGTGATAAGCAAGGATCAGTGCTTGGGCCTCAGTTATTCACAATACAAAACAGGCCAATTCTGACAGTATGAGATTAGATTAGATTCCCTAGTGTGAAAATAGGCCCTTCGGCCCAACAAGTCCACACCGACCCTCCAAAGAGTAACCCACCCAGACCCATTTCCCTCTAACTAATGCACCTAGCACTATGGGCAATTTAGCATGGCCAATCCATCTGACCTGTACATCTTTGGACTGTAGGACATGCAGACACAGGGAGAACATGCAAACTCCACACAGTCACCTGAGGCTGGAATCGAACCTGGGACCCTGGTGCTGTGAAGCAGCAGTGCTAACCACTGAGCCACCATGCTGCCCCAGGACAGGAACTTTCAAAAGTTGATTAGGGGAGGCTACACCCAGGGGGGATAAAGGGATAGTTAGAAAGTGAGAGGCCTTTAAAAATGGGATAATGAGGGTTCAGAGATAGTATGTTCCTGTTAGTGTGAAGGGCAAGGTTGCTAAGTGGACAGAATGCTGGATGACTAGAGAAATTGAGGGTCTGGTCAAGAAAAAGAGGCGTGTATCAGGTAGAAACAGCTGGAATTGAGTGAATCCCTGCAGGAGTAAAAAGTAAGTAGAAGTCTACTTAAAAGGGAACTCAAGAGGGCAAAAAGGGGTCATGTGATAGCTTTGGCAAACAGAATTAAAGAGAATTCCCCAAAGAGATTCCCTAAGTAAGTTAGGGAGACAAAGGGTAATTAGGGAGTGATGTGGACATCTACGTATGAAAGCATAGGATATGGATGAGGTACTAATTGAATATTTTGCATCAGTATTTACTGTGGAGAAGGATGAGGAAACTAGGGTACTTGGGGAAATAAATAGTGACGTTTTGAAAAGAGTTCATAATATGGAAGAGGTGGTGCTGGAGGCCTTAAAACATATAAAAGGTAGATAAATTCCCAGAACCTGATCAGGTGTTTCCCAGAACCTTGTAGGAAATGAGGGAAGAGATTGCTGGACCCCTTGCTGAGATATTTGCATCATCAGCAGCCACGGGTGAAGTGCTGGAAGACTGGAGGTTGGATAACGTGGTGCCATTATTTAAGGAAAAGTCAGGGAATTATAGATCGGTGAGCCTGATATCAGTGGTGGCTATGTTGTTGGAGAGGTTCCTGAGGGACAGGATTTACATGTATTTGGAAAGGCAAGGACTGAAAACAGTCAACACAGCTCTGTGCATAGGAAATTGTGTCTCACTAACTTGATTGAGTTTTTTGAAATAATGTCAAAGTGGATTGATGAAGACAGAGTGGGAAATGTTATCTATAGGGACTTAAGCAAAGCATTTGACAAGATTCAGTATGGTAGACTGGTTAATGAGGTAGATCACATGGGATCCAGGAGAGCTAACCAATTGGATACCAAATTGGCTTGAATGTGGTGGTAGAGGGTTGCTTTTCAGATTAGAGGCCTGTGACCTGGAGTGTGCCACATAAGGATTGATGCTGGGTCCACTGCTTTTCATCATTTATACAAATGACCTGAATGTGAACATAGGAGGTATGGTTAGTAAGTTTGCAAATGACAGCAAAATAGTTAGTGTAGTGAAGGTTACTTCAGAGTCCAACAGGACCTTGCTCAAATGGGGCAAGGACTGGCAGATGGAGGTTAATTTAGATAAATGCAAGGTATTAAATTTTGGGGAGGGCATGACTTATACAGTTAATGACAGGACACGGGGAGTGTTGCCGATCAGAGATCTAGGGGTTCTAGTGCATATTTTCTTGAAAGTGGAGTCACAGGTGCGTATGTACAGTGCCTTGGTGAGACCATACCTGGAGTGCTGTGTGCAGATTTGGTCTTATCAAAGGAAGGATTTAATTGTCATAGACGGAATGCAGCAAAGGTTCACCAGATTGAGCCCTGGGACAGCAGATTTATTCTGTGAAGAGAGGTTGGGTCAACTATGCCTCTATTCCCTACTTTGAAAGAATGATTTAGATTAGATTAGATTACAGTGTGGAAACAGGCCCTTCGGCCCAACAAGTCCACACCGACCCGCCGAAGCGAAACCCACCCATACCCCTACATTTACCCCTTACCTAACACTATGGGCAATTTAGTATGGCCAATTCACCTGACCCTGCACATCTTTGGACTGTGGGAGGAAACCGGAGCACCCGGAGGAAACCCACGCAGACACGGGGAGAACGTGCAAACTCCACACAGTCAGTCGCCTGAGGCGGGAATTGAACCCGGGTCTCTGGCGCTGTGAGGCAGCAGTGCTAACCACTGTGCCACCGTGTCGCCCACTAGAGGAGATCTTATCTAATTGTGAGAGACTCTGACAGGGTTGGGCAGACCGGATGCAGAGATGATGATGTTTCGTCTTCTGGGAGATCTAGAACAAGTCACAGTCACAGGATATGGAGCCAGCCATTTGGGACTGAGGTGAGGAGAAACTTCTTCACTCAGAGTGATGAGTTATGTAATCGCTTCTTTGGATCCTTTACTTTTGTTCATTAGGTATCTAGAATTCTTTATTACATAAGGCTGTGGAAGCCAAATCATTGAATGTATTTTCAAAATAAATAGATTTCTAGACATGAAAGGTGTCAGTAAATGGGAGACAGCAACAGTATAGTGATGATACAGGATAATCCTGTATCATATTCAATGGTAAAGCAAACTCAATGGGTCAAATGGCATACCTCTGCTTCTATTTTCTATATTTTTAGTTTTATGATCTGAGTGACATTGTTTGGCTGAAAGTTTCCTGATGTTTGCATTATTAATTAGTGTTTAAAGCTTTGGGGTTAGAATAGACAAGATGGTCATTTTTGACCAGTGCAGACACAATAGACCAAAGGGCAGTTTGCTGTTCTTTAGAACTCTACCACTCTAAGTAGAGTTTGAGGTGAACAGTTCAGGATGAGACACAAGGCTGTTACCTAGTTATGGGTTTCAGTATCACCAAAAGGTAAACCAACCATAAGGAGAAAGTGAGGTCTGCAGATGCTGGAGATCAAAGTTGAAACTTTATTGCTGGAACAGCACAGCAGGTCAGGCAGCATCCAGGGAACAGGAGATTCGACGTTTCGGGCACAGGCCCTTCTTCAGGTAAACCAACCATAAGGGCAAGTTGTAAGTATCGGTTCAGTCAGAGCAAAAAAGCTGATGTTAGTAGAGCAACTTACTTCCTGCCTAGGTTTTGCTGTCAGCAAATTTAGCAACCACAGATTCAGTCCTTTCATCCAAGCCAGTGATACAGACTGTAAATACTCAATGCCCCAGCATTGATACGTGACACCCTACTTGTTGCATCTTGCCAATCCAGAAATTGCCAATTTACTTCTTCTCATTCCTGTTGGCTAACCAATCTCTATCCATACTATTACATTAACCTCCCTACCATTGCATTTATTTGACAGTAATCTTTAATGTGACAACTTGACAAATGTCTTCCTCAAATCCAAGCAGACTACGGGCACGAGTTCTCCTTTATTCACCTTGCTTAGTACTTCCACAAATAACTAATCAAAGACTATTTCTTTTCCATAAAACCATATCGGCCATACCTGACCGCATTGAGACTTTTCAAGTACCTCCGTAATGAAAGATGTAGTGGTGTTCTACTTTCCTGGATGCATATATATAGTACCCCCATTAACAAAATGAAGTTACAAGCAGTCCAAACCTGGAGGATCATCCTTCTGCCACGGTGCTATTTTCCAGTGTTCAATATCTAACATTCATCTAAGAACACCATTAATGCTTGAAAGTACCTAAGTAAAGGCCGCATAGTCCCAAGAGGACCACAGGGCTGCTCTCTCATTAGAGACAGACAGCTGGTGGTGGTTTAACCTCAGGGTCACATGCCTCAGGTTAGGGGCGAGGCAGAGAAGGCAGGATCTTCAGCCATATGGGAATTGAAAAGTGCTACATCATTCTGCATCGCAGATCAGCCAACTAAGCTAACTGACCGATAGGAATAACATTATAACAGGCAACGGGCAGGAAAACCGCCAAAGTTAACCTTGTACATGTCTACATGTTAACCTTGTACTTTATTTTGAAATGTGTTACTTGTTATTGACTATAATATTGAATGCGTATAGTCTAAAAATTCTCACATATTCTGGGAAGCGGATTAGAAACCAGATAACCTACTGGCGTATGCACAATATTATGACATGTCATCAGATAATTGCCAAAAAATCATCAAATTCACAGATGGCACAGTTAAAAATGGAAACATAAAATAATAACAAGGATGTAAAAGTTCTTTATGAGTCTCCTGAGGAAGCCGAGCTGCTGCGTGAATACTTAATTGTTTTTTGAGATTATACTCTTAATGAAAAAAAACACACTGCGGGCAAATGTCCTTATCAAGGAAAAGCAAGTACTGTTGTCAGCACTGAGGGCTCAAATAAAATGACTGACTGTATGTTGCATCACTTAAGTACCACCTGCGCTTTTAGAGCTTTTAGATGTGGTCAGACTAGATAATAGTTATGGAGTCAAAAATGCTACGTTATCAGCTGAATTCTAATAGTAATTAACCCACAGAAAGCAACTGGCTCAGGTGGACTCACTGAAACCACTCAGATGCTGTGCGGACCAGTTGGCGGGAGTATCTGCAGACAGCTTTAACCTCTCCTTACTACGATCTGAAGTCCCCACCTGCTCCAAGATGACCACTATCATCTTGGTGCCAAAGAAGAATCATGCAGATTGCCTCAATGACTACCACCCAGTGGCTTTGACCTCCATAATTATGAAGTGCTTCAAGAGGTTAGTCATGGTTCACATCAACTCCAGCCTACCAGATTGCCTTCATCGTTTGCAATTCACCTGCCAACACAACAGGCCCTCTCAGCAGACGCCATCTCCCTGGTCTTACACTCATCCCTGGAAGATTCTGGACAACAAGAATACCTACGTCAAGCTCCCACTTACTGACTACAGCTCTGCCTTCAACACCATAATTCCAAACAAACTCATCTCTAGACTCCGAGACCCAAGTCTCAGTTTTCTGGATCCTGACCCATAGACTGCAATCAGTAAGAATTGACATGAACACCACCTCCACCATGATACTCAAGACCAGTGCCCTGCAAGGCTGCATACTCAGCACAATACCATATTCCTTATACACTCAGGACTGTGTGGCCAAATTCCGCCCAACTCTATTTATAAGTTTGCTGATGATACTGACACTGTCGTTCGGATCTCAACAATCACGAAACAGAATACAAAAAAAGAGATTGAGTGCTTAGCAGCATGGTGTAAAGACAACAATCTCTCCCTCAACATCAGCAAAACGAAGGAGCTGGTCATTGACGCCTGGCAGTGGAGTGCAGTGCACACCCCTAGCTGCACCCCTAAGGTGGAGTTGGTTGAGAGCATCAAATCCCTGGGAGTGATCATCATGATGTCAGAAACATGGCTGCAGTGGTAGCTTTTCACTGTATTTTTCATTGAAAATACATGTAACAATAAAATCAAATTATTAACTCACCAATGATGCTTCTACTACCTCAGGGAGGCTAAGGAAATTTAGCATATCCATAATGACACTTAGCAATTTTTAAGGATAGATCATAGAAAGCAGCCTATCTGGATGCATCACAGCGTAGTACAGCAACCGCTCTTCCCAAGACCACATGAACAGAGAGTCATGAACACAATCCAGTCCATCAAACAAACCAGCCTTCCACCTATTGACACTATGTTTCCTGCTGACCTAGGAAAGCAGCGAACATAATCAAACACCCCTCCCATCCTGGTTATACTCTCTTCCACCTTCATACATCAGGAAGATATAAAAGTTTGAAAATACCAAAAGATTCAAGACCAGCTTCTTCCTTTTGAACAGACCTCTCAAATGTTAATTCTGATCTCTCTCTGCACCTGTAACACTGTATTATGCACTCAGTTCTGCTTCCCTGATGAACTCTGTATGGTACAATTTGCCTGTATAGTGTGCAAAACACCACTTTTCATTGTAATGCAGTGCACATGACAACAACAAACTCAATTACTCATATGAAACAGCAACCATAACTAAATGTATAACAGACTGCCTATATCAAAATTTTAAGAAGAAGTGATTAGTTGGATATGATATCCTTCACTGCTGAACAACCTACCAATACTCAATGTGAAGGCTAATACACGAGAATACCTAGATATAAATGCATGTTGAATTATATTGCAGAATAGAGGGAGCTAAGGAGAAACCGGGTTTGAAATATTTGTCAGAATTATCAAAACTTTACTCCCCATTATAATCATTTCATGAATTAATTTTAATTTCACTTTTACATGGTGAAACTGTCAAATTACAATGGGACGTGTTGAAAATGAAATGTTCTTGCCGTTATAAAAGACATCTGACGTGTTGACTCTCACCTGATATCCTTATCTGTGACAACAAATGCTCTGCAGAGTGGTTGATAAGTGTTAAGCCAAACTGCTGGGTTCTTCTCTACAGCTGCAGACACTTGCCCTGTAATGGGTCCAGAACTGGTATGCAAAGCACTTGCTATTGCAGACAATAGCACCTCATTTGTATGACCAGGACCAATACCTTTATAAAACAAAATAAAGACAGATATTACTGTTGTTATAATATGTAATTTCTCACCCTTGCCTGCCAGTAACTTAGATGCTATGACAATCAATTTGCTTTAATGCACACATTAGTCTTTGGCATTGTAATTTACCTGCAAGATGATTCCAGTAATGCAATTGAAAATTTGACATTTATTTGACTGCTGCGGGAAGAGAATGGAATAGATGATGGGGTTGGGGAAGGTATTGTTGTGGGGAAGGTATTGTTGTAGGGAAAGGCTGCTGGAAGACATTTTAATTTATTGTGGAGAATATATTTACTTTATGATAATTCAACTTTAACATTATTTGTCTGACTGATACAGAAGAATCAGATATCTCTGCTAAACACCCTGGTCATGTAATGTTAGACATATGGCATGGTTAAAAGGTTGAGGTCACTCAGTGCATACATGTATAAATAGTTAATGGGGTGCTTAAATCTGTTGTGCAGTTTGTGAGAGGACTGGTTAGGATACAGGGATGTGAACAAAGAAGGGTGACAAAGATTCCTGAGTGGACACCACTTAATGCTCTGACTATTTTTATTTATACTGATCATGTGCAAGGTAGCAATTGCACAAAAAACAGAAAATGAGGATATTGTACAGCCCCTCAATCCTATTCCAATAAGTATTCAACAGGATTATGTCTGCTATTTAGTTTCAATTCCTCATACCGCCCATTCTTCCTATTCCTCTATTTCGTATGGCAAAAAACTGTGAAACCACAAATTGTTGGAAGAAGCATTTGCAAAGGTCCACAATCCTTCAAGAGGAGAAATTTCTCGTCATGGTCTCAATTGACTGTCCCCTTTTTCTGAGATGTATCCCCATGTTAGACTCGACTCCCCACCGCCCCCCCACCCCCAACCCCAATCCAGCTGCTGCACTACAACCCCCTTGTGATCAAGGTCAATATAATATAATGCCTCCATAATTGTTTATAGCGTATGCATACTAAAATTTTCAAGTTCTTGCAAAAGGACACACAAGTCCACGTGAATATCAAGATTTCTAAATTTTATATTAAAGAATTATATTTTTCTATGCTAGCTATCAAACTGAATCAACTCAATTCTTTAACTAATAATCAATCTCCTGGTTTGCTGCTCTTTTAAAATATCTATACCTCTGTGTACTCTTCACAGTTTCCATTCCCACCTAGCTCTGTAGCATCAGCAAAGTCAGATGCATTACTCAGTTTCTCCATCCCATTGATTTCAAATCAACCTCTTCAGACAAGTAGTGACACATCAGCGTACAGTAAGACTTGAACCTGGCCCAGAGGTATGAATACTACCATTACACCTCAAGAGCTCTCTATTACTTTATCTGCATATTTTCCTGATCAACCTTTTCAGAGATGTTATTACATACTTCTCAAATAGATAGGATTTGAACCCATTGTAAACAGCAGAGGTCCAAGTACTGATTGGTGCAACTCTATTATAAACTGCTAATATGAAAACACTTCATTTGTCTCCGTTCTTTGCTTTCCAACCAATAAACAATCCTCATGCCAATAAATTATTCCAACAGCATGAGCCCTTGTCATATGTATTCAAATTTAGGTAGCAACTAATCAAATGCCTAGTCTCAAGCATACTACATCTACTGGGTCCTTTTTATATACACCAGTAGACACACCCTAAAAAAATTGAATAAATTTGTCAAACTCCTTTGATCATAATGCGCTTTTCTGAGTGCATTGTTTATCCTTGCCCAATAAATATCTGCATTTTTTCGATGACGTCAAGCTAACTCTACTGTCATACCATTTTCCTCCTTCCCTCCTTTCTTGAACAGTGGGATGGTACTTGCTATCCTCCAACTTTCTGAGAGCATTTTAGAATTTGTGGAATTTTGGAAAATCATAACCATCACTTCTAGTATCTCATTTAGAAACCTAGGATAAAGGATCATGGAGATTTGAGATTTAGTACCTTAAATTTGTCCAATATGTCTTTTCTGACATTGATTTACCTTAGGCTTGTCACACTTATTAACCTCTTTGGTACCTTCTACCCCTGCTATGTAGTATACATCAACTTCTTTAAAAACATATACAAGATAGACATTCAATGTTTCTGTCATTTGCTCATTATCTATGATGATATCTCCTATTTCTGCTTTTAAGGGATAAATGTTCAGTTACTCTCCTTGTTTGTACATGTTCATAAAAGCTTTGAGTCATAGATCATAGAGATGTACAGCACGGAAACAGACCCTTCGGTCCAACTCGTCCATATCGACCAGATATCCCAACCCAACGTTGTCCCACCTTCCAGCAGCCGCCCCATATCCCACCAAACCCTTCCTATTTCATATACCCATCCAGTTGCCTTTTAAATGTCGCAATTGTACTCTCCTCCACTACTTCCTCTGGCAGCTCATTCCATACACGTACCACCCTCTGCGAGAAAACATTGCCCTTAAGGTCTCTAATACATCATTCCCCTTTCACCCTAAACGTACGCTCTCCCCCAGCCCAGAAAGAGACTTTGTATATTTATCCTATCCACGCTCCTCATGATTTTATAAACCCCTATAAGGTCACCCCTCAGCCTCCGACGCTCCAGGGAAAACAGCCCCAGCCTATTCAACCTCTCCCTATAGCTTAAATCCTCCAACTCTGGCAACTTCCTTGTACATCTTTTCTGAACCCTTTCAAGTTTAACAACACCCTTCCGATAGGAAGGAGACCAGAACTGCACGCAATCTTCCAAAAGTGGCGCAATCAACGTACAGCCGCAATGTGACCTCTCAACTCTGGTACTCAATACTCTGACCAATAAAGGAAAATATACCAAACATCATCTTCACTATCCTATCTACCTGCGACTCCAGTTTCAAGGAGCTATGAACTTTTATAATCTGTTTTTATTTTCCTAAATGGTTTACTTTCACTCTATTTCTTCCATTTATCAACATTTTGGCAGCCTTTCACTGGTTTCTAAAATGACACAATTTTCAGCTTATGGCAATTCCCTACAGCATTACAAACCTTCACTTTTAATCTAATACTACCCTCAACTTTTTTAGTAAGTCACGGATGGATCTCTCTTGTTAAGTTTTAATTTTTCAGTAGAATGCATTTTCTGTTGAACAATGATTCTCATGTCTTATTCTTAGCCTAAGTAACTGATGGTATATAAGTTTATAATTCTTGTTAGGGATTAGAGTAAAAACCTAATATTGCAGAATACTTATCTCTAGTTGGTCCTACGATGAATTATTCCAGGAAAGAGTCACAAAAAACATTCTACAAACTCATAGAACACCCTTGACATTTGATTGGTCTACCCTCCATGAAGATTAAAGTTCTTCCACATCTATTACATTGTCATTTGATATATATAACATTTTTTTGTAAGCTCCTATTATTTCTTGCTTAATGTGCTGTTCAGTGGTATACCACTGTCAGGGAACCTTTAGATTACTCCCATCAGCAATTTCTAATCCTTGAACAGGGGATCAGATTTACAATGTTCCCTGCCTACGATCACACACTATCTAAGCTTGCCCATGTTGTCTGCACCTATAAAAATATATACTCAGATTAACTACTTTCAAAGATGTAGAACAAGAAATACAGTTTACTGGCAACTAAACAGAAAAGAGCTTCTACCACAGTGCAATTTTATAAATTCAGTGGAGAAAGTGAGGACTGCAGATGCTGGAGATCAGAGCTGAAAATGTGTTGCTGGAAAAGCGCAGCAGGTCAGGCAGCGTCCAAGGAGCAGGAGAATCGACGTTTCAGGCATGAGCCCTTCTTTAGGACAGATTTATAAATTCAGTGCCCAAGAAGAATCCCCTGAGAAGTTGTTTAGAATTTAAAGAACTCAACTTATTGATGTCTAAAATCAAGATTTATTGACATTTGCAGGTATGTTGCCATTTTACAAGTTTAAAATCAAATCTGCTAAAGACACAATTGGGAATGTATTGCAACCAGCAGTCAAGAGATTGTAAAGGCTGTAAGAATCCATTTTTAAAAAAACTGATGCCTCATACCTGAAAGAATTCATGAAAAGCAAGAAGCATTGGTTTATTTATATTGTGTTATCCCATTTTTGATTACCACATTATCAGCAAAACATACCTTGCAATCCTTTGGGAAGTTCCATTGATTTAATGATCTGCTCGGCTATGTCACAGGCACTTAAACCCTGCAGTCGTTTCTCCCAAAACAGCTGTTAAAAAAATAGCGCAATTAAAATCTTTAAAAATAAACAGAGCTTAGTCCTCCTCTCCCTGTGTAATAAGGGCAAAGGAGAAATAGAGGAGGTAAGGAGGGGGAACTAGGCCAATTAAATATAGTTAAATACTTTGAAAGGAATAGAATGCTGTAAATAGGAACAGAAATGTTCCTTAGCTTGATACTTTCTAACAGATCTCAAATATACCTTCATATCTTAAATCAGGACGTGGAGGTGCTGACATTGGACTGGGGTGGACAAGATCAGAAGTCACATGACACCAGGTTATAGTCCAACAGGTTTATATGAAATCACAAGCTTTCAGAGCCGTACCCCTTCACCAGGTGAAGTCACTCTTTGCACAGTCCGGCTTGGTCAATAAATGATTTCCAATAGCAGAATCACATTTGATGGTGGTTACACTTTACTGTGGCTTGCAAGCACAGGCTAGTTAACACAATTACCACGATTTGCTGTGACTAGTCAACGTAATATGCTGTTTGATATGGTCTACCAGTCGTTAGGACATGCATCACCTGGTTGTTCCATCCCTTAAGTTCTAATACATACAAGTCAAACATCTTTAGGGTAGAAACTAGGGCAGCACGGTGGCTCAGTGGTTAGCACAGCTGCCTCACAGTGCCAGAGACCCAGGTTCAATTCTGGCCTTGGTCAATTGTCTATGTGATATTTGCACGTTCTCCCTGTGTCTGTCTGAAGATGTGCAGGTTAGGTCGATTGGCCATGCTAAACTGTCCATAGGGTTCAGAGTAGTGCAGCCTAGGTGGGCCAGCTATGGTAAATGTAGTGTCACAGGGATAATGTGGGGGGCTGGGTCTGTTGAAATGCTCTTCCGAGGGTGGGCTAAATGGCCTCTTAGAGCACTGGATGGAATCTATGATTCTAGAGTTGTAAAGTTTAAAAAAAAATGTACAGTGCTATGTAAAAAAGATCAAAGACTCAAGAGTATTGTACATGTGGGATTACCACAGTGTGTCCCTTATCTTGGTTATTTCACATGTTAACTACCATCAGGTTGAATCAACATTTAAAAATATAACCAGGTAGCTAGACTAAAATTTCATTCTACTGTACGTGATGGTGCAGTACATGCAGAATTTTTACTTAGATTTCAACTATTCACTGAAACATTTACCATCAACTCTGGAACATTTGAAAGAAAACTAATTGACACGGTCAGGTAGGCACACAAAATTCACAACTAAATCAAACATGTGGCTAATCTTTCTGATAGCATTGCCAGCATCACATATATGCCTCTATCATGCGCCAATCTAAAGTTACATTAGATTGCAGCCGAAAATTCTCAGAATGCAATGTTTCAGAAAGCAGCCATACAAATCAAGTGTCTTCACCAGCATTATAATTCCATTCTCTTGGTCTTTCCTCCATATTCATTAATATTGCTCTAACTGGCTTGGCTTCAATGGCCATTTATTATGAAGCAATCACAATAATATTTTGCAAGAAATTAATCCTAACATCCCTTTTACATGCCTAATGATAATCCTGGGGGTTTCTACCTCTTTCTTCTGGATCACCAGTGTAAACCATTCATTAAAATTTGAAAATAAAAGCTTCTGTTCTATGATTAACCAAAAATATTTATAAAACATTATTTCCTTCATAATGTCTTGCAACAGATTAAGCCGTTGTATAACCTCAAATCATACAATTCTCTAAGTATCAGGGTAATTTGCAAAACAAAATCTGTAATTAAACCTGAGGTTCATTAGCCTCAGTATCATGATGATGATTAGCCTTATCTATATTTCCTTCCTGTACACTGCAGAAGTGTAATGATATTTTCTTCAGTGTAATATTTGTGAAAGCTAAGCAGCTGTCTGTTCAAACTACATAAAGTATTGTTCCTCTTTATACAGTCTTAGCAATCTTGCAAAAGTCCTGATGATTGCAAGTCAAAGGGCTTCAACAAAAAACCTTTTTTCAACAATAAGCATAGAAATACAAATTCTCTAGAAATGATAATGTAAAGACTTTAAGTTGAGACTTAAATTGTATGTTCTCCTAATTTCATCAAACAATAAAGATTCTGGAACAATAACCAGAGTACAGCAGGGAGCTCTATGTTGTGATCAGCTTCCCTCCCTTTTCCAGTATTACCAAAAAGCAGATCAACTTATCATTTTGTCACTGCCTGTAAGATCTTACCATCCACAAGATGCTGATGAACACAACAATCATTGCCACGAAGTAGCAGCCAGAAATCTTTGGTTGTAATGACAGGAAACTGTTAGCATTTGTTTTTATGATCATGAATCTAACAACTTCAATTTGCAGATGCATAGATAAATATGTAAATTCAGAAGATGCTGTCAGCAATTGACTGTTTCTTTAGTGGGTTCATTGTTGAAGTCCTCACAAATGATTTAACACGAACCTCCAAGTCAGTCCAGTCAGTTTAACATTAATGAAGGGTGAGACTTTATGAGCAATATTCAAAGGAGAAAAAAAATCAATGGCCACTTGGAGACATTTGAGTTAATTAAGAAGAACCACACAGATTTGTAAAAGGCAGACTGTGTTTGACAGATTTTCATTAAGTAACAAGAGATGATTACTGAAGAAAAGGCAGCTGATGTTGTCTTTATGAATTTAAGAAAGCTTTTTACAAAATGATGAACAAAATTGAAACTCATGAATAGGAAAGGTAATGTCAACTTGAATAAAAACTGGCTCACAGCAGAAAACATTGAGACATGATGAATTGTTCTATTTCAGACAGCAGGTTTGTAGCTAATCACAGAATAGTTACAGCATGGAAAGGATTGTGGGAAAATGCAGTAAACTGGGCTTGAGTACTAGCAGATCCAGCTATAATCTCATTGAATGGTAGAACAATATTATAGTTGCAGCCCTCTGTCCTTTGGCCATTTAGCCTGATGTCCATGCTGGCTCAGAAAGAGCAACTCCACAATAAAGCCTTCGTTCAGTCCAATAAAGATCCATCAACCACTACTCTTGTCCCTCAGACAATTATGTATCCATGTTGTTACTCTCCTTTTGATTGCCTCTGCTTTAATGTTGCCCATAAGCATGTCGTAGAGCACTTTATCAAATGCCTTTGTGAAGCAGTGCTCCCTAATGTCAATGTATGGACCACTGTTTCTTTTTGGTTTACACATATAACTTGGACATCGGAGTGGAGAGTAACATTTCAAAATCTGCTAATGATACAAATCTGGAAAGGTGGCACACAATGAGGATGCTACCAATTATTTAGAAGGGATATAGACTGGCTGCAGAATAAGCACCCAAGTGACAGATGGATTTAAGAGAGAAATGTGGAGACGTGCATTTTGGCAGAAAGGATAGGGAGATATAATGCAGAATTAGAGGGATAATTCTGAAGTGTTTACAGAAATAGAAGGACCAATTTTTGAAGATGGTAGGACAAACTGAGAGGAGATTAGCCAAGTTCTTGGGCTTCATTAAAAATAGTACTGAGTAAAAACGGCAGGAAGTTGTGCTGAACACTTATACAGCTCTGGGTTAGGCCCCAACTTGACATTATACGGTCACACCACTTCTTTAAAAATTCTTTTTTAAGATGCCAGCATCAGAGAGGCTCTAATTCATAGCCATTGCTAACTGTCCCTCAAAAGATAGTCATGAGCCAACATCATGAACCACTGTAGTCCACATGGTCTAGCTAAACCTACACTGCTATTATGAAGGGAGTTCCAGGATTTTCATCCAGTGACAGATAAGGAATGATGGAGCACTTCCACATCAGGATGGTGTTTGGTCTGGCCTTTCTCCTTGAAGCAAAAGAAGTTGAAGGAAAACGTGGCAGATCTGTGCATGATTATAATTTAATTTAGTTAACGCAGGTAAGGTAAACTTAATTCTTCATCCAGCTAATTCCTGAGGACATTCTAAACTGGAAAAGATGTGCATTATATGTTATTCCATGCTTTATGATGAATATAGGGATATACCAAAGATCGTGAAAGGTACAAAGCAATAAAATGACCGTATGTCTGTCTGCTAATCTCCACTGCTTTGGCTAAACAGCTTTTACTGATAGGTTTTTTTTGCTGTTCCCAGGTTACTGAACATATACGCTATACTGAAGCCTCAGGGCATACAGAGGGAGTTCTGCACTGTCAAATGTGATGTTATTGAACACTATGTTTGTTTAGGAAGGATGCTAACCTCAGAGTAAGAGAGCTGTACAGCACGGAAACAAGACCCTTCAGTCTAATTCATCCATGCTGAACAGATATTCTAACCTAATCTAGTCCCATTTGCCAGCACCTGGCCCATATCCTTCCAAACCCTTCCTATTCATATGCCCATTCAGATGCCCTTTAAATGTTGCAATTGTACTAGCCTCCACCACTTCTTCTGGCAGCTCATTCCATATATGCACCACACTCTGAAAAAGTTGCCCCTTAAGTCCCTTTTAAATCTTTTTCCTCTCACCTTAAATGAATGCCCTCTAGTTCTGGACTCCCCCACCCCAGAGAAAAGACCTTGTCTCTTTATCCTATCCATGCCCCTCATGATTTCATAAACCTCCATAAGGTCACTCCTCAGCTTCTGACGCTCTAAGGAAAACAGCCTCAGCCTATTCAGCCTCTCCCTGTAGCTCAAACCCTCCAACCTGTGAAGAACAGCTGACAAGTATCTACAATCCTGGTCAACATTTATTCCTGAATGAACACCAAAAATTACAATAAAACACATTATCCAGCATTGTACTAACAGGAATCTTCAGTAAACAATATTTCTGACTGCTCAATTCTTTTAAAAAAAAAACATTGGCAGCTTGGTCTTCAGTTTCCATGTCACTCCACCCATTAATAGTAAACCTAATGAGGAATTGCCAGAACAGTGACACTGCTCCCATCTGATTTTTAGAGTCAGAGTCATATAGCACGGAAACAGACTGTTTGGTCCAAGTCATCCACGCTGATCAAGTTTCCCAAACGAATCTAGTCCCACTTGCCTGCATATGGCCCATATCCCACCAAACCTTTCCTATTCATGCACCTGTCCAAATGTCTTTTAAATTTTGTAAGTGTACCTGCATCTACCACTTCCTCTGGCAGTTCATTCCACAGATGGACCACCCTCAGTATGAAAAAGTTGCCCCTCAGGTCCCTTTTAAATCTTTCTCCTCTCACCTTAAAATATGCCCCCTAGTTTTGAACTCCCCCCTCCTAGATAAAAGACCTTTGCTATTCACCTTGTCTATGCCCCTCGTGATTTTTATGAATCTCAAAAGGTCACCCCTGAACCTCCTATGCTCCTGTGAAAAACGTCCCAGCCTATCCTTATGATTCAAAGCCTCCACTCCTGGCAACATCCTGGTAAATCTTTTCTGAGTCCTCTCCAATTTAATATTCTTCCTATGCAAAGGTAACCAGAACTGTACACAGTACTCCAAACGCATCAAAAAGCATCACTGCAAAGCTGGTGACTCACTAGGAACCAATCTAGGTCTGGGAAAACAGGATTTAGTGCAGGTTTGAGCAACAAATATTTCACAGCTGTTTGTTTCAGGAAAATAAGGATTATTTATTAGCTTTCCATTGGGAACTCCACATTAACCAGAAATTTGTTTTACCTGTTCTCAATGCATGTTGGATAACACAACTTACTGCTCATTAATCTTATTGCTAATTTGGGGACTTGGTTCTGAGGAAACAGGCTGTCAAGTTTAAGCAAGTAAAACAATTTTGAAACTGGTTGCCAATGGAGCAAAAATGAAATGATTTAACATTTGGAAGCATTGCAGCAGGACTCTGATCTAATTCCCACCAAGCAGAGGGTCATGGTCGAGGGGCATTTTTATGACATGAGGCGTGTGTCCAGTGGGGTTCTTCAGAAATCGGTGCTGGGGCCATTGCTGTGTGCAGGAAAAAGAGAGACAACTTATACTTGAAGGAAGGAGAATTAATCAGCAAGCTCAAGCCTGTTATAAAAATTGGTGGGGTGGTAAATAGTGAGGAGTTTAGACGTAGATTACAGGAGGATATAGGCAGGCTGGTCAAATGGGCTAATTCAGTGGTGAAAGAAATTCATTTTGGATAAGTGAAAGGTGAGACACTTGGGACAGGACAAATAAGGCAATGGAATACATGATGAACAGTAGGACCCGGGGAAGCACCAGGGGGACCATGATGTGCATGTGCAGTATCTTAAGGAAGCAGGACAGGAAAAGTGATTAAGAAGGCTTATGTGATATTTGCCTTTATTTGTCAAAGTATAGCATTTAAGAGCAGTGAGGTTATGCTGGAAATGTATAAAAGGTTGGTTAGGCCACAACGAGAGAACTTCAGAATACCATTCTAGAATCCATATTTTAGGAGGGCTGAGATTACACTGGAGAGGATGCAGAGGAGTGACATGATAGATGGGGTTGTTGCCCTTGGAGCACATGAGACTAAGGGAGGACGTGATGGTGACAGATAAAACTATGAAGGACGTAGATAGGGCAGATTAGAAAGGAACTTCTTCCCTTAATGGAGGAACCACTGACTGGGGCATAGATTTAAAGTAAGAGGCAAGGTACTTAGAGGAAATTAAAGGAAAAATATTTTTGGGGTGGTGGAAATCTGGAATGCACTGCCTGTAGAGACAGAAATACTTATAATATTTAAAAAGTAATTAGATAGACACTTGTGACACTGAGGCATGCAAGGGTTTGGGGTCTGAGGGCTGGAAAATGGGGTTGGAATTAGGAGGTTGGCAAGTTGAGAAGATTTGTAGCTCAGGTTGAGGTTCTGGATGTAGGTTTGCATGCTGAGCTGGAAAGTTCTTTTTCAGACATTTCATCACCATACTAGGTGACATCTTCGTTGAGCCTTCAGACAAATCACTGCTTGTGATTCCTGCTTTCTATTTTTATGTTTACCCAAGGAAACCCAAACATAAAAATAGCAAGCAGGAATCACCAGCAATGCTTCGTCTGGAGGCTCACTGAAGATGTTACCTGGTACGGTGATGAAACATCTGAAAATGAACCTTTCAGCTCAGCGAGCAAACTTACATCCAGGCATCTTTCAGGAATAACTGGAGTCAGGAAGAGTCCCAGAGAATGGGAAAATAGCTAATGTAACACCCCTAAGGAGGAAAAGAGGCAGAGGATAGGAAACCATAGGCTGGTTTCCCTGACCTCAATCATGGAGTTCTACAGCATGGTGACAGGCCCTTTGGCCCAAACTGGTCCACGCTGACCAAAACGTCTGTCTATGCTAACCCCATTTCCTTGCACTTAGCCCATATCCCACTAATCATTTCCTTTCCTTCTATTTGTTTAAATGCCTTTTAAATGTTGTTAACGCATCTGCCTCAACCACTTCTGCTGGCAGCTCATTCCATATGCATACCACTCTCTGTAAAATCATCGCCCCTCAGGTTCCCTTTTATTCTTTCCACTCTAGCCTTAAATTGATGGCCTATTGTCCTCGATTCTCCAATCTTGGGGAAAAAAACTGAGTGCATTCACCCTATCCATGCCTCTCATCTTATATACCTCTGGAAGGTACCCCCTCACCTCCTATGCTTGAAAGAAAAAAGGACTAGGCAGAAGGGAGGACTGCAAATGCTGGAGATCAGAGTCCAAACGTGTGGCACTGGAAAAGCAGAGTGGGTCAGGAGGAGAGTCGATGTTTCGGGCATAAGCCCTTCATCAGGATACCATCATTCCCGATGAAGGCTTATGCCTGAAATATCAACTCTCCTGCTCCTCAGATGCTGCCTGACCCACTGTGCTTTTCCAGTGCCACACTTTGAGTCTCAAGAAAAAGGTTGTAGCTTGTCCAACCTCTAACTATAACTCAGACCCTTGAGTCCTGGCAGCAGCCTTGTAAATTTCTTCTGCACTCTTTCCAGCATAATAACATCCTTCCACAATAAGGTGACCAAAACTGAACACAATATTCCAAGTGCAGCCTCACCAACGTCCTGTATAACTGCAACATAACTTTTCAACCTCTATACCCAATCCCTGACTAAAATCCACATGGACTACGTCGACCATCCTGCCCTCGCCAACCTTCCTGTTTACTTCAAAGAACTCTAACAAATTTGCAAGGCATGAGCTCTCACTCACAAAGCCATGCTGACTACTGCTAATCAAACCCTGTATTTCTAAATCCATGTATATCTTTATCACTCAGAATCTTCTCAAGTAGCTTACCCACCACAGATGTTAAGCTTACTGGTCTATAGTTCCCAGGCTTTTCTTTACAGGCCTCCTTGAATAATGGCACAACATTCGCTACCTTCTGGGACCCCTCTGATGCAAAAATATCAGCTAGGGCCCCTGCAATTTCTTCTTTGGCCTTTTTCAGTGTTCTTAGATATATCTAGTCAGGACCAGGAGATTTATTTAGCTTCATTCATTCTAATACATCCAACACCACCTCTGTGATATGTACTGTGCAAGATACCACAACTAACTTCCCCAAGTCTTCGTGTCTTTCTCTACGGTAAATACAGAGAGAAATATTAATTGAGTACCTTGCCCATCTCCTGTGGTTTTACACATACATATGCACTTTGGTCCTTTAGAGGCCCTATTCTCTCTCTAGTTCTTCTTTATCCTTTAATATCCTTTCATATACTTAAAGAACCTTTTTGGATTCACCCTGATCTTCTTAGGCAAGGCTATCTTGAGCCCCTTTTCATCCTTCAGTAAACTCCCGTATCTCCTACATACCTCCAGGGATTCCCTTGATCCCAGCTGCCTGTACCTGAGCGACACACCCTTTTTTCTGGTCAAAGCCTCAATATCTCTAGTCATCCAGGGTTCCCTATTCCTGCCAACCTTGCCCTTCACCCTCACAGAAACATACTGACCTTGAGCTCTAGCTATCTCACTTTTAAAGGCCTCTCACCTGCCAGAGGTCCCTTTGCCTTCAACAAACTATTCCAATCAACCCCCATAAGCACCTGTCTAATTCCATCAAAATTCACCTTGCTCCAATTTAGCACTTGAACCTGTGGACCAGTTTTCTTCCTCGCCATAACTACTTTAAATTAATTGAACTGTGGTCACGGGTCCCAAAATGCTCCCCCACTGTCACCACCGTCACCTGTTCTGCCTTATTTCCCAAATGTAGGTCCTTGGTAAGATTTAGAGTCCATTATTACGAATGATTGTGGAATACACGGAACTGCATGGTAAAACAGGGATGAGTCAGCATGGTTTTGTCAACGGCAGGCCATACCCGACAAATCTGTTACAATTCCTGGAGGAGATGGCGAGCAAGTTAGACAAAGGAGAGCCAGCCGACATGATGCATTTTGATTTCCAGAAGGCCTTTGACAAGGTGCCACACAAAAGACTGCTAAATATGATAAGAACCCATGGTGTTGGTAGCAAGGTACTGCAATGGATAGAGGATTGGCTGACTGGAAGACAGCAGACAAACATACAGGTTCAGTTGGCAATTAGGAAGGAAAATACAATATAAGCATTCATTTCAAAAGGGCTAAAATGAAAAGCAGAAAAGTACTGCTGAGGTTGTACAAGGCTCTCATCAGACTGCATTTGGAATATTGAGCGCAGTTTTGGACCAGTATCTAAGGAAAGATGTGCTGGCATCACTGAGTCCAGAGGAGGTTTACAAGAATAATCCAAGGGGCAAAGGGCTTGTCATATGACGAGCGGTTGAGGATTCTGGGTCTGTACTCATTGGAGTTTAAAAGAATGAGGATTGAAACTTAGAGTACTGAGGCCTGGATAGATTGAACAGGGAGATGATGCTTCCACCGATAGGAGAGATTAGACTGGAGGCACAGACTCAGTGAAGAGACAAAATGAGGAGGAATTTCTTCAGCCAGTGTGGGGTGAATCTGTGGAGCTCATTGCCACAGAGGGCTGTGGAGGCCATGCCATTGAATGAATTTAAGACATACAGATAGATTTTTGATTGGTAAGGGAAGGCAGCAGAATGGAGTTGAGAAAAATATCAGTCACGATCATATTGTGGAGCAGACTCGATGGACTGAATGGCCTAATTCTGTTGTAGGTTATGGCCTTAAGAAAGGACCTCAACATCTTTCCCTGGATGGTAAATGGTGAATAACCCTAAAATTATGTATACACAAAACAGAACTGTTTATCTACTTGTGTTCGCAAGGGACTAGAATGATGCTACAAAAGATCTAGCAAAGGATTCAAGACATTTCATTCTACCTTCAAATAAAAGACTACTGAGACAATCCTGAGACAAACAATTGTTTTGGCAAAGATAAAAGAACAGTGCTTTTTGTACCAGTGAAACTATTAAAATGCACAGAGGTATGCCAAGCACACAACAGTAAAACATGTGATTTCTTGCTATCCAGAACTGCTTCTTACTACAATAGAAGAACTACTGAAATTTCTCGAGCTTATAAAAATCCCCTTTCACTATAAAGGAGAAACCACATCTCTGCATTATCAAAGTAACAGCAGATGCAATTGTTTTTGAGGTGCATTATGAAGTGGCAATGAACCCCACAGATAAGAAAAACTGATGAACTTCGACTTTAACTAAATTCCAATTTGCGAAATAGTCCACACTAGCATGGCCAATCCACCTAATCTGCACATCTTTGGACTCTGGGAGGAAATCGGAGCACCCAGAGGAAACCTACCCAGACACAGGGAGAATGTGCAAACTACATACAGACACTGGTCCGAAGATGGAATCGAACCAAGGCCTTGGTGCTTTGAGGCAGCAGTACTAACCACTGAGCCACCCTCACTGTGCCACCCTTTGCTGGTGAAGGCTATTCAACCCATTGAATTCAAGCTGGCTGGGTATGTTTAACATAAAGGTTGATAGATTTCTGATCACCAGTGGCATATACGTTTATGGGAACTGAGTGTGCAAAAGACATTATAGTGTTCAATCAGTTATTATCATACTAAATGGCAGGGCAGACTTGAATCCTGTTCCTACTTTCCAAACCAGTCTTCACAGCTGTATGTATCAAAGCATGCCAGTTTTGATGGATTGGCCATGTGATTTGAATACAGGTTTCTGCATACCACAGGTAATGAGGGGACATGGTGGAATAGTGGTAATGTCAATGGACTAATATTCCAGTCCTTCCTGAAGAAGGGCTTTTGCCCAAAACATCGACTCTCCTGCATCCTCAGATGCTGCCTGGCCTGCTATGCTGTTCTAGCACCACACTCTCGACTCTAATCTACAGTCCTCACTTTCTCTTAATATTCTAGAACTCCAGGTCAATGTTATGGGAATACACATTTGAATCCCACCATGTTAGAACTCAATGGAAAATCTGAAATCAGATTGCCTAATGGCAATCAAATAACCATTGATGATCATCATCTAAACCTACCTGGTTCATTAATATCCTTTAGGAGACGAAATCTGTCCTCTTTACCTTGTCTGGCCTATGTATGACTCCAAACCCACAGCAATGTGGTTGACTTTTAACTGCCGTTGAGGCCATTCAGGGTGGGCAATAAGTGCTGGGTTAATCAATGATGCTTACATCCCGTAAACAAATTAAGAAAAAAAATTTTACATCCAAATAAGCTCAGGAACCCACACCACAATACATCCTAAAGTTCAATATAAAGACAATTGGAAAGCCAATCTCAGAGCTTACAAACTAGAGTCAGAAAGTGTGCTGCTGGAAAAGTACAGCTGATCAGGCAGCATCTGAGGAGCAGGATAAAGAGCTTATAACTTTCCTGATGAACATTCCTGATGAAGAGCTTACACTTGAAATGTCAACTCTCCTGCTCCCCGGATGCTACCTGACCTACTCTGCTTTTCCAGCATCACACCTTTTTTGACTCTGATCCCCATAATCTGCAGTCCTCACTTTCTCATAGTCACTTACAAGCTGATCCTAGTACATTGAAAGAAACATCCTTGGACGGACTCAAATAGAAAAGTCTGTCATAATGCGATTTCTACATTTGAGGAGAAGAGTGAAGTAGCTTCAGGATAAGTGAGGACAGCTCAAAGCTAATGCCTCCATTCATCCCAACATTGATTTTATCTCAGTATCTGCAATTGGACATGCAAATTAAACTCAGTCTAATGTCACATATGAAACTACATCAATCTAAGTAAACAATGTTTTTTCTTATAGTCCCTCAATCTCCTGCTCCTTACCTTAAATCCATACCCCCAGTCATTGATCCCTCCACAATGGGGAGGAGCTTATTTCTATCTATCCTAACTATGACTTCAATTTTAAACATCTCAATCACATCCCCAGCTTCGGTTCCTCAGCTCCAGGGGAAAAAAATCCAGTATATCCAATCTCTATTCATAACTAGAACTGTCCAGCCAAAGCAACATGATAAATCTCTTCTGTACCCTCTTCAATAATCTGACTCCAGAACTACACGCAGTCCTCCAGCTGTGGCATTTTATACAGTTCCAGTGTAAGATCTCTGCTCTTCAACCCTCAGCTGACAAAGGCAAGTTAAACATGTTCCTCCTTACTCTTTAGCTACCTGCCTCAGTACTTTAATGAACTGGAGGGTATGCATACCATGTTCCTCATAAGATACACTGTTCCTCAATGCTTCCTAAAATCTTATCATTCATCATATATTCTCCTATCTTGTTGGTCCTACCAAAGTACATCACCTTACACTTATCTGGATTGAATTCCAATGATCGGCCCAACTGACAAGCCTGTCCACATTCTTTTGTAGTCTAAGGCTATCCTTCTCACTATTTACCAATCACCAATCTTTGCGTCAACCACAAACCTTTTGATCGATCCTTACATTCAAGTCTAAAATATTTTTATGTACCACAAACATTAAAAGGTCTCAACACTGATCCACGAGGAACTCCGCTGGACATAGGTTTCCAGTCACAAAAGCACAACTTGACCATTACCTGTTGCTTCCGCCACTCAGCCGATTCTGGGTCAAATTAGCCAAATTTCCATGGATCCCAAAGCCCTTTACCTTCACAATAGTCTCCCATGTGAGACCTTACCAAAATGTTTGCTGTAGTCAACAAGATTATGCCAAATGCATTGTTCTCATCAACATACCAGGTTACTGCTTCAAAGAATTCACTCAAGTTGGTCAGACATGACCTCTCCAACTTGACCCCAAGTTTCCATTTCTACAATAAACTGCACTTAACAACCGGTACAAAACAAATACTTGCTCTTACATTTTGGACATGCAACACTACCTTTGAGTGTGCTCATTCTAGTAGTCTTGCTAAAATTAAAAATTAGCTAAAATTGTGCATAAACTATGAAATTAAATTCTGTTACATTAATGAGGCACTATCACTTTGTATTATCAGTGAACTATTGATGAACATCGATGTAGGAAGCAACATCACAAAGTTTATTTTTCAATCACACAATGAGGAAGTTAAATTGCTACCCCCTTCTATGCTGCTGCCTTCATCCCAATTTTATTGTATAATCAAAAGGCTAGGCTAGTCTTGTCTATCACAGTAGCCAGTGTCTCACTGGCAATTCGGAATTGATTATACATTTAATTATTAGATACTTGCTCATTTATGTTTTCATGGGATGTGGGTGTCATTCGCAAAGTCAGAATTTGTTGCCAATCCCCAATTGCCATTGTATTATGTGCTGTGCAAGGTCAATTAAGATGCAATTTAAAGTCAACCACATTACTGTGCCAGATTAGGCAAGGATGACAAGGCCTTCTTTTCTAAAGGACATTTTAGTGAACCAGATATACTTTTATGGCAATAATGCCATAATCACCTATTTGAGACCAACTTTCAATTCCAGGTTTTATTCATTGTACTTATATTTTACCAACTATCCTGAACCCACGTCACCAGAGCATTAGCCTGGAACTCTGAATTACCAAGTACAACCATAATATCTTTAGCTCCACCACCTGATTGGGGTAGCCACGTCATTGCAGGATTTATTTACATGTGATACACACTTTAGTGGCAAAACAATAAGACAGAAAGCAGAGTATCTAAGTGTTTGCTGGTGTTTATTTTTCTTCCTTAAGTCCCAGCATGCTAGAGCGTAAAACCGGACCTCTGGAACATGGGGAATAACTGCAACACCAAATGTCACCAGGGCGAGTATGAATAATTAAATAAACCCTCCAGGGAAGAAAGCAAATCATACCAACAACAAAAAACCCAGCTCCAACAAAGTACATCATGGCAAAGGGCAAACAGCACCCATTCTGGATGGAGAGTATAGGTGTATCTAACTTTGAAAATCAACATCCTCAGCAAGAATTCCAAAGAAGTCAAAGTATTAGATTTTTAATTGGTGATGGGTCGAAGGGATACGGAAAGAAAGCAGAAAAATGGGACGGAGGAGCATATCAGCTGCTCCTATATCTTATGAAATTATCACTAGCGATGAATCAAAATCAAGAAACTTCACTCTGATTTAATTCTTTTTACCTGTTTTAAAATTGAGTATCTAACAGTACCTACTTCAGAGTCCCATTGTGATAAAATAAGTGAACACAATAGGTACATTAAATATCTATAATGATTAGATGCAGCCTCCTATACTACCTCTCAACCTCCTATGCTCCAGGGAAAGTAGTCCCAGACTCTCCTTATAACTCAAACCTTCCAGTCCTGGTAACAGTCTTGTAAATTATTTCTGTACCTTTGCCAATTTACTAATATCCTTCCTACAGAGGGTGACCAGAACCATATACAGTACTCCAAAAGTGGCCTCACAAGTGTCTTGTACAGCCACAAAATGGCAGCTCAACTCCTATACTCAGTGGTGTGACCAATGAAGGCGAATGTGCCAAATGCCTTCATCACCACCCTGTCTACCCAGGACTCCACTTTCAAGGAGCTACGTACTTGAACTCATGGGTCTCTGTTCAACAACACTCCCCACGGACTGATCGTTAACAGTGTATTCCCTGTCCTTGTTTGTCTTACCGAAATGCAACACCTCACATTTATCAAAATTAAACTATTTGCCACTCCTCAGCCCATTGTACTCTTAGGTAACCTCCTTCACTGTCCACTATACCACCAGTTTGGTGTTATCTGCAAACTTACTGGCCATGCTTCCTATATTCTCATCCAAATAGTTAATATAAATGACAAACAACAGTTGGACATTGCTGGTCACAAGCCTTCAGTCTGAAAAACAACCCTCCACCACCAGCCTGTATCGCTTACTGCCAAGCCAAATGTTATTACACACTCATTTTCTCCCGTGTTTGCTGCTGACAGGTACATTAGTGTTTATGCATCTGCAAACAGTTAGGGAGGGCCTTGTGGTTAGCCAAGAGCTGGGTACTGGGAGCCAGCTTCAGCAATGGTCAGGTTGGGTTTTGAGGTTTTGCAATTTCCAGGAACTGCTTCTCTCTGAGAAAGTTGGAAGGGATGAAGCATCTATCTGCAAGGGGATTTGCAAGCAAGGAGGCGGCTATGGGGAAAAGAGGCTACAAGTGGGTCAAGAACATGCAGAGACTGCAGGGTGGGGTGGGGGTGGAGAGAGAAAGAAGGAAGTTATAGTTTTAAACCTGTCAAAGGAATACTCAGCTAATTGGGATCCAAGAAAAGTTCCTATCACACGTAGTTAAGTACTTGCAAATGAATGCAGAACCTCAAGCTTACATTTTAGGGCCTACTAACATTGATAAAAGATGTAGTGGATACTATTATGGAGTCAGAGTCTTACAGCACAGAGACAGGGACTTTGGCCCAAACTGGTCTACGCTGACCAAAATGTCTGACCACACTAACTCATTTCCCTGCACATGGCCCATATTCTGCTAATCCCTTCCTATCCATATATTTGTCCAAATGCCTTTTAAATGTTGTTAATGTACCTGCCTCAACCAGTTCTGCTGGCAGATTACATATTCATACCACCCTCCATGTAAAAAGGTTGCCCCTCAGGTTCCCTTTTATCCTTACCTCTCTAACCTTAAACTGATCCCCTCTAGCCCTCGACTCCTCAACCCTGGGGAAAAGACTGAATGTATCATATTGAGTGTATTATATTGAACACTTGCAATTATTAAATTTAAATCAGATATTAAATTGGGGATGCAGAAAAAACAATTCTAAAAAAAATCAAAAAGTGATCTTGACCATAGTACATTGCAAAATAAAATACCCGATGTAAATAGCAAAGCAAATAATGTAATACACCACATTGTGGGATCATTCTACATCAAAAATACAATTTATAAATTGATAAAGCAACAGTGAATTCGCTTCTAAGTAACAATCTACTGACACATTTATCAGCATGCGTCTTTCAAATGTGATATCAGCTGTAAATAAAAATTATGTTCTAATATAAAGCATAATCTGCAGCAGTATTTGATTTTATTCTTGATGGGCAGACATTGCTAGAGCCAAAGATTTGATGAAACAATCAGGTAGAATTGGATAATTAAATAGCTCTCATTTACAAAGCAGCACTCAGACTTTATGGACAGGTCTGAACTGGTAAGTCTCCAAAAAAAAAGTTGCATTTGTAGTATTAAACATTCAAGAATGCACCTTTGGAGACATCTATTGGTGGTTTGGTGCTACACCAATACCAATGTTTTACACAAATGAAAGCACAATAAGCTCCCCTGGTGTCAAATTGCATAGTGTTCAGTAGTACAGAAATTGGGTATTGTTGGAAAAATATTTCATCAAATGTTTCAACTTGGACTCATCAAAACAACTAAACAAAAAGTGAAAAGGAAAACAGCATTTTATAGAACAGTACAGAACAGAACAGGCCCTTCAGCCCACGATGTGCCGACCATTGATCCTCATGTATGCACCCTCAAATTTCTGTGACCATATGCATGTCCAGTAGTCTCTTAAATGTCCCCAATGACCTTGCTTCCACAACTGCTGCTGACAACGCATTCCATGCTCTCACAACTCTCGGTGTAAAGAACCCGCCTTTGACATCCCCTCTATACTTTCCTCCAACCAGCTTAAAACTATGACCCGTCGTGTTAGTCATTTCTGCCCTGGGAAATAGTCTCTGGCTAGTGACTCTATCTATGCCTCTCATTATCTTGTATACCTCAATTAGGTCCCCTCTCCTCCCCCTTTTCTCCAATGAAAAAAGTCCGAGCTCAGTCAACCTCTCTTCATAAGATAAGCCCTCCAGTGCAGGCAGCATCCTGGTAAACCTCCTCTGAACCCTCTCCAAAGCATCCACATCTTTCCTATAATAGGGTGACCAGAACTGGACGCAGTATTCCAAGTGTGGTCTAACCAAAGTTTTATAGAGCTGCAACAAGATCTCACGACTCTTAAACTCAATCCCCCTGTTAATGAAAGCCAAAACACCATATGCTTTCTTAACAACCCTGTCCACTTGGGTGGCCATTTTAAGGGATCTATGTACCTGCAAACCAAGATCCCTCTGTTCCTCCACACTGTCAAGAATCCTATCCTTAATCCTGTACTCAGCTTTCAAATTCGACCTTCCAAAGTGCATCACCTCGCATTTATCTAGGTTGAACTCCATCTGCCACCTCTCAGCCCATCTCTGCATCTTGTCAATGTCCCGCTGCAGCCTACAACAGCCCTCTATACTGTCAACGACACCTCCAACATTTGTGTTGTCTGCAAACTTGCTGACCCATCCTTCAATCCCCTCATCCAAGTCATTAATAAAAATTACAAACAGTAGAGGACCAAGGACAGAGCCCTGTAGAACATCACTGACTTCCAGGCAGAATATTTTCCTTCTACTACCACTCACTGTCTTCTGTTGGCCAGCCAATTCTGTATCCAGACAGCTAAGTTCCCCTGTATCCCATTCCTCCTGACCTTCTGATTGAGCCTACCATGGGGAACCTTATCAAATGCCTTGCTTAAGTCCATATACACCACATCCACAGCTCGACCCTCATCAACTTTTCTAGTCACGTCCTCAAAGAACTTGATATGGTTTGTGAGGCATGACCTGCCCCTCACAAAGCCGTGTTGACTGCAGTTAATCAAGCCATGCTCTTCCAGATGGTCATAAATCCTATCCCTCAGAATCCTTTCTAACACCTTGCAGATGACAGACGTGAGACTTACTGGTCTGTAATTACCGGGGATTTCCCTATTTCCTTTCTTGAAGACAGGAATTACATTTGCCTCTCTCCAGTCCTCAGGTACGACTCCAGTGGAGAGTGAGGATGCAAAGATCTTCGCAAGTGGCGAAGCAATCGCATTTCTCGTTTCCCAAAGCAGCCGAGGACAAATCTGGTCTGGGCCTGGCGACTTGTCAATCTTAATGTTTGACAAACTTTTCAGCACATCAGCTTCCTCTATCTCTATCCATTCCAGCGTGCACACCTGCTCTTCAAAGGTTTCATTCACTACAAAGTTCGTTTCTTTCGTAAAGACAGAAGCAAAAAACTTATTTAGGGCTTCCCCTACCTCCTCAGACTCCACACACAAATTTTAGATTAGTGGTGCTGGAAGAGCACAGCAGTTCAGGCAGCATCCAAGGAGCAGTGAAATCGACGTTTCGGGCAAAAGCCCTTCATCTGAAATAAAGGCAGAGAGCCTGAAGCGTGGAGAGATAAGCTAGAGGAGGGTGGGGGTGGGGAGAAAGTAGCATAGAGTACAATGGGTGAGTGGGTGAGGGGATGAAGGTGATAGGTCAGGGAGGAGAGGATAGGTGGAAAAGGAGATAGGCAGGTAGGACAAGTCCGGACAAGTCATGGGGACAGTGCTGAGCTGGAAGTTTGGAACTAGGGTGAGGTGGGGGAAGGGGAAATGAGGAAACTGTTGGAAGTCCACATTGATGCTCTGGGGTTGAAGTGTTCCGAGGCGGAAGATGAGGCGTTCTTCCTCCAGGCGTCTGGTGGTGAGGGAGCGGCGGTGAAGGAGGCCCAGGACCTCCATGTCCTCGGCAGAGTGGGAGGGGGAGTTGAAATGTTGGGCCACGGGGCGATGTGGTTGATTGATGCGGGTATCTCGGAGATGTTCCCTAAAGCACTCTGCTAGGAGGCGCCCATCACTCTGCCGAGGACATGGAGGTCCTGGGCCTCCTTCACCGCCGCTCCCTCACCACCAGACGCCTGGAGAAAGAACGCCTCATCTTCCGCCTCGGAACACTTCAACCCCAGGGCATCAATGTGGACCTCAACAGTTTCATCATTTTCCCTTCCCCCACCTCACCCTAGTTCCAAACTTCCAGCTCAGCACTGTCCCCATGACTTGTCCGGACTTGTCCTACCTGCCTATCTCCTTTTCCACCTATCCACTCCACCCTCTCCTCCCTGACCTATCACCTTCATCCCCTCCCCCACTCACCTATTGTACTCTATGCTACTTTCTCCCCAACTCCACCCTCCTCTAGCTTATCTCTCCACGCTTCAGGCTCTCTGCCTTTATTCCTGATGAAGGGCTTTTGCCCAAAACGTTGATTTCGCTGCTCCTTGGATGCTGCCTCAACTGCTGTGCTCTTCCAGCACCACTAATCCAGAATCTGGTTTCCAGCATCTGCAGTCATTCTTTTTACCTCCACACACAAATTCCCTATGCTATCCCTGATCGGCCCTACTCTTTCTTTGACCATTCTCTTATTCCTCACATAAGTGTAAAATGCCTTTGTGTTCTCCCTAATCCGTTCTGCCAAGCCTTTCTCGTGCCCCCTCCTGGCTCTCCTCAGACCATTTTTGAACTCTTTCCTCACCTGCCTGTAATCCTCTAGAGCTGAGCTTGACCCTAGCTTCCTCCACCTTATGTAAGCTACCTTCTTCCTTTTGACGAGAAGCTCCACCGCTCTCGTCATCCAAGGTTCCTTTATCTTACCACTTCTTGCCTGTCTCAGAGGGACATATTTATTCATCACTTGCAACAACTGTTCCTTAAACAGTCTCCACATGTCAATAGTGCCTTTACCATGGAACAATTGCTCCCAATCCATGCTTCCTAACTCATTTCTAATCACATCATAGTTTCCTCTTCCCCAATTAAATATCATCCCATTTTGCCTAACCCTCTCCTTCTCCATAGCTATGTAGAATGTGAGGCAGTTGTGGTCACTATCACCAAAATGGTCTCCCACCACAAGATCTGATACCTACCCTGACTCGTTTCCGAGCACCAAGTCTAGAATGGCCTCTCCCCTCGTCGGCCTGTCTAGTTGATTGGCAAGTGCAATCTGATTGGTAGATGTATTGCTATAGAAAATGTACCCCAGTCAGATGATGCAAATAATTTATTGCTTTATTTAAATTTAAATAAGGCAGGTTCACTCTGATTGGTCAAAGTACTGATCTGAGAAATGAATCAGAAAGTAACCTGTTTTGTTACTGTTTTGAAACAAGCAAATAGTGGGCGTACATTCTTTATGTCTGCAAAGAACAGGGCCATGCATTAGCATATGTAACTTCCAGTCTGCAACACACTGTGAACCCAACATTTATTGACTATACAATTCCTAGCACACTCAGGATTATTTAGTAAATGTTGTCAAATTGTAGAATTTCATCTAATGTTGGACACTGGTTTGGACTTTGCTCAATATGCTGGCTGGTTATGGTCAGTACCCAGTTTATTCCAAAAAGTCAAATGCTTATGATGTTTTCAAACTGTCTGCCAGTCTCTGACATGCACCCTTATCACATAGCATCACACCAACACAAATTCATATACAATATTACATATTGGTGTGACAGGCAGAATGTTTTTTTTGACTTGACAGCAGTAGCGGGTTAGTGACAAACACCACTTGAATTGCTCACACACAGTGGCAGCATGAAACAGGTAGTTTCACCTCTCGAAAGTGGTAAACCGAAATTACAATTTTTGCCCTGTTCCGATCTTCACATTATATCCGATTGCTGTAATTAGGCTTCTGGTCAATTATGACCCTCAGAGATGATGATGATAGGGTAGTCTGTTGCTGAAGGACAAGGTGAGGCAACTACTTTGGTCCTCACCTGGTACTTCAGTGGTTCAAATGTCAGAAAGGGAGTTCCAGGGTTTTGACCCAATAACAGTCAAGAAACAGATGTGGTTACAGTCAAGATGTTGAGAGACTTTGAGGGGAACTTAATGATGTTCCCATGCACCTACTGCCCTGGTTTCTCCAAGTAGCAAAGGCCATATGATTGAAAAATACTGCCAAAGATGGTTTCATCAGTTTCTTCAGTATATCTTGTAGACAGTAAACACAGCTGCAACTGTGCATTAGGGGTGGGTGAAGTATATGTTTAAGGCAGCAGATGGAATGTCAATCAAAAAAGTCGTATTGCCCTGGAGGCCATTGAGCTTCTTCACTATTGCTGGAGCTGTTCTCATTCAAGCAAGTGGTTTGACTTGTAAATATTTGAGGGTTTGGGAAATCTGGACATTGATTACTCGAGAATTCCCAGCTTTTGAACTGCTTCTCTTTAGCCATAGTATTTACTTTACTTCAGTTAAATCTCTGGTCAATAGTAACTCTTAAATGTTCTTTTTTTTTATTCACTCATGAGATATGGGCAGTGCTGACTGACCAGCATTTATTGCCCATCTCTAGTTGCCCTTGGGAAAGTGGTAATGAATCGCCTTCTTGAATCACTTCACTGCAGTCCATGTGCTATAGGTAAACCCATAATCCCATTAGGGAGGGATTAAAAGAATTTTGACCAAGCAACACTGAAGGAATAGTAACATATTTCCAAGTCAGGATGGTGAGTGGCTTGGAGGGAAACTTGCAGGTAGTGGTGTTTCCATGTATCTGCTGCCCTGTCCTTCTTAGATGGGAAGTGGTCATAGGTTTGGAAGGCATTGTTGGTAAATTTTTGCAGTGCATTTTGTAGATAGTATCAACAGTGTGTACTGAGCATCAGGAGTGGAGGGAGTGGATGTTTGTGAATGTGGTGCCCATAAAGCAGACTGCCTTTGTCCTGGAATGTGTCAAGTTCTTAAGTGTTACGTGCACTCTTAAATTCTTAAGTACACTCATCCAGACAAAAGCAGAATATTCCATCACACTCCAGACTTGTACCTTGCAGACGGTGGACTGGCTTTGGGGAGTCAGGTGGTGAGCTACTCATTGCAGTATTCCTATTTTCTGACCTGCTCTTATAGCCAGTGTACATGGTGAGTCCAGTTGAGTTTCTTCGAGGAGAAAGTGAGGGCTGCAGATGCTGGAGATCAGAGCTGAAAATGTGTTGCTGGAAAAGCGCAGGTCAGGCAGCATCCAAGGAACAGGAGAATCGACGTTTCGGGCATAAGCCCTTCCTGAAGAAGGGCTTATGCCCGAAACATCGATTCTCCTGTTCCTTGGATGCTGCCTGACCTGCTGCGCTTTTCCAGCAACACATTTTCAGCCCAGTTGAGTTTCTGGTCAACGGTAACCCCCCTCAGGACATTAGTAGTGGGAGATTCAATGGTGATAATGTCATTGGACATCAAGGAGCAGTGGTTAGATTATCTCTTATTGGAGACAGTCATTGCTGGCATGTCTGATGCAATTGGTACTTGCCAACTGTCAGCTAAAGCCTGGATATTATCCAGTTCTTTTTTGCATTTGAGCATGGATTGCTGAGGGATCTGAGTCATGAATGGTGCTGAACATGATGCAATTATCGACAAACATCCCCACCTCTGAAGTTATGATGGACAGAAGGTCATTGATGAAGCAGCTGAAAATGGTTCAGCATAGAACACAACTCTGAAGAACTCTTGCAGGGATGTCCTGGAGCAAAGATGAAGAACCTCCAACAACCACAACTATCTTCGTATGTGTCAGGTATGACTCCAACTAGCAGAAAACTTTCTCCCTGATTCCCATTAATCCTAGTTTTGCTAGGGTATCTTGATGCCAAGAGCAATTACTCTCACCTCACTTCTGGTCTTCAGCTCTTCTGATCATGTTCGAATCAAGGCTGTAATGAAGAGCTGAGTGGCCCTGGTGGAACCCAAACGGAGCATCAGTGAGCAAGTTATTGTTGAGCAGGTGCAGCTTGATAGCACTGTTCATTACATCTTGTATCACTTTACTGATGATCGAGAGAAGATTCTTGGGGCAGTAATAGGCTAGGTTGGACGTGTCTTATCTTTTATTCCCAACAACAAGGTCATTCTCTTGAGAGACTTCAGTGCCAGAGTCAGGAAAGGTCATAGGCTTTGGACTGAAATAATACGCAAGGAAGGAGTTGGCAAGGTCAACACTAATGGAAAATTTCTCACCAAACGTGCTAAACACAATCTGGTGATTATAAACACCCTATTTCACCAGAAAAACAGGCATAAAGTCTCCTGGCAGCATCCACGCTCCAAACACTGGCATTTCATCAATTACATCATCATATGATCTCAGGATCAACAAAATGTGCTGATAACAAGAGCTGTTACTGGTACCAACTAGTGCTGGGCAGACCATTGACTCATCTTGTCCATTATGAGAATGAAGATTTGGCCCAAAAGGAAACACCAAAATCTGAACACTATCAATGAATTCAATGTTGACATCCTCCAAGACATTAACTATGTACAGAAGTTCCAACAAAATCTTCAAGAACATCTGACTCAACAAATCCTACTATCTGTAGAAGAATACTGGAACAGAGGAAAGAAAATTGTCAAGTTGGGCATAGATGTTCTCCTTTATTTGGTCTTCAGCGCCTAGAGTTGGAGCATAGGTGCTGATGATAGTGGCATGTTGGTTCTTGAAGAGCTGAATTCACAGAGTCATGAGACATTTATTGATTCCCAGTGGTTGCACTGTCAGCTTCTAAAGTAGGCTGGTTCAGATGGCAAAACCTACACCATGTATCCTCAGTTGTTCAGGATCAGGTCCTTTCCAGAAAAAAAGGTGTATTGACCTTGGTCTTGCTTTAATTGCCCTTCTCCAGCTTTGTGGGTTTCACTCAGAGCAACCATGTCAAAGTTGAATTTTTGGAGTTCCCGGGCAACAAAGGCAGTTTTCCTCTCTGGCCGGTCTGAATTTGGGTCATTCATCAGAGTTCATACATTCCAGGTTCCAAATTTCCATAGTTTCGCTTCTTGATGTTTGTCGACTGCATAATGATGATCCCTCTGGATGAGGCTTTTCAGTCAGGATGGGGTGAAGCAGACTATTTTTGGGGCAACTTTCCTAGCCCTCTCTCAGTTCAGGGTGAGCAGAGTGGATCCTAAATAGGACTGCTGAAACGTGAATATTGCTACCAAACAACTTTCCTCCTCCTGTCCAAACGTTGAGCAACTGAATCAAGTATTCACCGCTTTCATGCCGGTTGTTAACTCGGAGCTTCCAGCCATCACTTTGCCTGCTCCTATCGCCCTCTCCCGATCGCCAGAAACCTGAAGAAGTAGCCCACAGAGTGAAGACACCTGTATGTGTATTTGTTTAATGTGTACTTGATGTTGCACTTCAAGAAGCACACGATACTTCACAAATCAACCAACTGATTCCAATGGCATGTAGACCACGAGGATCAGAGTTGATGGATTTGCTGCAGCCTTCATCTGCCTTCACAGCCATTGAGTCTGAAGCAACTTCACCCATTTGTTCCACCGTTGAGATCTTGGTTGGATTGTTCTTTGTCAGGGACATCATCCTCGACCTTACCGCCATGGGTGACCCTACCAGGAACATAGCTCCAGACAGCATCACCCGCAAGCTTCTCCACAGTGGCAAAGTGAATGCTAAATAAACATGAACTGATTCACAAGGGAACATTTACTCAGAGCATTTATTAAACCTGCCTCATTCCACAATGCCAGACTCAAATCTGCCTAAACCCTATTTGCAGCCACAATATATTTTTTCAGAAAAATGTCCCAAATACACAATGCACGTTTCATCCTGATACCTCTGCCAATTTAATTTTCTAATCTGCATAATGATTAAAGTCATCCATGATTACAGTACTGCCATTTTAATTGATATCAATATCTCCTGATTTAGTCTGTCTTGCAGTATAGCTATTGTGAGGGTACTCCCACCAGTACTGCCTTCTCCTTTCCCAATCAAAGATTATTTCTTGCTCTTGCACTTCTTCCATATCATACTAACAATTCTACTCCGTACCCTTTCCTTCTTGCTTAATATTTCAAAAAGTGACTATCCCTGAATATTTAGTTCAGAGCTTTGTTCTCCTTATAACTACATCTCCATAATGTACGTAAGATCATAATTCCTTTTTGTTCCAAATACTACATACATTTAAGTTGAATGTTATTAAATCTGCCTTTTTACCATTTTCCCCTTTGAGCCTACTTGCTTTGTTTTATGTTTGTGTATGCTGTCCTTTCCTGCCCTACCCTCAATATTATCTAAATAACTTCCTTATGATGCTACCAAATCCTTTTGCTTTGCAAGCCAACATATTTCTTCTCCAGAACCATCCCCCTAATGTGTATTTAGTTCAAAGCCCACTCTGCAGACTGATGATTTTATTTTGACAGGACACTGATCCCAGCATGGTTCAGATAAAGCTCATCCCCATTTTAGATAAAGGGCTGATCATTTAAGGCCGAGATGAGAAGAAATTTCTTCACTCAACGGGTTTTAAATTTCTGGAATTTTCAACCACAGTTTTTTTTTTAGATTAGATTCCCTTCGGCTCAACAAGACCACACCGACCCTCCGAACAATAACCCACCCTGACCCATTCCCCTATCCTATATTTACCCCTGACTAAAACACCTAACACTATGGGCAATTTACCCTGGCCAATTCACCTAAATTGCACATCTTTGAATTGTGGGAGGAAACTGGAGCACCCGGTGGAAACCCATGCAGACATGGGGAGACTGCCTATGTGGAGTTTGCACAGTCTCCCGAGGTGGGAATCAAACCCAGGTCCCTGGTGCAGTGAGACAGCAGTGCTAACCACTGAGTCACCATGCCGCCCTTGGTAAGTCATTAAGTATATTCAAGAACAGACTGTAGGGAAAGACTGTGTTTATGACCACGAAAACCAAGAGGAATTAGTGGGAGAGTTGGCCCATTGTCAACAATCGACCACAGTTTTAGTGACTAACCTATAAATGAGCAAATATTAAAGACGACGCCTTTTTCAAATAAAATACAAATACTGAGCATGAGAATAATATTCACATAGTATGTTAAACTTACCTGTTGTGGTTGTTCTGTTACTCTCTGCAGTTCTGATTTTACTTTGTTGTTCGGGTGATCTGTAACTTTTGTTACTGGCTGCTTGAAAATGGATGCAGTTTGTCTTATTGGCAGGGTGGTGTTCAAATCTAATTTCCCCTGCAAGTTGGAAAACACAGGAATAAAAAAGAATAAATAAAAAATGATACACTTTGCTCTTTTATATATTTGCAAACCAAAAGTCCTCTCTCATACAGCATAAATGTTGGTTTTCCTCTGAATTGGTACTTTTGCAAAAGTTGGAGTATTTCTCCAGCATAAGTGAAAAGTACTTACTTTACACCATAGTGGTGGGTGGGGATAGAAGTCATAGAAGTCTACAGCATGGAAACAGACCCTTCAGCCCAACTTGCCAATCCCACCCAGTTTTCACATTTGTACTAGTCCCATTTGTCTGCATTTGGTCCATAACTCTCCATACCTACGCCATCCATGTACTTGTCTAAACGTTTATAAAATGATGAAATTGCAATCGCTTCCACCATTACATCTGGCAGCCTATTCCAGACACACACCTCCCTCACTTTACAGAGAGGTTTTGATAGGTTAAACAAGGCCTACAACAAGTTGGCAAACAGACTACGTGGGAAAATATGAAGCTGTGCATTTTGAAATGGAGAACAAAAAAAAAGTCTGACTTAAATGAAGAAAACTGCAGAACAATGCATCACAGAGGGACTTGGGATGCTTGCGAAAGACACACAGAAAGCTAGCACATGGGTGCAGCAGCTAATCTGGAAGGCTCATGGAATGCTGGTCCTTATTTCAAAGGGGCTGTAATATAAGATTAGGGAAAGTCTTAACTGCACCTTACAAGGTGCTGGCGAGACCGCATCTGGATCACTGGGAGCAGTTTCAGATCACTTTTTTAAGGAAAAACATCATTTCTTTGAAGTAGTTCAAAAAAAGTTCACTAGGATGATCCCCAGTGAGGGGGGAATTGTCTTATGGGCAAATCCTAAACAAATTGGGATCAATTCACTGAGTTTAGGAGAATGAGAGTTGATCTCAGTGAAACATATAGGATTCTTCAGGGGTTTGACAGGGTTAATAAGGGATATTATCCTTCATGGGAAAGTCTAGGACCAAAGGGCATACTCTCAGAATAAAGGACTGCCATTTTAAGATTTAGATGAGGAATTTCTTGAGAGAGTTTAGAGTTTTTGGAATTCCTTGCCACAGAGAGCTATGGGGGCAGAGTCCTTGTGAATATTCAATACTCAGATAAATAGATTGTTGATCAGATGGGGAATCAAGCATTATAGGGAAAGGGCAGGAATGTGGACATGAGGAGTGTCAGAACAGCCATGAGTGTAGGTTCCAGGGAATGAATGGGGACTACTCCTGTTCCTTTTCTTTATGGTTTTATCACTGTGGGCCAGGGCAGAATTGTTTGATAGTGTAGAACTTCGGTGCTGTTGAAAAAATAACTTTTTCCAAAGTGCTTCATCTTGTACTCAACAGTTTTGCAAAAGTGCCAATTCAAGAAGAAAACCAACATTTATACTGCATGAGAGAAGACTGCTGACTGGTTTGTAAGAGGACTCTGATTGGTTATGACAACACCTCAACCAGAGACAACTTGCCAATCAGAACTCTCCTCTCATGAAGTATAAATGTTGGATTTCCCCTTGAATTGGTACTCGTACAAACCATCCCATTGAGTACAGATCCAGAATCTACAACTGCTTCTCATATGACAAGCTCTTCATCCCTGGGATTATTCTTGTAAACCTCCTTTGGACTCCCTCAAATGCCAGCACATTTTTCCTCAGATATGGGGCCCAAAAATGCTCTCAATATTTTCTAAATGCAGTCTGACCAGAGCCTTCTACAGTCTCAACAGTGCATCTCTGCTCTTGCATTCTAGCCCTAGTGAAATGAATGCCAAAATCGCATTTGCCTTCTTAACCGCCAAATGAACCTGTACATTAGTCTTAACAGAATCTGAATAGGACTCCCAAGTCCCTTTGTGCTTCTGGTTTCCAAAGCCTTTCCCAATTAGAAAATACGCTATGCCTCTATTCTTCCTGCAAAAGTGCATAGCCTCACACTAACATTTTATCCATCTGCCACTTGTGCACACTCACCTACCCTGTCCAAGTTCTTCTGCAAGGTAAAAACAATGACTGCAGATGCTGGAAACCAGATTCTGGATCAATGGTGCTGGAAGAGCACAGCAATTCAGGCAGCATCGAGGAGCTTCAGCAAAATCGACGTTTCGGGCAAAAGCCCTTCATCAGGAATAAAGGCAGAGAGCCTGAAGCGTGGAGAGATAAGCTAGGGGAGGGTGGGGGTGGGGAGAGAGTAGCATAGAGTACAATGGGTGAGTGGGGGAGGAGATGAAGGTGATAGGTCAGGGAGGAGAGGGTGGAGTGGATAGGTGAAAAAGGAGCTTTGTAGGGTTTGCGGAGGTTTGTAGGGTGGAAGGTGAGCACCAGGGGCGTTCTGTCCTTGTTACGGTTGGAGGGGTGGGGTCTGAGGGCGGAGGTGCGGGATGTGGACGAGATGCGTTGGAGGGCACCTTTAACCCGGCCCCCAACGCCCTCCCCACATACGTTCGAGACACCACCCGCGCCCTCCAACTCCTCCAAGACTTCCGTTTCCCCGGCCCCCAACACCTCATCTTCACCATGGATATCCAATCCCTCTACACCTCCATCCGCTATGACCAGGGCCTCCAAGCCCTCCGTTTTTTCCTCTCCAGATGTCCCCAACAGTACCCTTACACCGACACTCTCATTTGTTTGGCCGAACTGGTCCTCACCCTTAACAATTTCTCCTTTGAATCCTCCTACCTCCTCCAGACCAAAGGGGTAGTCATGGGCACACATATGGGCCCCAGCTATGCCTGTCTCTTTGTTGGCTACGTAGAACAGTTGATCTTCCGTAATTACACCGGCACCACTCCCCACCTCTTCCTCCGCTACATTGATGACTGCATTGGCGCCACCTCGTGCTCCCGCGAGGAGGTTGAGCAATTCATCAACTTCACCAACACATTCCACCCTGACCTTAAATTTACCTGGACCATCTCTGACACCTCCCTCCCCTTCCTGGACGTCTCCATCTCCATTAGTGAAGACCGACTTGACACTGACATTTTTTACAAATCCACTGACTCCCACAGCTACCTGGATTACACCTCTTCCCACCCTATCTCTTGCAAAAATGCCATCCCGTATTCCCAATTCCTCCGCCTCCGCCGTATCTGCTCCCAGGAGGACCAGTTCCACCACAGAACACACCAGATGGCCTCCTTCTTTAGAGACCGCAATTTCCCTTCCCACGTGGTTAAAGGTGCCCTCCAACGCATCTCGTCCACATTCCGCACCTCCGCCCTCAGACCCCACCCCTCCAACCGTAACAAGGACAGAACGCCCCTGGTGCTCACCTTCCACCCTACAAACCTCCGCATAAACCAAATCATCTGCCAACATTTCCGCCACCTCCAAAAAAACCCCACCACCAGGGATATATTTCCCTCTCCACCCCTTTCCGCCTTCCGCAAAGACTGTTCCCTCCGTGACTACCTGGTCAGGTCCACGCCCCCCTACGACCCACCCTCCCATCCTGGCACTTTCCCCTGCCACCGCAGGAACTGTAAAACCTGTGCCCACACCTCCTCCCTCACCTCTATCCAAGGCCCTAAAGGAGCCTTCCATATCCATCAAAACTTTACCTGCACATCCACTAATATCATTTATTGTATCCGTTGCTCCCGATGCGGTCTCCTCTACATTGGGGAGACTGGGCGCCTCCTAGCAGAGCACTTTAGGGAACATCTCCGAGACACCCGCACCAATCAACCAAACCACCCCGTTGCCCAACATTTCAACTCCCCCTCCCACTCTGCTGAGGACATGGAGGTCCTGGGCCTCCTTCACCGCCGCTCCCTCACCACCAGACGCCTGGAGGAAGAACGCCTCATCTTCCGCCTCGGACCACTTCAACCCCAGGGCGTCAATGTGGACTTCAACAGCTTCCTCATTTCCCCTTCCCCCACCTCATCCTAGTTTCAAACTTCCAGTCCCTTTGAATTGTCCGGACTAGTCCGACCTGCCTAGCTCCTTTTCCACCTATCCACTCCACCCTCTCCTCCCTGACCTATCACCTTCATCTCCTCCCCCACTCACCCATTGTACTCTATGCTACTCTCTCCCCACCCCCACCCTCCCCTAGCTTATCTCTCCACACTTCAGGCTCTCTGCCTTTATTCCTGATGAAGGGCTTTTGCCCGAAACGTCGATTTTGCTGAAGCTCCTCGATGCTGCCTGAATTGCTGTGCTCTTCCAGCACCATTGATCCAAGTCCTTCTGCAGCCTACCCATTTCCTCCACTTATCTTTGTGCCATCTGCAAACGTAGCAACAGAGCACTCAATTCCTTTGTCTATATCATTAATGTATAATGCAAATAGTTGTGGTACCAACAGAGACCTCTGTAGAACTCTACTAGTTACCTGCTGCCATCCTGAAAAACACCCCTTTGTACCTACTCTCTACCTTCTATCAGTCAGCTAATTCTCTACTGATGCAAATACTTTTGTACCTAATACTGGCCTTATTTAGTAGTCTCCTGTGTGGCATGTCATCAAGTGACCTTCTGGAAATCCAGTCACTGGCTCTCCTTTGTCTAACTTGCTTGTTACCCCCTCAAAAAAATTCTAACAGATTTGTTAGGCATGATCTCTTTGATGAAGCCATCCTGACTTTGTCGTACTTTTGTCGTACTTTACCCTATTCCACAATCTCTTTAATAATTTATTCTAAAATCTTACCAGCATCTGAGATCAGGCTATCCGGTGTATAGTTTCCTGTCTTCTGCCTTCCTCATTTCATAAACAAGGGTGTGACATTAGCCATTTTCCAGTCATCTGGCACACGCCCGGACTTCAATGATTCTCGAAAGACCAGCACCAATATCTCTACAATCTCCTCAGCTATCTCCTTCAGAGTCTTGTAATGTAGTCCATCCAATCCAAGTGATTTATCTACCTTCAGATCTTTCCGCTTCCCCAGTACCTTCTCCTTAGTGATGGCCATTACACTCATCTCTGCCCCCTGACTCTTTTGAAACTCTGCTATGCTACTTGTGTCTTCCACTGTGAAGAGTTTCAGACTGAGATGAGGAATTTACTCTCAGAATTGAGCATTTTTGGAACTATTCAGTTTCTGACATTCTTGTTTCTCACCCTCATTTTCCACTGGTCTAATGTCCACTTTTGCCTCTTTCCTAAACTCTAGATATTTAAGAAAATTCCTGCAATCTTTTTATGTCACCAGCTAGCTCACTCTCATTTCATCGTCGGCCCCTTTTTGCATTTTTCATCATGCTGGTTTTTAAAGGTTTCCCAATCCCCTGCCTTCCTACTAATCTTCACCACATTGCATGCTTTTTCTTTTGCTTTTATGCTGTCCCTGACATCTCTAATTGGCCCTGGTTGCCCTTAGTATTTTTCTTCTTCCTCGGGTGAATTTCTGCAATGGTTCCTAAATTACTGCCATTGCTGCTCCACCATCTTCCTTGCTAGACTCTCCTTCCAATCAGGTCTGGCCAGCTCCTTCCTCATGTCTTTGTAGGTACCTTTACTCAATTGTAATACCATAACATTTGATTCCAGCTTCACCCTCTCAAACTGCAGGGTAATTCTATCAAATTATGGTCACTACCCCTAGGAAGCTAGAGGTTCCTTCGAAACTAGCTGCCTAATCAAGTCTCCCTCATTGCACATCACCAAATCCAGAATTGCTCCCTAGTTGGCTCTACCACAAACTGCTCCAAAAATCATCTAGTCGATATTCCATCAATTCCTTTCATTAGGCTTCACTACCAACCTGATTTTCCCAATTCACCTGCATGTTGAAGTCCCCCCATGACTATTGTAATCGTTCCTTTCTTACATACCTTTTCTATCTCCTGATGTATTTTCTTCCTGACATCCTGGCCACTGTTAGTTGTGTAACAGGCATCCTATCAGGCTATTTTTTCCCCTTTGCTGTTCTTCAACTCTACATGCACAGATTCCACATCTTTGACTCTATATCACGTCTTGCTATGGATTTAATTTCATTTTTTACTAACTAACATCACATTCTCAGCCCCTCTGCCCAGCACTAGGACATTTATCCTGAGATATTTAGCTTCCAGCCCTGATTCCTTTGCATCTATGATGTTCACAACCTGCCAATTTCAATCTGCACGACATTTACCATTTTTCATATACTGTGCGCATTTAAGTAGAACATCCTCAGCCCTGCATTGACTGACCTTTCTCATAATTGTCCCCTTATCTGCTGTGCCTGCAGTTAGAGTTCTCATTCCTCCTATACTGTCCAAATACTTGCTTGGAAACTTTCACCTCTGCTGAACTCTCCTCTCCTTTAACTTTTTTGTAAAAGTTTTGTGGAACTAAAGCTCTAAAAGACATTAAGTTTACCTTGAAATAAAGGATAAATGTAAAATAGTAAATGTTCTGTATATTGCTTGCAATTTTAACACAAACAGGTTATTCAGTCCCCATTAATAATCTTAACTGCCAAACTCTCACCCTGCTCCCATGTCAATTACCTCCCCACACACAACCTCTTTCACTTTATTTATCTGTTGTTAAAAGGGACTACGCTCTGTGCTTCACTTAACACAAATACACAAAAACTCCTTTTGCTCTCCTTCCTAAATTACGTACGTTAAATCTTACATCCATATCTCCCCACTGTAGATCAATTGCTGAACAATCCATTTCTATCTACTATGTTCAATACCAGCATGAATTTAAGCATTTTTACCATTACATCCATACTCTCAACTGTTCGCATGAACTACCTCAATTTTTTTTCAAATTTCCTTCAAGAATATTTCTTGAACCAAGTGAATCCATGCAAGTCCTATTGCATGAACATTTTCCCAGCGGTGTAAAAGCCGACTCCACACAATGCTACAAATGTGGCCACAATGGGGTTTTACACAAATTCATCATTGTTTCTCAACTTCTACTTTCGATATCTCATTTTATCTACAATTCTCAGTCTTCTGTATTTGAACCTCAAATTTATCCTTCTACATTCTGTTTGAATGGTAATTATCAAATCTTGCACATCAAAATAGCAATCTATAAGAGGTATAGTTAATAAGTTTGTAGATGACACCAAAATTGGAGTGTAGTGGACAGCGAAGAAGGTTACCTCAGATTACAACAGGTTCTTGATCAGATGGGCCAATGGGCTGAGGATTGGCAGATGGAGATTAATGTAGATAAATGTGAGGTGCTGCATTTTGGGAAAGCAATTCTTATCAGGACTTAATACACTTAACTCAAGGTAGATAGGATAGTGAAGGCAGCGTTTGAAATGCTTTCCTTTATTTGTCAGAGAATTGGGTACAGGAGTTGGGAGGTCATGGTGCGACTGTACAGGACATTGGTTAGGCCACTGTTGGAATATTGCGTGCAATTCTGGTCTCATTCCTATTGGAAAGATGTTATGCAACTTGAAAGGGCTCAGAAAAGATTTACAAGGATGTTGCCATTGTTGGAGGATTTGAGCTATAGGGAGAGGTTGAATAGGCTAGGGCTGCTTTCTCTGGAGTGTTGGAGGCTGAGGGGCGACCTTATAGAAGTTTATAAAATCATGAGGGGCATGGATAGGATAAATAGACAAGGTCTTTTCCCTGGGGTGGGGGGGGTCCAGAACTAGAGCACATAGGGGCAACATTTTCATGCAGAGGGTGGTACATGTATGGAATGGGCTGCTAGAGGAAGTGGTGGAGGCTAGTACAATTGCAACATTTAAAAGGCATCTGGATAGGTATATGAATAGGAAGGGTTTGGTGGGATATGGGCCAGGTGCTGGCAGGTGGGACTAGATTGGGTTGGGATATCTGGTCGGCATGGACGAGTTGGACTGAAGGTTCTGTTTCTGTGCTGTACATCTCTACGACTCTATAAGTCTACAATTCTGTGACATGTTTTGATCAATAAATCAGTTATATCATCATCTTGCAGGTTGGGGGTCAAGAACAATTAACTATGCCTAATCTTTAATGTACAGGTAGGTTTAGATACTCATTTTTCTACCTAAATATTATTTTTATATAGTCAAGAGAAGTAATAACACAACAAATCACTGAAATACTAATACCCATTTCCAATCCTTGCCTTCATCTCATACTAGGCTTAGCTCACTTCTAATTAAACTAATTTGCCACCTTCTCATGAAGTCCATATGCTTAATCCAACAGTCTGTGGTACTCTGCCAAAACATTTCTATTTTTATTTAATTAAAATTAAAGCAGATCAAGAATACACAATTAAACTGCACTGTCACCCCATCCATGGGTGTTCCTAATACCAAAATGGGCTAAATGGTCTTCACATCCTATAAACTACGTGAGAAACTGAAATTACAAAAGAAGCACTAACAACCCAATTTCAGAATGCTTTAGAACTAACTGGAACTCATTTTAGTAGGGTTAAGCATTATCAAAGAATTTGATAGACTCAATTACCCAAACACCTACATAAATATTCATTTTCAAAAATTATAACAATTCTTAGATTACAAGTTGCATAGTTAAGGACAGATGTGATTAAAAATATTTTTAAAATAAATTCTATAAAATCACTAAGGATCAGATCTGAATAGCAGCAACATAATTGAAATATATTAAATTTAGTCAGTATACTTAGTTCTTAATTAAAGCTACTCAATCTACATTCTGATAATTAAACTTTTAAACCCCAGGCCCTCAGGTAGCTATGTTGCTTATTTTGATAATGCAAGTTAATCAAAATTTCAACTTCTTACTTCATATGAGCACCATGCTATGGCTAGATGGTCTAAAAGTTTCCATGGCTTAATGCAGAAATGTTGAGTGTATAAATGTGCAATCATTATTTAAACCTGTAGGGGGAGGTATTGGTTTCAAAAACAAACTTGAAAGCTAATTAATGTTAGCCGGATAAAACACTGAATTAACATGTAGGGTAAAAGAGACAGAGATATGAAAGTCAATGCCAAGGTTTGTGTCAACTACAATATTTAATCCAGTTAATTACTACTTTATCATTATCCTTCGAATCAACAGAAAAGCAGTTAAGTAAAACCCTTCAACTTCAAACCTCATCTCAACTTTAATCCAAATACATCCAAAACAGTGAAATGCAAGGCGAAGGGTGAATACTTTCCTCCTGCAGAGTGTGAGATTAGTGTATCATGAATCTATAGATCTCAATGGCAGTGAAAGCCTCCAGTGGTTCAAGTCATACCTGACAAAGAGCACATGGTCACGTTTGTCAAGGGCCAATTAACATAGTCCCAGGACTTTACAGCCAGAATTCTTGAAGACAAGATCAAACGTGAGGTCCATTTGCTGATACTTGTACATGGAGGAGTTCTGGAACTCCTCCAATAATGAATTAGCCTCTGTCAGCCAATGAACTGTATCAAGTCAGTATTTACTCTCCTGCTTTACCACTTCCAAAATACATAGCTTTCCCTGATCTTCAACATCATCATCACTAATTCCCCATTCATCAGTAACCCGGGAATCAACAGTGACTCAGGATATCAATTCCAGGGCACAAGAGTATTGTTGCTGAAGAGAATGCATTGCCCAATTCCATGGCTGTGACAGAAAACCTCAACTTGTTTAAAAGGCACCTGGATCTGCACCTGAAGCTTTGCAATCTGCAAGGCTATGAACTAGGTGGTTGAAAGTGCGATCAGAATAAACAGCTGGTTTATTCAGCCAGTGCAGATATAAAAGGCTGAATGTCCCTTTTTTGACCTTTAAGTTTTCTACAGTTCCATGTCATTTTCCTATGTTCTTCAATAGAGCTCTATTGGTCAATAAGATTCAAATCAGGAGCATAACAATTCCTTTCGAAATGTGCAAGGTAATGAAAATCTGAGGGGCAAACATGTTTCGTACATTGGTGTACACAATACTAAAGAGGTGTTAGTATTATAGCTGATAAGGAAATACTGAGGAATAATCTCGAATTTAGATATGAGAGCACTTCTAAAAATATCCATTATACAGTGCCCATCATGACTAGGATACAAAGGAGAAAAAAAACTGCAGCTTCTAAGGCTTTCTTTGCACTTTCAATGAAGGAACCAGTGTTCCACAGTGGAGGGCAAGGCAACAACGCACTCATGCCTTATACTGCTGGATCACAAACACAAATACCACGGATCATGGAAATCTAATAAACTCAGAATGCTGGAGAAACTCAGCAGGCCCGGCAGCATCTTTGAGGAGAAAACAGATAACTTTAAGTCAGGTATAACACTTCTCCCAGTTTGATTTTCCAAATCATAGACAATCAGTACACAGATCATGAGGGGCTTCTGCTGTCAGCTGACTTGTTGAGGAGGATTAAGCATCCTTGGCATTGACAAAATTCTGCCTTTTGGAAAAGAAAAAAATCGCACAGGAATGTTGGGTCTTCTTGAAGGTGTAGACCCTGCCAAAAAAACCTATCAGGCAATGAGACACCATAATACATTCATCTCCCTTGCAATTTAATACCTGAGCCAGGTGTGCTCTCAAGTATTTTAAGGAACTGTTAATGAGTAACCAGTTTTCCTGATCATTAATGGGGCCCAGTGACAAAGGGCTGAATTATCACTCCTGGAGCACAGAGGTAGGGCAATTCCCAACTCCACAAACCTTACTCGAGACCAAATACCCTGGACAGGCAGATTTTTAATCTGGCAGGTATTCATTGCAGTCTGACCTACTGCTACCAGAAAATGCACAAAAGAAGCTAAAGGGACTGGGTTCATCCACATTTTATACACATTGTCGCCTTTTTTAAAAAATAATCCCAAACAGATCATGGTCTCATCCAAAAAATTAATTTTTGACTAGAGGCATCTCTTTATCTATCCAAAAGCACATCCTACCTCTCCATAAACCTCTTGATTGATCAAGTGTACAAATCATGTTTTGGATATCCCCATGACTGAACAGTGCACCTGAATGAAGGCAGCTACACTTTAATGTGTGCAGTTTCTTCAGTAGCCCATGGATATGCAAATTACAGTTACTTTCCCCCACTCACTCCCCAGCTCCACAGCAAAACTTTTAAGTGCAGACTTGTACACTTCATGATAAAATTCTAAGGAGTGAGCCAAACAAGGAGACTTTAGAGCGCAGGTTCATAGTTCCTTCAAAGTGGATAGGTAGACAGGGTAGTGAAGAAGTGTTTGGTACACTTGCCTTTATTGGTCAGTGCATTGAGTATAGAGTTGAGAGGTCATGCTGCGGCTATACAGAACATTGGTTAGGCCACGTTTGGAATATTGCTTTCAGTTTTGGTCTCCCTGCTATTGGAAGGATCCTGCAAAACTTGAAAGGGTTCAGAAAAGATTTACAAGTACATTATCAGGGTTAGCGGGTTTGAGCCATAGGGAGAGGCTGAACAGGCGGGGGCTATTTTTCTTGGAGTGTCAGAGGTAAGGGGTGACCTTACAGAGGTTTAAAAAAAGTCATAAGCGCCATGGATAGGGTGAATGGTCAAGGCCTTTTTCCCAGGGTAAGGGAGTACAAAATTAGACAGGATAGATTTAAGGTGAGGGGAAAGATTTAAAAGGGACACAGGTGGCAACCTTTCCAAGCAGACAGTGATAAGTGTATGGAATGAACTGCCGAGGAAGTGATGAAGACATCTGGATGGGTGTATGAACAGGAAGAGTTTAGAGGGATATGGGCCAAATGCTGGCAAGCAGGGCTGGATTAATTTAGGGTATCTGGTCGGTATGGATGAGTTGGACCAAAGGGTCTGTTTCCGCGCTGTATATCTCTATGACTCTATGTGCTGGAATCAGGAATGCCTTTTCTGGCCTTCAATCTCACTTTGACTAAGTTGGAGACACGCCCTTCTGTCATGGTGAAAATCCAGGCCAAAGTTTGTAACAGAATTGAGATCCTTCCTACTCAGCAGCAGACAATATCACGTCAATGTCCCTAAAAAGGTTTAAAATAGCCTCAAGCACATGTTAACACTAAAGGTGCAAGTACTAGTTGTGGAATTCAGTTAAAATGGCACACCCTCAAAGCAAGGCACTGGCAAACTACATTCTACTTTCTAAATAAAAGCTTTAGAATCACAAAAGAATGGGTTTGAAGGCAAGCTATATCAGTAAATGAGCTACCCACATCAAATTCGGGATGTTTGTTTTCAAAACTACCATACTGATTGATTCTTTAAAATAGTGAGATGCATGTGCATTCTGTCTTACACTGAACTCAACAAAAATCAGGGAAAATGTCATCACAGACAGTTGTGCAATAAAAAAAAAGGAGTTCTGGAGAACATCACTCCATCCCAAAGGATCCATTATACAACAGGTTCTAATTGACTAACGTAGACAATAAAGGTTATAAACAATAAACCAGAGATCATACCATCAGGAGGCAGAACAAGTTTCAAGGTTATGTTCAACAGCTGTTTTCCAATCAATGAGGGAAAAAAAAACTTCTCAACCCAAAAACCCAACTGTAATTAAAAGATAAAAGTGTTGTACTTGGGAAACAGAAATTACAATTACAAAAAAAAGGCAACAGCACAAAGTAGTGAAAACACTATTAAAACCAGCATTGACAAAAATGAACACACACAAATTGGATTGAAATTTTGACAATATGTAATTACTGCCTTTCTATTGCTCCTCATGCTTCATAAAAATACTGCACAGATTCCTTACCCTTGAAGTGGCAAAAATAATTTCTTGGTGCATCCTCCACGGTCCAGCCTCAACCAGAGTTGACTTCCCAACCAATCAGCACCCTTTTGTCACGCAGTATTAGGTGGTGCTCCCTTCAAATTTTGGCATTCTTGTGCCTATCCTGATGAGTACGATAGGAAAAGTTTTGCCAACCTTTTTTTAAAGCAATGCAAAAGCTATGTTTCCTACTCATTCTCTTCCCTCTTCTTCCCTCAAGTTTTGGTGCAAGATTTCTGGGCCAATTAGGGATAGGCAATTGATGCTGGCTTGGCCAGCAATGCCCACATTCTATGAATCCATTGAAAAAGAAATCTCAGACAATGCACTTTTTTCTCCCCAGGTGAAAGCACTAACAAGCAAAATGTATGGAGAATTCTGCTTAATTAGATACTGGGACGAGATTAAAAAACATTCAAGTTGAACTTTAATTTTAAAATCCCCCCCCCCCATGGAAATACATTTGGTCTCTGCACATCACCTTCATTTTTGATTGGTAAACAGTAAGTGTTAACCTTGTAAGGAAGTAGAAGACTCTAATCTGCAGCCACCAGTCATTAGCACAAGTTGCAATAGGTGCCCAAAAGATAACATTCATAAAAATATGTAGCACTATTAAAACTTCGTATCTGAAACACACCCTGAGTAGAATTCTGAGAGTATACAATACCTTTGCTTGATTTATGGCTTCATTCCGAAGACGCTGTTTATTCCTCTGTAATTTATTAGGCATCATCGTCCCGGTTCGAAAGTCAAAGCTATTGAGATCGAAACTGTTTCCGAGATAGCGAGCCAGTTGAGGCTTACTCCTGAATTTCTTACCACTTGGGCTGAAAGAAAAAAAAAATTGTTCTAGTACCAGTTGATGATACATGCCATTATAGCCCCAGCAATGCATACTAGGGCTTAAATCAAGAAAAAGTGTAAGAGATAGAATACATGTATATAACATATATAGATCACATGGGATCCGGGGGAGCTAGCCAATCGGATATAAAACTGGCTTCAAGGTAAGAGACAGAGGATAATGGTAGAGAGTTGCTTTTAAGGGGGCTCCTATTGTGCAGAGGTTAAATCCCTCTCCCTGGACTGAGGGGCCCTGGTTCAAGAACCACCTCCTCCAGAGATGTGTAATAACATCTGAGCAGGTCGATTAGACAAAAAGAAAGTATCTTTTCAGACTGGAGGCCTGTGACTAGTGGTGTGCCACAAGGATCAGTGCTGGGTTCACTGCTTTTTGTCATTTATATAAATAATTTGGATGTAAATATGGCAAGTATAGTTAGCAAGTCTGCAGATGACACCAAAATAGGTGATGTTTTGGACAGACAGGGTTACCTCAGCGTACAACAGGACCTTGATCAGATGGGCCAAGGAATGGCAGACGGCATTTAATTTAGATAAACGTGAGGGTGTTGCACTTTGTTAATGCAAATCAGGGTAGGACTTATACAGTAAATGGTAGGGCCTGGGGGAGTATTGCCGAACAAAGAGACGTACGGGTGCAGGTACATATTTCCTTGAAAGCAGAGTGGCAGATATTCAGGGTAGCAAAGATGTTTGCTTTCATTGGTCAGAACATTGCACATAGTAGTTGGGACATCATGTTGTGGCTGTGCAGGACACTGGTGAAACCACTTTTAGAATAATGCATACAATTCTGGTTGCACTTCTATAGGAAGGACATTGTCAAACTTGAGAGGGTGCAGAAAAGATTTAAAGTGGTTGCTGGGACTGAAGTGATGATGTCATAGGGAGAGGTCAGGTAGGCTGGGGCTTTTGTTCCTGGAGCGACTTAGGCAGAAGGATGACTTCATAGAGATTTATAAAATCATGAGGGGCATGGATAGAGTAAACAGCCAAGGTCTTTTTCCCAGGATAGGGGAGTCCAAAACTAGAGGACAGAGGTTTAAGGTGAGAGAGAAAAGATTTAAAAGGATCCCAAGAGGTAGCTTTTTCACAAAGAGAGTGGTGCGTGTATGGGATGAGCTGCCAGTGGAAGTGGTGTAGGCAAGTACAATTATATTTAAAAGGCATCTGGATGAATATATGAAGTGGAAGGGTTTAGACGGTTATGGGCCAAATGCTGGCAAATGGGACAAGGTCAGATTGGATTGTCTGGTCGGCATGGATGAGTTGGTCCGAAGGGTCTGTTGCACAGAGTGCTTTTGCCCTCTTCTACTGTTAGGTCAGCATCAATTTTTCACTCCAGGAAATCCAAGGTGTACGTTTTTTTTTTGAGAAACGGGAGTTACAGCTAAAAATCAACATAAATCCCATTATCATACCTACTTGGCATAGATAAAGGAGTCTGTGACAGCTAGCAGCTTTGCAATTGGTAGGATCATAATCAATCACAACAGTAAGAATGTCAGTAAAGCTAATGAAAGCATATATCACTGTAGAATGAACAAACACTGATACAAAGATCCCAATCTAATCCAGAGAAGAACACTTCACAATTGTACTTCCAGTTCCTCATTTTTAATTCCATCTTGTAGACAGTATACACTGCTGAAGGGAGTGGATGTTTGCACATGTGGTGCCAACCACATGGGCTGCTTTGCCCTGGATGGTGTCAAGCTTCTTGAGTGTTGTTGGGAGAGCACCCGCCCAGTCATACTCCTGACTTGTGCCTTGTAGATATGGTTAGGTTTGGGGAGTTGGAGGCGAGTTACTCACCACAGTATTCCTAGCCTCTAACCTGCCCTTGTAGCCACTGTGTTTAGAATCATAGAATCCATCCAGCGTGGAAACAGGCCATGTGGCCCAACAACTCCACACTAACCCTCCAAAGAGTATCCCACCCAGACTCTCATTCCCCTACCCTATTACTCTGCACTTCCCCTACACATCCATGAACACTAAGGGCAATTTAACATGGCCAATTCACCTAAACTGCACATCTTTGGACTGTGGGCGGAAACCAGAAACACCCAGAGGAAATCCACACAGAGACAGGGAGAAAGAGCAAACTCTACACAGTCAATTGCCTGAGGCTGGAATTAAACCTGGGTCCCTGGCACTGTGAGGCAGCAGTGCTAAATACTGGGCTACAGTGCTGCCCAAAACTATGTAACAAGTTCACATGAAGTGGGCTTCAATAAGCAGTATGGTCCACTCCTGCTCCTATTTCTTAGATCCTCAGATAAATTAAAATGTAATTTTTTTGTTCAAATTCTCTAATGCACATTACATTGCAGGAATGAGTGCCCACACACATACAAGTAAATTCCCAATGCTACAGCAAAGTTATCTGGCTACAATTATGATTTGGCACATCATCAAAAATTCAGCTACACCTGAATGCACCAAGTCTAACATTTTCTGGCATGTTTACTTGGTAACAACGTGTCCCTACATGGATTTCAATGTTGAGACTATTGCGTTATACCATGCTTCCTAGTTTGTGGAGGACCAGGATAACACAGAGCAATTTCCTGATTGAGAAACAGAAAATACGAACAGGAGTAGGCCACTCATCCCATGGAGTCTACCCCACCATTCATTATGACTTCTTTAAAAAAATTTCAATGTTTCTCATTTGTCCATGACTTTTTAGACCCTGAAGCAGGGAACAACAACACCACACCCCCCCCCACCCACCCAAATCAAAGTGATAATCAGAAACCAATGTATGCACAACTAGCTTTAATAGTTCTCATAAATATAAGTTATGCAAAAAAAATTCTTGATATACTGGTGAAAATCTTATAAAGTAGGGGAGATATCAGGTCCAAATGTAATTAGAATTATTTAATTAGAATCATTCACAGACAATAGTTCCTGGGCTTGCAAGATTCCATAGATATGATAACATCAATGAACTTAACCTATCAACCAACCTCACCTAGGATCTCATAACACATTGTTCTACTGAATCACCCTGTGCATTGGATCATACTTTCCAGCAGCATGGGCAGACTCAAACACTCCTGATTAGTGGTTCAGAGACTACACTGTCATCTCAATTCCAGTCCACTTCCATTCTTGCGCAATTTTCACAATACTGCTGCATGAGCTAAGCTCAAACCCAGGATCCATGTAACTACAGAGCCTGCTCCTTTCTCCCTCTGGAGTATAGGCATACTTCCATCCCAACCTCACCCCAACCAACGCACTGTCTACATTGAAGTGGATATTCTCCTTGCTAGACTCAATCCTACACAAGCTGTAGAATTCCACATCCAAAATTTCTTTTGCCTATATCGCAGACTTCCAGCTTATTTGCTAATGAACTGACGTTTTTTTAAAATGTGTGATTTATGAATTGCTCCATAACCTTAATAAACACACATTTCAGTTGCCCTCACCACTGAAACACTATTATTACCTATTCTTCACACCCCACTCCACAGACTCAAACCATCCTGACCCAGTAAGAAACTCAAAATGATTACAGCCATTCTGCTCAGAGTCCCGCAATATAAGGAGTAATTCATCTAATGCAACTGTGGCCTTTCCCTGTGGTCCTGTATTTGTGCAGCTTTTCAAAGAACGATCTAATTATCTTAGAAAAGCCTCAATTGAACGTCCTTCCACCACACTGTCAGGAAATAGATCCCAACTAGTTGTGGTATGAAAATTTCTCTGGTTTCTACTACCTTCAATCTGTGCTCTCTGCTTCTCGATTCTTCCAATGGAGGAAATTTCTCTTCATTTATTCCAGTCAGATTCCTCATGATAGCAAATACCTTCATCAAACCTCCTCTAAATCTCCCCTTCTGCAAAGAAAGCAGACTAAAATCTCTAATATTTCTTAGTAATTAGTTTCTCATTCCTGACCTCCTGAATCTTGTCTGCATCAAAGCTCACATCAGATCACATTGTAAGTGAGAAGTAACTGGGCAAAGTGAAAGGGAGGCAGAGATGAGACTGGCAAGCCAAAGCACAAAGGCTACCATAATTATAAAAGGGGGTGTTGGGAAAGGAAAGATGGACGGATAGAAGAACAGGAAGGAGGGAAATAAAGAAAAAGACAGACAGGAAGAAAAGCAGAAAGAATTTGAGTGAAGGAGAGAACTTATACACTTAATGGTAAGGTCCTAGGGAGTGTTGCTGAACAAAGATACCTTGGAGTGCAGGTTCATAGCTCCTTGAAAGTGGAGTCACAGGTAGATAGGACAGTGAAGGCGGCATTTGGTATGCTTTCCTTTATTGGTCAGCGCATTGACCACAGGAGTTAGGAGGTCATGTTGCGGCTGTACAGGACATTGGTTAGGCCACTGTTGGAATATTGCGTGCAATTCTGGTCTCCTTCCTATCAGAAAGATATTGCGAAACTTGAAAGGGTTCAGAAAAGATTTATAAGGATGTTGCCAGGTTTGGAGGTTTTGAGGGAGAGGCTGAACAGGCTGGGGCTGTTTTCCCTGGAGCGTCAGAGGCTGAGGGGTGACCTCATAGAGGTTTACAAAATTATGAGGGGCATGGATAGGATAAATAGACAAAGTCTTTTCCCTAGGGTCAGGGGGTCCAGAACTAGAGGGCATAGGTTTAGGGTGAGGGGGGAAAGATATAAGAGAGACCTAAGGGGCAACTTTTTCACACAGTGGGTGGTACGTGTATGGAATGAGCTGCCAGAGGATGTGGTGGAGGCTGGTACAATTGCAACATTTAAGAGGCACTTGGATGGGTATATGAATAGGAAGGGTTTGGAGGGATATGGGCTGGGTGCTGGCAGGTGGGACTAGATTGGGTTAGGATATCTGGTCGGCATGGACAGGTTAGACCGAAGGGTCTGTTTCCATGCTGTACATCTCTAGAACTCTATAAAACATTGGAGAATTCAAAAATGAAACAAAAGGAAATCAATTGGTTTGTTTTGAAAGAAAGAACAGGGATGTGGGTAAGATAAGAGAGAACTAGTCCTGTGATGCATGTTGAATTGAAGACACAAAACTACTAGCAAGCATATACATAGCCCAATTTCTTGGTAAAGGTACACTCTGCAACATTACAGCACTCTAATAACATGGCAGTGACTAATTTGCAGAGTACTGAGATTTTCTGCTTTTTTTAAAAATTGTCATTCATGACAAGACCAAAACTACAAACAGTTCACCACACTGATCACACAGATGAGTCATTCTGGAACGTAAAGGTCAGCAGTTGACACTGCAGGATGGGATACATTCAAAAGCTGCACTGGAAATAATGAAAGCTCCCAAGAAAATTAAATCCAGTTTCTCTACTTATGAGGGTCACTCTAGGTCATTAACAAACTTGTATATTTTTCCTACATGAAGTTCAGGGACTTCAAAGCAAAAGGAAAAGCATGCTTGTTTTAAAAAAGATCTGAGTTCCATTACGTTAATTTGTAGAGTGAAAAACAATGGAATACAGGCAGTACAGCCAGACACTGCCTTAGGGAGAAGGAACACTTCTGGATGAGGGGAAACATTAAGCAGCATTTCACAAGCAGGGGAATAATACAATGCAGTTAGAATGGCAGGAAGTCATAGTTGAGCTTTTCAGAAACTTGATAACCGCAATGCTGAAAGAGTACATTAATTGGTACTGTACATGTTCCAAAAAGATTGCTTGTAGCACAGGGAATGTAATTCTGGTGCTTTGGGATAAGGAACAGTCTGTGACTCAGGGTTTCACAGAATTCCCTCATCATGTACCACACCTCACCCTGACGTATGGCAAACTGCTGCTATGGCACCGTGGCTACAGATCACTGGAGTTACGACACCATGACTCACCAGTGATCCACCCAGCAGTTAGACAGTCTGCAGCAGCTGTTTTATCAAGAATACATACACAGTGCATGCAGAATTATAGGGTACTGAAACACGGATAATGTGCATAAGTCTGTCAAAATTGGCTCACTTTGCACAAGTGAACCACCCAAAAATCATATTCGAATATGATGCAAGAAATGGAGGCTTCTGGGAGGTGGTACAAAAGTGTAACTCAGTCCAGTTATCGGAGATCAAAGTGCAAGAGTGATGCTTGAACTGTTAGGTGATCAGCAACACCCTGGATTTAGTTATGGCCTTGAAATCAGTTACTTTTTTTGTGTATGTTTTAATTTTGCAGCTAGCACAATTGTAGAGGCAGCATTACAATCTTATAATTATGTAGTGCACTTAATGTAAGAAATGTCAAAAGATTATTCACAGGATTGAAAGAGGGGGAGTAGAACAGGATGTGGAACCATAGTGTGGGTATTTGGCAGGGAAATGGGTACAATGGCTGAGAATGACATTAAGAGTCATCTCCAAATACTGGTCAGAAATAGATTTAACAAAGTGGAAAAGCAGTTAGCAGTGGAAGGGTCAAAAAATGTTCAAACCAAGACAGCCAAAATCATCTATTTGCTGAAATACAAAGGTTAAAACACACAAACAGAAAATAAAACCAACTAAACAGTGGAGAAGGATGCAGACATTAGATAATGTGAGATTGTGGAAAGAGTTGAAAAATTATCATTCAAACAACTATGAGCCAGACAGAGTTGGTAGGTAAGATGGTCACCTAAGACATCAATAGGATCAAGAATAAAATGCCAACAGCACAAAGATGGCCTTTTAGCACATCCATGCTGACCCTTGAAGGAGTAACTCACTGGCTGCCATTGCCGTTTTTCCAAGTAGCCCCGTTTCTTTTTTTTGTTTTCAGATAATGATCAAATTTATTTCCAAAACTGTCTGTCTCCACTATACCTTCAGGAAGTGTACTCCAAATCCTAGTCATTCGCCCATGAGTAATAGCTTTTCATGTCAGCATTGTTTCTTTTGCCAATTACATTAAATCTGTGCCCACTGCTTATTGGTCCTTCCATCTCATCTACTCTGTTCAGATCCCTCATTATTTTAAATACCTCAATCAAATCTCCTCTCAATCCTTTATTCTCTCAAGAGAATGGTTGCAACTCCTCCAATCTTTCTACGTGGCTGAAGCTCCTCATCACTCCAGAATCTTTTCTGTATCCTCTTCCTGTAATCCAGAGGGTTGGAAAGTGTAGAGAAACTAGAAAGGTGGTAACAAGAAATTTGGGCTATAGCAGAATGCAAACAAGGCAAGGAAATAGAATGATTCCTCTCAAATGATTTCACATCTTTCTTAAAATGGAGACTCCAGAACTAGATGCAGTGCTCTAGTTGAGGTCAAACTAATGTTTACTACAATCAGTTTTATATAGGCAACTGCGCCCTTGCCAGAGCAGCAAAAGTAACACTCCATGATAAAGATTACATGGAGAAATGAAAGAAGGATAAATAAGAGTTTAGATATCCAATGAATACCCAATATGAAGGGCTAAGATTTGCAAGTCAATGAATTGGGAAACAAGCTAGAGAAAGTGACCTGGATATGAAATTTTAAGCTTTGCACCAGCTTATGCCATTTACAAACCATCAGCATGAGCTGGAGACGGCATCTAAGGAGGGATTAGAGCTTTTGTCAGAACTGGACAGGATAGATTCAGTCTGGCCTCTGCTGTAAGACTATATGGCTCATCGACAGCTGGGCATCAGCCACTGTTGAGATGAAAGCCAATCTGGCTCACCTACGAGTAGATACAAAAGACAATGCGATACACCTGAGACACGGAATCAAATGTGGCAGTGGAGGTTAAGATGGGTATCAAATGCACACATACAAAAGCAGAGTTCTTTTTGCAGAAAATGTTAATGGAAATTAGAGTACACTGAATTGGAGGTAAACTATTGGGTAAATAGGATACTGGTTTGGAGATGAAAGACACAATGACTATATACACTTAATTGGCGGGATGTGACTACTGGTATCCTGTAGGAATCTATACTGGGCTACAGCCATTCATTATAGATATGAATGTCTTGAATGAAGGATTAGACATTTGTGTACCTAAGTTTACAGCAGACACTAATAGGGTAGGACTGCAATTAGTATAGATGGAAGTTCTAAGGGGAAAATGTTAGATTAAATGAGTAGACAAAAAACAAAAATGGTGGATACAGATTAATGCAGCAAAGTGAGAGTTCATCCACTTTGAACCCAAGATAGATAGATCAGAGTACTTTCGAAACAGGGAGATGCTAGGAAATGTGAATGAGCAAAGAGAAGGGGTACAAGAACAGAAATCACTAAAAGTAAGAGGTACAAAAACTAATTTAAAAAGATCTTTATTCTGCATTTGAATCATCCTGCTTTATGATACATGGAGGATATGTTTATATGTTTTTCATTTTATTAAACTATTCAAAGCCACATGATGGATGAAAATATTAAGAGGCATCATAAAATGAATATAAAAGTGCATTAATATAATTTGGTCATTTTGGAGATTTTCTTTTCCCCATTGCTATCTTTTTTCTCTCTCACTGGCAATTGCTATGACTACTTAATTGTTAAAAACTAATTTAAAAGATGGTGGAATTGAATTATTTCAAAGTGCTGTAATTCAAAAGTGTTGAAGTTCAGTTACTAATAAAAGCAAATACTGCAGATGCTGGAAATCTAAAACAAACACAGAACGCTGGAGAAATATCAGCAGATCTGAAAGCATCTATGGAGAGAAAATCAGTTACTACTTTGAGAAACTCAGTGGGTCCAGTATCATCTGTGGAAAGAAAGCAGAGTTAGAGTTCAGAGGCCCTTCTTCAGAACTGAGTTGATGTTGCCAGACATGCAGAGTTTCTCCAGCAATTACTGTTTTTGCTTCAGACCTTTAGCATCCACAGTTTTTTTGTTTTATTTTAACATTTTGAGTCCAGTATGATGAAATTCAGAATCAGAAAATAGAAAATACATCATACTGGACTTGAAACTTCATTTCTCTGTCAATAAAGACTGCCAGACCTACTGAAGTTCAGTTACTGTTGCCAAAAACAGTGAAAGCCCCGCCTAGAAAATGACATTTAGCTCCAAGCACAGCACCACCTGAAGAACATCAATTCTTTGGTATGGTGCTATGAAGGCTTCCTAGAATTACAACTGGACAAAAAGGGGTACAAATGAAGATTGAATAGATAAGATTTTTTATTCCTTTGAACATAGAAGATCAAAGGGTGACCTAATTGTGGTGTTTAAGATAATCAAGTTAGAGCAGATGATCACAAGATGTAGGAGCAGAAGTAGGCCATTCAACCCATCGAGTCTGCAGTGTCATTCAATGCGGTCATGGCAGATCTGATAACACTCAAACCTGTTTTCCTGCTTTTTCACTATAACCCTTAATACTCCAACAAATTAAAAATCTGTCTGTCTCAGCCTTGAATATACATAATGACCCAGTCTCGGCAGCCCTCTGTGGTATAGAATTCCAGATTCACTACTCTCAGAGATACAACAGCTCCTCATCTGTCTTAAAGGTGCAACCTCTTATTTAGAGATTACGCCCTCTGGTCCTAGATTCTCCCACAAGGGAAAGCAACCTGTCTACATCTACACTGTCAAGTGCCCCAAGAAATGTGTATGTTTCAATATGGTGGCTTCTCATTCTTCTAATTTCCAATGAGTACAACCTGCTCAACTTCACCTCGCAAGACAATCTCTTTGTTGTCAGCTATTACCTATTTTCTTAAACATCTGCCACTGTTCCTCACCATCTTTGCAGCTACATTCCTTTCCGAGTCCACCCCAGCCAGATCTGCCCCCATTCCTTTGTAATTAACCTTTTAAAGCTTAGCACAGCTGTTTCCAAGCCAGGTTCCATCACCTCAAGACTAATGTGAGATTCTAACATTTTATGGCCACTGTTTTCTTGGGGATCTTTTGATTTCTTAATTTATTCTCTGTCTCACCATACATGTTAGGAAGCCCATTAACTATTGTCAATCTCTCTTTTCCCTTCTTATTTCTTATCTCCAGCCTATTGATTCTATATCTACTGATTCAACATAATTTATTGCTCTAGTACTGATTTCATCCCATACAAATAATGCCACCCCACCACCTTTCCTTCCTGTTTGTTTCTTTGAAAAGTCTCAAACTCCTGAGTATCTCGTTCCTTGCTTTGATTTCCTTGTAACCTTGTCGTCATAATGGCTTTAACATCATACGCATTAACCTGTATTTGTGGCGTTAATTAATTTAATAATTCGTAGGGTAGCACTTTGCCTCTACATGAGAAGGCACTGAGATCAATGCCCACTATAGGATGGCACAACCTTAGCTGACAGTCCAGCAGATCACGGAGGTTATGCCACACTGCTGGAGGTGCTGTTTATTGGATAAGACATTGAACCAAGTCCTTCTGTCTCAGATGGAGACAAAAGATCCTGTGGCATCATTTCAAAGTAAAGATGAGGCTAATATTTAGTCCTCAATCAACTTTATTTTTAAAAAAATCATCTGGTCACACATGCACTGCTGTTTTTCGGAGCCCACTGCACCCAAATTTGCACTACAGGATATGTGGTAGCCATGTATACGTGACACTGTGGTCATGTTACTGGAATAGCAATACGGAGGCCTGAACTAATGCTCTATAGATATGACCATAAGACACAGGAGCCATTCAGCCCATTGAGTCTTCTCCACCACTCAATTAGACCATGGCTGACCTGACGTTTCTTATCTCCACTTTCCTGTTTTGTCCCTATAACCTTTGATTCCCATGCTGATTAAAAATGTCTATCTCAGCCTTGAATATACAATTAACGTCCCAGCCCTAACACCCTTCTGCAGTTCACAGATTCACAGAAGAAATCCCTCTTCACCTCTGTCTTAAATGTGCAACCCTTTATTCTATGATTATGATCATTAGTCCTCGACCCTCCCATAAGGGGAAACAATCCTTCTACATCTTCCATGTCATCTTGCATGTTCCAATAATAGGTTGCCTCTCATTCCAACAAGTACATGCCAAACCTACTTAAACTTTCCTCATACCTGGGATTAGCCTAGTTAACTTTCTCTGTACTGCCTCCAATGCCAGTTTATAATTCCTTAAAATTCTTGGACTTTAAATTCCACCACATTAGCTGGTAAATTTAAATGAAATTAAATAAAAGGTAGATTTAACATTGAAACTACCAGACGGTCACAAGAAATCACTTGTTTCACTGATGTCGTTTAGAGAATGAAACCTGCCATCTTTTTTGGCTCAATCTGTATGCTAATGGATTCCCAGAGATGTATATAATACACTAAAATGTTCCAGTTAGCCACTATGCTGTTCCAAACCCACCAATAAAGTGAGGAAGGAGTGGTGGAATGAAAATGTCCCGACACTATTAATTCCTTAGGGAAAGAAATCTACTATCCTTACTTAGTCTGGCCAGCATGTGATTCCAGATCCACAGCCATGTGCTCAATTCTCAACTGTCCTCTGAGCAATTAGGGATGGAGAATAAATGCTGGCCTGGTTAGTGCGCACACATTCCATGAATGAATCAAAAAAAGCCTTCAACAGGGATCAGGCCAAGGCCTTCACACAGTGCCTGGTGGCAAACTTTATGTTTTAGCAATGGTTAGATGCAACAATCCATGGCAGCAATGCAGTGATAACCATTCCCAAAACTATCTGCAGCATAACCAACATTGTTATCCTTTGCAAGATTTTGTGACAAAAAGTATATATTCCTATCGCTATTAACCATCTTTCTTATCGATGGTACATTGAGCTGGTGATTATGGTCTGTTAGGGAAGACTCACTAAAGCAGGTGAGCTTAATATTAATAACGTTTGCATCTACTGAAAGCAAAGTGCGGGCTGAAAAGATTTGTATGGTTCCGAAAAATGTCTATTTGCAATTAACTCTCAGTGGGGAGAATTCAGCATGCTCCCTCCAATTAAGTTTTCAAAATGCTGAATTAAGTGTCAGCTAACCTTGAAGTCCATAGAATAGTCACGATCTTTCAGTCCTCTTTCCTGATAGCCAGTCAATATTTCCCAGCCTCTGTAAAAGCTCAGCTTGCAGCCATTTATGAAACTATTCTTTACTTCTGCTACTTCTCTGTGCTATGTCCACTTATAACCTTCATTATTTCGTGTTTAGGTCTACTTAACCTTTTCACCATATGAAACAACCAGTCTCCATTGCAGGCATACTGTTGCTGCAGGGTGCATTATCTGCAGGATCCACTGCATCTTTCAGCAACACCTCTGAAACATGCAACCTCTACCATTAGATGGCCAAGGGCAACAGACACTTGGTAACACCAATGTTAAGTTCTCATTTAAATCAATCGTCACCTTGTCTTGCAGTTTCAAAACCTGAAACTCACTACCTAATAGCACAGTGCAGGACCTTGCGTTATGTCTGCACATCATAATTTCTCAAGGATAACCTTTGGTGAATAATATACATTGACCATAATAAAAATGCCCACATTTCAAGAATCATTATTTGCAAATATACTCTGTCAGATATCTGAAATAATTATTATAAATACCCTTCATAATTCTTCCCCAATACCTGCGCTGTTTGTACTGGTAAGCTATAAGGAAAATAATTAGAGTCATAGAGATGTACAGCATGGAAACAGACCCTTCGGCCCAACGCGTCCATGCCAACCAGATAGCCCAACCCAATCTCGTCCCACCTGCCAGCACCCAGTCCATTTCCCTCCAAACCCTTCCTATTCATATACCCATCGAAATGCCTCTTAAATGTTGCAATTGTACCAGCCTCCACCACTTCCTCTGGCAGCTCATTCCATACACGTTCCACTCTCTGTGTGAAAAAGTTGCCCCGTAGGTCTCTTTTATATCTTTCCCTCCTCACCCTAAACCTATGCCCTCTAGTTCTGGACTCCCCGACGCCAGGGAAAATACTTTGTTTATTTATCCTATCCATGCCCCTCAATTTTGTAAACCTCTATAAGGTCTAGATTGGGTTGGGATATCTCGTCGGCATGGACAAGTTGGACCAAAGGGTCTGTTTCCGTGCTGTACATCTCTATGACTCTATTAAGGTCACCCCTCAGCCCCAGCCTGTTCATCCTCTCCCTGTAGCTCAGTTCCTCCAACCCTGGCAACATCCTTGTAAATCTTTTCTGAACCCTTTCAAGTTCCACAACATCTTTCTGATAGGAAGGAGACCAGAATTGCACGCAATATTCCAACAGTGGCCTAACCAATGTCCTGTACCGCCACAACATGACCTCCCAACTCCTCTTCTCAACACTCTGACCAATAAAGGAAAGCATACCAAACACCTTCTTCAATATCTTATCTACCTGCGACTCCACTCTCAAGGAGCTATGAACCTGCACGCCAAGGTCTCTTTGTTCAGCAACACTCCCTAGGACCTTACCATTAAGTGTATAAGTTCTGCTAAGATTTGCTTTCCCAAAATGCTGCGCCTCGCATTTATCTGAGTTAAACTCCATCTGCCACTTCTCAGCCCATTGGCTCAACTGGTCCAGATCCTGTTGTAATCTGAGGTAACCCTCTTCGCTGTCCACTACACCTCCAATTTTGGTGTCATCTGCAAACTTACTAACTGTACCTCTTATGCTCGCATCCAAATCATTTATGTAAATGACAAAAAGTAGAGGGCCCAGCACCGATCCTTGTGGCACTTCACTGGTCACAGGCCTCCAGTCTGAAAAACAACCCTCCACCATCACCGTCTGTCTTCTACCTTTGAGCCAGTTCTGTATCCAAATGGCTAGTTCTCCCTGTACTCCATGAGATCTAACCTTGCTAAGCAGTCTCCCATGGAATCTTGTTGAACACCTTACTGAAGTCCATATAGATCACATCTACTGCTCTGCCCTCATCAGTCTTCTTTATTACTTCTTCAAAAAACTCAATCAAGTTTGTGAGACATGATTTCCCATGCACAAAGCCATGTTGACTATCCCAAATCAGTTCTTGCCTTTCCAAATACATGTACATCCTGCCCCTCAGGATTCCCTCCAACAACTTGCCCACCACCGAGGTCAGGCTCACTGGTCTATAGTTCCCTGGCTTGTCCTTACCGCCCTTCTTAAACAGTGGCACCACGTTTGCCAACCTCCAGTCTTCTGGCACCTCACCTGTGACTATCGATGATACAAATATCTCAGCAAGAGGCCCAGCAATCACTTCTCTAGCTTCCCACAGAGTTCTCTGGTACACCTGATCAGGTCCTAGGGATTTATCTACCTTTAATCGTTTCAAGACATCCAGCACTTCCTCCTCTGTAATCTTTTGCAAGATGCCACCATCTATTTCCCTACAGTCTCTATCTTCCATATCCTTTTCCACAGTAAATACTGATGCAAAATATTCATTTAGTATCTCCCCATTTTCTGTGGCTCCACACAAAGGCCGCCTTGCTGATCTTTTAGGGGCCCTATTCTCTCCCTAGTTACCCTTTTGTCCTTAATACATTTGTAAAACCCCTTTGGATTCTCCTTAATTCTATTTGCCAAAGCTATCTCATGTCCCCATTTTGCCCTCCTGATTTCCCTCTTAAGTATACTCCTACTGCCTTTATACTCTTCTAAGGATTCACTCGATCTATCCTGTCTGTACCTGACATATGCTTCCTTCTTTTTCTTAATCAAACCCTCAATTTCTTTAGTCATCCAGCATTCCCTATACCTACCAGCCTTCCCTTTCACCCTGACAAGAATATACTTTCTCTGGATTCTTATCTCATTTCTGAAGGTTTTCCATTTTCCAGCCGTCCCTTTACCTACGAACATCTGCCCCCAATCAGCTTTTGAAAGTTCTTGCCTAATATCGTCAAAATTGGCCTTTCTCCAATTTAGAACTTCAACTTTTAGATCTGGTCTATCCTTTTCCATCAGTATTTTAAAACAAATTGAATTATGTCACTGGCCCCAAAGTGCTCCCCCACTAGTAATCATGCCCAGAGTAAAGGTCTCAATATCTATTCCACACCCCAACCTTAGAGATAAAATCATGCTCACCTCAAGCGCCGGAGCCAACGTTAGGCCCCACAGCGATACCTCAAGCCATCTTACTTGTAGCAATAACTTACACAGTACCTGAAGTAACACAGCCTACTGCTGAATCTGTAGCAACACCACCACTGTCATAGCAACATGTCTCCCAGCGCAGTACTCTTAGTAACATGCCTCAGCCGCTATACACATTATTACGAGGAGACAATGTTGGACTGCCGTAGACAAAGTTAAAAATCACAACACCAGGTTATAGTCCAACAGGTTTATTTGGGAGCACCAGTTTTCAAAGTGCAGGTCCTTCATCAGATAGCTATGGAACGGATTCATAAGACACAGAATCTATAGGAAAAGATTACAGTGTCATACAACTGAAAAGATATATTGAACAATATATCATTCAATATATCATTTCAGTTGCATAACACTAAACTTTTGCTATCCAGATCTACCCGATGAAGGAGCAGCACTTCGAAAGCTTATGCTTCCAAATAAACCTTTTGGACTATAACCTGGTGTTGTGAGATTTTTAACACAATACACATTGACATTCCCTTGCTGCCCCCCACACACACACAATCATTAACCCTTCTGGTGTATCTTCAGTACTTGTACTTGTTGTAATATGCATCACTTCTGTAGACATAGCAAACTTCTCACACCTATTGCATTCACAAGACCATCATCTTTCACACCCCCTCCCAGCACCCATGGAAGAATCGCGCCCGACCCCCCCTTCCCCCACCCAATCAGCACCCACGGGAGCAATCCGCCACTTCTCAGCACCCAGTAACATTCCGTGTCAACACCCACTATTCACATTAACATCTTTCCCAAACCCATCACCCGCAGTAAAATTGTACAGTATCCACACTCCATAGTGCACCCTTACCCCCTCACTCAGTATCTCCCACAATCAGCCGCCCTCCACAACACACACCCACTATTCCCCTCACTCACTTTCTCACTACCCCCCCTTCCTCACTCACTACCCCCCTTACTCACTAACCCCTCACTCACTCACTAGCCCCTCATACTACCTCTCCTGTCCCTTGATGCTCTCCCCCCAAACCCCACTCGCTCCCCATCGGCCTACACCCCTCCACTCGCTCAACCTCCTCCCCTAACCCCCTCACTTCCCCACCCCCCCACTCGTTCCACCTCCTCCCCTACCCCCCCACTTTCTCACCCTCCCCTACGCCCGCACACGCTCTCCCTCCCCCCCACCCCCCACACTGGCTCCACCCCATCCCCTACCCCCAAAACTAACTCCCCCTCCTCCCCTACGCCCAACACTCTCCCCCACTATGCTCCCCACTCGCGCCCCCCCTACGATCCTCACTCGCTCCCACTCCTCCCCTATCCCTCCCACTCGTTCCCCCTCCTCCCCGACCCCCCCACTCGCTCCCCCTCCTCCCCTACCCACCCAACGCTCCCCCTCCTCCCCTACCCCCCACACGCTCCCCCTCCACCCCTACCACCCACTCGCTCCCCCGCCTCCCCGACCCCCCCACTCGCGCCCCCTCCTCCCCGACCCCCCCACTCGCGCCCCCTCCTCCCCGACCCCCCCACTCGCGCCCCCTCCTCCCCTCCGCCCACTCGCTCCCCCTCCTCCCCCCACTCGCTCCCCCTCCTCTCCCCACTCGCTCCCCCTCCTCCCCCCACTCGCTCCCCCTCCTCCCCCCACTCGCTCCCCCTCCTCCCCGAACCCACCACTCGCTCCCCCTCCTCCCCGGACCCACCACTCGCTCCCCCTCCTCCCCGACCCCCCCACTCGCTTCCGCTCCCCCTCCTCCCCGACCCCTCCACTCGCGCCCCCTCCTCCCCGACCCCCCCACTCGCGCCCCCTCCTCCCCGACCCCCCCACTCGCGCCCCCTCCTCCCCTCCCCCCACTCGCTCCCCCTCCTCCCCCCATTCGCTCCCCCTCCTCCCCCCACTCGCTCCCCCTCCTCCCCCCACTCGCTCCCCCTCCTCCCCGACCCACCCACTCGCTTCCGCTCCCCCTCCTCCCCGACCCCCCCACTCGCTTCCGCTCCCTCTCCTCCCCGACCCCCCCACTCGCTCCACCTCCTCCCCGACCCCCCCACGCTCCCCCTCCTCCCCCCACTCGCTCCCCCTCCTCCCCGACCCCCCACTCGCTTCCGCTCCCCCTCCTCCCCGACCCCCCACTCGCTTCCGCTCCCCCTCCTCCCCGACCCCCCACTCGCTTCCGCTCCCCCTCCTCCCCGACCCCCCACTCGCTTCCGCTCCCCCTCCTCCCCGACCCCCCACTCGCTTCCGCTCCCCCTCCTCCCCGACCCCCCACTCGCTCGCCCTGCTCCCCGACCCCCCCCACCTGTTCCCCCTCCTCCCCTACCCCACCTGTTCCCCCTCCTCCCCTACCCCACCACTCGCTCCCTCTCCTCCCCTACCCCCCCACTCGCTCCCACTCCTCCCCTACCCCCCCACTCGCTCCCTCTCCTCCCCTACCCCACCACTCGCTCCCTCTCCTCCCCTACACTCCCACTCGCTCCCTCTCCTCCCCTACCCCACCACTCGCTCTCCCTCCTCCCCTACCCCCCCACTCGCTCCCCCTCCTCCCCTACCCCCCCACTCGCTCCCTCTCCTCCCCTACCCCCCCACTCGCTCCCTCTCCTCCCCTACCCCCCCACTCGCTCCCTCTCCTCCCCTACCCCACCACTCGCTCTCCCTCCTCCCCTACCCCCCCACTCGCTCCCCCTCCTCCCCTACCCCCCCACTCGCTCCCTCTCCTCCCCTACCCCCCCACTCGCTCCCTCTCCTCCCCTACCCCCCCACTCGCTCCCTCTCCTCCCCTACCCCCCCACTCGCTCCCTCTCCTCCCCTACCCCCCCACTCGCTCCCTCTCCTCCCCTACCCCCCCACTCGCTCCCTCTCCTCCCCTACCCCCCCACTCGCTCCCTCTCCTCCCCGACCCCCCCACTCGCTCCCTCTCCTCCCCGACCCCCCCACTCGCTCCCTCTCCTCCCCGACCCCCCCACTCGCTCCCTCTCCTCCCCGACCCCCCCACTCGCTCCCTCTCCTCCCCGACCCCCCCACTCGCTCCCTCTCCTCCCCGACCCCCCCACTCGCTCCCTCTCCTCCCCGACCCCCCCACTCGCTCCCTCTCCTCCCCGACCCCCACACTCGCTCCCTCTCCTCCCCGACCCCCCCACTCGCTCCCTCTCCTCCCCGACCCCCCCCACTCGCTCCACCTCCTCCCCGACCCCCCCACTCGCTCCACCTCCTCCCCGACCCCCCCACGCTCCCCCTCCTCCCCGACCCCCCACTCGCTCCCCCTCCTCCCCGACCCCCCACTCGCTTCCGCTCCCCCTCCTCCCCGACCCCCCACTCGCTTCCGCTCCCCCTCCTCCCCGACCCCCCACTCGCTCGCCCTGCTCCCCGACCCCCCCCCACCTGTTCCCCCTCCTCCCCTACCCCACCACTCGCTCCCCCTCCTCCCCTACCCCACCACTCGCTCCCCCTCCTCCCCTACCCTACCACTCGCTCCCCCTCCACCCCTACCCCCCCACTCGCTCTCCCTCCTCCCCGACCCCCCCACTCGCTCCCCCTCCTCCCCGACCCCCCACTCGCTCCCCCTCCTCCCCGACCCCCCCACTCGCTCCCTCTCCTCCCCGACCCCCCCACTCGCTCCCTCTCCTCCCCGACCCCCCCACTCGCTCCCTCTCCTCCCCGACCCCCCCACTCGCTCCCTCTCCTCCCCGACCCCCCCACTCGCTCCCTCTCCTCCCCGACCCCCCCACTCGCTCCCTCTCCTCCCCGACCCCCCCACTCGCTCCCTCTCCTCCCCGACCCCCCCACTCGCTCCCTCTCCTCCCCGACCCCCCCACTCGCTCCCTCTCCTCCCCGACCCCCCCACTCGCTCCCTCTCCTCCCCGACCCCCCCACTCGCTCCCTCTCCTCCCCGACCCCCCCACTCGCTCCCTCTCCTCCCCGACCCCCCCACTCGCTCCCTCTCCTCCCCGACCCCCCCACTCGCTCCCCCTCCTCCCCTACCCCCCCACTCGCTCCCTCTCCTCCCCGACCCCCCCACTCGCTCCCTCTCCTCCCCGACCCCCCCACTCGCTCCCTCTCCTCCCCGACCCCCCCACTCGCTCCCTCTCCTCCCCGACCCCCCCACTCGCTCCCTCTCCTCCCCGACCCCCCCACTCGCTCACTCTCCTCCCCTAACCCCCACTCGCTCACTCTCCTCCCCTACCCCCCCACTCGCTCACTCTCCTCCCCTACCCCCCCCACTCGCTCCCTCTCCTCCCCTACCCCCCCACTCGCTCCCTCTCCTCCCCTACCCCCCCACTCGCTCCCTCTCCTCCCTTACCCCCCCACTCGCTCCCTCTCCTCCCCTACTCCCCCACTCGCTCCCTCTCCTCCCCTACTCCCCCACTCGCTCCCTCTCCTCCCCTACTCCCCCCCACTCGCTCCCTCTCCTCCCCGACCCCCCCCACTCGCTCCGTCTCCTCCCCGACCCCCCCCACTCGCTCCCTCTCCTCCCCTACCCCCACCCCCCACTCGCTCCCTCTCCACCCCTACCCCCCCACTCGCTCCCTCTCCTCCCCTACCCCCCCACTCGCTCCCTCTCCTCCCCTACCCCCCCACCAGTTCCCCCTCCTCCCCTACCCCCCCACCAGTTCCCCCTCCTCCCCTACCCCCCCACTCGCTCCCTCTCCTCCCCGACCCCCCCCCACTCGCTCCCTCTCCTCCCCTACCCCCACCCCCCACTCGCTCCCTCTCCACCCCTACCCCCCCACTCGCTCCCTCTCCTCCCCTACCCCCCCACTCGCTCCCTCTCCTCCCCTACCCCCCCACCAGTTCCCCCTCCTCCCCTACCCCCCCACCAGTTCCCCCTCCTCCCCTACCCCCCCACTCGCTCCCTCTCCTCCCCGACCCCCCCCACTCGCTCCCTCTCCTCCCCTACCCCCACCCCCCACTCGCTCCCTCTCCTCCCCTACCCCCCCACTCGCTCCCTCTCCTCCCCTACCCCCCCACTCGCTCCCTCTCCTCCCCTACCCCCCCACTCGCTCCCTCTCCTCCCCTACCCCCCCACTCGCTCCCTCTCCTCCCCTACCCCCCCACTCGCTCCCTCTCCTCCCCTACCCCCCCACTCGCTCCCTCTCCTCCCCTACCCCCCCACTCGCTCCCTCTCCTCCCCTACCCCCCCACTCGCTCCCTCTCCTCCCCTACCCCCCCACTCGCTCCCTCTCCTCCCCTACCCCCCCACTCGCTCCCTCTCCTCCCCTACCCCCCCACTCGCTCCCTCTCCTCCCTTACCCCCCCACTCGCTCCCTCTCCTCCCTTACCCCCCCACTCGCTCCCTCTCCTCCCTTACCCCCCCACTCGCTCCCTCTCCTCCCCTACTCCCCCACTCGCTCCCTCTCCTCCCCTACCCCCCCACTCGCTCCCTCTCCTCCCCGACCCCCCCCACTCGCTCCCTCTCCTCCCCTACCCCCCCCACCAGTTCTCCTCCCCTACCCCCCCACTCGCTCCCCCTCCTCCCCTACCCCCCCCACTCGCTCCCTCTCCTCCCCTACAGCCCCCACCAGTTCCCCCTCCCCCCCTACACCCCCACTCGCTCCCTCTCCTCCCCTACTCCCCCCACTCGCTCCCCCTCCTCCCCTACCCACCACTCGCACCCCCTCCTCCCCTACCCACCACTCGCACCCCCTCCTCCCCTACCGCCCCACTCCCTCTCCCTCCTCCCCTACCCCCACTTCCTCCCCCTCCTCCCCTACCCCCACTCCCTCCCCCTCCTCCCCTACCCCCACGCTCGCTCCCCCTCCTCCCCTACACCCCACGCTCGCTCCCCCTCCTCCCCTACACCCCACGCTCGCTCCCCCCTCCCTTACCCCCCTACTCTCTCCCACTTCCCCAACCCCAACACTCTCTCCCGCACTCCCCTACGCTCCACACTCGCTCCCCCCTCCCCCCGCCTCGCTCGCACTCCTCCCCTATCCCCCCCCTCGCTCCCACCCCCTCCCCCGTCACCCCCTCCCGTCACCCCCGCCCCCACCTCCTCCCCCGTCACCCCCTCCCGTCACCCCCGCCCCCACCTCCTCCCCCGTCACCCCCTCCCGTCACCCCCGCCCCCACCTCCTCCCCCGTCACCCCCTCCCGTCACCCCCGCCCCCACCTCCTCCCCCGTCACCCCCTCCCGTCACCCCCGCCCCCACCTCCTCCCCCGTCACCCCCTCCCGTCACCCCCGCCCCCACCTCCTCCCCCGTCACCCCCTCCCGTCACCCCCGCCCCCACCTCCTCCCCCGTCACCCCCTCCCGTCACCCCCGCCCCCACCTCCTCCCCCGTCACCCCCTCCCGTCACCCCCGCCCCCACCTCCTCCCCCGTCACCCCCTCCCGTCACCCCCGCCCCCACCTCCTCCCCCGTCACCCCCTCCCGTCACCCCCGCCCCCACCTCCTCCCCCGTCACCCCCTCCCGTCACCCCCGCCCCCACCTCCTCCCCCGTCACCCCCTCCCGTCACCCCCGCCCCCACCTCCTCCCCCGTCACCCCCTCCCGTCACCCCCGCCCCCACCTCCTCCCCCGTCACCCCCTCCCGTCACCCCCGCCCCCACCTCCTCCCCCGTCACCCCCTCCCGTCACCCCCGCCCCCACCTCCTCCCCCGTCACCCCCTCCCGTCACCCCCGCCCCCACCTCCTCCCCCGTCACCCCCTCCCGTCACCCCCGCCCCCACCTCCTCCCCCGTCACCCCCTCCCGTCACCCCCGCCCCCACCTCCTCCCCCGTCACCCCCTCCCGTCACCCCCGCCCCCACCTCCTCCCCCGTCACCCCCTCCCGTCACCCCCGCCCCCACCTCCTCCCCCGTCACCCCCTCCCGTCACCCCCGCCCCCACCTCCTCCCCCGTCACCCCCTCCCGTCACCCCCGCCCCCACCTCCTCCCCCGTCACCCCCTCCCGTCACCCCCGCCCCCACCTCCTCCCCCGTCACCCCCTCCCGTCACCCCCGCCCCCACCTCCTCCCCCGTCACCCCCTCCCGTCACCCCCGCCCCCACCTCCTCCCCCGTCACCCCCTCCCGTCACCCCCGCCCCCACCTCCTCCCCCGTCACCCCCTCCCGTCACCCCCGCCCCCACCTCCTCCCCCGTCACCCCCTCCCGTCACCCCCGCCCCCACCTCCTCCCCCGTCACCCCCTCCCGTCACCCCCGCCCCCACCTCCTCCCCCGTCACCCCCTCCCGTCACCCCCGCCCCCACCTCCTCCCCCGTCACCCCCTCCCGTCACCCCCGCCCCCACCTCCTCCCCCGTCACCCCCTCCCGTCACCCCCGCCCCCACCTCCTCCCCCGTCACCCCCTCCCGTCACCCCCGCCCCCACCTCCTCCCCCGTCACCCCCTCCCGTCACCCCCGCCCCCACCTCCTCCCCCGTCACCCCCTCCCGTCACCCCCGCCCCCACCTCCTCCCCCGTCACCCCCTCCCGTCACCCCCGCCCCCACCTCCTCCCCCGTCACCCCCTCCCGTCACCCCCGCCCCCACCTCCTCCCCCGTCACCCCCTCCCGTCACCCCCGCCCCCACCTCCTCCCCCGTCACCCCCTCCCGTCACCCCCGCCCCCACCTCCTCCCCCGTCACCCCCTCCCGTCACCCCCGCCCCCACCTCCTCCCCCGTCACCCCCTCCCGTCACCCCCGCCCCCACCTCCTCCCCCGTCACCCCCTCCCGTCACCCCCGCCCCCACCTCCTCCCCCGTCACCCCCTCCCGTCACCCCCGCCCCCACCTCCTCCCCCGTCACCCCCTCCCGTCACCCCCGCCCCCACCTCCTCCCCCGTCACCCCCTCCCGTCACCCCCGCCCCCACCTCCTCCCCCGTCACCCCCTCCCGTCACCCCCGCCCCCACCTCCTCCCCCGTCACCCCCTCCCGTCACCCCCGCCCCCACCTCCTCCCCCGTCACCCCCTCCCGTCACCCCCGCCCCCACCTCCTCCCCCGTCACCCCCTCCCGTCACCCCCGCCCCCACCTCCTCCCCCGTCACCCCCTCCCGTCACCCCCGCCCCCACCTCCTCCCCCGTCACCCCCTCCCGTCACCCCCGCCCCCACCTCCTCCCCCGTCACCCCCTCCCGTCACCCCCGCCCCCACCTCCTCCCCCGTCACCCCCTCCCGTCACCCCCGCCCCCACCTCCTCCCCCGTCACCCCCTCCCGTCACCCCCGCCCCCACCTCCTCCCCCGTCACCCCCTCCCGTCACCCCCGCCCCCACCTCCTCCCCCGTCACCCCCTCCCGTCACCCCCGCCCCCACCTCCTCCCCCGTCACCCCCTCCCGTCACCCCCGCCCCCACCTCCTCCCCCGTCACCCCCTCCCGTCACCCCCGCCCCCACCTCCTCCCCCGTCACCCCCTCCCGTCACCCCCGCCCCCACCTCCTCCCCCGTCACCCCCTCCCGTCACCCCCCGCCCCCACCTCCTCCCCCGTCACCCCCTCCCGTCACCCCGCCCCCACCTCCTCCCCCGTCACCCCCTCCCGTCACCCCCGCCCCCACCTCCTCCCCCGTCACCCCCTCCCGTCACCCCCGCCCCCACCTCCTCCCCCGTCACCCCCTCCCGTCACCCCCGCCCCCACCTCCTCCCCCGTCACCCCCGCCCCCACCTCCTCCCCCGTCACCCCCGCCCCCACCTCCTCCCCCGTCACCCCCTCCCGTCACCCCCACCCCCACCTCCTCCCCCGTCACCCCCTCCCGTCACCCCCACCCCCACCTCCTCCCCCGTCACCCCCTCCCGTCACCCCCACCCCCACCTCCTCCCCCGTCACCCCCTCCCGTCACCCCCACCCCCACCTCCTCCCCCGTCACCCCCTCCCGTCACCCCCACCCCCACCTCCTCCCCCGTCACCCCCTCCCGTCACCCCCACCCCCACCTCCTCCCCCGTCACCCCCTCCCGTCACCCCCACCCCCACCTCCTCCCCCGTCACCCCCTCCCCCACCTCCTCCCCCGTCACCCCCTCCCGTCACCCCCACCCCCACCTCCTCCCCCGTCACCCCCTCCCGTCACCCCCACCCCCACCTCCTCCCCCGTCACCCCCTCCCGTCACCCCCACCCCCACCTCCTCCCCCGTCACCCCCTCCCGTCACCCCCACCCCCACCTCCTCCCCCGTCACCCCCTCCCGTCACCCCCACCCCCACCTCCTCCCCGTCACCCCCTCCCGTCACCCCCACCCCCACCTCCTCCCCCGTCACCCCCTCCCGTCACCCCCACCCCCACCTCCTCCCCCGTCACCCCCTCCCGTCACCCCCACCCCCACCTCCTCCCCCGTCACCCCCTCCCGTCACCCCCACCCCCACCTCCTCCCCCGTCACCCCCTCCCGTCACCCCCACCCCCACCTCCTCCCCCGTCACCCCCTCCCGTCACCCCCACCCCCACCTCCTCCCCCGTCACCCCCTCCCGTCACCCCCACCCCCACCTCCTCCCCCGTCACCCCCTCCCGTCACCCCCAACCCCACCTCCTCCCCCGTCACCCCCTCCCGTCACCCCCACCCCCACCTCCTCCCCCGTCACCCCCTCCCGTCACCCCCACCCCCACCCCCTCCCCCGTCACCCCCTCCCCCGCCCCCCACCCCCACCCCTGTCACCCCCTCCCGCCCCCCCCACCCCCACCCCCTCCCGTGCCCCCCACCCCCACCCCCTCCCATGCCCCCCACCCCCACCCCCTCCCCGTCACCCCCTCACGCCCCCCCAACCCCACCCCCTCCCGTGCGTCCCGCCCCCCCAACCCCACCCCCTCCCGTGCGCCCCACCCCCACCCCCTCCCGTGCCCCCCACCCCCACCCCCTCCCCCCACCCCCACCCCCTCCCCCCACCCCCACCCCCTCCCCCGTCACCCCCTCCCGCCCCCCCCCACCCCCACCCCCTCCCGTGCCCCCCACCCCCACCCCCTCCCCCGTCACCCCCTCCCCCGTCACCCCCTCCTGACACCCCCACCCCACCCCCTCCCCCGTCACCCCCTCCTGACACCCCCACCCCACCCCCTCCCCCGTCACCCCCTCCCCAGCCCCCCACCCCCACCGCCTCCCCCGTCACCCCGTCCTGACACCCCCACCCCACCCCCTCCCCCGTCACCCCCTCCTGACACCCCCACCCCACCCCCTCCCCCGTCACCCCCTCCCCAGCCCCCCACCCCCACCCCCTCCCCCGTCACCCCCTCCCCCGCCCCCCACCCCCACCCCCTCCCCCTCCCGTGCCCCCCACCCCCACCCCCTCCCCCGTCACCCCCTCCCGCCCCACCCACCCCCACCCCCTCCCGTGTCCCGTGCCCCCCACCCCCACCCCCTCCCCCATCACCCCCTCCCGCCCCACCCACCCCCACCCCCACCCCCTCCCCCGTCACCCCCTCCCGTGCCCCCCACCCCCACCCCCTCCCCCGTCACCCCCTCCCGCCCCCCCCACCCCCACCCCCTCCCGTGCCCCCCACCCCCACCCCCTCCCCCGTCACCCCCTCCTGACACCCCCACCCCACCCCCTCCCCCATCACCCCCTCCTGACACCCCCACCCCACCCCCTCCCCCGTCACCCCCTCCCGCCCCACCCACCCCCACCCCCTCCCGTGCCCCCCACCCCCACCCCCACCCCCTCCCCCGTCACCCCCTCCCGCCCCCCCCACCCCCACCCCCTCCCGTGCCCCCCACCCCCACCCCCACCCCCTCCCCCGTCACCCCCTCCCGCCCCCCCCACCCCCACCCCCACCCCCTCCCCCGTCACCCCCTCCCGCCCCCCCCACCCCCACCCCCTCCCGTGCCCCCCACCCCCACCCCCACCCCCTCCCCCGTCACCCCCTCCCGCCCCCCCCACCCCCACCCCCTCCCGTGCCCCCCACCCCCACCCCCACCCCCTCCCCCGTCACCCCCTCCCGCCCCCCCCACCCCCACCCCCTCCCGTGCCCCCCACCCCCACCCCCTCCCCCGTCACCCCCTCCCGCCCCCCCCACCCCCACCCCCTCCCGTGCCCCCCACCCCCACCCCCTCCCCCGCCCCCTCCCCCGTCACCCCCTCCTGACACCCCCACCCCACCCCCTCCCCCGTCACCCCCTCCTGACACCCCCACCCCACCCCCTCCCCCGTCACCCCCTCCTGACACCCCCACCCCACCCCCTCCCCCGTCACCCCCTCCTGACACCCCCACCCCACCCCGTCACCCCCTCCCCCGCCCCCCACCCCCACCCCCTCCCCGTCACCCCCTCCCCCGCCCCCCCACCCCCACCCCCTCCCCGTCACCCCCTCCCCCGCCCCCCACCCCCACCCCCTCCCCCGCCCCCCACCCCCACCCCCTCCCCCGTCAACACCTCCTGTCCCACCCCCTCCCCCGTCAACACCTCCCGTCCCACCCCCTCCCCCGTCAACACCTCCCGTCCCCCCCCACCCCCGCCAACACCTCCCGTCCCCCCCACCCCCACCAACACCTCCCGTCCTCCCCACCCCCACCCCCGTCAAAACCTCCCGTCACCCTCACCCCCTCCCCCGTCACCCCCACCCCCCCCGCCGTCACCCCCTCCCGTCAACCCCACCCCCTCCCCGTCACCCCCTCCCCCGTCACCCCGTCACCCCCACCCCCTCCCCCGTCACCCCCACCCCCTCCCCCGTCACCCCCGTCACCACCTCCCCCGTCACCCCCGTCACCACCTCCCCCGTCACCCACTCCCACCCCCACACCCTCCCCCGTCACCCCCTCCCACCCCCACACCCTCCCCTCCTGTCCACCCCCACCCCCTCCCCCGTCACCCCCCCCTCCTGTCCACCCCCACAACCTCCCCCGTCACCCCCACCTCCTGTCCACCCCCACACCCTCCCCCGTCACCCCCCCCTCCTGTCCACCCCCACACCCTACCCCGTCACCCCCACCTCCTGTCCACCCGCACACCCCCTCCCCCGTCACCCCCCTACACCCCCTCCGCCGGCACCCCCCTCCTGTCCCCCCCACAACCCCTCCCCGTCACCCCCTCTTGTCCTCTGCACCTTCTCCCCCGTCACCCCCACCTGTCTGTCACCCCCTTCACCCTCCTGTCTCCCCTACCCCCTCCTCCTCTCCCCCACCCCCCAACCCCCATCCTCTCCTGTACTCCCCCTCCCCCTCCCCTACCCTACCCTACCCCCCAACCCCCATCCTCTCCTGTACCCCCCTCCCCTACCCCCTTCTGTACTCCCCCTCCCATACCCCCCTCCCCTACCCCTCCTATTCCCCCCTCACTCCCCCGGTACCTGTAATAATAAACATCGCTCTTGCCGGCACTCAGCCCTGATTTCCGGATCACCTCCTCCTTTTTCCAGCCTGGCGGCAGACACGGACAGTCAGTGCGTTTCCTCTCCATGGCGCAATGACACACTCACTCAGTGAGAGAGACACCGAGCCGGCTCAGGGAGCGCGCGCGCGCACGCGCATGCACACACTCTGGGCCAGTCCAGCCTGACACTAGGCCCACCCCCCCACCACCTCACAGCACCTCCCCCCCCTCTGGGGCCGGGACAGGCTCCCCCTCGGCCCGCCCCCCAAACTAGATCCGGGTCCCACCCATCTCTCGCCATCCCCACCCCCAACATCACAGCGACCTCTGGCCCCACCCACCTCCCCAACAACCTCGGCCCCGCCCCGTGCATTCGGCCACACCCCTCTCATCTGGCCCCCCCCTCTCTCCATCAGTACCGCCCCCTCCCTTTAGCCCCGCCCGCCGTTGCCCTTTGATCCCACCCCTTCCGACGGCTGCGCCTACCACCGGCCCCGGCCACGCCCCTCCAGTCTGCTCCCCCCTTATCCAGGACCGCCCCTTTCTTCTGCCCCGCCCCTTTCCTCCGCCCCCACACCAATCCTTGGTCCCATTTCCTTCCCAATGTGCTGTTGGCAGCGCGGTGGCTCAGTGGTGCTGCGTCACTGCGCCATGGACGCAGGTTCGATTCCACCCTCGCACAAATGTCATAGAGCAGCATGGAAACAGACCCTTCGGTCCAACCCGTCCATGCCTTGTAGAATTTGCACATTTTTCTTGTAGATGTCCTCCCCCAGTCCAAATATGTGTCAGTCAGGTGGATTGACCATGCTCTGACCATGTCCATAGTGTCCAGGATGTGAAGGCTAGTTGGATTAGCCATGGGTAATGCAGGGTTACAGGGATGGGGTTTGGTATGAGGGGGGGGGGGGAGATACTGTTCAAAGTGTAGGTGTGGATTGGATCTGCCCAATGGGATTTTATGATCATAGTCCATTCCCCTCATCCTGTGCCTTTTCTGATCTCCATCAATGCGGGAGTCCTGCCTCTGAATTGAGAAATTGCTCGAGTCACAATTTTTTTACGAAGTCTACAAGAGGAAAACCAAGGAATTATCAGAAACTTAGCCCCATAATGTATAGTAGGGAAATTGGTAGAATCTAGAATCAAGGATGGGTAACTGAAAACACTGAAGACTTTCAATTTACCAGGGAGAACTAACATGGATTCATGACAATGAAACAAAGAACTGTGGATGTTGGAGATCTGAAACAATCTGAAATTGCAGGTGAAACTCTGAAGGTCTGGCAGCATCGGTGGGAAGAAAACAATAAAAAATTTGAGTACAGTTACAAACATATTGATTTTTTTTCGGTGGTGACTGAGGTAATAAACAGGGTATTGTCTATGAATGTTGTTTATATTGAGTTCTAGAAGGCTTTTGATAAAGCCCACAAAAGAAACTGTTAAGTAAGGCAGAAACCTATGGAATTAAAGACAAATTACTAGCATGGCTGGAAAATTGGTTGAGTGGCATGTTACAAAGTAGGGATGATGGTTAGGTATTCAGATTGGCAGGATGTAACCAGAGAACTCCGACAATGTTCTGTCTTCGTGCCTTAATTATTCAAATTATCTATTAACAATTCAGATGATGGCAATGAATTAATTTGCTCATGACACAAAATTAGGTGGCTTTCTACACAGTGTACAAAGGGAGATTAATAGACTAAGCGAGTGGGCAAAAAAAGCTGGTGATTGACATAAGCAAATGTATGGATATCCATTTTGGACGAAAAAGGATAGAATTGGGTACTTTCTTGGTTGTATAAAGTCCAGTGGATGTCCAAAGAGACCTAGAGGTCCAGGTGCATAAATCTTTTAAAATGCCATGAAGAGGTGTAGAAAATAATTAGGAAGGCCATTGGAATGCTGACCTTTAAATCTAAAGCATGGGATATAAGGATGCAGAAGTTATGCTGCAGTTATATAGAACTGATTAGACCCCACTTAGAGTACTGTCAGCAGGTTTCAAGATGGAGTACAATGTAGTTTTACACGACTGATACCTGGACTTCAGGGGTTAAGTTATGAGGAGAGATTATCCAAATTAGGAACAAAAACAGAAATAGCTAGAAAAGCTCTGCAGGTCTGGCAGTATCTGAGGACAGAAATCAGAGTTAACATCTTGATCGAGTGACCCTTCCTCAGTTCTGATTTCTCTCCACGGATGCTGCCAGATCCAGTGAGCCTTTCCAGCAATTTCTGTTTTTGTTTCTGATTTATAGCATCCAAGTTCTTTTGTTTTTTTCTGCAAATTAGGCCTGTTTTCTTCAGATTTTAGAAGGATAAGGGTGATCTGATTGAAGTGTTCAAGATATTAACAGGAAAAGGCAGGGTAAATAAACTATTTCCATTGGTGAAAGGTTCTAGAACTAGGGGACATAATCTGAAAATAAGGGTCAAGTGTTCAGGAGAGATGTTAGTCAGACCTTCTAAACACAAAGGGATTGGAAGTCTCTTCCAGAAGTGGTAGTCAATGTCAATTTTAACTAGAGACAAAAAAGCTGGAACCCAAGATAAGCAGGAGGCTGGAAGAACACAGAAAGCCAGGCAGCATCAGGAGGTGGTGAAGTCAATGTTTCGGATGTAACCCTTCTTCAGGACTGGGGGTGGGTGTAAGGGGAGCTGCAGATAAAGGTGGGGGTGGGGAAGGGCTTTGGATGGGGAGGGGCAGGGTGGGGAGTTAGGAATAGTTGAACATAGGTAGATGGTATCGATGGAAGGAATGGATCCGGTTGGTAGCTGGAAGGAAGGGTTGATGAGAGGAATGAGGAAGGTCTGGAAAGGGAGTCAGGGATGGGAAGAGAGGTTATTTGAAATTGGAGAACTCAATGTTGACTGCCCAGGCAGAAGATGTTCATCCAATTTGTGGTCTGATTTGCTGTGGCAATGGAGGAGGGCAAGGATGGTCATGTCGGAAAAGGAATGGGAAAGGGAATTAAAATAGACGGTGACTGGGACATTAGGTCAGCCCCTGCAGGCCCGGCTGAGATGCCCAGCAAAACGTGCCCTGAGTGTACATTTGGTCTCACCGATGTAGAGGAGCACACATCAGGAGCACTGGACACAGTAAACTAGGTTAGAGGAGAGGCAGGTGAAACTTTGTCTCATCTGGATGGACTGTTTTGCGCCTTGGATGGAAATGGGGGTGGGAGGAATGTGTCGGCAGGTTTTGCATCTTTTCTGGTTGCAGGGGAAGGTAGTTGGTGGTGAGAGTGACACAATACATTTTTGTGAATCAAAAGTATTGAAGGATATGAGCCAAAGGCAGATATATATTCTGGTCTCCTTCCTATCGGAAAGATGTTGTGAAACTTGAAAGGGTTGGAGGATCTGAGCTACAGGTAGAGGCTGACCCGGCTGGGGCTGTTTTCCCTCGAGCGTCGGAGGCTGAGGAGTGACCTTATAGAGGTTTACAAAATTAAGAGGGGCATGGGTAGGATAAATAGACAAAGTCTTTTTTCTGGGGTGGGGGAGTCCATAAGTAGAGGTTTAGGGTGAGAGGGGAAAGATATAAAAGAGACCTAAGAGGCAACTTTTTCACGCAGAGGGTGGTACGTGTATGTAATGAGCTGCCAGAGGATGTGGTGGAGACTGGTACAATTGCAACATTTAAGAGACATTTGGATGGGTATATGAATAGGGAGGGTTTGGGGCCGGGTGCTGGCAGGTGGGAGTAGTTTGGGTTGGGCTATCTGGTCAGCATGGATGGGTTGGACCGAAGGGTCTGTTTCCATGCTGTACATCTCTATGACTCTATATGGAATTAGGACACAGATCAGCCATGGTCTCACAGAATGGTGGAATGGGCCAGAGGGGCTGAATGGCCTTATTACTGTTCCTGCATGTCAAGACCTCACCCCCAGAGGCAGTGCCTACCCTCCGGCCTCTCCATTGGGCACCACCTGAGAACCTTGGCCTCACCTTTTCCAATTGTGCCCCACCTTTGGCCCCGCCCCCTCCAGTGTGGCCTCCGGCGGGGTCCAGCCCCGCCCCATCTGGGCCGCACTGACCACGCCTACACCGATCTTGGCCCCGCCCCCTGAGCCCACCCGGAACGTCGCCGCTGCCGCAGGGTCCTCCTTTCGCCCCCTCCCTTTTTCCACATTCAGTTCTCAATCTTCCTCATGGAAATGGGACCCGGGCACAGCTCCTCACAACCGTGCCTGGACCCTCCGCCAAGTCGCTCCAGAAAGAGTGCGAGTGACAACCGGCCACGTCAACAGCTGGCCTTTCTGAAACTACACATTGGTGGTTATACTTTCTCACGAGGTTCCGATTAAACTTGAAAATGCTTCTTTTTGATAAAATCCTTCCGCGGAACCGTTTCGCGGGCTATGAGAGCTGGTGGCCGACCACAGTTTCCCCAGAATTAATCAGTGCACCTTTTCACATCATGAGGAGCTCAATCTTTTTACCCAAACCAGGTCTTACTGTTGGGCAATTGCCCTCCCAATAGACTCCATACCGCCCTATCTAATTGAACAGACTTAAGTGCAGCGATTCATCAAAGCCAAAGCAATAAGTATCTAGAAATATTGTGAAAGCCTTTTTTAAAAAAAGTTGCTTTCACACCTAATGATTTTGACGATTGTTTCACGAAGTTATTGATTTCCTACTCATTAGAAATGTTGCAACTAATAGCCATCATCATTTTTTTAAAAAAGTCAAGTACATTCCCCTGGCCACTGACCCAACTCCGCATTCTGTACAATATTAGAATTGGGAAAACATTATGAAGGGTGGTGAGAGGGTTTAGAGATTTGGTTATCTTGCCATCTGACATCAACATCTGAACAGTCTTAAATCGTTTATTTTTCCAAAACAGCATGATTTGAAATGTTTTAGGAAAATTGACCTGTTTTATTCCAGTAAAAGTGCCAGCATAACAAGTTCTCCCCTCACCCTTCTCAGGAAGGATGTGCCTGCAGTAGTTCCAGCCACGTTCACCAAGGAACAGTACTGAAGGTCTGGTCCAAATAGATCCAAGCACAAGCAGTTTTAGCTGATGATCTAGATATTACAATCCAGGGATCGGTTAATGTGCCAACAATCAAATAGATCCTCCAGTGATGTCACATATCTGGATTTGTAATGCAGAGTAGTCAAGTTCATAAGCAGACCCACCGAGACACCCTCCCATTTGTTCATCCTTTGTGATGATAAAAGATGAATAGTCATAGAGTTTTAACAAAGGGTCAGTTAGACTCAAAACATCAACTCTTTTCTCTCTTTACAGATGCTGCCAGACCTGCTGAGATTTTCCAGCATTTTCTCTTTTGGTTTCAGATTCCAGCATCCACAGTAATTTGCTTTTAACCAGTGCACATCTTGGTTTCAGATTGAACAAGTGGCTATGGCATTAATGATGTGCTCCAGATACCGATCAACTGCCACAATGCTTGCAATATTTTTGCAGTGGCTCACCTATGCTATTTGGGAAAGTACTTCACTACAGTGCATCTTGATGAAAAATCAGTGTGAGGAAATGAATAGTATGCCAACAGTAATAACATTTAAGAAATACAATATAGAATGGAATGAATTCCTGTGAACCAGTTGTGTTGTGAATTGGATAGGTTGGGAATTTGCAGGAGCCTGTCCAAAATAATGTGAGATTTGATGGGTCTATTGCCTTGAGCCAACTTAATACTCTCAAAACAAAAACCAAGAGCCCAGAGCAGATTTTATTTCATGATATTGCAAAACACATATAATGTCAGGATATATGGGAGATTAACACATCTAGTGACATATATCCTGCTCTAACATCATCCAACACATTCCTCAATCTGAATCTCACAGCCAGACATAACCTTCTTTCTGATCTTGGAGCATAAGGTTACCTGTGAAGGATTGCATTTGATACATTGTTGACACTGTATGCTCTTGCAGGTGACATCCAAATTTTTTTTTTATTCTTAATGAAATGTTGGTACCACTGGCTCTAGCAGCATTTATTGTTGATCCTTAATTTCCCTAAAGAAGATTAGATTAGATTAGATTAGAAACCCTACAGTGTGGATGATTTAAAAAAAAATTGTTTTCTTGAGCCACAGCAGTTCATGTGGTATAAGCAAACCCACAATGTTGTTATGGAGGGAGATCAAGGATTTTTATTCAGGGACAATGAAAAGATGGTGATATAGTTCCATCTAAGGATGCTGTGTGTCTTGAAAGGGAATTTACAGGAGGTGGTGCACAATTGGCCTTTATTTCAGAGGAAATGGATTATAAAAAAAAGAAGAAAGTGGAGTTGAGCCTGAATTGAGATCAAAAATAACCATATGAAATGGCAAAGCAGGCTCGAGGATCAGAATTGCCTACTCCCGCTCCTCGTTCTTATGTTCTTGCCTTTGCTGTCAGTCCCCCATGTTACATTAGTTTTAACTAATATGAAAATGGTGAGAGTGTAAATTCTACCAAAAACAGTGGGAGTCATTGCAATTATAAAAACAACACACTGAGGATACTGGAAATCTGAAAAAAAATAGAGAAAATGCTGGAAAAACTCAGCAGTCTGGGACCATTTGTGGAAAGAGAAACAGACTTAACATTTTGAATCCAATATGACTCTTCTTCAAACTGAAGAACAATCACTGATTCCTAACTATCCTTGAGAGTATGGTAGTGAGTTGCCTTCTTTAACTGCTGTGCTTAAAATGACGTGGTGTGGTGCAGGTATATTCACAGTGCATATTGGCACGTTCAAGCAGTCTGTCACCGCACAACATCCAAGCTCAGACTTGACTAAAATATCAGAGGATGGGCATTGCCTGTACAAACACAATCCCTAATACACAGAGCTTTTCAAAGAATAGAAAAGACATCTTGATAAAAGAATGATGAGAATATGATTGGCACACCCCTTTCCATAAAACGGCAAGAAGTGAAATTTCTAGACTTGCTATCTGTCCTCATCAGACACGTCAATCAGAAAGATGTCAAATGGAGGTTGCAGTACTTCCCAATAAACGAATGTAACTTATTAGGGATATTACCTCTCTGGCTTGTCCCACAATTTCGTATAAGAATCATTGACAACAGCCAGTAAACCAAAGCAGTTAAAGAAATAAAATGGAATTGAAACCTAATTGAAACATTCACTCATTAATTGAAATTTTATGTGTTTATATAAAGAGGGAGGAAAAACTAAAAAGGTGAACCAGACTGCATCTTCCAAATATGCACTTAGCTGAAATCTAGGCTGCATATAAGTAAGAAACTTTTGTCAAAAGGTCATTGGCCTGAAATGTTAACTCTGTTTCTCACTTCAAAGATGCCAACTGACCCAAAGAGTATTTCAAGCATTTTCTGCTTGGCCTGCTTTGGATCAAGTAAGGAAGATCAAGGGTTGATAAGAGGTATGACAGGACTACAAGTTCAATGGGCAACCCATAATGCAATGAAAAATTTTAAATAACAATATAATACTCGCATCTATGGTATCATGAACATTGTTTAAAGATTGAGCTGCAGAAAACAATTGCTGCTGTGGAAACAATTCTGCTTCAGTGTCAATTACTGCTGCTTTTTACCACAGGGTTATCGCGTCTGTTCCGAGAACTGGATTATTTCCAGGAAACACCTCAATGTCACAGTTCAACCTCTTTGTCAAAGGGGCTAAGAAGTAAGCTGAAAAAGATGCTCTGCACAAAAATCTTTACCTTTACATTTATCAATATTTTAACCCATATTACCATGACAACTACATTCATTTAATGTTGTCTGGAGTGATCACATTGGCCTGATGTAGAATATGCTGGCAGCTACCACAGGGACGCTTTATTATAATATTTTATTATATATTTATTATACTTATTAATATTTATTATACTTTCTGAAGAAGAGTCATAGTGAACTCCAAACATTAATTCTGTTTCACTCCATAGATACTGCCAGACCTGAATTTCTCCAGTATTTTCTTTGAGAATAGGAAGTATAGAAGAGAGTTAGAGTTTTTTTTAGATCTAGCACTTTTTTTTCTCTTAAATGCCCTAAAGTGTTTGTTATGTCTACAAACCCCTGAAATATTGTCCTGGTGGCTTTGTGGTGCACCCTGTCCTGCCAGGAATTGCTCCTTGCTCCTGTTCAGTTCTGAGTCATAACTGATGGAAAGGGAAAACAGCACACTGACCATGTATCAGTATGTGCTACAATGCAAAGTGAAGGCCACGATGTATCACGAAATGAGTTACTCTGTTGAACAGAGGTATTTTGGTTGAAAAAAAAGTTCAACAATTTAAAATCCGTCCACGGTCCATTTTCAAATGGAGCTGCAGTGACTCAGGCAGAGTTTAAATCCTGCAAATAAATGTGTCCGCGGTCGGATGCTGGAAATCTGAAATTAAAAAAAAAATTCTCGAGAACCTCAGCAGAATTGGAAGCATCTGCGGACAGCAGAACAGAGTGAGCGTTTCGAGTCCAGTGTGACCCTTTGTTCAGAATCTCTTGAGTTTCTCCAGCATTTTTCTGTGGTTGTTTCAGTTTGAATCCTCTCTCGATGACTAATCCAACTCCAACAACACTTCACTGAGTTTGAAGTAATGCATTTTCCGATAAAGCTTGTAACATGCCAACATTATACTTTACAGTAAAGTGCGTCAAAGATTGCAGTGGTTTGGGGGCATATTTTGGTTGTCCACCTCATATGGTTTGCTGGTTGATTTGTTGTGGAGTCGGTATCCTGCAATGTCTCAGGATTTTCATTAATTATGGAGTTCAGTGAATATGAGTTAGCAGACAACCCTCGCTACAGTTTACAGGAAGAGGAGGAGGAGGAAGATGAACGGGAATGGTGTTGCACAGTTGACTACGTTGACAGCAGCCCTGCGTCTCCTGCTCCTGTTGCTGCAGCAAGCAGTGACTTGACAGGTACTAGTGAAACTGAAAGCCAACGTCATTCTGTCTGCCAAATTGGAGGCTCAAAATATAGTGCCTCGTATTTGAATTGTTATCTTTAGCCAATTGCAAACCAAATAATGGCAGCTTACAGGGCGGGTTCATGGCTTCAGTTGAGAAATGGGAATCTAGATTAGAGTGGTGCTGGAAAAGCACAGTAGGTCAAACAGCATCCGAGGAGCAGGAAATTCGACCTTTCGGGCAAAAGCCCTTCATCAGGAATAGAGGCAGAGTGCTTGCAGAGTGGAGAGATAAATGAGAGGAGGGTGGGATTGGGGAGAAAGTAGCATAGAGTACAATAGGTGATTGGGGGGGGGGGGATGGAGGTGATAGGTCAGAGAGGAGGGTGGGGGAAGGTAGCAAAGAGTACAATGGGGTGGATGGGGGTGGGGAGGAAAGTGATAGGTCAGAGAGGAGGGTGGAGTGGGTAGGTGAAAAGGAAGATAGGCAGGCAGGTAAGACAGGTCATGAGAGTGGTGCTGAGCTGGAAGGCTGGAGCTGGGGTGAGGTGGGAGAAGGGGAAATGAGGAAACTGTTGAAGTCCACATTGATGCCCTGGGGTTGAAGTGTTCCGAGGCAGAAGATGAGGCGTTCTTCCTCCAGGCGTCTGGTGGTGAGGGAGCGGCGGTGAAGGAGGCCCAGGACCTCCATGTCCTCGGCAGAGTGGGAGGGGGAGTTGAAATGTTGGGCCACAGTTTATTCAGTTGAGGAATGTATGTTGCTGATGATGAGATGGGTGTGAGGAAACACTTGTTGAAAACTGACGAGTCGCCCAGTATCAACAACACACGCAGGACATGTCAGGAATGCGAATCAAATGTTGATTTTCAGAAATGAATTTTGATGTCTGATTTTGATCTGGTCCAACATTGGGCAAACAGCACTTGCCATTATTGACCAGGGTATCTGGAAGAAAATGTGGGATTCTAACAATCTGTATATCTTGGATGGATGAAGGGGCATTATAGGAATTGCTTCTTGCTATTTTATAAGATGAAACAGATTCAGATCCTTAGGATGGGGCTGTTTTCCCTGGAGTGTCGGAGGCTGAGGGGTGACCTTAAAGAGTTTTATAAAATTATGAGGGGCATGGAAGGGGTAGCATAAATAGGCAAAGTATTTTCCCTGGGTTGGGGGAGTCCAGAACTAGAAGGAATAGGTTTAGGGTAAGAGGGGAAAGATTTTAAAAGGATCAAAGGGGCAACCTTTTCATGCAAAGGTGGCAAATGTATCGAAAGAGCTGCCAGAGGAAGTTGTGGAGGCTGGTCCAATTACAGTATTTAAAAGGCATCTGAATGGATACGTGAATAGGAAGGGTTTAGAAGGATATGGGCAAAGTGCTGGCAAATGGGACTAGATTAATTTAGAATATCTGGTCAGCATGAACAAGTTGGACCGAAGGGTCAGTTTACATGCTGTACATCTCCATGATGTGTGATCCCTCATAATGGGTGCTGTTAAGCTATTTGTCCAGATGCAATATGTGACAATTCTGACGTGTTCCTAGGGGGATATCTGCATTATCCTACTTTGGAGCAGTGACCACTAGACAATCATCAAGGATGTAGCACGTACCTAGATTGTACGAGGGTTGAAATTATACCTAGGGGAGATGGTTGTGTAGTGGCAATATTATCAGTTCCGGAATCCATAGGCGCAGGCTAATTTTCTGGGGATAAGGATTCAATCCTACCCAATTAAGACATCTACATGTAGAGCTGGTATCAGTAATGGTGGCCGTTATGACTCCAATGTTGCACCAATATGGTTGACACTTAACTGGTCTAGTAAGCCACTTGGTTGAAGAGAAATTAGGGATGGGTTAAAAATGGTGCCCTGTAAATAAACAGTCTGATTACTCAGCTCTGTCACAGGTTCAGTAATGTGCCATTTATCAACTGAACCATCAAGGATGTCTTTCCGCCTTTTTTTAGATCTGAGGAGCAACTGACTTCTTTAAGAAAGTTGCAGGCAAAACCATTTTCGAATTTTGTTGTAGCAAAGCGAAAATGAAGGCACAAAACCTATCCTGCAGGACACAATTGCGATTAAGAACTGACAAACTAATTCAGGAAATTGTGGCTATTATGGTTGTGGGCTCTGTCACAATTCAAATTGAAAAATTGTTTTGATAACTTTTAGATCCATCTCTGGGGGTGGTGAGTAGGGAGTTTAACTTGGTGATAATGGGGATTAGAGTCTTTAGGTTGAGATGCAATATACTGTAAATTTGGCTTTTAAAATTGCATAATGTGCATATGGATTTTGATGATAATCATTGCAACAATGGTGTTAGCTGATGTGTTAACACTTTTTAATTGCAAAGTTAACACTTTTAATTACCAGCATCACTTCCTGATAGCTATCTATGTAGTTAGTAGTCAGTTGATTCCAGCAGATTGTCAATTTTTCTGGCAGGAGCTAGTCTTCTAGAAGATTAACCATATTTTATTCAACCTCCCATGAGAAAGGAAAAGCTTTTTTTTAAATTTGTTTTGTATTTCTTTACATACAAACTGCAGTAGTGAAATAAAAGAAATAAAAGAAGGAAGGCAAAGAAAATATGTGGGAAAAGAAAGAGGGCAGGTAAAATCAAGGAAAACCCAAAGACGTTTTCTCTGTATATTAAGAGCAAAAAGTTAACAAAAGAAAATGGAAAAAGTTTATCTATTTCACTTCCAATTTCCATCCTGCACTCACCTTTACCTGGTCCATCTCTGACTTCTCCCTTCCCTTCCTTACCATCTCTGAGTTTAGGCTGGCCACCAATATGCAATACAAACCCACCAACTCCCAAAGTTACCTTGACTGTACATTCTCATACTCTGCTTCCTGCAAAGACTCTATTCCATTCTCCCAGTTCCTCCACCTCTGTTCTGATGATGCGAACTTCAACAAGGGGACTTCTGAAATGTCCAACTTCTTCCTCAATTAAGGATTCCCCCTCACAGTGGTTGGTAGCACCCTCAGCCGGCTCCGACCATCTCCTGCACTTCGGCCCTCAACCCCTTGCTTCCCTCCCACAACAGAGATAGGGTCACCCTCATCCTCACTTACCATCCCACCAGCATCCACTTCCAAAGGATCATAAGCCACTATCTCCGCTACCTCCAGCGGGATGCCAGCATCAGACGGATATTCCCCTCCTCTCCCTTCTCAGCCTTCTGCAGGGTCTGTTCCCTTTGCGGAATCTTGGTCAACTCCTTCTCTACTCCCAACACCTCCCCACATTCCTGAGGCATTTTACCATCCATGGCACTTCCCCTGCAATCACATAACAAGTAACACCGGCCTGTGTACTTCCTCCCTTCTCATTTTGCAAGGCCCTAAGCACACCTTCCAGGTGAAGCAGCATTTACTCAATGTAGTCTACTGTATTTGTTGTTCATAATGTGGTCTCCTCTACACAGAGGAGACTAGCCTACTTTCTATCTGCAAAAAATGACCCCAAGTTTCTGGTCTCCTGCTACTTCAACACACCACCCTGTTCCCTGGCCAACATCTCTGTCTCGGGCTTGCTGTAGTGCTTCAGTGAAGCTTAGCGCAAGCTGGAGGAACAGTATCTCATTTTCTGCTTGGTTGCTTCTGCAGCCTTCTAGCCTCAATATCAACAATTTTAGGACTTGAGCACTATCTCCCATTTCCTTACCATACACACCAGGCTTGTCATCACATGGGCTTGTATCACAAACAACCCACTGTCATCCGCTTGTGGTCCCCATTAGCAGCTCTTGATTCTCCCAGGTTGACTGTCATCCATTCCTTTGTCTGCCCAACTGTTGTTCTCTCTCACTAGGCTGCATCTCTTATTGGATTCTCTCCCCCCATCTCAACACCATCTTTAATAATGTTTACCAACCTTTTCCTCAGCAATCAGCATTCCTGATGAAGGCATATGCCTGAAATATCGACTCTCCTGCTCCTCGGATGCTACCTGACCTGCTGTGCTTTTCCAGCAATACAGTCTCGACTCTGATCTCCAGCATCTGCAGTCCTCACTTTCTCCTTTTCCTCACTACAGTCAGTCATGAAGTAGGGTCACTGGACCTGAAATGTTAACCTTGCTTTCTCTCCACAGATGTTGCCAAACCTGCTGAGTTTTTCAAGAAATTTCTGTTTTTGTTTGTAACTAAAGAAGAGTTGACCCTATGGGATGAGATGTGGATGGTATTTTTTGAATGCTGCAGAAGATAAAGGCAGGGTTTTAAATGAGTATGTTGTTCACATATTCATAATGCAAACATTCTAATCAGAGAGGAGGAGTGTGAAATATTAGACACAATATGCGTAATACAAAAGGAAGCAGTGGAGAGACTGACATCCTTAAAGTTGGCAACATCACCATGGAAGCCTAAGGAATTAACAGATGCTCTGCAGATCATTTTCCAATCCTCACTCGATAGAGGCGAGATACCTGAAGATTAGAAGTTTGCAAATGTACCATTGTTGATAAAAGATGAGCGGGATAGTATCACCAGTCAGTCTGATTTTGGTGATGGGCAAATTATTAGTATCAATCCTAAGATACTGAATAGACCGTCACTTAAAAAGGCACTGATTTGTCAGGGATTGTTGGCATGGTTGTGTTAGGGGAAGGTCTTATTAATTAAATTTTTTTGAGGAAGGAACAAGAAAGAAATAGTTGCTGCATAGGTTATCCGAGCAGAAGGGTTATTTTGGAGTTGTACAGGACTTTGGTTAGGCTGCAGCTTCAATACTGTGTGCATTTCTGGTCTTTAGGACTATAGGGACTGATGTGTTTGGTCTGGCGGGGGTTCAGAGGTGATTCACCAGGATGTTTCCTGGGATGGAGCATCTGAGCTGTGAAAAGAGGCTGGATAAGCATAGATTTGTTTTCTTTGGAGCACAGAAGTTTGGCAGGAGACCTGATGTAGGGGTATAAAGTTATGAGAGGCATGGACAAAATGGATAGAAATTTCCGCCTTAGTTGAAGGGTTAATAACAAGGGTTTCAAGTTGAAGGTTTGGGGGAACTTGAGGATAAATGTTTTGACCGAGAGGGTGGTAGGGTCCAGAATGCACTGCGTGGGAGAGTAGTAGAGGTATTTAAAGCAAACTTTAAAAAATACTTGGATAAGTGCATGGAATGTCATAACATTTAAGGCAATGGGGCCAAGTGCTGAACAAAGGGGCTACTGTAGATTTGGTGTATTTTTGGCATTGCAGACTTAATGGGCTAACAGGCCATTTCTTTACAAAACGACAAAAAAGCAAAGAACTGTGGATGCTGGAAATCAGAAAGAAAATCAGAAATTGCTGGAAAAACTCAGCAGGTCCTGCAGCATCTGTGGAGAGAACGCAGAGATAACATTTCGGGTCCAGTGACCTTTCTTCAGAAAAAGGTTGACATATGCTGAAGGAGGATCACTGAACCCAAAATGTTATCTCTGCTTTCTCTCCACAGATAGAGCCAGACCTGCTGAGGTGTTCCAGCAATTTCTGATTTTGGACTCTTTTTCACTGTATGATTGACATACATTAGGTGCAATGGATGTTGTCTATATGGATTTTTGTAATGTGTTTGACAAGATTCTACATTGCAGATTGGCCAGGAAAAAAAATGTTAATGGGACGCAGAGAATGTGAGCATTCAATCCAAAATTGCCTCAGCAATAGGAAGAATAGGGTAATTGGTAATGGATGTTTTTGCAAATGGAAAATGGTTTCTCATGCTGGGTATCTTGCTACTTGTATGTTATTGTATTTAGTGTACATTAATGATTTGGACTTACATTGGAAAAAATTTAGATGACGCAAATTTGGCTGTGTGGCTGAAAGTGAAGAGGAAAGTTCTTGATCCCAGAAGTGTATCAATAATTTGGTTGACTGAGCAAATGGAATTCAAAGTGTGAAGTCACGCATTTGGGGAGTGCAGAAAAAGCTATGGAGGTAATGACAAATAGCCAACAGGACATTGACAAGTTGGTGGAATGACCAGATGAAGTTCAATACAGAGAAGTGGGAGGTGATTCACTTTGATTGGAAGAACAATGAAAGACAATACAAATAGAGGATGCAATTCTAAAGGGTATGCAGGAGCAGAGTGCACAGTTAATTGAAGGTGGCAGGAAAGGTAGAGAGAGCAGTTAGTAGGTGTTCTCAGCTTTATTAACAGGAGCAAAAAGAGTGGTGCTGGAAAAGCACAGCCAGTCAGGCAGCATCCAAGGAGCAGGAGGGTAGATGTTTCAAGCATAAGCTCTTCATCAGGAATGAGGGGGGTGGCCCAAGGGGGCTGAGAGATAAATGGGAGAGGGTTGATGCTGGGGCGTAGGTAGCTGGGAATGCGATATGTAGGTGGAGGTGGGGGGAGATGGTGATAGAACGGAGTAGAGGGTGGAGCAGATAGGTGGGAAGGAAGATGGACAGGCAGGACAGTTCAAGAGTGTGGTGCTGAGGGTTGGATCTGGGATAAGGTGGGGGCAGGGAAAATGAAGAAACTAGTGAAATCAACATTGATCCCGTTTGGTTGGAGGGTGCCAAGGCAAAAGATGAGGCATTTTTCCTCCAGGTTTTGGGTGTCAAGAATTTGGTGGTGGAGGAGACCCAGGACTTGCATGTCCTTGGCGGAGTGGGAGAGGGAGTTGAAGTGTTCAGCCACAGGCCGGTGGGGTTGTCTAGTGCATGTGTCTCAGAGATGTTCTCTGAAACGTTCCGCAAGTTGGCATCCTGTCTCCCCAATGTAGAGGAAACCACACCAAGTGCAACGGACACAGTAGATGACGTGTGGAGGTGCAGGAGAATCTCTGTTGGATGTGGGAGAATCCTTTGGGGCCTTGGATGGAGGTGAGGAGGGGAGGTGTGGGCACAGGTTTTACCCTGTGGTGGCAAGGAAAGGTGCCGGGAGTGGAGGGTGGGTGGTTGGGGAGCGTGGACCAAACAAAACTTATGTATTCTGGGTAATCCAAGATGGAGGACGGGAAAAATTTCTGGCTGTAAGAGCTGCTCCTTTTTTTGAGGTATTTCAGGTGTTGGAGGTGATTTCCTTGAATTCCAGGAGCAGCAATTACTGTTTTATATGCTGTTGCATTGTTTTGGAACTTTGTTAAAAAAACGTCAAAACAACAGCAGTTTAAAAGGGAGAAGAGCAGACAAAGGAAGCACATGGTGAGGACAGTGCAGGGGGGAGAGAGAGAGAGAGAGAGAGAGAAAACCTGCAGAGTTACTGCCTTTGCTGTTTGAATTCGTGTATCGCTGGACATCGGAGTGCATCTGGGAAAATTAACAAACAGTGAGCTAATGAGGGCAGGAATAGGAGGATAGAGCAGATCAATGCATGGCTGAGGAGCTGGTGTATGGGAGAAGGATTGACATTTTTGAATCATTGGAATCTCTTTTGGGGTAGAAGTGACCTGTACAAGAAGGACGGATTGCACCTAAATTGGAAGGGGACTAATATACTGGCAGGTAAATTTGCTAGAACTGTTTGGGAGGATTTAAATTAGTAAGGTGGGGGGGTGGGATCCAGGGAGATAGTGAGGAAAGAGATCGATCTGAGACGGCTACAGCTGAGAACAGATGTGAGTCAAACAGTCAGGGCAGGCAGAGACAAGGTAGGACTAATAAATTAAACTGCATTTATTTCAATGCAAGGGGTCTAACAGGGAAGGCAGATGAACTCAGGGCATGGTTAGGAACATGGGACTGGGATATCATAGCAATTACGGAAACATGGCTCAGGGATGGGCAGGACTGGCAGCTGAATGTTTCAGGATACAAATGCTACAGGAAGGAAAGAAAGGGAGGCAAAAGAGGAGGGGGAGTGGCATTTTTGATAAGGGATAGCATTACAGCTATACTAAGGGAGGATATTCCCGGAAATACATCCAGGGAAGTTACTTGGGTGGAACTGAGAAATAAGAAAGGGATGATCACCTGATTGGGATAAGGTGTAGTCAGAGGGAAATTGAGAAACAAACTTGGAAGGAGATCTCAGCTATCTGTAAGAATAATATGGTGGTTATGGTAGGGGATTTTAACTTTCCAAACATCGACTGGGACTGCCATAGTGTTAAATGTTTAGATGGAGAGGAATTTCTTAAATGTGTACAATTTTCAGATTCAGTATGTGAATGTACCTACTAGAGAAGGTGCAAAACTTGACCTACTCTTGGGAAATAAGGCAGGGCAGGTGACTGAGGTGTCAGTGGGGGAGCACTTTGGGGCCAGCGACCATAATTCTATTCGTTTTAAAATAGTGATGGAAAAGGATAGACAAGATCTAAAAGTTGAAGTTCTAAATTGGAGAAAGGCCAATTTTGACGGTATTAGGCAAGAACTTTCAAAAGCTGATTGGATTTAGTTGTTCGCAGGTAAAGGGACGGCTGAAAAATGGGAAGCCTTCAGAAATGAGATAACAAGAATCCAGAGAGAGTATATTCCTGTCAGGGTGAAAGGGAAGGCTGGTAGGTATAGGGAATGCTGGATGACTAAAGAAATTGAGGGTTTGGTTAAGAAAAAGAAGGAAGCATATGTCAGGTACAAACAGGATAGATCAAGTGAATCCTTAGAAGGGTATAAAGAAAGTACTTAAGAGGGAAATCAGGAGGGCAAAACGGGGACATGAGATAGCTTTGGCAAATAGAATTAAGGAGAATCCAAAGAGTTTTACAAATATATTAAGGACAAAAGGGTAACTAGGGAGAGAATAGGGCCCCTAAAAGATCAGCAAGGCGGCCTTTGTGTGGAGCCACAGAAAATGGGGAGATACTAAATGAATATTTTGCATCAGTATTTACTGTGGAAAAGGATATGGAAGATAGAGACTGTAGGGAAATAGATGGTGACATCTTGCAAAGTGTCCAGATTACAGAGGATGAAGTGCTGGATGTCTTGAAATGGTTAAAAGTGGATAAATCCCCAGGACCTGATCAGGTGTACCCGAGAACGCTGTGGGAAGCTACAGAAGTGATTGCTGGGCCTCTTGCAGAGATATTTGTATCATCGATAGTCACAGGTGAAGTGCCAGAAGACTGGAGGTTGGCAAACGTGGTGCCACTGTTTAAGAAGGGTGGTAAGGACAAGCCAGGGAACTATAGACCAGTGAGCCTGACCTCGGTGGTGGGCAAGTTGTTGGAGAGAATCCTGAGGGGCAGGATGTACATGTATTTGGAAAGGCAAGGATTGATTCGGGATAGTCAACATGGGTTTGTGCATGGGGAATCATGTCTCACAAACTTTATTGAGTTTTTTGATGAAGCAACAAAGAAGATTGATGAGGGCAGAGCAGTAGATGTGATCTATATGGACTTCAGTAAGGCGTTCGACAAGGTTCCCCATGGGAGACTGATTAGCAAGGTTAGATCTCATGGAATACAGGGAGAACTAGCCATTTGAATACAGAACTGGCTCAATGGTAGAAGACAGAGGGTGGTAGTGGAGGGTTGTTTTTCAGACTGGAGGCCTGTGACCAGTGGAGTGCCACAAGGATCAGTGCTGGGCCCTCTACTTTTTGTCATTTACAGAAATGATTTGGATGCGAGCATAAGAGGTACAGTTAGTAAGTTTGCAGATGACATCAAAATTGGAGGTGTAGTGGACAGCGAAGAGGGTTACCTCAGATTACAACAGGATCTGGACCAGATGGGCCAATGGGCTGAGAAGTGACAGATGGAGTTTAATTCAGCTAAATGCGAGGTGCTGCATTTTGGGAAAGCAAATCTTAGCAGGACTTATACACTTAATGATAAGGACCTAGGGAGTGTTGCTGAAAAAAGAGACCTTGGAGTGCAGGTTCATAGCTCCTTGAAAGTGGAGTCGCAGGTAGTTGGGATAGCGAAGAAGGCGTTTGGTATGCTTTATCTTATTGGTCAGAGTATTGAGTACAGGAGTTGGGAGATCATGTTGCAGCTGTACAGGACATTGGTTAGGCCACTGTTGGAATATTGCGTGCAATTCTGGTCTCCTTCCTATCAAGATGTTGTGAAACCTGAAAGGGTTCCGAAAAGATTTACAAGGATGTTGCCAGGGTTGGAGGATCTGAGCTACAGGGAGAGGCTGAACAGGCTGGGGCTGAGGGCTGACCCAATGAGGTTTACAAAATTATGAGGGGCATGGATAGGATAAATAGGCAAAGTATTTTCCCTGGGGTCGGGGAGTCCAGAACTCGAGGGCATAGGTTTAGGGTGAGAGGGGAAAGATATAAAAGAGACCTAAGGGGCAACTTTTTCACGCAGAGTGTGGTACGTGTATGGAATAAGCTGCCAGAGGATGTGGTGGAGGCTGGTACAATTGCAACATTTAAGAGGCATTTGGATGGGTATATGAATAGGAAGGGTTTGGATGGATATGGGCCGGGTGCTGGCAGGTGGGACTAGATTGGGTTGGGATATCTGGTCGGCATGGACGGATTGGACCGAAAGGTCTGTTTCCATGCTGTACATCTCTATGACTCTATAAGACAGTCGTGGAGGGAATGGTATCTGTGGAACACAGATAGGAGTGGGGAGAGAAATATATCTCTGGTGGTGGGGTCTGTTTGTAGGTGGCAGGGATATACAGCAGGGCAAGTGATATTGCTGGGCAAAAGACTATTATGATGCGATTAAGCAAGATTTGGGATGCATTGAATGGGGAAGGAAACTGCAGGGGATTAAAATGTGGAGCTTATTCAAGGAACAGCTACTGTGTGTCCTTGATAAGTGTGTACCTGTTGGGCAGAGAAGAAGTGGTCGAGCGAGGGAGCCATGGTTTACTAAAGATGTTAAATCTCTTGTCAAGAGGAAGAAGAAAGTATATGTTGGACGAGGCTCAGTTAGGGTGCTTGAGAGTTACAAGTTCTCCAGAAAGACCTAAAGAGAGAGCTAAGAAGAGCCAGGAGGGGACATGCAAAGTCGCTGGCAAGTAGGATCAAGGAAAACCCTAAAGCTTTCTATAGGTTTATCAGGAATAAAAGAATGACTAGAGAAACATTAGGGCCAACCTAGGATAGTCGTGGGAATTTATGCGTGGAGTCCGAGGAGATAGGGGAAGCGCTAAATGAGTATTTTTCGTCAGTATTCACTCTAGAAAAAGACAATGTTGTTGAGGAGAATACTGAGATACAGGCTACTGGACGAGACAGGTAAGTCCCCTGGGCTGTATCCTTGGATTTTCTGGGAAGCCAGAGAAGAGATTGCTGGCCATTGATTAGACTAGATTACTTACAGTGTGGAAACAGGCCCTTCAGCCCCACAAGTCTACACCGACCCTCCAAAGAGCAACCCACCCATACCCATTCCCCTACATTTACCCCTTCACCTAACACTACGGGCAATTTAGCTTGACCAATTCACCTAATCTGCACATTTCTGGACTGTGGGAGGAAACCGGAGCACCCGGAGGAAACCCACGCAGACTCGGGGAGAATGTGCAAACTCCACACCGACAGATGCCTGAGGCGGGAATTGAACCCGGGTCTCTGGTGCTATGAGGCAGCAGTGCTAACCACTGTGCCACACTGGCTGTGTGTCATCATTGTCAACAGAAATAGTGCCAGAAAATGGGAGGATAGCAAACGTTGTCCCCTTGTTCAAGAAAGGGACCCTGGTAATTATAGACCACTGAGCCTTACTGTGGTTGTGGGTAAAATGTTGGAAAAGATTATAAGAGATAGGATTTATAATCATCTAGAAAGAAATGAGTTGATTAGGGATAGTTAACACTGATTTGTGAAGGGTAGGTTGTGCCTCACAAACCTTATTGAGTTCTTTGAGATGGTGACCAAACAGATGGATGAGGGTAAAGCGGTTAGTGTGGTTTTTATGGATTTCAGTAAGACGTTTGATAATGTGTACCATGGTCGGCATTGCACAAAATACAGAGGCATAGGATTGAGGGTGATTTAGAGGTTTGGATCAGAAATTGGCTAGCTGAAAGAAGACAGAGGATGGTGGTTGATGGGAAACATTCTTCCTGAAGTTCAGTTACTCGTGGTGTACTGCAAAGATCTATTTTGGAGCCACTGCTGTTTGTCATTTTTATAAATGACCTCAATGATGCCATGGAAGGATGGTTTAGAAAATTTGCAGATGACAGTAAGGTCGGTGGAGTTGTGGATAGTGCTGAAGGATGTTGCAGGTTACAGAGGGACGTAAATAAGCTGCAAAGCTGGGCTCAGAGGTGGTAAATGGAGTTTAATGCGGAAAAGTGTGAGGTAATTCGCTTTGGAAGGAATAACAGGAATAACGAGTACTGGGCTAATGATGATTTGGAGGTGCCAGTGTTGGACTAGGGTGTACAAAGTTAAAAATCACACAACACCAGGTTATAGTCCAACAGGTTTAATTGGAAGCACACTAGCTTTCGGAGTGACGCTCCTTCATCAGGTGATAGTCACCTGATGAAGGAGTGTCGCTCCAAAAGCTAGTGTGCTTCCAATTAAACCTGTTGGACTATAACCTGGTGTTGTGTGATTTTTAATTTTAGGCCAATGATAAGATTCTTGATAGTGTAGATGAGGAGAGAGATTTTGGTGTCCAAATACATAGATCCCTGAAATTTGCCACCCAGGTTGATAAGGTTGTTAAGAAGGCATACACTGTGTAAGCTTTTATTGCTAGAGAGATTGAATTTCTGAGGTCATACAACAGCTGTACAAAACTTTGGTGCGATCGCCCTTGGAGTATTGCGTACAGTTCTGGTCACTGCGTTATAGGAAGGATGTGGAAGCTTTGGCAAGGATGCAGAGGAGATTTACTAGGATGTTGCCTGGTATGGAGGGAGGGTCTTTTGAGGAAAGGCTGAGGGACTTGAGGCAATTCTCATGAAAGAAGAAGGTTGAGAGGTGACTGCATTGAGACATATAAGATAATCAGAGGGTTAAATAGGGTGGACAGTGGGAGCCGTTTCCTCAGATTGTGATGGCTAGCATGAGGGGACATAGCTTTAAATTGAGGGGTGATAGATATAGGACAGATGTCAGAAATATGTTCTTTACTCAGAGAGTAGTAGGGGTATGGAACACACTGCCTGCAACAGTAGTAGACTCGCCAACTTTAAGGGCATTTAAATGGTCATTGGATAAACATGTGGATGAAAATGGAATTGTGTTGGATAGATAGGCTTCAGATTGGTTCCACAGGATGACACAACATCGAGGGCCATAGGGCCTGTACTGAGCTGAAATGATCCATGTTCTATGTGGCAGAAATGGCAGAGGATGAAGTGTTGTATCTGAATGTTGGTTGGTTGGAAGGTACGGATTGGGAGAGTTCTGTCCTTGTTGCAATTGGAGGGGTGGGGTTCAAGGGCAGAGGTGCTGGAAGTAGAGGAGTTGCGCTGGAAGGCATTGTTGACCACATGGGAGGGGAAATTGCAGTCCTTGAAGAAGGAGGCCATCTGGGATGTTCTGGAGTGGAATTGGTCCTCCTGGGAGCAGATGTGACAGAGGCTGAGGATTTGGGAGTAAGGCATAGTGTTTTTACAGGAAGGCGGATGGGAGGAGGCGTAGTCAGGTAGCTGTGGGAGTCAGTAAATTTGAAGTAAATGTCTGTGTTGAGTCAGTCACCAGAAATGGAGAAGAAGAGGTTCAGCAAGGGGAGGGAGGCGTTCAAGATGGTTCAGGTAAACTTGATGTCAGGGTGGAAGGTGTTTGTGAAGTTGATGAACTGTCCAGCCTCTTCATGGGAGCAGAAGATGGTGGACGATAAGGTGGGGAATGGTGCAGGTGTAGCTGCGGAAGATGGACTGTTCCACGTACTGGATGAAGAGACAGTCATAGCTGGAGCCCATGCAGGTGCCCATGGCTATCCCTTTTGTCTGAAGAAAGTGGGAGGACTCAAAGGAGAAATTGTTGAGGGTGAGGACCAGTTCAGCCAATCAAATGAGTGTGTCGGTGGAAGGGTATTTGTTGGGTTAGGAGGAGAGGAAGAAACAGAAGGCTTGGAGGCCTTCGTCATGGTGGATGGATGTGAATAGAGACTGGATGTCCATGCTGAAAAGGAGGTATTGGGGGCTGGGGACGAAAGTCGTGGATGAGTTGGGGAGTGTGAGTGCTGTTTCGAATGTATGTGGGGAGATCCTGGACTTAGGGGGACAAGACGGTGTCAAGGTATGCGGAGATAGGTTTGGTTAGGCAGCAGCAGGCTGAGACGATGGGTCGACCGGGGCAGTCTGGTTTGTGAATTTTGGGTAAGAAGTAGAATCAGGCGGTTCGGGGCTTCAGGACTATGAGGTTGGAGGCTGTGGGTGGGAGACCTCCTGAGGTGATAAGGTTATGGATATTCTGGGAAATGATAGTTTGGTGATGGGATGTGAAGTCGTGGTTAGGGGGGGCAGTAAGAGGAGGTGTCTGTGAATTGGCTTCAGTGGTGTAGAGGTCGGTGCGCCAAATTACCACTGCGCCCCCTTGGAGGGCTGCTTAAGATACTTATTATACCTCAGGTGGAGTATTGTATACAATTGTGGGCACTGCATTATAGGAAAGATGTGAATGCATTGCAGACAGTGCAGAAGCGATTTATAAGAATTGTGAAACTTCAGTTATGATAAGTTGAAGAAGTTGGACTATTCTACTTGAAGAGAAAAAGGTTGAGAGGAGATTTTACAGGTATTCAAATCATAAGCAGGCTGGACAAAGAGATAAGGAGAAACTGTTTCTGCTCATAAAAGATACAAGAACGAGATGGCATCAATTTAAAGTGAAGCAAATGAGGCAAGGGTGATGTGAGAAGAAGCTTCCTTTCACACAGAAAGTCATTAAGGCATGGAATGTATTGTCTGGAAATGTGGTAGAGGCAGGTTCTATTGAGCCATTCGAAGGGCGTGGGATGATTATTTCAGTGTGCAGAGACTGGCATTAGGATATAGAACAAGTGCTGACATGATGGGCTGACTCATTCTGCAACGTTACATTTCTGTGATTCTGGGAGAACTGAGGGGTGCAGAAATGGGAGACCTTGGAGTGCATGTCCACAGGTGCTTCGAAATGACAGGAAATTTAGATAAGGTGGAGAGGGAAGCACATGGAACACTTCATGTTTATTGGATGAAATATAGAGTATAAAACTGGATATAATGCTGGAATTATTTAAAATTGGTTAGGCCACAGTACAGAAGAGGCCCTGCGGCCCATCAAGATGAAATGTGACTTTCCAGCTGTAGGCCCATAGCCTTGAATGTTTTCAAGTGCTCATCCATGTAAGGTTGTGAGGTTATCCACATCTACTTCTGTTCCAGCCAGTACATTCCAGATCCTAGCATCTTCTGGGTGAAACCATATCGCCTCAAGCTCCCTCCTGTTGTTCAGCTTAAACGTCTGCCATCTTGTTATTGACTCTTAGTGACAGCTGTTTTCTGTCCATCCTGTCCATGCTCCTCAGAACCTTAAACACTTCAATCAGGTCCTCCCGCCCCCTTCTCTGCTGCAAAGAAATCAACTGAAGTTTTGACCTCAGTTATGCAGGGTATTGTCTTACAAATAGGCATTTCAGCAGGAATAATGGTGACAGAGTTCTTTAAAGAGGCTTCTAAAAGTTGTGAGCACTAAGAGACAGCTGGAGCTCGGAAATACAATGAGTAATATTGAAAGTAGCTGCGCAGAATATGGGCAGTTAAAATTGACTAAACCGCTGGTATCCTGTCTCTTCAACTTTAACGTGTTCTTCAAAGCAGGTGGCAAGAAAGCCCAGTGAAAGTCAGAACTTTCTTTCAGCCGTTTTTTAAAAATTCATTCATGGGGTCAGCATCACTGACTAGGCCAACATTTATTACCCATCCCTAATTGGGTGAGCCATCTTCCTGAACCACTGCAATTTTATATGGTGCAGCTACACTCTTAAATGCTGTAAGCTAACAAGTTCTAGGAATTTTCTCTATGAATATATCTCCAAATTAGGATTGTGCACAACTTTGAATACAAATTATAAATAGTGGTTTGCCTACCATCTGCTATCCTTTTAGCCTGGCCCTTGAAAGTGATAAAGTTATCAGTTTAGAAGATGATGCCAAGGCTGCTGCAATGCATCTTGTAGATGGTTCAGAAAGAGAGTGTCAGTCATAAGGAGGGGGGTGGGGAATATTTAAGTTCATGGCTGAGGTACCAGTCTAGCAGGCTGCTTTGTCCTGAATGGCAATAAGATTCTTGAGCGTTGTTGAAGCTGTACTCACCCCAAGAATGTGGGGAGTATTCCATCACACTTATGACATGTGTCTTGTAGATTTTCTTTTGATCAGGCTGGCATTTATGATCCACCCTAATTGCCCAGAGGGCTGTTAATTGTTAACCACATTGTTGTGGATCTGGAGTCACATGTAGGCCAAACCAGGTTAAAACAGCAGTTTCCTTACTTAAAGGATATTAATGAACCAGATGGGTTCTTCCAACAATTGGCAATGGTTTCATGGTCACCAATAGACTCCTAATTCCAGATATTTATTGAATTCACCATCTGCCATGGCAGGTTTTGAACCAAGGTCCCCAGAACATTACTAGGATCTCTGGATTAATAGTGTAATGGTATTACCACCAGGCTGTCGCCTCCCATTAAGATGGTTAACAGGCTTTGGGAAGTCAGGACCTGAATGACTTCTGCAAAATTCCTGGCCTCTGACCGGCTCCTGTTGCGGCACTATTTATATGGCTGACCCAGTTCTGTTTTTGATCAATTGTAGTCCCCAGGATAGTGATGGTAACATCATTGAATGTCAAGGGGCGATGATTAAATTCTTTCTTGTTAGAGATGGTCATTGTATGGCACTAGAGTGTCATGTATGTCGAGAGCCGTTTATTATCCCAAGACTGGTTGCTGCTATCAAGCCCAACTGCATTTTAGACAGACAGCTGATCCAGATGAGAGCTGGGTAGAAACAACTTCTGTATCTTGTGCTGAAGAAGCCTGGCCTGGTTTAATCCCATAAAAGGAAGTTAAAAATGTACATTTTTCAGCAATTCTTCTTCAGCAGTGAAATGGCATGCTAACCACCTCACCATTCCGCACCCCCCCCCCCCCCCCCCCCCCCCCGCCCACCCACATCAATACTCACCGCCCACCTCAATACTCACTGCCCACCTCAATACTCACCGCCCACCTCCACCCAGTCCTCCTCTAAAATATCAATCAGGATGAAATGATCTTTACAAGACTCTCTAACGTGCCCTACTACCTGAACAGTTGTATGCTTTAACTGTCCAGTGACAATAATAACTGGAACCTCAGCATGCGCAGGGTGCTTTATTTAAATGCCACTCTACATCCTATGAGCAAAGTTAAAATATATCCCTGTTCCTTTCTATATGATTCACAAATTTTCCAGGAGACAGACTTTAAATATTTAAGAAAGACCAGTTCTGCAGGCAAATCATTTCACTGCTTTCTTTTCAAAGGGAACATACAGAACAATGGCTATAATCAAATCTCGTCTTAAACCAACCAACTTCAGTTCCCTCCTTGTAAATAAGAAACACATTAAGTTTCCTCAGTCTTTTTCTTAAGCCAAAAGGATGACACTTCTCTGTAAAATGATTTCCCCAGATCTGAATAGTCTTGTCTTTGATTCATGGTTTTTAGTTTCTTTTCACTCACAGAAAGTGGGTGCTACTGGCTGGACAGTATATATTGCTCATCTCCAGTTCCCTTAAGACAATGGAGATTTAGTAATGGGAATGTCACTGAATGTCAAGGGGTGATGTTCAGACTCTCTCTTGTTGGAGATGTCTCTTGCCTAGCCTTTATGTGGAAAAATGCAGTTTGCCACTTGTCAGCCAAAATCTGGGTAATATCGCCATCTTGCTGCATTTGGGAATGGATTGCTTCAGGTGCAGTTCAGAGAAGGTTCACAAAGATTAATCATGGTATGGAGCCATTGTCTTCTGAGTGAAGGCTAAACTGGTTGCAACTCGAAGAATGAGAGGTGATCACATTGAAACAAGTCAGATTCTTAAGGTCCTTGACAGGGTAATGGAGAGAGGTTGTTTTCCATCATTGGAGAGTGCAGAACTGAATGGCATAGTTTCAGAATAAAGAGGCACCAATTTAGAGTCATAGAGATGTACAGCATGAAAACAGACCCTTCGGTGCAACCCGTCCATGCTGATCAGATATTCCAACCCAATCTAGTCCCACCTGCCAGCACCCGGCCCATATCCCTCCAAACAAAATGTTGCAATTGTACCAGTCTCCACCACTTCCTCTGACAGCTCATTCCATACATGTACCACCCTCTGCGTGAAAAAGTTACCCCGTAGGTCTCTTTTATATCTTTCCCCTCTCACCCTAAACCTATGCCCTCTAGTTCTGGACTCCCCGATCCCAGAGAAAAGACTTTGTCTATTTATCCAATCCATGCCTCTCATAATTTTGTAAACCTCCATAAGGTCACCCCTCAGCCTCCGACGCTCCAGGGAAAGCAGCCCCAGCCTGTGCAGCCTCTCCCTGTAGCTCAGTTCCTCCAACCCTGGCAACATCCTTGTAAATATTTTCTGAACCCTTTCAGGTTTCACAACATCTTTCCGATAGGAAGGAGACCAGAATTGCACGCAATATTCCAACAGTGGCCTAACCAATGTCCTGTACAGCCACAACATGACCTCCCAACTCCTGTACTCAATACTCTGACCAATAAAATAAAGCATACCAAACGCCTTCTTCGCTATCCTATCTACCTGCGACTCCACTTTCAAGGAGCTTTGAACTTGCACTCCAAGGTTTTCTTTGTTCAGCAACACTCCCTAGGACCTTACCATTAAGTGTATAAGTCCTGCTAAGATTTGCTTTCCCAAAATGCAGCATCACGCGTTTATCTGAATTAAACTCCATCTGCCACTTCTCAGCTGATTGGCCCATCTGGTCCAGATCCTGTTGTAATCTGAGGTAACCCTCTTCGCTGTCCACTACACCTCCAATTTTGATGTCATCTGCAAACTTACTAACTGTACCTCTTATGCTCGCATCCAAATCATTTCTGTAAATGACAAAAAGTAGAGGGGCCAGCACCGATCCTTGTGGCACTCCACTGGTCACAGGCCTCCAGTCTGAAAAACAACCCTCCACCACCACGCTCTGTCTTCTACCTTTGAGCCAGTTCTGTATCCAAATGGCTAGTTCTCCCTGTATTCCATGAGATCTAACCTTGCTAATCAGTCTCCCATGGGGAACCTTTTCGAACGCCTTACTGAAGTCCATATAGATCACATCTACCACTCTGGCCTCATCAATCTTCTTTGTTACTTCTTCAAAATACTCAATCAAGATTGTGAGACATGATTTCCCACGCAAAAACCCATGTTGACTATCTCTAATCAGTCCTTTCCTTTCCAAATACATGTACATCCTGTCCCTCAGGATTCCCTCCAACAACTTGCCCATCACCAATGTCAGGCTCACCGGTCTATAGTTCCCTCGCTTGTCCTCACCACCCTTCTTAAACAGAGCCACCATGTTTGCCAACCTCCAGTCTTCCAGCACCTCACCTGTGACTATCGATGATACAAATACCTCAGCAAGAGGCCCAGCAATCACTTCTGTAGCTTCCCACAGCGTTCTCGGGTACACCTGATCAGGTCCTGGGGATTTATCCACTTTTATGCGTTTCAAGACATTCAGCATTTCTTCCTCTGTAATATGGACATTTTGCAAGATGTCACCATCTATTTCGCTACAGTCTATATCTTCCATATCCTTTTCCACAGTAAATACTGATGCAAAATACTCACTTAATATCTCCCCCATTTTCTGCAGCTCCACGTAAAGGCTGCCTTGCTGATCTTTGAGGGGCCCTATTCTCTCTCCAGTTACCCTTTTTTCCTTAATGTATTTGTAAAAACCCTTTGGATTCTCCTTAATTGTATTTGCCAAAGCTATCTCATGTCCCCGTTTTGCCCTCCTGATTTCCCTCTTAAGTATACTCCTACTGCCTTTACACTCTTCTCAGGATTCACTCGATCTATCCTGTCTATACCTTACATATGGTTTCTTCTTTTTCTTAACCATTAAGATTGAGATGAAGAGAATTTCTTCTGACAGAGGGTTGAGTGTCTTTGGAACTCCTTGCCACATGGAGCTGTGGGGTTACAGTCCTTCTGTATATTTAAGGCTGAGATAAATTGATTCTTAATAAGTAGGAATCAAGAAAGTGGATATAAGAAATGTTGGATCAGCCATGATCTTATCGAATGGCAGAGCTAGCTCGAGGAACAAAACAGCCTAGTTCTGTTCCTATTTGTTATGGTCTTATGATGTGTGAGGAGTGATGAGTGGTGCTGAATATTGCACAATCATCAGCAAATGTCCCCCACTTCTGACTTTATGATAGAGGGAATGTCGTTGATGAAGCAATTGAAATTACTTGGCCTGAGGACAATATCCTGAAGAACATGTGCAGAGATTTACCTTTGAAGAACATTTTTCCTCCTCTTTCATTACATTCATGCACAAGGAATTGGGGCTTCCTACCTTTAACCTTCCTTGCTTGTCAGCCTGTTAAGTAGAGGGAGAAAGAGAAAGAGAAAGTGAGGACTGCAGATCCTGGAGCTCAGTGTCGAAGAGTGTGCTGCTGGAAACGTACAGCAGGTCAGGCAGCACCCGAGGAGCAGGAGAATCGACACTTTGGGCATAAGCCCTCCATGAGGAATTATGCCCAAGACGTTGTAATTGGACCACCCGCCACCACTTGCTCTGGCAGCTCATTCTATATACGCACCACCCTCTGTGTGAAAAAGTAGCCCCTCGGGTCCCTTTTAAATCTTTCCCCTCTCACCCTAAACCAATGCCCCCTACTTCTGGACTCCCCTAACCCAGGGAAAAGACCTTATCTAAATTAAACTCCATCTGCCACTCCTCAGCCCACTGGCCCATCTGATTAAGATCCCATTGTACTCTGAGGTAATCTTCTTCGCTGTCCAATTTTGGTGTGTGATCTGCAAAATTCCTAACCATACCTCCTATGTTCACATCCAAATCATTTATATAAATGAAAAAAAGCAATGGACTCAGCACTGATCCTTGTGGCACACTGCTGGTCACAGACCTCTATTCCAAAACACAGCTCTCCACCACCATTGCCTGTCTTCTACCTTTGAGCCAATTTTGTATCCAAATGGTTAGCTCTCAGTGTACTCCATGTGATCTAACCTTGCTGACCAGTCTACCATGCGGAACCTTATCGAATGGCCAACTAAAGTCCATATAGACAACATCTACCGCTCTGCCTTCATCAATCTTCTTCTTCAAAAAGATTAATCATATTATTGAGGCACGATTTCCCACACAAAAAGTCATGTTAACTATCCCTAATCAATCCTTGCTTTTCCAAATACAGGTAAATCCAGTCCGTCAGACTCCCGTCCAATAACTTACCCAGCACTGATGTCAGGCTGACCGGTTAGTAATTCCTGGTTTTTCCTTATCATCTTGCTTAAATAATGGATGCTTGATGGGCATGTTTCATTAGCAATGTCATGAGTGAATTGGAAAGGAAAGATTTGCAGTGCTTTGAAAGAAATGAAGGGAAGCAGAATTAATTAGATAGCTGCTTCAGAGACCCAGTGCAGGAATGATAAGCTGAATGGCCTCTGTTTCATATGATTCTATGATTTCAGCATTCCTGTCACTACTCCTATTTTCCACTTTCTCTCCATCTCTTATAAATTTCACCTGACCATTCTATGTGGGGAGTGCTGTATGAGGGATTATATTATGTATTTGTTGTGTTGAACAACAAGCAGCTGTTCATTTCCCCCCCCCCCCCCCCAATAACCAGTTCCTCATCCATTCCAGCTTTTAATTTCAGCAAGTGTCAACATTTTTCTTTTCGTGATTTGACAGTTGAATTCAAGAAGTGAGTAATGCATAAATAGTTTTTGCAGAATTGCCTCAGTCATTGCTGAAAGCCCTCAAGAGATTTGAAACAGCTTGAAAATTTGATTCACCACTGAGTACAACGCTTCTTGTTGATACAAACAAAGGACCTTCAAAAAATCTTTTTGACTTCTCAGACTTGCCGATTTGTTTAGCTCTGGAGTCAATGCCGTCTAAATCATGGAATCATATTCTTCCAATCCAGGCAGATTGTGATTCATTACAACGTCGGTCTACTGTTTCTGAATGAATTTTCTTTTTCTCTACCCCTTTTGTCTTTGCTTCGTTTGAAGACATACACTCTCATATGAGTATCACCTGCCTTCTATCCCAATCAATGCAGTGAACATTAGTAGATTTATTTGACTATAAAGGGTTGGGGAAGCCTAGCTAGATTCTCATCCAACATTCCCACACACAGGCTTGACTTTGCGCAACACTGTAAAACGTGTGATAGAGAGGCAGCAGCTGCTTTTAGTCCTTCCCTTTTGTTTTTCCATTACCACATTGTCACAAAAAGTCAAGATCTAGTCCACAGTTTGTAATTTTGCATGTGATAACTCTGGCACTTTTTCTCTCAAGACAAAGATTGCTGAGGTGAATTGTAGTGCCTACTACCACCATTGCTGAGATCAGCTAAGTCAGCACAGATCATAAATGATTAGACCATAAGAGATAAGTGTAGAATTAGACCATTCAGCCCATCAAGTCTGCTCCACCTTCAATCATGATTAATATGTTTCCCATTCTCTTGCCTTCTCTCCATAAACCTGATCCTCGTAGCAATCAAGGAGCTATCTATGTCTGTCTTAAATTCACTCAATGACTTCGATTCCACATTTAGAAAATAGTCTGTGCCTCTTTTCTTCCTACCAAAGTGCATAACATCACACTTTTCCACATTGGATTGCATCTGCCATTTCTTTACCCAGTCTCCTAGCTTGTCCAGTTCTTTCTGCAGCCTCCCTCTTCCTCAACACTACCTGCCCCTCGATGTATCTTTGTGTGATCTGCAAACTTAGTGACAATACCCTCGGTTCCTTAATCCAGACCATTAATGCATGACATGAATAGTTATGGTCCCAACACTGACTCCGGTGGAACTCCACTAGTCACGAGCTGCTATTTTGATAAAGACACTCTCCTCACTCACTGCCTTCTGCCAGTCAGCCAATCCTCTAACCACATCCCGACCTAGTCCCTAACCATGGGCTGTTATTTTGTATAGCAGCCTCCTGTGTAGCATCCTGTAAAAGTCCTTTTGAAAATCCAAATAAATCATAGCCACTGACTGTCCTTTGCCTAACTTATTTGTTGTCTCTTCAAAGCCTTATCAAAGATTTGTCAGGGACAACCTCCCCTTGATGAAGCCATGGAGACTCCATCCCATTTTAACATGCACTTCCAAGTGCTGTGCAATCTCATCCTTAATAATGGACTCTAAAATATTACCAATGACTAAGGTCAAGCTAACCAGCCTAAAGTTTCTTGTCTTTTGTTCTCTCTGGGTCTGGGACCTTCCTGGTTACTGAACAATGCATTGACAGTGATCCCACTGTGATTGTGTATTTCGTCATAGAATGACAGAATTTTAAGGTATCAAAGGAGGCTATTCAGCCCATCACACCTGCACCGGTTCTCTTACCTGACTGCTTTTCCCCATTTCCCTACACACGTTTTCTTTATAAATAATCATCCAATGCGGTCTTGAATGCCTATGAATGCATGAACTAGAAGTTTGCTATCTATAGTGCTCCATATTATAGTTCTGGCTGTAAAGTTTTAACAGTATGAAGCACTTATTTATCACCGTGGGGTGGCACAGTGGCTCAGTGGTTAGCATTGCTGCCTCACAGCACCGGGGACCTAGGTTCAGTTCTGGCCTTGTGCGGAGTTTGCACGTTCTCCCTGTGTCTGCGTGGGTTTCCTCCAGGTGCTCCGGTTTCCTCCCACAGTCCAAAGATGTGCAGGTCAGGCGAATTGGCCATAGTGTTAGGTGCATTAGTCAGAGGGAAATGGGTATGGGTGGGTTACTCTTCGGAGGGTCAGTGTGGACTTGTTGGGCTGAAGGGCCTGTTTCCACACTGTAGGGAATCTAGTCTAAACACTATTTCAGGAGGGTTGCTGAAGTTACTATTGATTTTGATTTAAGTAGAGGCAGTTTGGATGAAGATGACTAAATTACTGTGAAAGCCAAGACGCCTCTTCTTGTTAATTGGTTTGCTGTAGTTTATCTCGATAAATTAAATGGGAATTCTGAATTGTTGTGTTACGATATATGATATCCTGACCTGAACTGCAACTCGACACAAAGTAAAGATTTGTTCCATTTCTCACCCCAGTGAGTACATTCACATTGGGACATTCATCTCCAAATGCATGGCAATCCTATTTAAAAGGATGAAATAGCTTGTAGTGAATCACACAAAAATGATTTTGAAAACAACAACTTGTGTTTATATAGCATTTTGATGCAGTATGCCATCCTTTCACTGGAGTGTTTTCCAGGCACATGTTTAAAGGACAATTTGAAAGGGTGAGAGAGATGAAAAGGCAAAGAGGGTTTTGGAGGAAATTCCAGAGTTTATAGGACCCAGGTGGAGAGATGAAAATCAAGTATGCACAGAGGCCAGAATTAAAGTAATGAAGGTATGTTTGAGGGCTGTAGGAGATGAGGAATGTAAAATCAGTCTTGAGTTTTCAATGCTGACAGAATAAGAGATGAGTAAGGAATGTTGTGTTTTTCACTCCAGGTAATAGCCATAAAGATTCAATCCAAGACACCTCTGTCCCAGGATACAGAGTGATTGTGCACATTGATCTGGATTGCTTCTATGCTCAGGTGGAAATGCTCCGAAACCCTGAATTTCAAGGCAAGCCTTTAGGTAATCAAATGTTAACTCTCTCTTTGCATAGAATGATATTCATACAATAAATTTTCATTGTGGTTGATTGACTTGTAACAAGCTGGTCTGACGTCACATTTGATAAATGCATTTCTGCTGTCAACTGAACAAAAAAAGGTTTGGTCCATGATCTCTCCTCCTCTGTACTTCCTTATGCCCATGCCCATGCCCAAGGACACTTCTCTTTCTCACTGACTTGATAAAGCCAACCCCGAATGCCATCTCTAACACAGGGTGAATTTTATCTCTCAGTTGAAAGCTGGAGAACTGCCAGTGCTGAGCTGGCTTTGGTCCTTTTTGGTCCATGGCCTCATTAATATACAGCTGGCCTCAAGCCCATTTAAAACCAGGCATCCAAGCAATGTCAGGTTACTTAATGAATGAGATATTGTTCAGGAAGACTGGATGGGCATTGTGCCACAGCATCTCAGTTGGCATTCATCCTTTAATAACCCAGAGCTGCAGGAGTAACTCTGGTCTACAATAATAAGCCTTAAGATTTCCTGTCAGAAGCTTTGTCTGTTGTCTACTAGGTTCTGCTGAGTGGAGCAGCTTGGTATATTGCGTGGCATATTCATAAGGCTGGCATTTCATCCATTCTAGAAAAAATGGGAGTGTTAAAAGACAGCGGAACTAAGGAAATTTAGCAAAATATTTTAAAAATTTGAAGGGCTAACATAAAGTGAACAGAGTTCTTTCACCTTGTCAAAGAATCAGTAAATAGGGAATCATCAGTTTTAAAATTGCCATAAATTGAGAGTGGGTGGGATAAATTTGCATCTGCAGGGGGTTGATACAACATGGGATGGTTTCCCATAGGAGACCTCAAATGGTTTTTCAAAATGTCAGGGTAAGACTGAATTTGATTCAGAGAGAGATGCAGTCTGTGGTGAGTGCAGTTAGTCTTTGGCTGCTCCAGTTAAGAATCAGCATCGATAAACATCTGCAGTTCTGTTTACAGCAGATCGTCAGAGTGTTTATGACAGCATTTACCTGCTGGCCTTGTCTGGTTACATTTAGTATGTCTTCACACAGTACCTGTGAATATGACCATGTCTCGATGAAAGCAGATGTACTGCTGATTTAAAACACTTCTCTTACAGTCAGCTCAGCTTTCGCACCGTAGAGTTTCTATAATTCTTTGGCTTGTCCTTCCATTGAAGTAACAGCTTAGACAGATTGGAAAATCTGTCAGTGGTAAACTTGTGACAGAAGCTGTCAGGCAGGCTCAGTTGGAGGGGTTGTCCATGAAAATATCGATAGGACTGACCTCCGCACAGTCTTTCTGGAAATGAAAATCTGTATTCATGTTGAGATACATTCCATTGTGTTGTGTGGCACCATCATTGTACTAAATGGAATATACTTTGAGTAGCTCTGGGGTAAGGAGAAAATGAGGACTGCAGATACTGGAGATCAGAGTCGAAAAGTGTGGTGCTGGAAAAGCAAAGCGGGCCACGCAGCATCCAAGGAACAAGAGAATCGACGTTTCTCCTGAGGCCACATTCCTGATGAAAGGCTTATGCCCGAAACCTCGCCTTGCCTGCTCCTCGGATGCAGCCTGACCCGCTGTGCTTTTCCAGGGCCGCACTTTAGATCTAGAGTAGCTCAAGACTGGGCAACCATAACGCGTTTACAGCCATCACCTTCAGCAGAATTGTACTCCAACACAATTTGCCACCTTGTAGCCTCGCACATTCCTACCCAACGATTACAGAAACTAAAGTCGCTGTAGTCTTATCAGACCAAGGGGCTTCTCATGAAAGAGAGAGAGAGAGAGAGACCACTACTCACCACCACCATTGCAATGGATGGCCAATAAATGCTGGTCCAGGCATCAATGCCCAAGTCTTATGAGTGAACAAAAATATTTCTGTTGTTATAGCCCGTGGAGAGAATCATAACTTTTCAAAGGATCTTTGAACTTCTAGTTGATAATTGAATGAATGCCTAAGTAAGATTTTTGCATTTTAAACCTTTAACTGGAGTCAATAACTAAAAAAGAAATGCTTAAATAATACTTACATTTTATGTCAGCAAATGATACTTTAAGCTGTAGTACGTGCATTCCACAGGTATTATCTATCACATTCTTGGGAATTACAGTCATTCTTAGCCATTAGTTCATAGTTGCTCCCAGCTTCTAATAAGTTCCAGTATCCCCTTTTGCCAAGCAGTAAGTTGTAGTAACCATCTCTAGGCACTTCCCTGTTTTCAGAAGTTCCTTAAATCCAGCAGTTGACCCACTTCTGATGATTCTCTGCCTCTTGGCCATGCCAGAACAAAACTCCCTGGAACCTGCAGTTGGCTGCAGAATGTATCTCTTTGATTAGAGAGAGTATCTCTGTCTGCTGACCACACACAACTTTGACTGTCTGTTTGAGATATTCGTTGAATATATGGAAAACCTTGTGAAACTCATTACCTTATGTCTAGGTAGAAATGCTACCTTGACCGTAATTTCCTTTCACCTTAGAAGAAAATGGATAATTTAATTACACCACAATTGCTTATAGTCTGAAATAATGTTCTAGAATTTTATAAAACTCAGGGTCTACTCATAATAAATTCAGAGACTGCCATTATTGTCTCCACCTCGTTGCTAGCAACCAATTTAAACATGTTGTTGATCAGTAACAGTCAAATCATGCAGACTTAAGATACAATCCTAAAATATAATACTCTAATAAACCTCAATATTGTAAACTTCCTGATCCCCTAATAATGCCTCTTTCTTTTCTCTTTTAGCTGTTCATCAGAAACATATGGTGGTCACTTGTAATTATGAAGCCAGGAAATGTGGGGTTAGTAAAGTAATGTCAGTCTTTGAAGCCTTAGAAATATGTCCAGAAATGGTTCTTATCTGTGGAGAAGATTTGACACACTACAGAGAAATTTCATACAAAATCACAGGTACCTGGATTTAGCTTTTTAATATTTTGTTTTTGTTTTCTCCTTCATGATGCAATGTTTAGAAAGTTTTGTTTTGTTTTGGCTGCTCTAACTTCAGTTTTCCTCCCTTTCTCTGAAGGTTGAGATTCTCACAGTTTTACAGGTGACAGTCTGGATTTCATTCAAGTGGCCATGTTCATGTTGGACTTGGGCTGTGCATGTTAGCAAATTACAAAACCACAAAGTGACATTGAAGCTGAACTTTCTACTGTGCTCAAACAACTTAAGCACGTGTGTGATTTATAGCTGGCATCACTGAATAGTGACCAAGAACAAGGGCATTTGCCGATTTTCATTCTCTTTCTACATTCCAGGATATTGAGAACAAAAGTAATGCTAATTACTTACGCAGCATCATAAATCAGGAAAATCCGTTCCATACTTGACACAGAGTTGTAGACTGTAAGATTGAAATTTCAGTTTATTGAATCTTACATCGAGATAAAAAAGGACCTAATATTAATCAAAAGTTGCTATGAATAAAACCAGTTTATTGGCTGTCTGTGGTTTACAAGCTAAAGAGTTAAATAAAAATGCTTTCAACTGTGGAACACAGTCCAGAGTGCAGGGCAATCAAGTCATTCTTCTTGTAAAACCAAAGTGACCGTCTTAATATGTTTTTATTCTCTCAATTGTGTTTCTACTTGGCATTTCTCAGCTTTGGTACTTAACTCTTCCACTGCAGTACCTTTTTGTTCTCATAAGCTTGCAATGTTTTTGAGGTGTTGAAGTATTTACTGGTTGAATCAAAACAAACTTGCAAAGATCCTGAGCACTGTCAGTAACAGAACATAGAATATTGGCAGTACAGCACAGGAACAGGACCTTTGGCCCACTCTATCTGTGCCGACCATGATGTAATTCTAAACTAATCCCATCTGCCTGCTTGTTGTCTAAATCCCTCTGTTCCCTGCCTCTTCATGTGTTTGTCTGAAAGCCTCTTAAACATTCAAATCTATCTGCTTCTACAGCCTCCCCTGGCAGCGCAATGCAGGCATGTACCACACCTCCATGAAAGATTTGCCTCACACATCTCCTTTAAACTTTCCCCCTCTCAGCTTAAACCCTGTTGTGTTTGACACTTCCATCCTGAGAGAAAGACTCCAACTATCAGCTCTATCCATGCCTCTTGTAATTTTACATACTTCTATCAGGTCACCCTTTGGCCTCCAATGCTTCAGCAAAAACAATCCAAGTTTGCCTAACTTCTCCTAATCGCTAATACATTCCAATCCAGGCAACATTCTCTTTTGCACCCTCTCCAAAGCCTGAGCATCCTTTCTATTGTGTGGCAACCAGAACTACACACAATACTCCAAATGATCCTAAGTAAAGTTTTATATAGCTGCAACATGGCTTGCCAACTTTTAAACTCAGTTCCCTCACTGATGAAGGCAGGCAAGCCGTACACATTCTCGACTATCTTACGCACTTGTGTTCCCACTTTCAGAGAGCTACAAACTTACACACCAGGATCGCTGTGTATTTCAATGTTCCGAAGAGTCTTGTCATTTAATGTATACTTTCCTCTTGCGTTTGGCCTCCCAAATGCATTACCTCAAATCAGTCCGGATTAAATTCCATATGCCACATCCTGCCCAACTATCCAACTTATCTATATCCTACTGTATCCTTTGACAACCTTCCTCATTATCCACAACTCCTTCACTTTCCATATATCTCCCAGCACTGATCCTTGCAGAAGTTGCAAGCTTCCAGTCAGAAAATTATCCCTTCATAACTACACTCTGTTTTCTATGACCAATCCAATTTTATATCAAATTTACCAATTTAAACTAGTAAGGTGGGGGGGTGGGACCCAGGGGAGATAGTGAAGAAAGAGGTCGATCTGAGATGGGTACAGCTGAGAACAGAAGTGAGTCAAACAGTCAGGGCAGGCAGGGACAAGGTAGGACTAATAAATTAAACTGCATTTATTTCAATGCAAGGGGCCTAACAGGGAAGGCAAATGAACTCAGGGTATGGTTAGGAACATGGGACTGGGATATCATAGCAATTACGGAAACATGGCTCAGGGATGGGCAGGATTGGCAGCTGAATGTTCCAGGATACAAATGCTACAGGAAGGATAGAAAGGGAGGCAAAAGAGGAGGGGGAGTGGCATTTTTGTTAAGGGATAGCATTACAGCTGTGCTAAGGGAGGATATTCCCGGAAATACATCCAGGGAAGTTTTTGGGTGGAACGAGAAATAAGAAAGAGATGATCACCTTATTGGGATTGTATTATAGACCCCCCCCCAATAATCAGAGGGAAATTGAGAAACAAACTTGTAAGGAGATCTCAGCTATCTGTAAGAATAATATGGTGGTTATGGTAGGGGATTTTAACTTTCCAAACATAGACTGGGACTGCAAGAGTGTGAAAGGTTTAGATGGAGAGGAATTTCTTAAGTGTGTACAAGACTAGAGAAGGTGCAAAACTTGACCTACTCTTGGGAAATAAGGCAGGGCAGGTGACTGAGATGTCAGTGGGGGAGCACTTTGGGGCCAGCGACCATAATTCTATTCGTTTTAAAATAGTGATGGAAAAGGATAGACCAGATCTAAAAGTTGAAGTTCTAAATTGGAGAAAGGCCAATTTTGATAGTATTAGGCAAGAACTTTCAAAAGCTGATTGGAGGCAGATGTTCGCAGGAAAAGGGACAGCTGGAAAATGGGAAGCCTTCATAGATGAGATAACAAGAATCCAGGGAAAGTATATTCCTGTCAGGGTGAAAGGGAAGGCTGGTAGGTATAGGGAATGATGGATGACTAAAGAAATTGAGGGTTTGGTTAAGAAAAAGAAGGAAGCATATGTCAGGTTTAGACAGGATAGATCGAGTGAAGCCTTAGAAGAGTATAAAGAAAGTAGGAGTATACTTAAGAGGGAAATCAGGAGGGCAAAACGGGGACATGAGATAGCTTTGGCAAATAGAATTAAGGAGAATCCAAAGGGGTTTTACAAATATATTAAGGACAAAAGGGTAACTAGGGAGAGAATAGGGCCCCTTAAAGATCAGCAAGGCGGCATTTGTGTGGAGCCACAGAAAATGGGGGAGATACTAAATGAATATTTTGCATCAGTCTTTACAGTGGAAAAGGATACGGAAGATATAGACTGTAGGGAAATAGATGGTGACATCTTGCAAAATGTCCAGATTACAGAGGAGGAAGTGCTGGATGTCTTGTAACGGTTAAAAGTGGATAAATCCCCAGGACCTGATTAGGTGTACCAGAGAACTCTGTGGGAAGCTAGAGAAGTGATTGCTGGGCCTCTTGCTGAGATATTTGTATCATCAATAGTCGCAGGTGAGGTATTGGAAGACTGGAAGTTAAACGTGGTGCCCCTGTTTAAGAAGGGCGGTAAGGACAAGCCAGGAAACTATAGACCAGTGAGCCTGACCTCGGTGGTGGGCAAGTTGTTGGAGGGAATCCTGAGGGAGAGGGTGTACATGTATTTGGAAAGGCAAGGACTGATTCGGGATAGTCAACATGGATTTGTGTGTGGGAAATCATGTCTCACAAACTTGATTGAGTTTTTTGATGAAGTAACAAAGAAGATTGATGAGGGCAGAGCAGTAGATGTGCTCTATATGGACTTCAGTAAAGCGTTCGAAAAGGTTCCCCATGGGAGACTGATTAGCAAGGTTAGATCTCATAGAATACAGGGAGAACTAGCCATTTGGATACAGAATTGGCTCAAAGGTGGAAGACAGAGGGTGGTAGTGGAGGGTTGTTTTTCAGACTGGAGGCCTGTGACCAGTGGAGTGCCACAAGGATCGGTGCTGGGCCCTCTACTTTTTGTCATTTACAGAAATGATTTAGATGCGAGCTTAAGAGGTATAGTTAGTAAGTTTGCAGATGACACCAAAATTGGAGGTGTAGTGGACAGCGAAGAGGGTTACCTCAGATTACAGGATCTGGACCAGATGGGTCAATGGGCTGAGAAGTGGCAGATGGAGTTTAATTCAGATAAATGCGAGGTGCTGCATTTTGGGAAAACAAATCTTAGCCCGACTTATACGCTTAATGGTAAGGTCCTAGGGAGTGTTGCTGAACAAAGAGACCTTGGAGTGCAGGTTCATAGCTCCTTGAAAGTGGAGTCGCAGGTAGATAGGATAGTGAAGAAAGCGTTTGGTATGCTTTCCTTTAGTGGTCAGAGTATTGAGTACAGGAGTTAGGAGGTCATGTTGCGGCTGTACAGGACATTCGTTAAGCCACTGTTGGAATATTACGTGCAATTTTGGTCTCCTTCCTATCGGGAAGATGTTGTGAAACTTGAAAGGGTTCAGAAAAGATCTACAAGGATGTTGCCAGGGTTGGAGGAACTGAGCTACAGGGAGAGGCTGAACAGGCTGGGGCTGTTTTCCCTGGAGCGTCGGAGGCTGAGGGGTGACCTTATAGAGGTTTACAAAATTATGAGGGGCATGGATAGGATAAATAGGCAAAGTCTTTCCCTGAGGTCGCGGAGTCCAGAACTAGAGGGCATAGGTTTAGGGTAAGAGGGGAAAGATATAAAAGAGACCTAAGGGGCAACGTTTTCATGCAGAGAGTGGTACGTGTATGGAATGAGCTGCCAGAGGATGTGGTGGAGGCTGGTACAATTGCAACATTTAAGAGGCTTTTGGATGGGTATATGAATAGGAAGGATTTGGAGGGATATGGGCCTGGTGCTGTCAGGTGGGACTAGATTGGGTTGGGATATCTGGTCGCGTGGACGGGTTGGACCGAACGGTTTGTTTCCATGCTGTACATCTCTATGACTCCATGAACTCACCATGGATCCCATTTGACACAATATTCTGGACCAGCTTACCACAACAGACCTTGTCAAAGCTTTTGTAAAATCCATGTAGAGAACAGAAACTGCCCTACTCTCAATCATCTTAGTCACTTCTTCAAAAACTCCATCAAATTTGTGAGAAAAGACCTCTCTTAAATTAAGCTGTGCTGTCTATCCTTAATGTGTTAATCCTCTTCCATATGCAAGTAAATCCTGTCCCTAAGAATCTTCTCCAATAATTTCCCTGCCAATGATGTAAGGCTTACTGGTCTATAATTTCCTGAATTATCTCTGTTGCACTTCTTAAACAAAGGAACAACATTGGGTATTCTGCAGTCTTTTGAGAACTCACCTGTGGCTAAAAAGAATGCAAAGATTTCTGCCAAGGTCCCAGCAATCTCCTCGCCTGCCTCCCTCAGTATCATGGGACAGATTCCATCAGGCCCAGGGGACGTATCTATCTTAAAAAAGTTTTTCAAGACACCCCAACATCACATCCTTCCAAATATCAACATGCCATAGAATATTAATATTAACATTCCCCTCCCTAACCTTACTAATATCTATGAGCTTCTCCTTGGTAAATACCAATGCAAAATAACCACTAAGGATCTCACCCACTTGCTCTGGCTCTATGCATAAATGCCCTCTTTTGTCCTTGAGTGGACCTACCCTTTCACTAGCTACCCTCTTGTTCCTAATATATACATAACATGCCTTGAGATTCTCCTTAATCCTACTTGCCAAGAACATTTCATGGCCCCTTTCAATCCTCCCAGTTCCTTGTTTAAATTGTTTCCTGCTTCCTTTATATTCCTCAAGGGCCTTGTCTAATTTCAGTTTCCTAAACTTTATTTTTGCTTCTTTTTTCCTTTTGACTGAATTTTTCAAAATCTCTTCTCATTCAGGGTTCCTGAATCTTGCCATCATAATCTTTCAATCTTACATGAACATGCTGGCTCTGAATTCTGAACAGCTGGCCTTTAAAAGCTCCCATGTGTCAGATATGGATTTACCCTCAAACAGTGGACCCCAATTTAAATTCTCTAGTTTTTGCTTAATACTGTTGTTATTAGCCTTTTCCCAATTTAGCATTTTCACCCAAGGACCAGTCGTATCCTTATTCATAACTGTCTAAAAAGCTTGCAGAATTAGGATTACTTTCCCCAAAATATTCCCCTGCTGAATACCTGGCCGGGCTGTTTCTCCAATGGGATGGCCCCTTCCCTAGTTCGAATATCTACATATGGTTTCAAGAAACCCTCCTGGATGCATCTAATGAATTCTGTCCATTTAAGCCCTTGGCACTTAATATTGGGCAAGTTAAAATCACCACTACAACAATCCTGTTGTTTTTAAACATTTCCATGATCAGCCTATGTATCTGTTCTTCTGTCTCTGGCTACGCAGTGCCTTGTTGTCCATTGGACCCCTCCCACTCTGATATCTGGGGAAATTGTATAAACAGGCAAAAGGGAAAACCATTTCATTGGTTGTATGAATATGCCATCAGTGGCCATAAAATATTGATTACCAATGCTGGAGGAACTACCATTCTTGATTCCACACTGTCAATCCCGGAGAAACCTGTGAAAAACATTCTGTTGAGCTGGGTTTTGACATTGCTCTCTAATTTACATGAAATGCTGCATCTGTTTTTGGCGCAATTGCTAACAGTACCCTTTGATAACTTCTGTACATTCTGTTCATTACCATCTGGTTCAGCATTAACAATGTTGCCTTACGTACCGAAAGCATTAAATGATGGTAAGCGCTAGTGAGGGGTCATATGGGATTTAAAATATCAAGAGTCAAAATCTTCCTTTGCTCTTCTCTACATAGCTGAACATTGTTGAAAAACACAGCTAAAAGGAAAATTAATTGTCTCTCTTGTAGCTTCAAACTGTCTATTGTTAGCATTCAATAAATATTGTACAAAAAGAACCATTTCATTCTTCAAGAAGGGAAATGTGAAAGTAAGAAAATGCACATTTGATTTTATTTTTGTATTGTTGCAGATAGAAACCAGTCATTTTTGTTCAGTTGACATACAATGTTCATGTAATCAATAGCAATATTCCTACAGAGAATAACAAAATTATGTGCTGCTGTGCGAACTGTAAGATACCGCTATCCTGTCTATTCAAATAAGCAGCACTGGACAGACCATTCAACGTAATCTCAATGTTGGGAAATGTGGATTGGACACAGCTATTTGAAAGGAAGTCCATATTTGAGATGTGGGAGGCTTTCAAAAATAGGTTAAAGATAGTGCAGGATAGGCATGTCCCGTTGAAGGCAAAAGATAGGAAGGGCAAGATTCGTGAACCGTGGATGACAGGAGAAATTGTACGACTAGCCAAGAGGAAAAGGGAAGCGTACACAAGGTCTAGGCAGCTAAGAACAGAACAGGCCCTGGAAGAATATCGGAAGAGTAGGACAAATCTTAAATGAGGAATCAAGCGGGCTAAAAGAGGTAATGAAATAGCTTTAGCAAGCAGAATTAAGGAGAATCCCAAAGCATTTTATTCTTATATAAGAAGCAAGCGGTTAACTAGAGAAAGGATTGGTCCACTAAAGGATAACGAAGGAAGGCTGTGTGTTGAACCTGAGAGAATGGATGAGATTCTGAATGATTACTTTGCATCAGTGTTCACTGAGGAGAGGAACATGATGAATCTTGAGATTAGAGATAGAAGTTGGATTACTCTGGATCACGTTGGCATAAGTAGGGAAGATGTGTCGGGTAGGCTAGAGGTTATTAAGGTGGACAAACCCCTGGGACCGGATGGGATCTATCCCAGGTTGCTAGAGGTGAGAGAGGAAACAGCTGGGGCCCTGATAGATATCTTTGTGGCGTCCTTAAATACAGGTGAGGTGCCAGAGGACTGGAAGGTTTCTCATGTTGTCCCCCTGTACAAGAAGGGTAGTAGGGATGTTCCAGGTAACTACAGACCCGTGAGCCTGATGTCAGTGGTGGGAAAGTTGCTGGAGAAGGTACCGAGGGATAGGATCTATTTATATTTAGAAAAGAATGGGCTTATCAGTGATAGGCAACATGGTTTTGTGCGGGGGAGATCGTGCCTTACCAACTTAATAGAGTTCTTCGAGGAAGTGATCAAGTTGATAGATGAAGGAAGGGCTGTGGATGTCATATACACGGACTTTAGCAAGGCATTTGATAAGGTTCCCCATGGTAGACTAATGAAGAAAGTGAAGTCACATGGTGTGCAGGGTATTCTCGCTAGGTGGATAAAGAACTGGTTGAGCAACAGGAGACAGAGAGTAGTAGTTGAAGGGAGTTTCTCGAAATGGAGAAAGGTGACCAGTGGTGTTCCTCAGGGGTCAGTGTTGAGGCCATTGTTGTTTGTAATATACATAAATGATCTGGAAGAGGGCACTGTTGGTATGATCAGTAAGTTTGCAGATGACACGACGATTGGTGGAGTAGCTGAAAGCATAAGGGACTGTCAGAGAATACAGGAGGATATAGATAGACTGGAGATTTGGGCAGAAAAATGGTAGATGGTTTTCAATCGAGACAAATGTGAGGTGATGCATTTAGGCAAGACTAATTCTAGAGCGAATTATACAATGAACGGAAGAGCCTTGGGAAAAGTTGATGGGCAGAGAGATCTGGGAGTGCAGGTCCATTGTACCCTGAAGGTTGCTGCACAGGTATTGAGTATAAGAGCAGGCAAGTCATGTTAAAATTGTACAAGACATTGGTTCAGCCGCATTTACAATACTGTGTACAGTTCTGGTCGCCACATTACCAAAAGGATGTGGATGCTTTGGAGAGGGTGCAGAGAAGACTTACGAAGATGTTGCCTGGTATGGAAGGTCATAGCTATGAAGACAGGTTCAGTAGGTTAGGTTTATTTTCATTAGAAAAAGGGAGATTGAGGGGGGACCTGATTGAGGTTTACAAAATCATGAAGGGTGTAGACAGGGTGGATAGAAACAAGCTTTTTCCCAGGGTCAAGGATTCAATAGCGAGAGGTCACCCTTTCAAGGTGAGAGGTGGAAAGTTTAAAGGGGATACACGCGGCAAATGCTTCACACAGAGTGGTGGGCATCTGGAATGCGTTGCCAGCAGAAATGGTAGAGGCAGGCACGGTAGATTCATTTAAGATGTGTCTGGACAAATGCATGAGTAGGTGGGGAGCAGAGGGATACAGATGCTTAGGAATTGACCAACAGGTTTAGACAATACATTAGGATCAGCTGAGGCTTGGAGGGCCCAAGGGCCTGTTCCTGGGCTGTAAATTTTCTTTGTTCTTTGTTCTAGAGATCATTGCCAAAGACTTTGTAAACCAAGTCTATTTGAATATTTGAATAAAATATGAAAGTCATGCTGAACATTTTGTGCTTAGGTTACATTTGCAGTATGGTGTACTGTTTTAGGCATGATGTGGAGGTGCCGGTGTTGGATTGGGGTGAACAAAGTTAAAAAATCACACAACACCAGGTTATAGTCCAAGAGGTTTATTTGGAAGCACTAGCTTTCAGAGCACTGCTTCTTCATCAGGTAGCTGGTGGGGCAGGATCATAGGACACAGAATTTATAGCAAAAGATCAAAGTGTCATACAACTAATGCAATGTATTGAACAAACCTAGATTGCTATTTAGTCTTTAATCACTCAGAATGAGGGTGCAGGTTTCCATTCATTAATATGTAAATCCCAGAATTTCTTTCAAGCCACAGTCCTGAGACAACTTAAGGTTTTGTCAGTGTAACAAAATGGTTACATCTCAGCTTAGACAATGCATTAAAGTGTGTGGTAAAAGTCTGTCTGTCTGTATTGCTCAAAAAGCACACAATCTGTATTCTATTTTGTTCAAAAAGCATACAAACTGTAGGCAGTCAGTCCATGTGACATTTTATAAATTCCTACTTTGGAAATAGAACCAGTCTGACTCAGTTGGAATAAACAGACTCTAACCTCCTACCTTTAATACACCTGAGCTGAGATGTAACTCTTTTTATACTGATAAAACCTTAAATTGTCTCGGGACTGACTTGAAAGAAGGTCTGGGATTTACATATTAATCAATCGAAACCTGCATCCCCATTCTAAGTGATTAAAGACTTAACAACAATCTAGGTTTGTCGAATACACTGCATGTGTTGTTTGACACTTTGGTCTTTTGCTATAAATTCTGTGTCTTATGATCTTGCTCCACTAGCTACCTGATGAAGGACCAGCACTCCCAAAGCTTGTACTTTCAAATAACCTATTGGACCATAATCTGGTATTGTGTGATTTTTAACTTTATTCTTGGCACCACACATTAAGAAAGATATCAAGGCCTTGGGGAGATTGCAGAGATTTATGATGCTAGCACCAGGGGTGAGAGACTACAATTAAGTACAGAGATTGAACAAGTTAAGATTGTTTTCCTGCAATCAGAAAAGATAAAATTGAGATCATATAGAGTTATTCAAAATTATGATCAATTTTAACGGAGTAAACCAGCAGGAATGGTCACCTCTAGTCAGTGTGTCAGTGATAAAGTAGAAAATTTGACAAAAGATGTTCGGGGAAATGAGATTTTCACTTACATCAGAAGATTGTTAAAATCTTGAACACACTACTTGAAAGGACTCTGAAATCAGATTTCATAAGTCTTGTCAAAAATGCATATTGAGAAGGAACAATTTGCATCATTATTGAGAAAATGCTGAGCTCTGGGACTGAATTAGATCACACCTTTAAAGTGTTGCCACAACCACCCCTGGTTTAATGTCCTGCTTCTTTTTGTGTAACTACATGATACCATAAACACTGCACCCACTGCAGGATGATTGGTCTCATAAATTTGATTTCTCCCCCACTGCACCCCTCGCCAATTCTCTATACTCCTCTTGTGTGTTGTTCAGTTGGTAGCATCCTTCCTTCTGAACCGAAATTTTCTGAGTTCAAGTCATATTCCTGCATCAAAATCAAAGCTGAAACTCCAGTCCACTGTTTTACTGTCAAGAGTGCTATCTTTTTCATGATTTGGAGATGCCGGTGTTGGACTGGGGTGTACAAAGTTAAAAATCACACAACACTAAACCTGTTGGACTATAACCTGGTGTTGTGTGATTTTTATCTTTTTCATGGTTACTAAATGGAGATCCCATCTGCCTTCTCACCAGAATGGGTAAAAAGACTCTGTTTAACAAAAGTGCATCAAAGTTATCCCACCATCTGGCCAATATTTATATCCGAGTCAGCATGACAAACTCACGTGATCTGATCAAGACACATTGCTATTTGTGAGAGCTTACTGTGTGCAAGTTGGTTGACACTCGTCAGACATTCCAACAGCAACTATACTTCGTTAGTATTTTAATTCAGAAGCTGTAAAATGATTTGGGACATTCTGCGGTCAGAAAAAGCGCTGTATAAGTGCAAAACATGCTTTCATCATCCTGTTTCACATTCACTGTTTTGTCATCTATTGATAAGCATTTTACTTGAAAAGAGAACTATAGAGGTACAACTGTATATTGTACTTTATTGTCTTGCAATAATTGAACCATTAATGATTTAAATTGTGACCTATTTCCAAAGAAGAGTGATACTGGTCTTGAAACACTAACTCTGTTTATCGCTCACCAGACATTGCCTGACATGCTGAGTTTCTCCAGCACTTTCTGTTTCATTTCAAATTTTTGCTTTGTAGTTATGAATTTAAACAGAAATGTAGCAGTCAACTGTTCCCTGGTGCATTCTCCATGGCAACACCTCTAAATATTTGATTTCAGTTGCCAACTATTCAACACCTTTTCAAGCGCTATAAATTATTGTTCCCTTTAAAATGTTGTTTTGTTGTGATTCTGTCCTGATGAGTACAAGATGAAAAGCTTCAACAGTATGTCTCTTTCCTCAATAACATTTTAAATTAAAGAATCATTTTTATTTGAAACATTTTCAGAATGTGTGTTACTCATACTGCTCTGAATTTGCATCTTTTGCGTTGAAAGTTAAAAAAGCAGAACAATGGTAGAAATGCAACCACACATTTTTTTCCATTAGCATAATGGTTCATGCACTAAGAACAGGAGTGTAATGAAACCATTGATTGGAAGGCAGTTAGAGCATAGGAAAAGGCATAGGACAATGTTAGAGGAGTCAATGGTGCATATAGAAACTTAAAGTTACTGTAAGGAGATAGCTAATGAAGGGTGGAATGAAGGCATGGAAGAATTTAAAAGTTAGAGCAAGAATTTTGATGTCAGAATTCTAGACCACAAAAGAAAAGCCCTCTGGGAATGATGGGAACAGTACCATAATGGTTATGTTACTGGACTAGTCATCCAGAGTTCTGATGACCTATGGATGTGAGTTCAAATCCCACCTGATTCTAGGGAATCTCAAATTAATTTAAAAGTGAATATATCTGGACTTAACAGATAGAATCGGTAATGGAAATCCTACATTACCAAAAGCCCTTTAGGAACTACATCTGCTTACTCCAGCCAGTCCAGATGGCTCGTAATATGGTTGACTCTTAAAAAGTCTTTGAGTCAATCTTAGCAAGGTATTCAGTTGAAGAGAATTCATTTTCATAGAATCCCTACAGTGTGGAAGCAGACCATGATTTCGAAGCTCCTTGGATGCTGCCTGAACTGCTGTGCTCTTCCAGCACCACTAATCCAGAATCTGGTTTCCAGCATCTGCAGTCATTGTTTTTACCCCATTTGTCCAACACGTCCACCCTGACCCTTTGAAGAGCATCCCACCCTGACCCACACCCCTACCCTATCCCTGTAACCCTGCAATTCCCATGGCTAATCCACCTAGCCTGCGCATCCCTGGACATTATGAGCAATTTAACATGGCTAATCCACCTAACCTGCACATCTTTGGACTGTGGGAGGAAACCTGAGCAACCAGAAGAAACCCACACAGACACAGGGAGAATGTGCAAACTCCACACAGGCAGTCAACCAAGGGTGGAATCAAACCCAGGTACCTGGTGTTATGAGGCAGCACAGCTAACCACTGAGCCACCATACTGCCCAGATATCCATCTTCTCTTGGAATATGCCTTATATGGCAATCTGGAGAGAGATCTTGTGTGCTCTTATTGATGTTCATCCCAACGGTTGTGTTGGACGATTTTACAGTCTATTCTCAGCAATGCTCATAGGGACAAACATTAGCTTTGGCTGGAGAACAGTTCAGTTGGTGAAAGATGCCATTTGGTCTGCCCAAAACTTGCTAGTCTCCCAATGCACAGAGTTGTCCTCAAATGAGTCCTGCAGATTTGCACATTTAAAAGTCCAGAGCTGCATGCTGAGGGACACGAGAAAGTTTGGGGTCCTGCTGCAAAAGAGGTCTCTGTCTATGTTCTTCCAGCCATAGTACATCAAGAGGCTGGTATCCATAGAACCCCTTGGACTGTCTGCCTGTCAAGGAGTGTATGTTGTGAATATTAAAAGTGGAACATGGAGTGAAGTTTATTTCTATTGTACAATTTGTAATTTTCAAGCTGTAATGTTGAGACACCCAAGAGTACAAAATGCTGTACGGGAACAAGTAAAAGTTTGTTTCTGTTTGTAACGAGTGTAATGTACTTTTACAAATTTTATGAATAAACTATATTTTTGCAGTAAATGATTCAGGATGACCAATAAAGAAATTTTGCTTCTGCTAGCAATGCCTACATCCTATAAATGAATAAATAAAAATAATTTATACAAATTAAAAATCAAGCTGCAGCATTTTGAAAGAATTGAAGCTTGTTGCTGTTTAAGAGACCATTGTGATTAACTCTTGAGATAACAAAGGCATGAACCACACCTCTCTTATTCTTTCATAGGATATGGATGTCACTGGTTAGGCCAACATTTATTGTCCTTGAGAATGAGGCAGTGAGCCTCCTTGAATCACTGCAATCCCATTTGTGCGGACATAGTCACAGTACTGTTAGGAAAGAAACTCCAGACATTTGGTCCATTGACAGGAAGGAACAGTGATACAGTTCCAAGTTGGGTTGGTTACTGATATGGCGAGATTGAAGACATGGTGGCTGTATTTGCAGATGGCACAAAGGGAGGCAGGAAAGAGTGTTGTGAAGGTGACATAGACAGATTAGTTTGCATCCTTGTATGTTAAGGGAGTGGACAAAATTGTAGGAAATCAAGTTCTGTATAATGTGAGAAATGTAGAGTTTTTCACTTTGGCAGGGAGAATGAAAAAGCAGAGTATTACTAATATGGATAATGGCTGCAGAATTCTGAGGCATCTAGAATTGGGAGGGATCTAGGTGTTCTAGTTCATGTAATCAGGCGATACTACCCTTATTATGAGATAAATTGTATGTATAAGCAAGAATGTTGTGCTTTAGTTGGGCATTGATGAGACCACATCTTGAATATTGTTTACACTTTTGGTGACCTTGTTTAAGGAAGGATGTACATGTGTTCAAATGAGTTTACTGGATTGATACCTGGAATGAATAGTTTGATAATGTGAAAAGGTTGGACAGCCTGGACTTGTTTTTACTGGAGTTCAGCAGAGTGAGGAATGATTTAATTGAAGTTCATAAGATCCTGATTGATCTTGACAAGATGGATAGGGAAGGGATCTCTTGTGTGAGTTCAGAAATAAGGAACACATTTAAGATTGGGAGTCTTCCTTTTAGGACAGTACTGAGGAGAATTCTCTGAGTGTTGTACAACTTTAGAATTCTCTGCCTCAAAAAGTGGCGGAGGTTGGGTCATTGAATATTTTTAAGGCACAGGTAGATAGATCCTTGATAGGCAATGGAAACATAGATGATTGGGATAGATAGGATTGTCCAATTTGGAATTCAAATGGATTAGCCATAATCTTATTGAATGGAAGAGATAATGGCCTACCTTTGCACCTAATGCATGTTTTTATAGTACTTGGAAGGAAATTTGCAGAAGGTGTTGTTCTCATTGGATCTGCTGTTCTCGTCCTCCTCAATGATAGCTCTTGTCGGGTTGGAAGGTGCTGTCAGAGCAGCCTTGGTAAGTTGGTGCAGTGCATCATGTATATGGTACATATGATTGCTGCTGTGTATGCATGGTGGAGGGAGTGATTGTTGAAGATGATGGATGGGCTGCTTTGTTCTGGATGGTGTCAAGCCTCTTGAGTGTTTTAGAAGCTGCACTCATCCAATTAACCGTGGGGCATTTCATCTCACTCTTGATTGTGCCTCATAGTTAGAGAAGATGTTGGGGAATCATGGGAGTGAATTAATTACTTCAGAATTCCCCGAAATTTTGTGTGGCTGGTCCAGCGATATATTTCCAAGTCAAGATGGCAATTGGCATGGAGGAGGATTGCAGGTGATATTGTTGATGGTGAGAAAGGTAGCAGGGGAGGTGGAAAGAAAACATCTTATTACATTTTAAGCAGAAAGTCTAAATTTGTCACTACCACAAAGGAATTCCAAACAGATGAATGTAAGAGTGAATAAGAAACTCAGATGTTCAGCATTACTGGGATATGCATTGGGAATTTCAACTTACAGTTATATTTTAAAAACATGCACTATGATTAAAAAGTCCAAGGCTCAGCAATAACTAACATACAGTAGAGAAAACCCTTTGGTATGATGGTTGAGTCAACTAGGGTGTGATTTGGCAAAACATGTATACGGAAAATCCCAGGGTATTGAAGAATCTGGGTCTTACTATGAGGGATTTTCCATTTCAATCAAGGCATTCCATACGTCGATGTCCTTGAATTCATTCACATGATTACATATTGACATCTAGCGCAATGCAAGATATTTAACAAAGGCTTGCAACATTACGCTACAGCAAGAAAATTTTCATATATTCTTCTCTGCACTTTTAACACTACTGGATACACTTGCTGGGTTGGGGACTATTTTTAGTTGACAATAAAGTAAGAATATAACAGATCATATTATCTAGATGCAGACTTTACTCAGTAAGTTGTGTCAAAACCTGAGATAGGCATTTTGTTATAATCATGTATTAATCATATACTTTCTCTGGCTTATTGTGTTACAGTGAATTCTTACTTGGTAAAACATTACTACAACTTAGTGGGTTTTATGTGATTGTACAGTATTCAGCTTAATTATAGAATGCTCAGTATTAAAAATATAAATCACTCTGAAGCTTATCTTTGGCCTATAAAATGTCTCCGATGAGGATTATGATTGTTCCTGCTTACAATTAATCTGGTGCTGTTCCATGGCGAGGCCTAGGAAGCATAAGAGTGAGTTGAGTGAGTGGAGATGCTGCACATGCAGCATGAATCATGAGCTACTCAGGCCACAGAGATCAATGGGATGAGCTTTCAGAGCCCACAACCATCATTTTCTCTAGCTGAAGGGTCTCTTCACATTATCACAGTGCTCATGAAGAAATTCACACAGTGTAAGGTGAGTACTCAAAATGAAGGAAACTATTGCAGAATGTCACATCATAACAAATTCCTTGCCTCGGGTGTAGTGGCAATTGCTAATACAAATGGAACGTTAAGATCTGTAAATGGATCTGTAAGAAACTAAATCCAAATTCTGATAAATGGAGTCAATGGGGTCATTCTTTTCATTACAGAGATGTCTAGGTAAAGGGTCAAGTGCAGAATGTTAATAAGGATGAAAGTCAGAGAAACCTGGATATTTGTGATTAATGGCACCAAATTTAGCATTTTGGGGAGGAAGGAAGAATAGAAATTAAAGAATTTCACTGTTTTGTGGTCTCAGAATTTTGAGTTAGAGTCCAGTTGAAGAAAATGATATGGATTGCAAGTTAAATATAACTGAAAAGATATGCAATTAAGGGTTGTTGACTTATAACTGCTGCCTATATTTGTAAATGCAAGCAATATTCATATGAAAAAATGCAAGGGGAAGATAAAAAATAAGGTGTCATTCGAATAGTTCAAGGAACGTTTGTAAGGCTGCGATTGGTTAATGTGAATAGTGCAATGCAATGATCATTTGATTGGATATTTTATCCAGGGGCAGCAAATATGAACTTTAGGATAAAATTGGACATGGCTGGGTTTTGCACTGCAGTCATGTAAGCATGAGGGTTATAAGGTTCCAAGGACAAGACCTTTATAGCTAGCTAGTCACTTTCATTAACACAGCAACAATCAGCTCCTTCAGGAGAAGATGGGATAACTGAGGGTTAGAAATGCAAGCCTGAATTGTAAGTAAATTTCTATCTTATCAGATTGAAATTCAGTGTGTGAAAGTAAAAGGATGGAGGCACTGTACGTGTCTGCCAGCTTCCCCTAAGCAAGGTCATGTCACAAGGCCAGCAAAGCTCTCCTGCTAACACAGGTAAATGTCATTGCACTTTAAGTACATTGGGTGTCCCACAATAATTATCTCTGTACTGTCCTATTTGTAGAATTACTGGAGGAGTTCACTCCGTTTGTCGAAAGACTGTGCCTTGATGAGAATTTTATCGATATAAGTCAACTGGTGGAGAAGAGACTACAGCGAATAGGAACTGGTGGTGTCATCCCAGCAAACGTGTTTGTCTCTGGTCATGTGTATGGTAACCAAAGTAGGTAAAATTCCTTAGCAATTACAGGTCACATGTTTAGCTGCCTAGACCCTCAACACGAGAGTTTCCTCTTCATCTGTCTCTACCTCATTACCTCATGCTCTTCCTTTAAGATGTTCCTTGAAGGCTCTTTGACTGAGCTTCTGGTTGCCTGTACTTCTATCTCCTATGATGCTGTTCTGTCTGATGTGCCTTGGGACATTTCGGTAGGTGTCTTGTAAATACAGCTTGCTGTTGTTGTAGGTACAGCCATCATTCAGCTGTAAAATCTAGGGACTGCCCATATCAGTTTGTCAGAAATATGAACATAATTTTTACACACGCCTATTAGAGCAGCTGCATTGATATACATTTAATCTGGTCCTTGCATGAAAACCACACATCTGTATTTTTCAGCAAGTCTGACAGGATAATTGGTAAATGCAGGATCTACCATTTTTAAAAATGTATATTTGAGCCTGACAAAAGTGTAAGAGACACTGATGCCAGTTATAGCATATTCTAAACTGGTCACTAAGCTGACTCAGCACAGAAGAGATACCTGCTGCTGTGGTTCTGTTCGCCGAGCTGGAAGTTTTTGTTGCAAACGTTTCGTCCCCTGTCTAGGTGACATCCTTAGTGCTTGGGAGCCTCCTGTGAAGCGCTTCTGTGGTGTTTCCTCCGGCAATTATAGTGGCCTGTCCCTGCCGATTCCGGTTGTCAGTTTCAGCTGTCCACTGTAGTGGCCGGTATATTGGGTCCAGGTCGATGTGTTTGTTGATGGAGTTTGTGGATGAGTGCCATGCTTCTAGGAATTCCCTGGCTGTTCTTTGTTTCGCTTGCCCTATAATGTTAGTGTTGTCCCAGTCAAATTCATGTTGCTTGTCGTCTGCATGTGTGGCTACTAGGGATAGCTGGTCGTGTCGTTTCGTGGCTAGTTGATGTTCGTGGATGCGGATCGTTAGCTGTCTTTCTGTTTGTCCTATATAGTGTTTTGTGCAGTCCTTGCATGGGATTTTGTACACTACATTAGTTTTGCTCATGCTGGGTATCGGGTCCTTCGTTCTGGTGAGTTGTTGTCTGAGTGTGGCTGTTGGTTTGTGTGCTGTTATAAGTCCTAGTGGTCGCAGTAGTCTGGCTGTCATTTCAGAGATGTTCTTGATGTATGGTAGTGTGGCTAGTCCTTTGGGTTGCGGCATGTCCTCGTTCTGTTGTCTAGGACAAACAGGAAGACAGCTAACAGGAAGACAGGAAGACCTGGACCCAATATACCGGCCACTACAGCGGACAGCTGAAACTGACAACCGGAAGCGGCAGGGACAGGCTACTATAAATGCCTTAGGAAACACCACAGAAGCGCTTCACAGGAGGCTCCCAAGCACTGAGGATGTCACCTAGACAGGGGACGAAACGTTTGCAACAAAAACTTCCAGCTCGGCGAACAGAACCACAACAACGAGCACCCGAGCTACAAATCTCCTCACAAACTTAGAAGAGATACCTTTTTGATATCTTAAATCCAAAAAGCAGCACATGGGAGGAGAGAGAGCAATGGTAGAGAACAGAGTGAAGGAAATAGAGAGCATTACAGAGGGAGAGAGAGAGAGAGAAAGACAATAAAACGGAGCAAGGGGAGGAGAGAATACTGCGGAGATCGAGAGTCCAGAAAACAGAACAGGGTATAGCTCTGTGGCTCAGTGGGTAGCACTGCTGCCTCACGGCGCCAGAGACCCGAGTTCGAATCCAGCCTGGGGTGACGGTCTGTGTGGAGTTTGCACATTCTCCCTGTGTCTGCGTGAGTCACTACTGTGAGTAGTCAACCTAGCCAACTTACTCTAGGTAATTTTCACTGTACACTTACCAAAACAAATTGTAAAGTTATGGTCAGGGTTGCCTGCTTAAGAATGTTTTGAGTGGTCTGGCTTAGTCCATAACAGGATGAAGACAGCCGTGGGTACATCCTGGGTTTCGGACAGGATAGGAAAAGAGAACACAGGGAGGATGTGAGAGGTGGGTTCTGATGGCCAGGCAGTGACTGACAATGAGTGAGGCTGACATCTTGGACAATGGGGGAAAAAGCCATGGCTCCGATGTCTGCATGGAATCCCATTGAGGATGTAATCCTGTCCCTTCCTCCTTGAGTTTTAAAACATCTAGTTTAAAAGAAAAACTGAACCTACTCTTGCCTCCTGTTTATGCCAACTGTATTATGGCGTAGACAGTGTAATATTTGGGTCAACTGAGTTGTGAACAAATCATTAATATCATTTTGAAAATGTCTGTCAATTTTGGTACCCACCCTTTCACTGTGTTGACCTTGTTTGACTGGCTGGGAATGCGGTGAGCTTTGTCACCAGTCATATTTTACATGTCCTGATACCCCCTCCCATCATAAAAACTTCACTTGGTTGGAGGGGCTGTAAAATTCAAGTATAACAATTTGTACATAACACAACAGATCTTGCCACATTGGTCAGGAAAAGAAAGATCATACGGGTTTTAAACAGAAAGGAAGATAATATAAGCTCAAGGTTTGCGTACAGATTTGTAGCTCGGGTGTTGGTTTCTGTAGTTGTGGGTATGTTCGCCGAGCTGGGGAGTTGATTTGCAGATGTCACCTATCTGTGTGGCATCTTCAGTTCTTTGGAGCCTCCTGTGAAGCGCTGATGTGTTGTATTTTCTGAAATTTGGTTCTGTTCCTGCTGCTTCCGGTTGCCAGTTACGGCACTTCATTGTAGTGGCCGTTATATTGGGTCTAGATCTATGTGCTTGTTGATGAGTCTGTGGGTGAGTGCCAAGCTTCTAGAAATTCTCTGGCTGTCCTCTGCTGAGCTTGTCCTATGATTGTTCTGTTGTTCCATTTGAATTTGTGGTCCCTGTCATCTGTGTTTATGCAAGGACAGCTGGTTGTGGAGTTTAGTGGCCAGTTGGTGTTCGTGGATGTGGATCGCTAGTTGTCTGCCTCTTCGTCCTAGATAGTATTTTGTGCCATCTTTGCATGGAATCTTGTAAACTACATTTGACTTGCACTTGATGGGTACTGGGTCTTTTGTTCTACTCACCAGAACACATGTCCCTACTAGCCGTACACACAGATGACAAGGACCACAAATTCGACTGGGACAACACAACGATAATACGACAAGCTAAACAGAGGATAGCCAAAGAATTTCTAGAAACTTGGCACTCAGCCACAGACTCCATGAACAAAGACCCAATATACCAGCCACTACAATGAACAACCAGAACCAGCAACCAGAAGCAGCAGGAATGGAACCAAATAAATTCCAGAAGACACAGTACAGCAGCATTTCACAACTCACCCAAACAAAAAGACCCGACACCCATTATGTGCAAGATTAAACGTCATTTACAAGATTTCATGCAAAGACGGCACAAAGCATTATATAGGACAAACAGGCAGACAACTAGCAATCCACATCCACGAACACCAACTAGCCACTAAATGCCATGACCAGCTATCCTTGGTAGCCACACTCGCAGATGACAACGATCACAAATTCGACTGGAACAACACAACAATCACAGGACAATCTAAACAGAGGACAGCCAGAGAATTTCACACGCATGGCCCTCATCCATGGTCTGCATTAACATAGGCCTAGACCAAAAACACAAACCATGGCAATGACCAACCAGGAGCGGCAGAAACGGAACCAAGTAAATTCCGGAGGATACAGCACAGCAGCACTTCACAGGAGGCTCCAAAGCACTGAAGATGTCACCCAGACAGGGGACGAAACATCTGCAAATCAACTTCCCAGCTCAGTGAACATACCCACAACTACAAGATAACACAAATTTTATTCTTCAGCCAAGGTGCCACAACTCCTGTTCAGGGGACAAAGTCCTGTTGACGTTAGGTACACAGTGAGCATATATTTGTTGAAATCTTATTTGCTTTTCACATTGGAGATGGATTTTCTTTGTTGATTAATTTCAGACACTGTGCATTGTGGCTCCAGCATTTCCAGTTTTTTTGCGCTTTTGAGCTGGCTGTCAAGAGGTTATCTGGAACAAATTGTTGCCTGAAAGTATCTTGTGCCATGAAAGTAAACAATTTTACCAGAGTGTAGTGCCGGAAATATGATGCAGCATTGACAGGAAGTGCACACAGACAGAGCTTTTAAAGATGGGAAGAAAGCAGAGTTAACATTTCGAGTCTGGTGACTCTTCATCAGAGCAGTTGCTGAGTTTCACCAGCAATTTTCTGTTTTAGTTTCAGATCTCCAGCTCTTAGCAGTTCTTTGTTTTATTTCAGTGTTTATAGATGTAATGACAGGCATTAAATTGCAAAGAAAAATGAATAAACTCTGGGATTGACACTTTGAAGAAATATTAGAAAGTTCTTTAAACTTTGATGGACTTAGAAGGTATTAAAAAGTACTGATCCACAGCTGTGCTAGCTCGTGTGTCATACAGTGACAACATGTTTGTCTTGGCTTGTCCTAGGATGGATATGTTTTCCCAGTCGACTAGGACAACACATCCATCCCAAGGCAAGTCAAACAGACAGAGCACAAGAATTCCTAGAAGCATGTCATTCTAACCGGAACTCTATCAACAAACACATTGACTTGAATCCCATTTACCAAGCCTTGTGAAAAAGAACAGGAAATGATGTCACCACAGCAAATGACCTCACTAACCCAAAGAACCCTAAACACATAAATAGAAAGTGGGCTATGCCACCAGTGCTTCATTCGGAGGCTCCCTGATGATGTTACCTAGTCTGGTGACGAAATGGTTGAAAACGAACCTTCCAGGTCAGCAAGCAAACCTACATCCAGTTTTAGTCTTTCCCACAAAAGGGAACACTCTCCCAGTCCCCAGACACTACCGAGTCCCCTCCAGATCCTGGTTTCAAAAATACTACCCTCATTCTTGTAAACACTTAAGAGTAAAGGTCCAATATAAGATAACTCTTTCATTTCAAAAATGATTCAAGTGAATTTTCTCTGAAATGCTTTTTAAAAAAAATTTGTTCATACAATGTTGGCCCAGATGACGAGGCCAGCATTTTTTTGCACATCCCTAAATACCCTGGAGAAGTTAGCAGTGAGCTACCTTCTTAGAATGTTTCTGTCCTTGGGTTGTAGGGACGCCAACACTGTTATTTGGAAGGGAGTTCCAGAATTTTGATACAGTGACGGTGAAGGGAACAATTACGCAGTTCCAAGTCAGGTATGTTTTCATAGAATCATAAAATCCCTACAGTGTGGAAACAGGCCCTTTGGCCCATCAAGTCTACACTGACCCTCGGAAGAGTAATCCACCCAGGCCCATTCCCCTACCCTATTACTCTATATTTACCCCTAACCAATGCACCTAAATTCCACATCTCTGAACACTATGGGCAATTTAGCATAGCCAATTCACTTAACCTGCACATCTTTGAATTGTGGGAGGACTTGGAAGAAACTCTCGATTTGCTGGTAATATAAACACTGAAATGTTGTAATGCCAACACCAAGCTTAAAGAGTCTTTCTCCACCATTGAATATTTCTGTTGATGAACGTTCAACTTCCTGGAAAAATACCCAATGGGTCTTTCTATTCCCTGGTCATCCTCCTGCAGGACCAATGCTGGCATCAATAGCCATCACTGGCATCAATAGCCACCTTGAAAGGCTTTGTGTAATCTGTTGTGGCTAATACTGGGACAGTGGTTAACATAGTTTTTAGGCTGTCAAATGCCTTTTGTCAGTCCACTGTCCACTGAAACTTCTTGCCCTGTTTTAACAATTCAGTGATACTGCTAAAGTTCAGCACAAACGTTCAGTAAAATCTACTCAACCCCAGGAACCATAGTACTGCTTTTTTCATTGACGATGTGGGAAATTCCATAATTACTTTCATTTTCGCATCCCATGGGGCTATTTGTTCATGTCCAATAACATGGCCGAAGAAGGTGACTTGGGCTTTGGCGATTTCACTTTAACTAGGTTTACCTTCAAGCCTGCCATCCGAAGTTAATCGAATAAGTCCAATAAATGCTGTAAATGTTCCTTCCATGAGTGACTAAATATCATCAGGTCATCAATATAAACAACACAATTGAATAACCCGGCAATGACCTTATTAGTTAGTCTGTAAAATGTGGCTGGAGCGTTTTTCATACCAAATGGAATGACTTTGAATTGATATAGTCCATTTGGTGTTATGAAAGCCAAAATTGTCTTTGCTGTCTCTGACAGACGTAATTGCCAGTAGCCTTTGAGCAGGTCCAACTTAGAAATGGAAGTTGCTTGTCCTACTTTTTCAATACAGTCCTCCAACCATGCAATTGGATATGCATCAGTCTTTGTAATGCACTGATTTTGTGATAGTCCACACATAACTGTTGGGTACCATCTGGCTTTGGCACCATGACTATGGGTGAGCTCCAGTCATTTTGATTATGCCATCTTGGAGCATGCGCTCTATCTCCTTCTGAACCTGTGCCAACTTTAGAGGGTTATGCCAATAAGGATATTCCTTAATCAGAAAAGTATCTCCTATCTCTACATCAGGCACAATTAGATTAGTACTTCCCAGTTTATTTCTGCATATCTCCCCATGTGATACTAATAAATTTTTCAGGTCATTTTGATTTTCTGTTGGAAGGTAACTCAATAATTTATCCAATTTTTGACAACTTCCTCATTGTCTGATTTGATTTGAGGGATGAACAATTCAGAATCCTCTAAACTTGGTTCTCTAAACACAGTCGATTTGAATTGATTTATTCCCAAGTTATCCATAACCTCCTTGAATAGTTTGGATGTGAAGTTTAATCCTTGATCTGGCTGGATTCTGTTCCAGCTCCGCACTGTCCCCTTGACTTGTCCGGACTTGTCCGACCTGCCTGGCTCCTTTTCCACCTATCCACTCCACCCTCTCTTCCCTGACCTATCACCTTCATCCCCTCCCCCACTCACCCATTGTACTCTATGCTACTCTCTCCCCACCCCCACCCTCCCCTAGCTTATCTCTCCACGCTTCAGGCTCTCTGCCTTTATTCCTGATGAAGGGCTTTTGCCCGAAACGTCGATTTCGATGCTCGTTGGATGCTGCCTGAATTGCTGTGCTCTTCCAGCACCACTGATCCAGACCCTGACTGGATTCTGTATCTAGCAAAAAAATTTAAATAATTCTTCTACAACCCTTTTCGTTGTGATGTTGCATAATGGGATTGCCTCTGGAAATCGAGTCGACACATCCATTATTGTTAATAAATACTTATTCTCACTTTTTGTTTGAGGTAAGGGACCTACGCAATCAATCAAGACTCTTGTGAAAGGTTCTTCAAATGCTGGAATAGTTTTTAAACGTGCATGTTTTATTACTGCCTGTGGTTTTCCAATTAGCTGACATGTATGACACGTCTGGCAAAATTCAACTACATTTTGTGTAGTCTAGGCCAGTAAAAATGTCTTTATATTTTAGCCTGTGTTTTCCTCACCCCTAAATGACGTCCCAAGTGGTAGCTCATGCACCATTCACAGCACCTCCTATACTGAACTGGCAAAACAATTTGATGAATCTCTGCCCATTTCTCATCTGCTTGAATGATTGGTGGTCTCCGTTTCCTCATTAAGACATCATGTGTTAAGTAACAACACACAGGGATGCATCCACTCTCCTTCTCTGTATATGTCTTTTGATATAACTGTTTTAACTTCTCATCTTTCTGCTGTAATTCAATCAGCTTAGCAGAGCCAAAGATACTTGCATGTTTGCCTAGTTGCTCCTGCTCTGTTCCATTTATCTGATCAAAAAACGTCCCTGATACAGCTATGTCAACTTCCTTATCTGTGACTTCTGAATCTCCTGCGTCAGCTTGTGCCTCCGTGATCTTGAGACCACACAATCAGGGAAAATTCCTGAATAAACATCCTCCATTTCGTCAGTTGCCTGTCTCTCCACTGGCTTTTTAACTAGAGTAGGCAGCACGCCTATCCATGAATCAGCTATATCATTTGCAAGGACAAATTGCATTCCTGGAGCTGAGAGTTCGTCCAGTTCTCCTACCATAAATTCTCCACTCTTCTTTGGATTCTCTAGTCTCACTTTACATAACTGAGCACTTTTTGTCGCACAAAAATTCCTGTTACCAGTACCTTTTCTGGCAATAGTCCCTCAGGAGTACATATGTCCTCATCCTTCAGCATTACGAACTAAGAGGATACTGTGTCCCTTAATATTGTAACCTCCTTATCTACTGCTCCTGGCCTATGTGAGTAAACTTTACCCTTGCATGTATATTTTTTAAGCAGATCTGGCACTTCCTCCTTAATCAATCTCTGATCATCTTGTACATTCTGAGGCAGTCGTCTAACTTCCCTTGTACTTTTTTGTTATTAGTCCAACAAAACTTCCAGGCTTGTCTGGGTTTCCTACATATGGCTTTCTCCTAGCCCACCAACACTGTAATTTCATATGGTTCCCTTCATTATAATGAAAATACCAGAGCTTTTTAATCTCTTTCTTCCCCTCAAGGATTTCTTTTTTATCCTGTGATAAGTTATCCGTATGATCTTCACTGAGATTTACCTCACCCTTTCCACATGAGGATTTTTCTTTGCCCCAATTTCTATCTCATGGACTGATATTGATTCTAGAAGCCAAACTGAGTTTTATGGACCAGCTTAGAATCATCAGCCACTTTAGCTGCTAGCCTTGCCATTTTAACTCTCTGCTCTTTCACATGAGTTTTCACTACTTCCTCACTAAGGTTTCCTTCGGCCTTGATATCCAGCATTTTAAGCTGACTTTCATTTTTAAGGTTCACTTTCTGAAGTTCAAATGCTCTCTGTTCTGCCGCTCTCCTTTCCCCTCTCTTCTGCTGCTCTCTCTTTTCCCCATCTCTTTTGCTTTTCATCATAACTCAAACTGTTTCATTTCTGCTGCCCTTTCCTTATCTCTCGCTTCTAACTCAAGCAGCTTCATTTGCAATTGAATTCTTGCCATCTCTATAGATTCTGATGGTTTCTCCAGCAAGGTAAATGCTAAGCTACTGCTATAATTATCTCTCCTTTCCTCATAGAAGTAGGCAGGTCCAATCCCAGCTGGTCTGCTACTTTCTGCAGCTTGGTCTTATTCACCTTATGCAAACTTCCAAAGTCACTGCATCCACTGCCAAAAAAAGTTTGGTGACAGAAAGAGCCGTTACTATCCCAAGCTTTGTCTACTCAACCAAACCAACATCCAAAATAAAGACACTAGCACCTACCACTCACTGTTTAAAATCCCGCAAAGAGCCCCCAATCTGTTATGGACCATGCCAGACCACTCAAAACATTCGTAAGCAGGCAATCCAGACCATAACTTTGCAATTTGTTTTGGTAAGTGTGCAGTGAAAATTACCCAGAGTAAGTTAGCTAGGTTGACTAACAGGTTTTGAAACAGACAAAAATTTATACACAAAATTACACAATGAAATACAATGAAACACAAAGAACAGAATAACAAACTCCTCCAGAACTCAGTCTAAACATAACTAAACATAATTATGCTGATGCAAATATACACACAGTCCCAATCAGCAAATCTCCTTAAGCAGTAAAAATGGAACAAGTGCTTACAGGTTGAAGTTAGAAGGGCAGAAGGAGAGAGAGAGTTTTGCAGCCTGTTTTCACACAGCTGAACTCTTAACTAGTTCTGGACTGAACTGCTCAGCTGGGGAGCTGACCACTCCCATTTCAGTATACAGGTCACTTCTAAAACATGACCACTTTGGCCTGTTTATACATTTACATATAAGCAAAAGGCCTCTCAACATCCTTTTTTATCTCTGTACCAAACTAGCCACCTTAGACGAGGAGGGATTTATGACCCCTCTAGAAAAGGGACCAGCTTTGTGACAATCCCATGGTCTACTTGCAGCTCCTACTACTGAGTTCTGCTACTGGCCAATCAAGTTGGCTGGCATCTCTCAAGGATGGGACTTAGTCCCACTGAAGGGCCATCTGCAATGTATTGCTTCTGCAGGATGGTTAGTTTTTGGTGGACTGACTTGTGTCTCATGTTTCTTCTGGATGAGTACGATCAGTATGACTCCCATCCCCCTCATAAACCTTATCCCTAGGTGTAACACAGTCCTTTTCCAGTTTACACCACCGCCTGTTAGAATCCCAAGTTCTAGTGGCACTCAGTTTTCAGACCTAAGTTCTTATTGCTGTAATTTTAACAAATTCAGAACAATGTTGATTTGAGGAATTGTACCATTGGCAGGAGATTAAAAACTGAGTCGAAATTCATCTAAGTCATCGGGGTACAACCATAGGAAGATCAACAAAAGAATATATTGAAAAAAATACTTTTAGCACCCTTTACCATTTCAGACTATCCCAAAACACTTTACACCAATTTAAAATAATCATTGCTGCACTTGTATCAAAGGATGGGAAAGTTAAAGTTTAAGCCACCTGAAGAATATTAATGCCATATAGACTCATCAGGAACTTTTGCCAGTTTGTTTGTGGTCTAGGCTGAAGGCTGTACAAGCTAATATTTAGCCTCCTCTTTGCTGAAGTTAAGCTGCTGCTGTATTCTGTGGTTAAAAGGGAGGCTTTCCTTTTCCCTCTGCAGCACTCTCTCACATGTCAGCATTGCTGCATGTTACCTGCATGGTTCAGGTCACAGCTGAGTTAAGAAGAGCCAGGAGGGGACACGGGAAGTCATTAGCAGATAGGATCAAGGAAAACCCTGAAGCTTTCTGTAGGTATATCAGGAATATTCAGGCGGCACGGTGGCACAGTGGTTAGCACTGCTGCCTCACAGCGCCAGAGACCCAGGTTCAGTTCCCGCCTCAGGCGACTGACCCTGTGTGGAGTTTGCACATTCTCCCCGTGTCTGCAGGGGTTTCCTCGGGTGCTCCGGTTTCCTCCCATAGTCCAAAGATGTGCAGGTCATGTGAATTGGCCATGCTACATTGTCCATAGTGTTAGGTAAGGGGTAAATGTAGGGTATGGGTGGGTTGCGCTTCGGCGGGTCGGTGTGGACTTGTTGGGCCGAAGGGCCTGTTTCCACACTGTAAAGTAATCTAATCTAAAGTAATCTAAAAAAAAGAATAAAAGAATGACTAGAGTTAGATTAAGGCCAATCAAGAATAGTAATGGGAAGTGATGGCTCAGATAGTTATAGCGAGCACGAGGGGACATAGCTTTAAATTGAGGGATGATAGATATAGGATAGAGGTAGTTTCTTTACTCAGAAAGTAATAGGGACATGGAACGCACTGCCTGCAACAGTAGTAGACTCGCCAACTTTAAGGGCATTTAAGTGGTAATTGGATAGGCATATGGATGAAAATGGAATATAGGTTAGATGGGCTTCAGATTGATTTCACAGGTCGGCACAGCATCGAGGGCCGAAGGGCCCATTCTGCGCTGTAATGTTCTACATTCTATGTTATTGTCTGTCCACATTCACAATCTCTGGAACGCATGTCAACTGCTGATGGTGACAATAAAATCTAAAATCTAAACATCTAAATGTAAAAATCTTTGTGTAAAATGACAAAAATGTGCACTCTTCCCACTTTGAATTCTTTTGTCTTTCCAACAGAAAAGTTAAATACATCACACAGCTTTGATCTTCTGAAGTTTGAAAGGATTGGGGATTCAACCAGCTTGTGCTCCATAATCTGCCCCTAAACCACACCAGCTCACACCCTGATTAGATCCTGCCTTACCACCACTTTTCACTAAACGTTTCATCCTTTCCCTGATCATTTCAGGGCTTTTATTTTTGCTGACCCATTTTTTGAGTACTGCAGCTCTGATCCTAAATATATTCTTGAGCTACCAAAGGATGTAAATGAAATGTAATGTCAACTGAACCAAATGTAAGAGATATTCCCCACAAACAACGACCAGCTTACTTGTCTTTCTTGCTGCTGTTGGATCATGTACTTCTCTTTCTGAATCTGCCATCATCAAATATCCCCATTGGATCCTTATCTGTGTTTTATTCATTCATGGGATGAGGATGTTGCTGTCTAGGCCAGAGGGCAATTAAGAGTCAGCCACATGCCACAGAGTCTGGAGACATGCATAGGTCAAAGCAGTCTCTTTCCTTAAATGATATTAGTGAAACAGATGGATTTTTCCAACAATCAACAACAGTTTCATGGTCATCATCAGACCCTTAATTCCAGTTTTTATCTGATTCAAATTCCACTATCTGCCTTGGCAGGATACGAACCTGGGTCCCAGAAATTAACCTGGGTCTCTGGATTAGCAGTCCAGCAATAATACCACTGGGCTATCACATCCCGTTTTATCTCGTGTCAAAGCTCCATTTTCTGTATAGTTGGCAACTACAATGAAATCTTGGAGTTGTTGGTTATAATTTCAAGCCAAAGTAGTTTGGGATTTTGTTTGGCATCAACTACTTGGACCAAAGGGTCTGTTTCTCTGCTTTATGACTCTGAGACTATGAGTAAAGGATCTCAAGGGATCAGAAGTTGACTGTGAGTGATCCCTAGCCACATAATTCAAGCCCCATATCTCAGTGAGAATCAAAAACGTCCTCACTTAACAAACTATGAGTAACTTCATCAGTATTTTGCGTACATTTAGAACTCTTTATCAAAAGGAAATGTGTAGAGCATATTTATCTACCTTGTTTTGTAGCTGAGAAAGGGAAAATGACGTGCTCTGCTTACTAAATGGTTTCTGTACAGCATTGAACATTGCTGATCCAAGACATGTCCGGCTGGCTCTCGGATCCCAAATCGCAGCAGAAATGCGAACAGTAATATTCAACGGGGTGAGCCTTACAGGATCTGCAGGAATTGCACCCAATAAATTATTGGCCAAACTGGTGTCAGGAATATTCAAACCAGACCAACAAACAACATTGCTTCCAGAAAGCATTCAAGACTGCATGGAAAGCCTAACGCATCCCAGACAAGTGCCTGGTAAGAGTTTCCAACTCTACAGCTTACTATCATCTCTGCAGATTTCACAAGCAGGGAACCATTTACAAATACACTTGTTTTAATTTTACAGCAAGTCATTATACTGAAGGAAATAGTAAACGTGAATTATAACTAAGATCTTGTGTTTTGTTACATCTACATACTTTGATATACCTGGTGCACTCCAGTCTCATTTTTAAAATGTCACAATAAAAGCCTGGTGAAATGCTGAGCTGTACAGAAGAGCAAAACCAGGCTTGAGCCCTTGCAGTGCAAAATTGCAAGATTACACAGCAATGCTCAGGTTGCAACAGATTCAATGTGAGGGTGATTTGAATTTCAGCTTTCTTAAACTTCCACAGGATGTGGGTGTCACTAACAAGGTCAGCATCAAGGTTTCTCAAGCCATTTCAAAAGGCAGATAGGAGTCAACCACAAAAATAAAAGCAAAATCCTGCAGATGCTTGAAACTTAGAGATCTAAAATAATAACAGAAAGTGTGGGAGAAAATCAGCAAGTCTAGCAGCATCTGTGGAGAGTGAAAGAAAGTAGTTTGAGTTCAATTCAACTTCTTCAGAAATCTTGGTGATGTGGAAGAAGAGGTGGAAATATGATAGGTTTTATGTTGTTGAGAGAGAGGAGGGACGAGTCGAAGAAAAGAAAAGGTCAGAGACAGCTCAAAGGCAGACAGGAATTAAAGGTCAAAGTGGGAAAGGGACAAAAAGCAACGGGAATGGTTATTTTGTGACCGTTGTTGTGATGAGATCCTTGAACCAAGAGGAGGTGGTCGTGTTGTGATGATGTCATGGAACTAGTATTCTAGAAGGCATGGCTAATATTCTGCGAACATGGGTTCAAATTCTATCATCATACAGTGAAATTTGCATTTATTTCAAAAATCTTGGAATAAATAAACAGCTAGCTAAAATAACTCCACCAAGTTATTTAAGTCACCCTTTATTTATACATGGAGAGACCTTGACAGTGATCCAGATCCCTCGGAGCCAGCTCTCAGAGTGAACAGAACCTCTGACACTCCTGTTTATATCTGTCAGCCAAGGCTCCCTGATTAGACCAGGTTAACAGCCCCAACTGGCTGACCTCATTACAATGACTACATTAACCTAATGGTTACCACCTATCTAATGCTGAGTGTTGTAGAAACTCGTGAGTTTCACTAATATCCCTTAGGGAATTAAAATCTGCCATCCTTACCTGGTCTGGCCTACACATGATTCACAGCAATGTATTTGACTCTTAAGTGTCTTGTGGGCAGTTTGGGGAGGGTAATAATCCTGGCCTAGCCAGTTATTCCCACATGATATAAACAAATAAAATAATCCATTACTTTTGTTCTGAGCAAGCTAGTATTCACTGTCAAGTGTAAAATTCACATTCCAAACCACTCAGTTCTACGAATTATTCGGTGCAACATTCAGTTCAACCCACGTGGGTGGAGCTTATAGTGAGGTTTCCAAACAGTCATGTCAGAACAGTATACAGGCCAATGAAAAGTGATTTTAATTGAACAGAGAGAGAGGGATGGAGAGAGAGAGTGACAGAGAGAGAGGAATAGACTCCAGATTAGAAGGGTTTCAACTGTCCTTCAAGAGCATGGTGGTGGAGGGTTGTTTTTCAGACTGGAGGCCTGTGACCAGTGGAGTGCCACAAGGATCAGTGCTGGGTCCACTACTTTTGGTCATTTATATAAATGGTTTGGATGTGAGCTTAAGAAGTATAGTTAGTAATTTTGCAGATGACATCAAATTTGGCAGTGTAGTGAACAGCAAAGGTTACCTCCGATTACAACGGGATCTTGACCAGATGGGCCAATGGGCTGAGGAGTGGCAGATGGAGTTTAATTTAGATAAATGCAAGGTGCTGCATTTTGGGAAAGCAAATCTTAGCAGGACTTACACACGTAATGGTAAGGTCCGAGGGAGTGTTGCTGAACAAACAGACCTTGGAATGCAGGTTCATAGCTCCTTGAAAGCATAGTCATAGGTAGATAGGATAGTGAAGATGATGTTTGGTATGCTTTCTTTAATTGCTTAGAGTATTGCTTATAGGAGTTGGGAGGTCATGTTGCAGCTGTACAGGATGTTGGTTAAGCCACTTTTGGAATATTGCGTGCAACTCTGGTCTCCTTCCTATTGGAAAGATGTTGTGAAACTTGAAAGGATTCAGAAAAGATTTACAAGGATGTTGCCAGAGTTGGAGGATTTGAGATATAGGGAGAGGCTGAACAGGCTAGAGCTGTTTTCCCTGGAACGTCGGAGGCTGAGGGGTGACCTTATAGAGATTTCTAAAATCATGAGGGGCATGGATAGGTAAATAGCCAAAATCTTTTCCCTGGGGCCAGGGAGTCCAGAACTAGAAGGCATAGGTTTAGAGTGAGTGGGGAAAGGTATAAAAGAGACCTAAGGGGCAACGTTTTCAAGCAGAGTGTGGTGTGTGTTTGGAATGAGCTAAGAGGAAGTGGTGGAGGCTGGTACAATTGCAACATTTAAAAGGCAACTGGATGGGTATATGAATAGGAAGACTTTGGAAGGAAATGGGCTGGGTGCTGGCAGTTGGAAGTAGATTAGGTTGGGATATCTGGTCGGCATGGACTGAAGAGTCTGTTTCCGTGCTGTACAGCTCTATGACTCTCAAAGCATGGGACTGGGCCTGAAGTCACAGGCGCTATTGCTGCTTCTGGTCCTGGTTTCATCCCTGACCTAAGCACAGCAAGCCAATTTATTTGAGCCAATAAATTATGTCGATATGTATTTAAATGAAGGCTCGGCCTTAATCGTACCAGATTAACATTTATGTAAGATATGAGTACATTGTATACTGGTACTCTCTGCAATTTAACTTTCTTTTCAATTTTGTCCATTTTGTTTTAATGTGGTGTTCCAGGAATTGGTCCCAAAACTGCCAAGCGACTTGGGTATCTCGGAATTAATAGTATTCATGGGCTACAGACATTCCCTTTAGATCTGCTAGAGAAGGATCTGGGAGTGTGCACAGCTCAACGAATCCACAGGCTCAGCTTTGGCGAGGATGACTCCTGTGTGGTTGCGAGAGGACCACCGCAGGTAATTTTCTTCAATGTAAAGTTACCATGTCCAGAAATTCTTAGGCGAGAACTTTGGATGCAAGTCAAGTACATCATTAGCCAATTTCCGTGTGCAATGGTCTACGTCCAATCTGAGCCGGACACATACAGGCTCGTTGACTTTAAGTGACCTCCATGTTGCTGCAAGCAGCGCATCAAATTTAAAAATGCAAAGGAAGGATTGGTTTCAACACTTGTGAGAAATCAGGTGGGAGCATTCTGTGCTGTTTATTCTCAACTAGTTTTTCCAGTTCTACAGAGGCACAACCAGCAGTAGGCCTTTGTAGCAACTGGCAAGTTTTTCTCAGTCTTGACCTGCCCAGATGTGGAGTCAGGAGGAACACGAATGCCCTACAGAGAATCTGTGGACCAGTGCTGCTCCGCACTCATGTGCGTCTGTCCATTTGCCTCCTTTCTGAACTTCACTGGGGGACATTTGGCGTTCAAACAGTTTGGAATTGAGAACTTCTGGATCAGAAAACTGCTTTGAGGGGGTCTACTTTCTCACCATCCTCAGGTCTCCAATTTCCAGAGCTTTTTGTTCTGGGGAGAGAACTGAGAGCAAATTTGGTAAATGTTTTCAGTATCACGAGCGAGCTGAATAAAGTAGACAGGTGAAGTTGTTCCCAATCGCAAAAGTAACGGGAGCCCACCCCAGACCTACACTGACACGTCCAAGTCACAGAACAAAAGGGCATATACTTTAAAAAGAATGTGCAAAAGAAAAAAAAAATTCTGTCAGCGAACAGTTAGGATCTGGAATGGCTGGAAGTGTGGTCGAGGAAGGTTCACTCGAGGCGTTCAAGAGGGCATTGGATGATTATTTGGATAGAAATAGTATGCAAAGGCATGGAGAAAAATCAGGTGATTGGCACTCAGTAATCATGCTTGTTTGAAGAGGCAGTGCAGACATGATGGGCTGAATGGTCTTCTGCACCGTAACAATTCTGTAATTCTGTATGCATGTGGTACTTGACGTCTGTGTCTGTGTCTGTATACACCCAAATACTGCTAAAGTGGAACAAGGCTTTCTGACTAAGCCAACACCTTCTGAGTGGAAAGAAAGTCTCTTCAACTTTCCTCTTAGCCTCCATCTCTTATCTTAAATCAGTGCCCCTGGTTTTTGACTTCTCTACTAATAGAAAAACTGCTTTTCCATCCACTATATCCATGCCTCTCATAATTTTGTAAACTTCTATCAGATCCCGTCTCAAGGAAAGCAACCCAATCTTTCCTAAATGCTCGAACCTTCCAATCCGGGCAGCGTTGTGATATATTTTCTCTTCTCGAGTGAAATCACATTCTTCCCATAATATGATGACCAGGACTGCACACAGTACTTCAATTGAACTCAAAACGTTAACTCTGCTTTTTCCTCACAGATGCTGCCAGCCCGACTGAGTTTCTCCAGCAATTTCTGTTTTTGTTTCAGATCTTCAGCACCTGCAGTTCTTTGTTATTAATTCCAGTTAATATGTGGGTTCTTAAAATGCCCTACCATGAATACGCATTCCATTATTTTTATACTCTGCTAAAATTTTATGAGTAATTGTTTCTGTGATTCTCCTTGACTATTTGGGGATGTCTAGGACACATCTAGCATGTTTGTCATGTCTGTCTTCTTTACTTCTACTCATTCAGCCTCCTTTAATAGTTCTTCCAAGATATCATCCCTCTTCACCGTTATAATTGATTTCTTGATCAATATTGCACGCTGCCTCTCCTCTCTAGCCCCTCTCTATCTCATATGAATACTCTAAAAACAGGAATCCTCCCTGTCTTTCAGCCAAGCCTAGCTCATAGCTTTAATACTCAAACATGTCTAGTTATGCACTCAGCTTGTCCCTCAGGCCCTCTGCATTAAAATATGTTCCATTAAGCTTTGCTAATCTCACTCTCTCTTAACTAGTCTATATTTCCTCTGCCTTCCAGACTGACTAATCCATTCCCTCTCTGCGTGCACCTTAAGCTGCAGAGTAACCACCTGCGGAAGCGTGCCGTGTACTAACCTCTCAGCCTCATGCACCAACATGTCGCCAGTGGCCATTCAAGCTCAAAAACCCTAAGTTCAAGGTATTCCAGCTGAAGGTACTCCCTGTACTCATGTTCATCCAAACTAGAGGAATTGGTGATGCAGGGACAGTTACAACATTTAAAAGACATTTGGACAGGTACAGCAGTAGGAAGGGTTTAGAGGAATATGGGCCAAATGCAGGAAAATGAGACTAGTTTAGTTTGGGAAACTTGATTGGTTTGGATGAGTTGGACTGAAGGGCAGCACAGTGGCTCTGTGGTTAGCACCACTGCCTCACAACGACAGGGACCTGGGTTCGATTCCAGCCTTCATGACTGTGTGGAGTTTGCACGTCCACTCCATATCTGCGTGGGTTTCCTCCGGGTTCTCTGGTTTCCTCCCACAGTTGAAAGATGTGTAGGTTAGGTGGATTAGCTGTGCTGAATTGTCCCATAATGTCCAGGGATGTGTAGGTTAGGTGGATTAGCCATAGGGAATGCAGTATTGCAGGGATAGGGTAAGAGAGTGGGGTCTGTGTGGGCAAGTTGTTCAGAGGATCAGTATGGACTTGATGGGTGAAATAGGTGAAAGTGAGGACTGCAGATGCTGGAGATCAGAGTCAAGATTAGAGTGGTGCTGGAAAAGCACAACAGGTCAAGCAGCATCCGAGGAGCAGGAAAATCGACGTTTTGGACATCATTCCTGATGAAGGGCTTTTGCCCGAAACGTTGATTTTCCTGCTCCTCAGATGCTACCTGACCTGATGTGCTTTTCCAGCACCACTCTAACCTTGATGGGTGAAATAGCCTGCTTCTATGATTCTATGGTTCTGTGAAGGGTTTGTTTCCATGTTGTATGACTCTGAGTGTTTAGGATTCATAAAACATAGAACACAGAACTGTACAGCGCAGGAACGAGCCCTTCGGCCCAAAATGTTGAGTCAAACATGAAGCCAAATTAATCCCTTCTATCTGCCTTTGGTCTGTATCCCTCCAGTCATTGCATATTTGTGTGCTTATCTAAAAGTCCCTTAAACGCTCCTATCGTATCTGCCTCTACCACCACCCCTGGCAGTGCGTTCCAGTCACCTACCAGTCTCTGTGTAAAATACTTGCCCCTCACCTCTCCTTTAAATTCACCTTAAATGCATGTTCCGGTATTAGATATGTCAATTCTGAGAAAAAGAGTCAGACTGTCAACTGTCTCTATGCATCTCATTATTTCATAGAGTTCTATCAAGTCTCCCCTCAGCCTCTGCCACTCCAGAGAAAACAACCAGAGTTTTTCTAGCCTCTCCTTATAGTTCATACTCTCTGATCCATGTAACATCCTGGTAAACCTCTTCCGCACTCTCTCCAAAGCCTCCACATCCTTCCTGTAATGTGGCGACCAGAACTAAATGTAATCTAAGTGTGGTCTAACCAAAGCCTTATAGAGCTGCAATATGACTGAATTCCCGACCAATAAAGACAAACTTGCCATACACCTTCTTTACCACCCTATCTACTTGTGCAGCTACGTTCAGGGTGCTATGGACTTGAACACCAGGATCCCTCTGTACGTCACTGCTGTTCAGGATCCTGCCATTAATTGTATACTTTTCCTTAACATTTGATCTCCCAAAGGGCAGCACCGCACACTTACCTGGATTAAACTTCACCTGCCATTTCTGCAACTGATCTATATCCTGATCTGCAATTGATCTATATCCTGAACAACCTTCTGCACAATCCACAACTCCACTGATCTTTGTATCGTCCGTAAACGTACAAACCCACACATCTACATTTTCGCCCAAATCATTTATATATGTCACAAACAGTAGAGGTCCCGGCAGAACACCACTGGTCACTGACCTCCAGGCTGAAAAACACCTCCACCAGTACCCTCTACCTTCTATGGGAAAGCCAATTCTGAAACCACGCAGCCAAGTCACTGTGGATCCTGTGCATCTTAATCTTCTGCATGATCCTACCATGAGGGACCTTGTCAAAAGCCTTATTAAAATCAATATAAACAATATCCACTGCACTCTCTCATCAATCACCTTCGCCACCTCCTTGAATAATTCAATCCAGTGAGTAAGACATGATCTTCCCTGCTCAAAGCCATGCTGACTGTCCTTAATTAGGCCGTGGTTTCCCAAATGCGCATAAATCCTATCCCTACAAATTCTCTCCAACTACTCACCAGTCTATAGTTTCCTGGACTATCCCTATTTCCCTTCTTGAGTAAAAGGAACAACATTAACTACTCACCAGTCCTCCGGGACCTCTCCAGTGGCTAGCGAGGATACAGAGATCTCGGTCAAGGCCCCAGCAATCTCGTTTCTTGCCTCTCTCAATAACCTGGGGTAGATACGATCAGTTACTCAGGATTTATCCATCTTAATGCTCTTCAAGAGACCCAACATCACTTCCTTCTTATTCTCGAATTGTCCTTACATCACATTATCCTCTGTATCCTTCACCTGGGTGAATATCAATTCAAAGTTAAGATCTTACCCACATCCTCTGCCTCAAAGCACAAGTTCTATCCTTTATCCATGAGTGGTTTGACCTTCTCCCTAGTTACCCTCTTGTTTTAATGTATCTGTAAAATGCCTTGGGATTCTCTTTAACTCTACTTGTCAAGATTATTTCATGGCTCCTTCTTGCTCTCCTAATTCCCTGCTTGAGTTCTTTCCCGCTTTCTTTACAATCCTCACGGACCCTGTCCCATTTTAGCTTCCTAAACCTTACATATGCTTCTTTTTTCCTTTTGTGTAAATTCACAAACTCCCTCTTTAAACAATTCCCACATGTCAAATATGCACTTGACTGATAACAGCTGCTTCCAATTAACACTCCCTAGCTACTATCTAATATTGATGTAATTTGCCCTCCCCCAATCTCATACCTTGCCACAAGATCCTGACTTATTCTTAGCTATCTTAAAACCTAAGTCGTTGTGATCGCTGTTTCCAAAATGCTCTCCCACTGAAAGGTTCAGTCACCTGGCCAGGCTTATTAGTCCAGACAATGTCCAGTATGGCCCTTCCTCCATTTGGACTATCCACATACTGTTTCAAGAAACCTTCTTGGATGCATTTAAATTCTGCCTGGTCTAAGCCTCTTGCTCTAAGGGAGGCCCAATCAAAGTTGGGGAAGTTAAAGTCACCCACTATGAAAACCCTGTTGTTATTGCAGCTTTCTATAATCTGCCTACATATTTTTCCTCAATGTCTCGGTTGCTGTTGGGGGGCTTATAGTATAACCCTAACAGAGTGGTTGCACCCCTCTTATTTTTGAGCTCTGCCCATATTGTCTCAGTGGATGAGCTCTCCAGTATGTCCTCTCTGTGTGCAGATGCAACATTCTCCCTGATTAATAATGCAACTCCTTCACCACTTTTAACTTTCTGTCTAGCTCGTCTAAAGCAACCCAGTCATGGAACATTGAGCAGCCAGTTCCTGTCCCTGTCTCAACCAAGTGTCTGTAATGGCCACAACAACATGGTCCCATGTACTGATCCAGGATCTAAGCTTGATTTCCTTACCTATAATGCTCCTTGTATTAATAAACACACTTCAGTCCATTAGTACCATCATGTTCATGAACTGTCTCTGCCTATCTTTTCTTTCTGATCCTAACATCTACCTTACCCTCAATCTCTCCACTTGCTGACCTGCTGCTCTGGTTCCTAGCCCCTGGCCACTCTAGTTTAAACTCTGCCAAGCAGCCTAGATTAGATTACTTACAGTGTGGAAAAAGGCCCTTCGGCCCAACAAGTCCACACTGACCCGCCGAAGCACAACCCACCCATACTCCTACATTTACCCCTTCACCTGACACTACGGGCAATTTAGCATGGCCAATTCACCTAACCTGCACGTCTTTGGATTGTGGGAGGAAACCAGAGCACCCGGAGGAAACCCACGCAGACACGGGCAAAATGTGCAAACTCCACACAGTCAGTCGCCTGAGGCGGGAATTGAACCCAGGTTTCTGGTGCTGTGAGGCAGCAGTGCTAACCACTGTGGCACCGTGCCGCCCACCCACCGTGCCACTGTGCCGCCCACCTAGTGAACCTCCCTGTGAGGATGTTGGTTCCCGTGCAGTTTAGGTGCAACCTGTCCCTCTTGTAAGGTCACCCCTGCCCCAGAAGAGTTCCCAATAATCCAACAACCTGAAACCCTGCGTCCTGCACCAGCTCCTTAGCCACACATTCATCTCTCCTATCTTCCTATTCCTATACCTCACTAGCACATGGCTCTGGTAGTAACCCAGAAATTACTACCACTGAGATCCTGCTCTTCAGCCTCTTTCTTGACTCCCTGTACTCACTCTGCAGGACCTCATCCCTCTTTTTACCTATACCATTGGTACCAATATGCACCGTGACCTCTGGCTGCTCACCCTGCCCCTTAAGATGTCCCTGCAACCAATCAGAGATGTCCCTGATCCTGGCACCAGGGAGACAACACACCATCCTGGAGTCTCGAATGCGGCCACAGAAACACCTGTCTGTGTCCCCAGCTCTCTTGGATCTTGCCTGACTGTGCTCTACAGCAGAGCCAGTTGTGGTGCTACAGGCCTGGCTCAATAGACAATAGTTGCAGGGGTAGGCCATTCAGCCCTTCGAGCCTGCAACACCATTCAATATGATCATGGCTGATCATTCCTAATCAGTATCCTCTTCCTGCCTTATCTCCATAACCCTTGATTCCACTATCTTTGAGAGCTCTATCCAACTCTTTCTTAAATGAATCCAGAGAATGGGCCTTCACTGCCCTCTGGGGCAGAGCATTCCACACAGCCACCACTCTCTGGGTGAAGAGGTTTCTCCTTATCTCTGTCCTAAATGGTCTACCCCGTATTTTTAAGCTGTGTCCTCTGGTTCGGCACTCACCCATCAGTGGAAACATGTTTCCTGCTGCCAGAGTGTCCAATCCTTTCATAATCTTATATGTCTCAATGAGATCCCCTCTCAGTCTTCTAAACTCAAGGGTATACAAGCCCAGTCGCTTCAGTCTTTCAGTGTAAGGTAATCCCGCCATTCCAGGAATTGACCTCGTGAACCTACACTGCACTCCCTCAATAGCCAGAATGTCTTTCCTCAAATTTGGAGACCAGAACTACACGCAATACTCCAGGTGTGGTCTCACCAGGGCCCTGTACAGCTGCAGAAGCATCTCTTTGCTTCTATACTCAATTCCTCTTGTTATGAAGGCCAGCATGCTATTAGCCTTCTTCACTACCTGCTGTACCTGCATGCTTGCCTTCATTGACTGGTGTACAAGAACACCCAGATCTCTCTGTACTGCCCCTTTTCCATAAATTGATTCCATTGAGGTAGTAATCTGCCTTCCTGTTCTTGCCACCAAAGTGGATAACCATACATTTATCCACATTAAACTGCATCTGCCATGCATCTGCCCACTCACCTAACTTGCCCAGGTCACCCTGTAATCTCCTAACATCCTCATCACATTTCACCCTGCCACCCAGCTTTGTATCATCAGCAAATTTGCTAATTTTATTGCTGATACCATCTTCTATATCATTAACATATATTGTAAAAAGCTGCGGTCCCAGCACGGATCCCTGCGGTACCCCACTGGTCACTGCCTGCCATTCCGAAATGGAGCCATTTATCACTACCCTTTGTTTCCTATCAGCCAACCAATTTTCAATCCAATCTAGTACTTTGCCCCCAATACCATGCGCCCTAATTTTACTCACTAACCTCCTGTGTGGGACTTTATAAAAAGCTTTCTGAAAGTCCAGGTACACTACATCTACTGGATCTCCCTTGTCCATCTTCAGAGTTACATCCTCAAAAAATTCAAGAAGATTAGTCAAGCATGATTTCCCCTTCATAAATCCATTCTGACTCTGTCCTATCCTGTTACTACTATCCAGATGTGCCGTAATTTCATCCTTTATAATAGACTCCAGCATCTTTCCCACCACTGAGGTCAGACTAACTGGTCTATAATTTCCTGCTTTCTCTCTCCCACCTTTCTTAAAAAGTGATATAACATTAGCCACCCTCCAATCTTCAGGAACCGACCCCGAATATATGTGGGTGGCATGGTGGCACAGTGGTTAGCACTGCTGCCTCACAGCGCCTGAGACCCGGGTTCAATTCCCGCCTCAGGCGACTGACTGTGTGGAGTTTGCACATTCTCCCCGTGTCTGCATGGGTTTCCTCCTGGTGCTCCGGTTTCCTCCCACAGTCCAAAAATGTGCAGGTCAGGTGAATTGGCCATGCTAAATTGCCCGTATTGTTAGGTAAGGGGTAAATGTAGGGGTATGGGTGGGTTGTGCTTCGGCGAGTCGGTGTGGACTTGTTGGGACGAAGGGCCTGTTTCCACACTGTAAACTAATCTAATCTATCGAACTCTGGAAAATAATCACCAACGCATCCACAATTTCCCGAGGCACATCCTTCAGTACCCTGGGATGTGGACCATCAGGCCCCGGAGACTTATCAACCTTCAGACCTAACAGTCTCTCCAACACCAAATCCTGGCAAATATAAATTCCCTTAAGTTCAGGTCCTTCAGCCACTGTTACCTAAGGGAGATTGCTTGTGTATTCCCCAGTGAACACAGATCTGAAGTACCCATTTAATTACCCATCTGAAGTACCCATTTAATAACAGCTCCTGCTGTTATACTCCCGTGAGGGGCTATCCCCATCAGCAGTATGCCAAACGATATGCCTGTTAGAGAGAGGGGAATAGCCACAGAAGACTCATACACTATCTGCCTACCTCTCCTGGTGGTCACCCATCTACCTGACTGAACCTGTGGTATGCGCACCTCCCTGTAAGTAGTATCTATCACACTCTCTACCCACTGTATGCTCCTCATTGTGTCCAACAGCTGCTCCAACTGAATGACACAGTCTGTAAGGAGCTACAACCAGTCACACTATGGGCAACCACAGGCCTAAGTTCCCCAGAGATATCTCAATTAAATAGAATATGGATCCTTTCCTTCATTTTACCCTTACTCCTACTGAAGTGTATACATTAAACATGAGAACTTTTTTATTTCAAAAATATACTTTATTCAAAAAAAATCTAAGTACACAAAACTGTTCTATCTCAGACCTTCTAGACTTGAGAATTATAATCTTGTTTATGTTCCAAATATCTTTCAGGTCTACCACCAGTCTGTCTGCTGCTCTCTTGTTAGAGCTAAATCTTCTGAATCCAATCTCAGTGTCACTTGAATTTCTTTTAAACACTTTGTATTACAGGGCACTGAAATGCAATGGTGTCAAGGCAGCAAAGCAATAAGACCTGGTTCAAGAAGATCAGTGAGCCAACCATTGTTAGGCCAGCTGAACCCAGTTTATACAGCGTTTGTGTTGGGGGGAAGATGGAGGGGAGCGGGTCAAATTGTACCTTCCTAATCTGCCTAGATTTGTGTGATGTGATCCATTTACATCCTGAACTAATCATGACTTTTTCTGGAAAATAGCTTTAATCACTTGCACAGGTCTAAGACAATTTAATAAGAGCCTTCATGTTTTCCTCAGTCCCTCAGTGATGAAGATACCTTCAGGATGTGCTCCTCATTAGATGAAATTAGAATGAGAATTGAAGAGCTGCTGATCAGTCTTCTAATCAGGTTGGTGAAGCATTTTCAGATTAACTTCTAAAATTGTTTTAGATGTTGGCATTGAAATAATGATATGATGCCATGTTTATTTAAGAAGAGCATACTTTTTAGGAAGAGATTTGCCTGAATGTTAGTCTGTAAGACATGAATCTTCAATGATCAGGTCATAAATCATGTATTCCAGTGCCAAATGTATGCTTTAATACTCCAGGTTACAGGAATGTTGACATTTAGCAATGTCAGCTTTGCTTCTCCTCACATGCTGAGCTGTCTCACTGTCCCTTTAATTGTGTTACGTCCTAACACTGGTTACTCAGGAAATGTTAAACGCAATATTTCGTATCATTAACATCCCTCAACTTTTGGAATATAAAACTGACAAAATTTTTAAAAATCACAGAATTAGTTTGTAAAGTAAAAACATTACAAGCTAATTACTGTGCTAGTTATTTACTGTACTGTCTTTGCAAAGCTTTTCCTTGTTGTTTCAGTAAATAAGAGACCAGGACCTAACAAATATAATGATGTGGTCATCTTCATTATTTTGTAAAACTTTGCTTCAATCAACCAAGTGTATTTGCCTTCAGGACATTGTAGATGTTGTTGCAGGTTGCATAAAGATGGACGTGTACCACGGACCATTCGGCTTACAATTAGACGAACTACAGCTTCCAACAAATGGTTTAATCGGGAGAGTCGACAGTGTCCTATTCCAAATCAGCTAATGCAGAAAATTAACACAGGTGATGACTGCCACTGAATCCTTTGGTACACAGCTCAGTGCTTTAATTGAACTGTATACATCTCTTAAAATATTGAGAAATACAGTTGTGCAGTGACATTTACCTCAAGAACAAAGGTCAGCTTTCACTACTATTCCTTTTAAATGAATTGGAAACTGAAAGATCTGGAAAGTCTACATATCCCAGCAATATTCTTCACTCGAATTGATGATTCATTTTTTCAACTGAATTCAATTATATTATCAATGCCCCAAATGCCCTTAACTACACTTTCCTTTGCTACCTATTGAGCAAAGAACTTATTAAAAGTATAATTGATATCCTGTTGCAAAGCCAGGAAAAGTGAATTTACTTTAGAAACCTCAGTCTTACTGTAGCTTTCACAGAGGTCTGCTCCTGGAGCTTGAGAGCTCCATCTTATGGTGGATGCATGTAGCTGCAGAGGACACAGAGAATGCAAGAGAAAATGAGCAGATGTAGCAGCAGCTGTGGAGAGAGAAACAAAGTTAACATTCCAAATCTGATGCGACCATTCTTCCGAATGTGCAGTATTCAGCTGCACACCTGATTGTCAATCAGTGATGGTGATGCGTGTAGAGGAACCACATGGCATACACAAGTTTATGTAGTTATTTTTGTGAAGGATAGGAGGGTCAGTTGTTTAGACTCAAATCACTCTGATGATCCAAGACATCACAGTCAACTGAGGGACTCAGTGAGTGAAAAATGAGTGAAAAGTGATTCAGCAGCCCCCAGCGATTGCAAAAACAAAACTAAAGATGATAAGTATTCAGATATGTGAATGATACACATCCAGGGGAGGTGGGACTTGAACCCGGGCCTCCTGGCTCAGAATCAAAGACATTAGTTAATCTAGTTCAGACGGAACTGAATGCAGTATTCAGGACAAGCATAGTTAATGAATAAAGGGATAACTAGACCCAAAAGAGAGTGGAAGAAGAAGTAGAAGGGAGTCGGGGGTAATAAAAGCTGAGAAAGTAAATTGGATGGGAGGTGGTTTGAGAGGTGGGACCTAGAGGAAGAGGGAATTGGTGTCTACAGTTTAATCTCAATGGAGGGAAGACCATTGGGAATTTTTCCACTGTATTCCCCAGTCACAGGTTGAGGTGCAGCTTGAACCTCAGAATCCTGGCATCACATGCAGTGAAACCGAAGGCACTGTATCGTTATCTTGCTGGAGGGAATCCTCCCCAACATGGATCCAGCATGTAGCCAAAATACCTTGACAATATTCCAGTGGCAAAGCTGTATATCCAGCAGAGGGTGCAGCAAAATGGGGTAGGCAAGAAGACATGAAGAGCAGATGTAGGCCACTTGACCTAGTGAGACTGCTCAGCCATTCAATAAGATCCGTTGTGTTTTGAATCTCCTGTTCCCATCGACCCCTGGTAATCCTTGATTCCCTTGTCTAACAAGAATCTGTCTACCTGTGCCTGTGTTCTGTCTTGTAAAGCAGGGAGTTCCAAAGTCATATGAGTCTTGTTTCTAAAAGGGTGACCCCTCGTTTTAAAATCATGGCCCCTAGTCATTGACTCACATACAGGCGAAAAAATCCTTTCCATGTCCACCTTGTCAAGATGATTCAAGATCTTTTAAGCTCCAATCAAGTCATACCTCACTATTGTAAACTACAGTGAAAACATGTCAAGCCTGAACAATCACTCCTTATAAAACAATCCACTCTTTACAATATCAATCTAGTAAACCTCCTCTGAGCCACCTCCAATGCAAAAGATGGGAGAGTGGAAGGGGGCACAATGCAAACTCAGATTTGGCCAGATCTGGCTGCAGAGAAGGACAGGAGAGTCAGTTGTTTAGACACAAGTCACTCTGATGGTCCACAATATCACAGACAACTGAGGAACTCCAGTAGCCCTCAGTGGAAGAATTGCAAAAACAGAACTATAGATGATAAGTATTCATAAAATGTTTTTAAATGACCATTGTAGTCACCTTGTTTGCTTTTATATATATATATATATATATATATATCACCACTGGCTGAAGTTACAAAGTCTTAAACATTTAATGATTTCGAGTTGCCGGTGTTGGACTGGGGTGGACAAGGTTAGCAATCACGCAACACCAGGTTATATTCCAACAGGTTTATCTGGAAGTACAAGTTTTCAGAGTGCTGCTTTTGCTATAAATTCTGTGTCCCATGATCCTGCCCCACTAGCTACCTGACGAAGGAGCAGCGCTCCAAAAGCTTGTACTTCCAAATAAACCTGTTGGACTATAACCTGGTGTTGTGTGATTTTTAACCTTACAAATTTAAGATTGTCCCACAGTGATCCTTGATGTGTAGAATATGCTACTACACTCAGGTTCAGCCAACTGTTTTGATGTTAATTCTCAACATATTCTATTGTGGGTATTGTCAGTCATAGTTCTACAGACAATTAAAACAAAAAACACCTCTCACAGCTTCACCTACAACGTTGATTGTGCAAGTAAATATTGACACATATTCTCCTATTCTCGAGTTTCTTCCATGTTTGTGTGCTCACACATGCAAATAAATTACTTAAATTAAAATGACAATATTTCTTGGAGGTGTTAGTTATGCACTCATCAACTGAACAAATCTCTAACAGCAACTCTGGCCGCTGCCTGTAATCTCTGTTGCAGGTATTCACCAATTTCACTTGTTGGAAAGTGTATAGGATTTTTAAGTACAGCTCAATAGGAAGTTATTCTTCTGGAATAATTTTGCCATTTTTAAAAATTAGAATCAGTGCTTTCTCTGGGCTCTGATTGTTTTGCAACCATTATACATTCAGTCTTATTCAAACGAGAATTCTTGCTGCTAAATTGACACTGGCAATAGGAGTCCATTATTAGGCCATTTTTCATTCTAAATTTTGTGTGATGACCATGAAGGAAACTTCAGGCTGAGAAACCATTGAGTGGTAATTCTGTTCTTTTCATTATATACCCCAACTCATTCTGTTATTCACTTTTTAAGACTTTTACATTTGTCCATATTACATTTAATTTGCTATTAGCATGCCAGACTCTATGAATAATCAAATTTTCACCATGTTATTAAAGGCATTATGTCTTCCCTTTTACCAAGCTTACAAATAACTTCACAAATATTGATTTTGTTAAAATTTCATCACAACCTAACACTTAATTAAACAATTTTCTCCTAATTGTTCTCTTCTAAAAGTGTTGATTTGCACTACATTTGTATGGTTGCTCCAGGGTCAAATGACTGTAGTCCATGTATAAACCCAAACAGTAATGCCAGCAGATTGATGTTGATTCTGAAGAACATCTTTCTAAGTTCCTCCCTGTCCTCATTTGGCACCTACTCACATCCATGTTCAGACAGGAATCAATGGATAGTGATCATTAGCAGAGCTTTGAACTTTAATCGATTCAGATTTGTTGTGGTTCTGCCATTGAAAAATAGTCTTCCAATACTCACTATCAAGGCCAACATATGAATTGTAGCCACAGAAGATAGTGTCTTGTCCTCCAAGATAATGTCTGTGCATCCAGCAGCAGATAAGAGAAACCCTGTAAGCGGGAGAAATAAGAAAGCATGGTGAGAATGAGTGGGAGGAGAGACACCTTCAAATATGATAACTCCTGGGATAATATGATACCAATTTTTCATCGGAGAAAAGCAACCTCAGGGTCAAAAAATGATGAATTAAATGTTTTTGAGTTTTATCTGATTCCTTTTTGAAGTTCAGGAAATACTTATTCAGTAATTTCCCATTTGGAAAGTCGAATTTCTCCACAATCTATGGAAGTAGCTGGCTGGTTGGGAAAAATGGCCTTTATATTTTGCATGCATTTTTATGTGCCTTCTTCCTGAGTGTAAATGCCTCACTTTTATTCACTAGGTCCCTGTGACACAGTGATCCCACTGGTTGAAATCCTAATGAAGCTGTTTCAAAAGATGGTGGACACAAGATCTCAGTTTTATGTAAGCCTTCTCAGCGTGTGCTTTGCCAAGCTTGTTCAACCCACTTTGGCTTCACCCATCAAGGGATCAATCGGGTTCTATTTGACCCAGAAATCCCCAGGAAAATCAGACTTGAGCCCAAATGGGAAAGTACGTAGACAACTACTCAGACAGTGGAGAGGATCTGATGATGCTGATCCAGGTGAAAATACTGCAGGTCCCTTGCAAGGCATGGAAAGTTACCAAGAGTCTCTCTGGGGAATGTCAGACCATGTTGCTCAGGTTAACCCGAACCTGACAGGCTCAGATTCTAACCTACCACCTGGAATTGATGTTGATGTATTCAAAGAACTCCCAGCTAATATTCAGAAGGAAATTATCGCAGATGCCAGCTCTTCAAAAGGTCAGCTGAAATGCAACAGTAAGAAAGAGCAGTCTACAGAGAAAGAGCTGAGAAAAGGCACCTTCCTGTTCAGGTCCCTAACAGAAGAACAGAGGAAACTTCTGGTACCACCCGACATTGACTGTAGTCCAATCACTTCTAGCTCAGATACTCCTCGTTTAGACGTTCCCAGCAGTCTACCAGATGATCCTGATCCTCAACTGGAGCAGGGTGCTGTTAATGACAATGCGGCCTCCGTGCAAGACTGCCAACCCTCTGGTAAAATCTTGGAATTGGGTAATGTGGAATGTGAGAGGCTCACCCTTCCAAACTCAGGACCTATACCCTCAAATGTGGATCCAAAGGTATTTTCCGAATTGCCCGCTGAGCTTCAGAACGAACTGCTGACCGACTGGAAACAACGGAAGACAGTGCCTAAGAGAAACACTGCTAAACTGGCCAGTAAAGTAAAACCCAATGCACGAGCTAAATCCCCCAAAAAGATTACCAAGTCCAACAGTATTCTGAAGTATTTTAACAAAAATTAGGACTCCAGCATTAGTAAAAGTTGACGCCTGACACCACAATCAGGATTAACTTCTAATAAAACTGGAAGAGACAGGAATGACAGCGCCGGTGCTGGAAATTCAGGCAAACCACCAGAACTACTGATGTGGTGAAAGGGAATTCCCATATGCGTGCAACAGGGTGAATTCTTCTGATGTTTGATGCAAAGGATTTTAGTTTAAAGAGTAAGGGGATTTTCTTTTCCCTTTGTGTGTGTGATTGATACCCAACCCTGGAATACTTGATACAGACGCAATGTTTCAAAAGTGATGGAGTGTTCAAAACTGAGTAACATAAGTATTTCCTTTTCTTTTTGTTGTGTGATTTTTGTCCTTTTCCCACATAGTCTCACCTCATCACTCATCGCATTCCCATAGAGAGAACAGAGAAGCAGCTAGTCTCAATTATTAATAATGCTACTGAAGTTTGAGCTCACCCTAACCCTGACCACATGCTTTGGAATGCTTTCCTACTAGTTCAAAGGGATAGAAAATGTTTCCTGACACAATGCAAGTACTCCCCAATTCAAGATTGTATTCTTAAAGCCTGGGAGTAAGTGACTTCTAAAATGAGCAGCTGAAGAACGTGCTTGTTGTATGAGAAAGTTCAGGACTTTCATCTCGAAAAACAAAGTTGATTCATTATGCACTTGACTGCACTCATAACATAAAGGTGGAATAGCATGACTGAATGAAATGGTTTTAAAATCAGTGTTACCAGGCATGTGTTAAGTTAAACTTTTGATGCCTTTCACATAAAAACGTTTGATCTGTACCAGAGCGTGCAGTTTGCATTTGTGTTATTTTGTATTGCTATTTAGTTGCTTCCATCTGGTTCTGCAAAAATGTATCGTGTTACAGTGTGATTGTGTTAACTAAATTTGTTTTTTAATATATATAAGAAAAGACTAAATTGTTGTCTTATTGAAAATATTAACATGGAAGAAGATGTAAATTGAAGGAGTTCACTCATTTCTGAAATTGCATTAAGTTAAAACTGATCCTCAATATGCTGTGCCTAAATCAAACAGTGAAGCTGTAAAAGGGAGTACAACACACAAATGACGAATGATATGAACTCAACTTCACATAAGTAACCCATGGTTAGTCGTTTTTTGCTTTTAATTTTATCTCCCATTATGAATCAAACCAGAGTTCCCTCCTGTGAAAGGGAGTTTGCAATTGAGAAAACTGGGCCAAGGTGCAGGGAAGACTATGATGCTAAAAGGGGTCCAAATTGGAAGGCAAAATGAGGCCAGAAGTTCATGGGGAATGCTTTCGGAAGGTTCAGGAATGTGAGGATGATTGAACATGATTAGATACTAGGAGAACAGGGAGAAGGTAAAGCAGAGTTAAGATTGTTAGATGGAGGGTGTTGGAGGTGGAAAAGCTGGAGAAGAGGTAGAGGAGAAAGATAGAGCAGGCAGATAGAAAGGAAACATTGGAATGTATATTAAAGAATTAGAATTGTTCATGCATCAGGGTAGGTTGTTCTAAATGTCCTTAAAATTTGAAGTGCAGAGGTTTTTGTGGAGTTGGCATGAATGATCTCACAATGGGTACCAGAGCAGCTTAATGTAAGGGTGGAGTGCTGGCACAAAGGAAACAACAGAATAGTCTATAGATCGAGGGAATAGGGCAGAGCAGGGCTGTCTACAAGGGGTCAGAGCAATGGAGGAGCCACCAAGGCAAAAGTGGAGAAGAGAGGAGAGCACAGAATGAGATTTTCAATTATAGAACATAGAATATGAAAAAGTACAGCACAGAACAGGCCCTTCGGCCCACGATGTTGTGCCAAGGACTATTCCTAATGTAAAATAAAATAACCTAACCTATGCTCACCACAATTCACTGCTGTCCATGTGCATGTCCAGCAGTCGCTTAAATGTCCCTAATGTCTCTGCTTCCACCACCATCGCTGGAAATATATTCCATACATTCACAACTCTCTGCGTAAAGAACCTACCTCTGACGTCTCCTCTATACCTTCCTCCTAATATCTTAAAACTGTGACCCCTCCTGCCAGTCAGTCCTGCCCTGGGGAAAAGTCTCTGGCTATTGACTCTATCCATGCTTCTCATTACCTTGTATACCTCCAGAGAGAAAAGTCTGAGCTTAGTCAACCTCTCTTCATAAGGTAAGGCCTCCAGTCCAGGCAGTATCCTGGTAAACCTTCTTTGCACCCTCTGCAAAGCCTCTGTATCTTTCTTATAGTAGGGTGGCCAGAACTGGACACATTATTCCAAGTGTGGCCTCACCAGGGACTTGTAGAGCTGTAGCAAATCCTTGCAGCTCTTAAACTCAATCCCCCTGTTAATGAAAGCCGAAACACCATATGCTTCCATATCAACCCTATCCACTTGGGTGGCAACTTTGAGGGATCTATGTACTTGAACACCAAGATCCCTGTGTTCCTCCACACTGCCAAGAATCCTGTCTATAATCCTATATTCAGCATTCGAGTTCAACCTTCCAAAATGCATCACTTCCCATTTATCCAGGTTGAACTCCATCTGCCATTTCTCAGCCCAGCTCTGTATCCTGTCTATGTCACACTGCAGCCTGCAGTAGCCCTCAATACTATCGTCGACACTTCCAACCTTTGTGTCATCTGCAAATTTACTAACCTACCCCTCAACCTCCTCATCCAAGTCATTTATAAAAACTACAAAGAGCAGAGGCCCAAGTACAGAGCCCTGCGGGACACCACTCAACACTGACCTCGAGGCAGAATACTTTCCATCTACAACCACTCTCTGCCTTCTGTCAGCCAACCAATTCTGAATCCAGATAGCCAAATCTCCCTGTGTTCCATACCTCCTGACTTTATGAATGAGTCTACCATGGGGAACCTTATCAAATGCCTTGCTGAAATCCATATACACCACATCCACTGTTCAACCTTCATCAACTTGTTTTGTCAACTTCTCAAAGAACTCAATAAGATTAGTTAGGCATGACAATACCCCTCACAAAACCATGCTGACTGCCTTTAATCACGCTATGCTTTTCCAAATAATCATAAATCCTATCCCTCAGAACTTTTCCCAAAACTTGCTGATGTAAGATTGACTTGTCTGTAATTGTCAGTAATTTCCCTATTACCCTTCTTGAAAAGAGGAACAACATTTGCCTCCTTCCAATCCTTCGGTACGACTCCAGTGGAGAGTGAGGAAGCAAAGATCTTCACCAGCGGCTTAGCAATCTCCTTTCTCGCTTCCCGGAGCAGCCTGGGATAAATCTGGTCTGGCTCTGGGGACTTATCAATTTTAATATTTGCCAAAATTTCCAGCACATCAACTTCATCAATCTTGATCTGTTCAAGCCTGTTTCCCAGCTCCTCAAAGTTCCCATTCACAACAAGGTCCCTTTCCTTAGTGAAAACTGAAGCAAAAAACTCATTTAGTGCTTCCCCTCTCTGCTCAGACTCCACGCCAAAGTTCCCTATGCTATCCATGATCGGCCTTACATTCTCCAAGATCATTCTCTTATTCCTGGAGGAATTATCATGGAGGAGAGTTGAAAGGCAGGAATGCCAGTAACTTACATTTAGATATAACCTTTCAGATAATGAAATGTCCCAAGGGGTTTCTTGGAAGTATTATAACAAAGTATAACCTTGGGCTGTATAAAGAAGCCAAATAGGTAGATTTTAGGAAGTCAAAGTGTGACACTGGAAAAGCACAGCAGGTCAGGCAGCATCCAAGATACAGATGAAGCGATGTTTCGGACATAAGCTCTTCATCACAAACACAGGGATGAGGATGTGGAAAAGGGGGCTGAGAGATAAATAGGAGGGTTGGGGTGGGTCTGGAGGCAAGGTAGCTAGGAAGGCGGTAGGTAGATGGAGGTGGGGGTGATAGGTCAGAGGGGAGGGTGGAGTGGATAGGTGGGAAGGTAGATGCACAGGTAGAACAGTTGGATGGCGGTGCAACACGCACCAAACTACCCCACCACCCTGTTGCCAACCACTTCAACCCCCCCTCCCACTCCGTCAAGGACATGCAAGTCCTGGGCCTCCGCCACCACCAAATTCTAGCCACCTGATGCCTGGAGGAAGAACGCCAAATCGTCCACCTCGGCACCCTCCAACTACTCAACATCAATATCAATTTCACCAGTTTCCTCATCTCCCCTCCTCCCACCTTAATCTAGATCCAAACCTCCAACTCATCACTGCCCTTTTGAACTATCCTACCTGTCCATCTTCTTTCCCACCTATCTACTCCACTCTCTACTCCAACCTATCACCATCACCCCCCACCTCCATCTACCTGTCATCTTCCCAGCTACTTTCACCCCAGCCTTGCCGTCACCCTCCTATTTATCTCTCAGCCCCCTTTCCCCACCCCTCCGTATTTCTGATGAGGTGCTTATGCCCAAAACATTGATTCTGCTGCTCCTCGGATGCTGCCTGACCGGCTGTGCTTTTCCAGCACCACACTTTTCAACTCTGATCTCTGCATTCCTCACTTTCCCCTAGATTTTAGAAAGTGTCTTATAGCTCTGAGCAGCAGAGGGGTATGGGGGAGTTGGGGGTATACTTTCTGAGCTGGTGACCTAAACAACTGAAACCAGTTGTGGAACACCTACAATTGGAAATGCACCAGAGACCAGAATTAGAGCAGTAATGTTACCTTGGACCTAATGAAAGTCATAAAGTAGTTACTTATTCACTCAGGGGAAACGGGCAACATTGGTAAGGCAGCATTTATTGCCCATCCCTAATTGTCCTTCTGAGTGTGATGGTGAGCTGCCATCTTGAACAGTTGAATCCTTGTGGGGAAAGTGGCCCTACAGGTTCCATGATGGCTCAGTGGTTAGCACTGTTGACTCTCAGCACCAGGGATCCAAGTTCGATTCCACCCTCAGGTGACTGCCTGTGTGGGTTTCCTCTGTCCGATTGCACATTTTCTCTCTGTCTGTGTAGGTTTCCCCCCACAGTCCAAAGATACCCAGGTTAGGTGGTTTGGCAGTGCTGAATTGCCCATAGTGTCGAGGAATATGCAGGCTACGTGGATTAGCCATGGGAAAAACAAGGATGAGGAAGGTCTGGGTGGGATGCTGGTCAGAGGGTAAAATGGACCAAATAGTTGGTTTCCACACTATGGGGATTCTATGATTCTGCTACAGTTAGGAAGGGAGTCCAGGATATTGGCCCAAAAATAGTGGAAGAATATAGTTATATATAGAATATTGAAGGCAACATATTTTCAAAGTTTAAAATCACACAACACCAGGTTATAGTCCAAAACATTTACTTGAAAGTACTAGCTTTCGGAGTGCCACTCCTTCATCAGGTGGCTGTGGAGTATAAGATTCTAAGACACAAAACTTATAAGAGAAAGTGAGGACTGCAGATGCTGGAAATCAGAGTCGAGAGTGTGCTGCTGGGAAAGCACAGCAGGTCAGGGAGCATGATGAAGGGCTTATGCCCGATACGTCGATTCTCCTGCTTCTCGGATGCTGCCTGACCTGCTGTGCATTCCCAGTGGCACGCTCTCGACACAGAATTTATAACACAAATTTACAGGGTAATGTGACTGAAATTATATACTGAGAAAGACCTGGATTGTTTTGTTAAGTTGCTTATCTTTTAGAATGGAAATGTGTTGCTGGAAAAGCGCAGCAGGTCAGGCAGCATCTAGGGAACAGGAGAATCGACGTTTCGGGCATTAGCCCTTCTTTTAGAATGACCATGTTGGTTTCAGTTCTTTCATATGTAGATCCCAGAACTTTTTTTAAAAAGTTACATTCTCAAGTGGTCTTTAACAATAGGTGCCATGTCGTCTCAGATAATGCATTGAAGGTGTGAGGTGCCCTGCGTGAGGCTGTCTGTGCCCCAATGTTCAGACTGATTCTAATCTAAAAAAGGGATTTCCAGAATCTTATATGGACTCATGAAGTTTTTGAGCAAAATAAAATGTTATTCCGCAAATACAAATTCACCCCACAAACTTGTGTGTGTGCGCGCGCGCACATGTGTGCATGTGGGTGTGCGTGGGGTGGAGGTATGAGTGTCCATGAGAGGGTGCATGTGTGGTGTGAGTGTGGGAGTGTATGTGAGAGCATATGAGAGAGAGCTTGTGTATGGGAGAGAGTCGGTGTTCAGTGTATGGGTCTGTAGGAGTCTGTGTGTGTGAGATGGGGTCAACTATAGTGTGACATCAACACAAGGTCCCAGTTGAGGCTATCCCTATGGGAACTGAGGTTGGCTATCAGCCTCTGCTCAGCCACTTTGCATTGTTGCGTGTCCCAAAGTCTGCCTTGGAGGATGGTCACCCGAAGGTCTGAGGTCGAATGTGCCGAACCACTGAAATGTTCTCCAATTGGGAGGGAACACTCTCTCATGCGACTTGTCCAACGTTGTCTACCTTATACGCTGCAGGCAAGGATGCCCTGAGGCATGGTACATTGGCAAGACCGAGCAGAGGCTACGGCAACAGATGAATGAACACCACACAACAATGAACTGTCCCACACATAGACAGACGCGCGCACACACAGACATACGTATATACACACACGTAAACAATCCAGGTCTTTTTCAATATATAATTTCAGTTGCATCACACTGTAAACTTTTGCTATAAATTCTGTGTCTTACTATCTTATACTCCACAACCACCTGATGAAGGAACAGCGCTAGTGTTTCCAAATAATCCTGCTGGACTATAACCTGGTGTTGTGTGAATTTTAACTTTATACACCCCAGTCCATCTCTGGCTCCTCCAAACATATTTTCAGTTCAAGATGCTACACATATGGCTCGGAGGGCAGCTTTCAAGTGGAGGTGTTTCCATGTATCGCTAGTCTTCGTCCTCGCACATGGTAGAGGCCGTGCTTTTAGAAGATGCTGTGAAAGAGATTTGAATTATCAAATGTATTATTCCTTAAAATCAAATGGAAAAATTGTTCCAAAACATATGAAGCCAGCACAGTGAAAAAGAAAGCTTGTTGTGAAGCGCTACCTAGTGGTTAGAGTTACTAGCTGCAGCAGTCAGAACATCACAGCAGTGACACATGAGCAACATTATGTGCAGGAAGTATAAAAACACAGGGAACTCTCACAAGACATGCCAATTCTATTTTCTAATGAACGTTTCATGGTTATACCCAGAAACCTGAAAAACACGCTGATATCAGCTATGCCTTGTAGTTGCATGACAATGTTGTAATGTAGTTTTGATTTCCTACAGTATGGAAACAGGCCCTTTGGCCCAATAAGTCCACGCCGACTCTCCAAAGACTAACCCACCCAGACCCATCCCCTTACCCTACATTTACCCCCGACTAATGCACCTAACACTATGGGCAGTTTAGCATGGCCAAGTCACCTGACCTGCACATCTTTGGATTGTGGGAGGAAACCCACGCAGACACAGGGAGAATGTGCAAACTCCACACAGACGGTCACCTGAGGTAGGAATCGAAACTGGGTCCCTGGCGCCATGAGGTAGCAGTGCTAACCACTGAGCCACCATACTGTCCAACATGTAACATATAAACAACATTCTTACCAGTATAAAGTTCACCAAAGAGGAAGAGAACAATAATGGACTCCTCTTCCTGGACGTCACAGTAGAACACAAAGTCAATGGAGAGCTACAGATCAGCGTTTACAGAAAAGCCACACACACTGACCAGATACTCAACTACAGGAGCAATCATCCCAACACCAACAAATGGAGCTGTATCAAGACATTATTTCAACCAGCCACAACACACTGCAGCACCCAGGAACGACAAGAAGCTGAGGAAGGACACTCATACAATGTATTCAGGGTCTACGGGTACCCAATAAGCACAATCCACCAATTCCTACACAACACACTTAAACAAGAAGACACAACACGCCCAGAGACAGTAGCCACCCTGCCATATATCAAAGACATTTTAGAGATGGCGACCAGACTATGACAGCCCCTAGGCATCATGGTAGCCCACAAACCTACCAACACACTGAAACAGCTCCTGATGAATTTGTGGGCGGCACGGTGGCACAGTGGTTAGCACTGTTGCCTCACAGCGCCAGAGACCCGGGTTCAATTCCCGCCTCAGGCGACTGACTGTGTGGAGTTTGCACATTCTCCCCGTGTCTGCATGGGTTTCCTCCGGGTGCTCCGGTTTCCTCCCACAGTCCAAAGATGTGCAGGTCAGGTGAATTGGCCATGCTAAATTGTCCGTAGTGTTAGGTAAGGGGTAAATGTAGGGGTATGGGTGGTTTGCGCTTCGGCGGGTCGGTGTGGACTTGTTGGGCTGAAGGGCCTGTTTCCACACTGTAAAGTAATCTAAAGGACCCTGTACCAACAACCAGCAGAATGTCATATACAAAGTACCCTGCAAGGACTGCAACAAACATTACATAGGACAGACTGGCAGGAAACTAGACACCAGAATACATGAGCACCAACTAGCCACCAAAAGACATTACCAACTATCACAGATATCCATACACACAGATGAAGAGGGACAATACATCCATTCTGGGACAAGCCAAACAGAGACACACATGAGAATTCCTAGAAGCATGGCATTCCAACCAGAACTCTATCAACAAACACATTGACTTGGATCACATTTACCATTCCGTGAGAAAATAACATGAAATGACATTACCACAGGAAATGACATCACCAACCCAAGGAAACCTAAACACATGAATAGAAAGCAGGCCATGCCATCAGTTCTCCATCCGGAGGCTCATTGATGGTGATGAAACATCTGAAAACAAACCTTGCAGCTCAGCGAGCAAATCTACATCCAGAACCTCAACCTGAGCTACAAATCTTCTCAAAACTATATGGGGTGTCAATTGCTCAGTGATATCATCACAAGTAATGGGGATTTAAGGGATAAAGGCTTGACTGGAATCTTGTGAAATTTTGTCTCTATAAATTTCATAAATAGTCAAGAAATGTTCACTATTTTACCCAGCATGAATTCCAGCACACTTCAATAAAGTTAAGCAGAGCCTCATTTTGATACTAATAGACCTCCCACCCCAAAATGCCCCTCCTCACCTCCTGTCTGGAAGATGCTGGCTGGAATAAAACTGCCCATTTATCCCCACTCTAGAACTTCTATCTAGCCATTCCAGGCAAGAAGTAGAGCAGTCTGTACTAAATTGAGGGCTAGGAATTAAAATATTCCAGGTCTGAAATGTAAGCTAGTGAATGACATTGCACTTGCCCTGTTCCTCACCTGTTTGAAATATGACACCATTTAAATTTACAAGTCCCAAAAGAAGCTAAAGTGATAAACATCAGTACACATACAAATCACACTTTTACTTTGCTGATCACATTTAGTTCCCCTTTAACAACATACCGTAAGAAACAGAAACCTTCCACCATGATCTCAAGTTCACCTGGACCATCACAGACACCTCCCTCCCCTCCTTGGGCCTTTCCATCTCCATTTCCGGCGACCGACTCAACACGGACATCTATTTCAAACCCACCAACTCCCACAGCTACCTGGACTACGCCTCCTCTCAAATGTCCTCCTGTAAAAACACTGTCCCTTACTCTCAATTTCTCCGCCTCCACCGCATCTGCTCCCAGGAGGACCAATTCTACCTCCAGAACATCCCAAATAGCCTCCTATTTCAAAGACCACAATTTCCCCTCCCACATGGTCAATAGTGCCCTCCCGTGCATCTCCTCCACATCCCACACCTCTGCCCTTGAACCCTACCCCTCCAACCACAACAAGGAAAGAACCCCCCGGTCCTTACCTTCCGCCCCACCAATCTACGGATACATCGCATCATCTTCCACCATTTCTGCTACCGACAATCAGACCCTACCACCAACCCATTTCAGCATTCTGCAGAGACTATTCCCTCTGTGACTGGCTTGTTAGTTCCACGTCCCCTACCAACCCACCCTCTACTCCTAATACCTTCCCCTGCCACCAGAAGAGGTGTAAATCCTGCGCACACACCTCCTTCCAAGGCCCCAAAGGATTTTTGTCAATTACATAAATGATTTGGATGCGAGCATAAGAGGTATAGTTAGTAAGTTTGCAGATGACACCAAAATTGGAGGTGTAGTGGACAGCGAAGAGGATTACCTCAGATTACAACAGGATCTGGACCAGATGGGTCAATGGGCTGAGAAGTGGCAGATGGAGTTTAATTCAGAAAAATGCGAGGTGCTGCATTTTGGGAAAACAAATCTTAGCAGGACTTATACGCTTAATGGTAAGGTCCTAGGGAGTGTTGTTGAACAAAGAAACCTTGGAGTGCAGGTTCATAGCTCCTTGAAAGTAGAGTCACAGGTAGATAGGATAGTGAAGAGGGCGTTTGGTATGCTTTCCTTTAGTGGTCAGAGTATTGAGTACAGGAGTTAGGAGGTCATATTGCGGCTGTACAGGACATTGGTTAGGCCACTGTTGGAATATTGAGTGCAATTCTGGCCTCCTTCCTATCGGAAAGATGTGAAACTTGAAAGGGTTCAAAAAAGATTTACAAGGATGTTGCCAGGGTTGGAGGATCTGAGATACAGGGAGAGGCTGAATAGGCTGGGGCTGTTTTCCATGGAGCGTCGGAGGCTGAGGGGTGACCTTATAGAGGTTTACAAAATTATGAGGGGCATAGATAGGATAAATAGACAAAGTCTTTTCCCTGGGGTCGGGAAGACCAGAACTAGAGGGCATAGGTTTAGGGTGAGAGGGGAAAGATATAAAAGAGACCTAAGAGGCAACATTTTCACGCAGAGGGTGGTACGTGTATGGAATGAGCTGCCAGACGATGTGGTGGAGGCTGGTAAAATTGCAACATTTATGAGACATTTGGATGGGTATATGAATAGGAAGGGTTTGGATGGATATGGGCCGGGTGCTGGCAGGTGGGACTAGTTTGGGTTGGGATATCTGGTTGGCATGGACGGGTTGAACCGAAGGGTCTGTTTCCATGCTGTACATTTCTGTGATTCTATGACTCTATCTGGCAGAGATTTCCCTGCACATCTAAACACCATCTACTGTGTCCGTTGCTCTTGATGTGGTGTCCTCTCCATTGGTGAGTCAGGAAGCCAACTTGCAGAACATTTCAGAGAACATCTCCAGGACACATGTACTAAACAACCCCACCAATATATGGCCGACGACTTCAACTCCCCCTCCCACTCTGCCAAGGACATGCAAGTCCTGGCCCTCCCCCACCACCAAATCCGAGCCATGCAACACCTGGAGGAAGAACACTTCATCGTCAACGTCATTTTCACCAGTTTCCTCATCTCTTCTCTGCCCACCTCATACCAGATCTAACCCTCTCATTCGGCACCGCCCTCTTGAACTGTCCTACCTGTCCAACCTCTTTCTCGCCTATCCGTTTCACCCTCCCCACCACCCTATCACCATCACCTCCCACCATCACTGCATCTACCTATCACTTTTCCAGCTACCTTCCTCCCAGTCCCAACCCCCTTCCTATTTATCTCTCAGCCCCCTTCTCCCCACATTCCTAATGAAGAGCTTAAGCCCGAAACATTGACTCTCCTGCTCCTCGGATGCTGCCCGACCTGCTGTGCTTTTTTCAGCACCACTCTTTTTGAAACAGAAAAGCAATTAAGCACAAAAAGACTGAAATTGAAAGCTGCAAAGAGAAAATTATTTTTGCTAAAGGCACAGTGATCCATAAAGAATTGTTGTTCGTTTGATCTGCTGAAAGAATTTGGAAGCAGCTTATTATCTGATGCCTGTACGCTAAAAAAAGGTTTGACAGGGACATGATCAACAATACAAACATGAAAGGAAACTGTGATCCTAGGGCAAGGAGATATAATAGACGTTGCATGGACATTAGTGTTCAAAATGGAGGAAATACTGAACAAGGCCATTTGATGGTCTTACTTGTTGGAAGAAGTCTCTTCATTTGTGGTTAACTTTTACCTCTGGTGTAAATATCAGATTTGTCTTTGATGTGTGAATTTGATCGTACTGGGCTTTTCCTTATCAGATATGTCAAATCCAGATCATTAAATCAGCTGCTCATTTGCAGCACATGCTGCATTAAAACAGATCAAGAAAGCAGAAAACTGCATTTTTTTCCCACTGATAAGAGTGACTGCAGTGAATGTCATGGCAATTGGAAGAGTAATTACATAAAATTAAATTGCATATACAGCACAGAAACAGACCATTCAGACCATGCCAGAATTTATAATCCATTTTGAGTCTCCTCTCATCCTTCTTCACCCAACTTTGTAAGTTTAAACTGTATCCCACTTCCTCTCTCACATGCTTCCCCTTAAATGCAATCATAGAACTCGTGTTAACTGCTCCCTGTAAGAATGGAGAGTTCTAAATTTTCACCACTTTCAAGAGGATTCTTCTAAATATCTCATTTGATTTCTTGGTGACTACCTTCTGTTGATCACGTGAATTTTGCTCTTTTCCAAGTAGAAGCAATGATGTGGATATTAGGCAGGTTACTTAAGACAGAGTATTGACTTTGGGATGGGAAAGCCAGAAGACCTGTTTTCCCTCCATTCTGTTGGAACTCCGCATCTTTTCCTCTTGCCAGGCTCTCTGCAAAGTCAGTCTAATTGATAAGCGGGAAGGACTATGGAGTCAACCATCAAGGGTGGGGATTTGCAGGTATATTCCAGTCCCTGCGTTTCAAAGCCTGGAGTGCTGGTGAGACTGATCCCAGAGATCTAGACCCCACCCCTTTTTATTTTGTGGAGCGGTTGGGTGGTAGACAAGGAGTTGAGAGAGCAGTAGATATTCTCTCTTGACTTTCCAAGCAGTTCTGTGAAAACATCTACCCTCTCCCAAAACCTCCCAAAAGCTGAGAAATGTAGCAAGCTCAGTTAAACCTGTAAAGAAGGTTGTATTTGAGACTGCCCGTCATGTTACAATATTCCCGTGAGCAGGGTGGCTGCTTGACCTATGTCCTGCCTCTGCTTTTGAAAAATTGGTTTCGAGTTGGGATTGAAATGTATTAAAATTTGAACCGCTGATCCACCACTGAACCACCTGTTCATAGATGTTCGATCCAACCAAATGACCTGGAACAAAATAGGTACTATAATGTAAAGTAAATGCCAGCGGGACATCAATGAGAGGTTTATAAGTTTAAAGATGGAATTCGTGACATACATACATTTCCTGAGCTAAGGAGCACTGGTACAATCAATAAGTTTACAATTTTAAAAACAAAGAGATATTCAGCTCATTAAAAAAAAATTAATTCACTTTTGAGATATGAACAAAGGCTTGCAAGGCTGAATTTATTATTCGTGTCCTGAACTTATTTTTTACTCCCTAATTGCCCTGAACAAGGTGATGGTAAGCTGCTGCCTTGAAGTTTTGCAGTTTGTGGAGCTTTGTGACATTTGTCTGCAGCAGGTTGAGTCTGAGCTAGCCACTATACAAGGAGTTGGAGATGCTAGTGTTGGACTGGGGTGTACAAAGTTAAAAATCACACAACACCAGGTTATAGTCCAACAGGTTTAATTGGAAGCACACTAGCTTTTGGAGCGATGCTCCTTCATCAGGTGATTGTGGAGGGCTCGATCGTAACACAGAATTTATAGCAAAAATTTGCAGTGTGATGTAACTGAAATTATACATTGAAAAATTGATTGTCTGTTAAGCCTTTCATCTGTTAGAATACAGTGATAGTTTCACTTCTTTCATGTGTAAATCACAAAACCCTTTTTTTAAAAGTTGCATTCTCGGGTTAGCTGTTAACAATGGTGATAGCTAGACAATATGTTGAAGGTGTTAGCCCCCTGTGTTCTCTGTCTATGACCTGATGTTTAGATTGATTCTAATCTAAAAACTGAGATAACAGAGTTTTACATAAATTCATGCAGTTTTTGAGCTCAGAGTTCTACATGAATGTATGCAGTTTTTGAGCAAAGTGCAATGTAACTCTGCAAGTACAAATTCACCACACAAAATGTATGTGTACATGTGGGTCTTTGTCTGTCTGTGTGTGTGTCTGTCTGGGGTGGGGGTTGTGAGTGTGAGAAAGTGTGTGTGTGTGTGTAGTGAGTGCAGAGTGTCTTAAGTCTGTGAGGGGGTGCATGTGTGAGAGTGTGTGTATCTATAAGGGTGTGTGTGGGTGTCTGTGTGCGCGTTTGTGTGTACCTGTGTCCGTGTGTATGTGAGAGTGTGTGTGTGTAGGAATATCTGTGCGTGTGTGTGTAGTGCAATGGTGATCACCTGTAATGTGACATGAACCCAAGGTCCCAGTTGAGGCCCTCCCTATAGGTACCGAACTTAGCTATCAGCCTCTGCTCGGCCACTTTCCTCTGCTGCCTGTCCAATGTTTCCCCAATGTACCATGCCTCCAGGCATCCTTGTCTGCAATGTATAAGATAGACAACGTTGGCTGAGTCACATGAGTACCTGCCATGTACAAGGTGGGAGGTGTTCCCACGCGTAATGGTGGTATCTATGTCCACAATCTGACACGTCTTGCAGCATCCACCGTGACAGGGTTGTATGGAGTTGTCCTGAGAGCCGGGCAGTTTGCTACGAACAATGATCTGTTTGAGGTTTGGCGGTTGTTTAAAGGCAAGTAGTGGAGGTGTGGGGAAGGTCTTGGTGAGGTGCTCATCCTCATTGATAATGTGTTGCAGGTCATGAAGAACATGGCATAATTTTTCAGCCCCTGGGAAGTACTGAACAACGAAGGGTACCCTGTTAGTTGCAGCACGTGTCTGTCTCCTGAGGAGGTCATTACGGTTCCTTGCTGTGGCACATCGGAACTGGCGGTCGATGAGTTGAGCATCGTACCCCGTTCTTGTGAGGGCAAGAACGGGATACGATGCTCAACTCATCGACCGCCAGTTCCGATGTGCCACAGCAAGGAACCGTAATGACCTCCTCAGGAGACAGACACGTGCTGCAACTAACAGGGTACCCTTCGTTGTTCAGTACTTCCCAGGGGCTGAAAAATTATGCCATGTTCTTCGTGACCTGCAACACATTATCAATGAGGATGAGCACCTCACCAAGACCTTCCCCACACCTCCACTACTTGCCTTTAAGCAAAGGCTACAACAACGGACGAATGGGCACCGCACAACAATCAACAGACAGGAGGGTTCCCTCCCAGTTGGGGAACATTTAAGTGGTCCGGGACATTCAGCCTCGGACCTTCAGGTGACCATCCTCCAAGGTGGACTTTGGGAGAGGCAGCAGAGGAAAGTGGCTGAGCAGAGGCTGATAGCTAAGTTCGGTACCCATAGGGAGGGCCTCAACTGGGACCTTGGGTTCATGTCACATTACAGGTGATCACCATTGCACTACACACACACACAGATATTCCTACACACACACACACTCTCACATACACACGGACACAGGTACACACAGATGCGCACACAGACATCCACACACACCCTTATAGACACACACACTCCCACACTCACACATGCACCCCCTCACAGACTTAAGACACTCTGCACTCACTACACACACACACACACACTTTCTCACACTCACAACCCCCACCCCAGACAGACACACACACAGACAGACAAAGACCCACATGCACACATATATTTTGTGTGGTGAATTTGTACTTGCAGAGTTACATTGCACTTTGCTCAAAAACTGCATACATTCATGTAGAACTCTGAGCTCAAAAACTGCATGAATTTATGTAAAACTCTGTTATCTCAGTTTTTAGATTAGAATCAATCTAAACATCAGGTCATAGACAGAGAACACAGGGGACTAACACCTTCAACATATTGTCTAGCTATCACAATTGTTAACAGCTAACCCGAGAATGCAACTTTAAAAAAAAAGGGTTTTGTGATTTACACATGAAAGAAGTGAAACTATCACTGTATTCTAACAGATGAAAGGCTTAACAGGCAATCAATTTTTCAATGTATAAATTCAGTTACATCACACTGCAAATTTTTGCTATAAATTCTGTGTTACGATCAAGCCCTCCACAATCACCTGATGAAGGAGCGTCGCTCCGAAAGCTAGTGTGCTTCCAATTAAACCTGTTGGACTATAACCTGGTGTTGTGTGATTTTTAACACTATACAAGGATGTTATTTAGTCATAAAGTTATATAGCACGGAAACAGACCCTTCGGTCCAACCAGTCCATGCCAAACATAGTCTCAAATTAAACTTGTCCCACCTGCCTGCTCCGGGCCCATACCCCTCCAATCCTTTCCTATTCATGTACTTTTTAAAATGTTTTCTAAATGTTGTAACTGTGCCCGCATCCACCACTTCCTCAGGAAGTTCATTCCACATGCGAACCACTCTCTGCGTAAAACACTTGCCTGAATGTCTTTTTTAAATCTCTCTCCTCTCACCTTAAAAATACAACCCCTCGTCTTGAATTCCCCCATTCTGGGGAAAATACACCTACCATTATCCCTAGCTATTGTTGTGACACTTCTACTTTCATTGTCCCTCCTTTATCAGAGATACCAACCACTTCAAACACACTGTGTGCTGGCCTTAACCAGCAACAATCAGACATAAGAGTGAATAAAAAAAAACATTTATTTCAGAAAACAAATGTACCATTTTAGGATGAGATCTAACAGTAATTTTAGCTTTAAGTTGAGTTAATTAAAGCATTAACCTTATTTGATGTAGGTGGAGAGTTTATTTTGAAGCAGGAAATTCTGCACTGGCTGCTTTTGCCCAAGGTTGATGTGCAGGTGAACGGGCAGGATTTCAACAGTAGACAGGGTAGAAGGCATGGACACCTGCAAAGCGGTGAAGTGAATAAGGTACCCACTGCCTTCCTGCTGCACTGACATTTTACCATTGTTGAGGGAGGTGAAGGACACCATCTATGCCTCTCACAATTACATACACCTCAATCAGGTCCCTTTTCAACCTTTGCTTCTTCAAGGAAAACAGACCCAACCTTTCCAATCATTCCTCATAGCTCAGACCATCCAGGCCAGGCATCATCTTGGCAATGTCCACTGCACTCTCTCCAATACTTCCTATAGTGTGGTGACCAGAACTGCATATAGTACTAACTAGTGCATCATATAGTTCCAGCATAACCTCCTTGCTCTTGCATCCTGTGCCTTGGCTAATAATGCAAGTATATCCCATGCCCCCTTAACCACCTTTTCTATCTTCTACCTTTAAGGATCTGTGGTTATATAAGCCAAGGCCTTACAGATCTTCAGTACTTTCCAGAGTTCCACCATTCATAGTATAATCCCTTGCCTTAGTATCCCTCCATTAGGGCATTTCCTAACACTTTTTTGGATTGAATTCCATTTGTCACTGCTTTTTCGAGCTGACCAGTCTGCAGAGAGGGTTTGAAAATTATGCCAGGGTTCATGATTCCACCTCTCTTGCCTCTCTCTGCAGCCTGGATCTCATCTCATCTGGGTCTGCAGATTTATCCAAATGTAAGGCTGCTAAGTCCTCTCAGCTTCTTTTCCCCGTGAACTGCTTGGCAGGATCCTTTTCCCCTGCCTATCTGTTTTAAAACTATTCCAATAACAAACTGCCTATGAGGATGTTGGTCATGTTCCTGTTCAGATCTAACCTGCCCAACTTTACACGTCCCACCTTCCCCAGAAATGATCCCAATGCCTCAAGAACCTAAAGCCCCATCTCCAGCCACATATTCATCTATTCTGTCCTATTCCTGTACTTGCTACTGTAGCATCGGAAGTAAACTGGAGATTATAGTCTTTGAAGTCCTACCTAACTCTCTAGAGTCTTGGATGTCGATTTGCTCATGAGCTGAAAGGTTCATTTCCAGACATTTTGTTACCTTACTAGGTAACATCTTCAGTGGGCCTCATGCAAAGCAATGCTGAAAATTCCTGCTTTCTATTTATATGTTTGGGTTTCTTTGGGTTGGTGATGTTATTTCCTGTGGTGATGTTATTTCCTGTGGTGAAGTAACTTCCTGTTCCTTTTCTCAGGGGGTGGTAGGTGGGGGTCTAACTCGATGTGTTTGTTGATAGAGTTCCGGTGGGAAAGCTATGCTTCTAGGAATTCTCATGCATGTCTTTATTTGGCTTGTCCTAGGATGGATGTGTTGTCCCAGTCGAAGTGGTGTCCTTCCTCATCCGTATGTGAGGATACTAGTGAGAGAGTGTCATGTCTTTTTGTGGCTAGTTGGTGTTCATGTATCCTGGTGGCTAGTTTTCTGCCTGTTTGTCCAATGTGTTTGTTACAATCCTTGCACGGTATTTTTTATAAATGACATTAGTTTTGCTCATTGTCTGTATATACACTCTCTCCTCCCTCTATTGGAATGTCCTGCAGCCATTCTGTGACATCCTTTACCTGGCACCCAGGAGGCAAAGTACCATTCTGGAGTCACGTCTTCCATCAACAAGGCACCTATCCACTCCTCTCACTCACAAATCTCCTCCCACTGTTGCCTTTCCACATTTCTTCCTCCTAATGACAACTCCTTATTTTTAAACAGTGGACTGTGGTTCTAGGTTTCAGGAAATATGCTTTCCACATCCACCCTGTCAAGACCCCTCAGGATCTTATCTGTTTTAATCAAATCACGATTTACTATGATACATTGTCACCCACTGTGATAGCATGGACGTACCTTGCCATTTCGCTGGCGTTCAGATGAAATCCTTTAGTCTTGACTCAAAACTATTATTTGTGTGAACAGTTGGTGTTTCTCATTTGTAATTTGTGTTATTGCCACTGGCATTTGGCAGGACAACAGCTGTCAATGTAAGACTCCTATGACCAAACCATGCGATATATGTCAAAATGTTTGTGCAATGTGATTTGAACAACAGTGAATAAAAATGAATTATTCCTACTTTCCGAAATGAAGCCACATCTCACATAGATACAGAGAGAAAAATTATTATTTCCAGCTTTGTTTTACTTTAAATTGCTGCAACAATTTGGCAGGCACTTTGCTGTTAGTTCATGATCGACTTTGTTTTTAAAGGATCACATTTTATGCCATTTGTAACAATGCAACTGGAAATAATGACAAGGGTCACCTGACCCAAAACTCTGATTTCTCTCCACAGATGCTGCCAGAGCTTTTCCAGCAATTTCTATTTTTGTGTCTGATTTACAGCATCTGCAGTTCTTGTGGTTTTTATTTTGTATGTGTCCAGAGTTGTTTTCTGCAGCTTGGACAGTAGTAACACATAAGAAGGCTGCACTTCACAGACCTGAGTTGCCTCCCACAAATTATTTCTCTTGAGGCGAGAGGTTGCAAGAGATAAAAGTAATATGTAGAAGTGCACTTGTGAATGTACAAGCTGTGGCCATACCTTTCCTGGTGATGAGGTGAGTGAAAACTTTTAAATGTGTAATTTAACATTAACAAAGTAACTGCTCCCTGTTCCAGATATTCCCTTCTGCTCCATTATATTTCTTTCACATAAGGGGGCTTCATGGTTGTCACTACATTTTGATGGGATTTACATGCTGTTAGCTGGTGTTTTGTGAAATATTCACAGAAACTGATAAATGCCCTCTGGCCAGTCTAACCATTGCAGAATATCATGCTTTAGAATCGTTCAGGATATCATGCTTTATAATAAGTCCATCTCCCTGGTTAGCACTGCATTTATTCACTGTTAGCCCCTTCCAGGTCGCAACAGTTGGGATCTCAGCAACATCAGTAACTCTGCTGTTCATGGTATAGCAAAGAATTCCATTGTGCTGTTCATGGACAAGTAGAATTGGAAAGGTAGGACTCAAGGGTTTAAGCCTGCTGCAGGTTACCTGCAGGTTCAAGGTACCAGCAGTGACACACACACACTGCCATGTTGACTCTTACAGAGAAAGCGTGTTGCCTCTATGAATGATAATGGACTTGTATTTTATCAGCAAGCTCAGGGAACCGGGGGCATCCTCTTGCTCCTAATTCATTAAGCATGATTGAATGTGCAACTGGATATGTGATCATCCATACATCTGTCTATGCTCACTTTGCTGGCAGCTCATACTTGTCATACCAATACTTCACTCACCCATCCTGTTTTCTTGGGGACAAGGGCTATCATCAGTTAACTTATGTCCCCTCAAAGACACACACTCATTGGCTAAACAACAATGTCATAAATTAAAATTCTCTTTGAATAGGTCATTGGGAGTGTTCAAATAATACAAACCTTCTTGTTGCAGTGAAGCTCACAGCACTAACATTGTCTGTTTAAATTATTCCCCTGCTGTAATTTATTGGCGCACCAAACTCTGAAGCGTTTGCCATGAATGTACATTGGAATGCAACAATTCACCATTTTAAACATTTGTTTCCTCCATCACTGGTGCACAATTGGCCAGAATCACTCACAAGTCACACTGTAGCAATTTGTCAACATTTCTTCAAAAGATCCTTCCAATCCCATGACTGCTACCGCCTAAGACAACAAGGGGAGGAAATGCATAGGACACCAACACCTACAAGTTTCCCTCCTAGTCACACTAGATTAATCTTTCAATGAATCAAAATGCTGAACTCCCTATCTCATAGCACTGAGGGAATAGTTACACCACATGGGCGACAGCAGTTCAACAATTCATTATCACTTTCTCAAACGAAATTAGTCATAGCCAATTAATTGTTGGCCTTGCCATTGACACTCACATGCAATGCATGACTGAAAGCAAACCATTGTCTGAAGCTGAGATAAGATTTTACACAATTTGGCAGCTATTCCATCTGGAGTCCCACTAAATGATTTGAATCAACATTCTAAATGTCATGTTATCTCTCAGAGATTATCTTTTGTAAATTACTCCTTATATTAATAATTTAGCACCAATTAAAACAAAATCCCTTCGAGCCCAAATCAGTTGAAGTCTCAAAATAGATACAAACTGCCAATGGGGTACATATATATTTACTGGCTTTTAGCTGGATTTTTATTGACTGTGCCATTTGTTTTGTTGATTGAGGAAATCAAGACCTTTATTTATTTAACATCTTCTACAATCTATTGATATCCTAGAATGCTTTGCAGCAAATGAAGCTCATTTGAAGTGTACATGTAGTCATTGTTGGAATGTGGGAAACACAGTAACCAATTTTCATGCAGTAAACTCTCACAAATAGCATTATGATAATGACCGAAATATCTGTTTTAGTTCTCAGAACTAAAACTTCCCAGGATACTTGGGAAGAAAAAATCTTCAACAAAACAGTGCTATCTGGTCTTTTACGGCTACCTGGGAGGGAAGGTGGGTTGTTAGTTTAATTTCTCATCCAAAGGTTTCCATCCCTGTGGCAGTACAGCACCCTCTCAGCACTGCACAGATGTGTCAAACTAGATTTGTTATGTTTGAGGTTCCAGACAGTGACTATAATATTCCTTCATTTCATACCACTAAGCATGTGCACTCAGTCAGGCAACATCTTAAACAGATCAGGAAACTCTGGAGATACTTTTTCATTTGTGAGCATCATCAAAAAGAGAGACTTAATACCAAATGCCTTTAAAGTCTAACTGCAGAAATACATTTGGAATTAATGGAGATGAACTCAAATTTGAAAACCCCTGAATAGTCATAGAATCCTACAGCACAGGCTTTTGGCCCAAACTGGTCCATGCTCATCAAAATGCATGTCCCTACGGTGCAGAAAATGGCCTCTTGGCCCATTGACTCTGTACTGACCCTCTGAAGGACATCCCACCCAGACTCCATACCCACGTATCCATTCTCATAATCCTACATTTCACCATGACTAATCCACTTAGCCTGCACTTCCCTGGACACTTTGAACAATTTTCCATGGTCAATCCACCTAAGCACCTCTGCACCCAGCAGAAACCCACACAAACATGTGCAAAATCCACAAAGACAGTCACCCAAGGCTGGAGTCAAACCCAGGTCCCTGGCGCTATGAAGCAGCAATTCTAACCATTGAGCCATTGTGCCATCCTAAATGTGACACTGCATTGAAAATCTTCTCCTGTGCCCACTCATGCGAACAGTTCTCTTATCAAAAGCAGTTAGTGCAATGTTTTATTAACAGCTTGAAAGAAAGTTGGATGAAATTAAACTAAGAATAGAAAATGTAGTGACAGATCAAATAGTCAGTTCCATGGTATAGTCCCCGCACTTCGGAGACCATGGAAATGTCATTTGTGGAATCTGTCTAGTCAGGATTAAATAATGTAGATTCAAATGTTGGAATGAGAGCTTGGCATTTCACTTAATTGCCTTTGGGAGATAGAGAATTTTCACAAGGCTTGCAAGTTTTACCTGTAGTTATTCTCCTTCCTCAGGGGATTGGTTTGAAGTAATGCCCACTATGGTGTACTTTGTAAATGCAAAGTTCAATTGGAAAGAACAGGCTTCATAATCAAAATGATATTTTCCCAATTTCTTAGTACCTTTTCATGAGTGAGGATCATATATTGTTTATTAGCACTATGCATGATTGAATTTTGAAGTATGTTTGGATAAATATATTAGAACAGGATGAATTTCTGTCAGTGTGGGAACAGGTAATGTGGAGGAAGCGTTTTCATAAATTGTGACTCAATAGTCATCAATTGCCTGTGAATTAGAGATATTTACTGAATTGAAAAATGACTAATATTGCAAGTCTGATTTGTATAACAGGGTTTTAGAACAATTTGTTTAGAGCAATTTAGTAGCTCACCGCTAGAAGACACTGCCTAAATAGAAACTGAAATGTTCAATACAACTTTCAATTGACAATAAGGGCTGAAACAAGAGTAGGCGTTCTTGGAAATAGCACTTCTATAAGGCACATCGGTATCCCTAGGATATGCTCCATTTTCAAAATGGAGTTTGCAAGGAGGGAGTCAGAAGCCTGTTTACCACCTACTAATAACTGATGGCTTGTTAAACTCCTTGAGGAGCACAAATAATGGGTGGAAAGATAATTTTATGTTTGTAAACCACTGAATCCAAAGTGTGCACAGCTATTGGGTTGATACGGTCAGAAATTTAGAGTTTCTTTAACAATGTTGAAATGTTTTGGAATCTGTGAGGTATTGTGCCAGATTTTGCTCATTACCTTGTTTTTGACCATTTGGCCGTTTTTGTATTTGATGGTGCTACTCGTCTTTTGAGTATCAGTGTCCTCATTACAAGGCTCCAGTATGGCTGCCATTTGCATTTTCCCCTAGTGTGTACAACAGCTTCCACCAGTGTTACGCACTGGACACTGAGCTCACCTCTGTCCCAATTATGACAATTACATTTGAGCACGGGGTCGTGTGAACACAGATGTAGTGACCAGGTCAGGACCTGGAAATTATGAGTATTATTATTACCAACCCTGAAATGAAAATGTAGCCCATTTGGTTCGGGAATATTTCAGCTTCCATGCAAAAACCCCTTATATTGTATAGGTTGATAGCATCTGTACTGATTTGAAGAATGCTTACTTGAGTAAGACCCATTAAACCATCAGTCCACCATCAGATGAAATTGGATTGGATAAGCTTGAACATAATATGCAGCGATTTTGTTTAAAAACTGGTTACCTCCCATTAAGGCTTCAAACGAGGAGAAACCTTTTTTTTCCTTGAGGGCTGCATGTCCGTAGAAATCGCATTGTCAAGGAGCAGTGGAAGCCATATTGAGGCTGAGTTGGATGGATTTTGATCAACAAAGAAGACCAGTGTTATGGTTTGCCAAGAAAATGGACTTGGACCCACAAACAAACTAGCTGTATTCTTTCCACACTAGGGATTTGAGGGCAGCACAGTGGCTCAGTGGTGCCTCACAGTACCTGGAACTCGGGTTCGATTCCAGCCTTGGGTGACTGTCCGTGTGGAATTTGTACATTCTCCCTGTGTCTGTGTGGGTTTTCTCTGGGTTCTCCGGTTCCCTCCCACAATCCAAAGATGTGCAGGTTTGGTGAATTGGCCAAGCTAAATTGCCCATAGTGTAGGTTATTAGTCAGGGGTAAATATAGGATAGCGGATGGGTCTGGGTGAGTTACTCTTCAGAGGATCGGTGTAGACTTGTTGGGATGAAGGGCCTGTTTCCACATTATAAGAATTCTAATTCAAACAACGCTTTCACACAAGTTTCGTTATTTGTTGTCTTTTCTTCAAACTTCTGAAATGCAACAAGATTAATTCCCAAATAGAACCTTAATCTATTTAGCACAAACAAAAGGAAGCCTGTAAGCTTCTACACAAAGTGCAAAGATTCACAACTTAACCTTCCAAGACACTAAATCAAGAGAGGTATGCTCACTCACACCCATTTAACATTATTGGAAGTTTTCTCACGCTTACACATAGTTCCTGAAATTTTTGCTTCACAAAATTTTTTTAAATTGCTGATAACAAACTCTTATAGCTACAAAGGTGAAGAATAAGGGGCTGTTTGCATTTTCATCAAACGACCTCACATTTTTCAATCTATGTAAAGTGTCAAATTTTATTGCACTCTACATTGCAGGGCGGTAGCCCTTGAAATCCCATTCACATCAAATGAAACAATTGCTTTTGAACAACTGAAAGATTTTATCGTGCATTATTTGTAGGCCAATTTTACTCCAATTTTGTACAGAGATGTCTCACTCACATTAAATACCAACAGCTTTGAAATGTATAAGACCAGACCACAGAGAGCTTCCCTGGTACAAACAGGCAGAAACACACAAAGAACAGGGCAAAACTATCAAATGTGTATATGTTATCAACAGCATTCCAAGTTACTGCACTGCTTTCAACTTAATTTTTAATTTCCACAAATCATTTAAACTTCACATTCTCTTTTATGTCTCATGGTAGGTGGAAGTGAAAAGAAAAAATTATTTTTCTTTGTGGCCAAACACACAAGCAGCTGGAGTATTGTCTGCTGAAAAACGAGCTCACGTCCTCTTAGCTCAGTAGTTGCCAGGGCATAATGCCTCCCTAACCGCCCTTCAATTGCAGAATTCTCTTGCATGCACAGTGCCTTAAATTCACTCATTCTGGTTAACACTTTCACATTTTCCAGCACAGGCAAGTGTCTCAATCTGCATCTCCCTAGCCTCCCTGGAGAATCAGAAAAACACACGTTCTGCTCCTTGGAAATTTGGGGACAGGTTTTCAAATGGCCAGACAGCCATTATTCCAATGTAGAGAAGAGTTAGGCCTGGGGACCCGGCAGAATCCCCATCTTGGCACACTCCAAAGGAATTGCCAAAAATTTTAATTTTTCTCGGTGCAATTCCCCTACACCTGGAACTCTTCAAAAGTCTCCGTAAGAGTCGGAGGCTTCTGATTGTTTGGATAAAATTAAATAACTTAGTTGCTCAGAAAATGTTAGACCTAGTCTAACTCTTGAATAACCATTAAACAAAGCATATAATAACCTCACTCACTCCTAACTATACCTGCCCTGATGCCTTATATATCTTTACATAACTTGATGCCTCCTAGATACATAACATTCCTGCCCCTAGAAGCTGACATCTACCCCTTTGTCCCGGGACCCAACATCATTCCTGGCATCAGACACCCCAAACGACACTGGATCCGATAGTCTACACTACACTGGACCCATCTCCCAGACTTACAATAGATCGCAGAAATTGAGTGTCTCGAGGACTGTAACTTGCAATAGAGTGTGACTCACAATAAATCACAGAAATTAAACATCTTAAGGAGTGTGACTAGGGCACATGGTTTTAAGGTGAGAGGAGAGAGACTTAAAAAAAGACAAAGTTTTTACACAGAGCCATGGTTCACGTGTGGAATGAACATTGAGGAAATGGTGAATGCAGGTACAGTTTACACAGTTACACTTAGATAAGTACATGAATAGGAAAGGTTTAGAGGGATATGGCCCAGGAGCAGGCAGGTGGGATTATCTTAATTTAGGATTATGTTTGACATAGACTGGTTGAACTGGTCTGTTTCTGTGCTGTATGAACTCTGACTAGAATAAATTGCAGACTTGCACTCCTTAAGGAGTGTAACTCACAATAGAGGTGAATGTCCCGACTGCCTGCCCCTCTTCCGCGGTTACGTTAGGGCCCGGGTGTCCTTGGAGAAGGAGCACGCGGTGTCGACCAACACGCTGAAGTTGTTCAGGGAGAGGTGGACGCCGCAGGGAGTGGAGTGCATTATTTCTCCCTCCAACTCTATTTTGATTTAGTCCCTACCCTCCCCTTCACTGTTTTTGATCACACAGCACTGCCCTTTGATGTGAAGGGCAGTGTTTGTCACTGGCCACCCGGATGTTTTCCTATCTTCCTGGTGGTGGAATTTGAATAAAGATTCGTGCACTTTGTGTCTTTCACTGTGTCTTACACCTGCACACACACACCATGGGTGCTGGGGAAAAAATAAGCACTAAAAAAGAAAAAAATATAAACAGAAGATGTCACTGGCCACTCGGGTGTTTGCCTATCTTCCTGGTGGTGGAATTTGAATAAAGATTCGTGCACTTAAAAAAAAATAGAGGTGAATGTCACAAGGAGTTTGACTTACAATAGATCATAGAAATTGAGTATCTCGAGAGTGCTGTGTTGAGATCCTAAAGGAGTTACAATAAGCCACAGAAATTGTGCATCTCAAGATGTGCAACTCACAATAGAGTGCTGGAGTTGAGCTCCTCAGGGAATGGGAGTTAAAATAAAGTGCTGGCGTTGAGTGTCTCAAGGAGTGCAACTTGCTTGCAGAAATTGATCATCTCCAGGACTGTGATTAGTGTGCCAGAATTGACTGTCTTAGGGAGTGACACTTACAATAGTCTGCCAGAGTGAGTTACTCAAGGAATTCAGTACATAAAGCAGGGAGGTATTTGGTTGTTCTTGCCTAACAAAACAACTGATTGGTATATAGAAAACAAGACCCAAAAAAATTGAGGGTGCTGGAAATCAGAAACACAAACAGAAATAATTGGAAAAACTCAGCTAGTTCTGCAGAGAGAAAGCAAAATTAACATTTTGGATCCAGTGACCCTTCTTCAGAATTGAAGATGGGCTGGGAGGGATAAATGATAGGTGGAGATGGATCCCAGAGAGAGAGAAACACAGTTGGGCAAAGGAATGGGTAAAGATCAGCCTGGGGGAAATCAGTGGGAGCTAATGGGGACCGTTAGTGGCTGACAATAGGTTGGTTGTGGTAGCCGCCCCATGTGATGAAAAGGCCCCAAAATTATTGAATTTGATACTGAGTCCTGAAGGCCATTGGGCACCCCATCAGAAAATGAGGCATTCTTCCAACTTGCGTAGAGTTCGACGGAGCACAGCAGCAAGCCCGAGAACAGGGTGGTATGTGGACATGGAGAATGTGGATGGTGAGATTGAGGGCAGGTGAGGATGTGGATGGTGAGATTGAGGGCAGGTGAGGATGTGGATGGTGAGATTGAGGGCAGGTGAGGATGTGGATGGTGAGATTGAGGGCAGGTGAGGATGTGGATGGTGAGATTGAGGGCAGGTGAGGATGTGGATGGTGAGAGTGACTCCAGTGGAAGGTGAGGACTTTGCATTGAGCTTCTGTTACAGGCGGGGGCGCAGGCGCATTGTGATCCAACTGTAACAATTGTTGAAGCGGAAGTTTGTGTTTGGAGCAGACAGAGAGAGAGAGAGGCACAGACCCGGGTTGGGGGAAGGAGAGAGGCACAGACACAGACCCAGACCCGGGCTGGGGGAAGGAGAGAGGTAAAGAGAAAGGGAGAGACTGACTCTCCTAGTCGCTGGCTGATTGACTGACCTAGGGAGAGAGAGAGGACGGGGGCTGGGAGTACCGGGGGAAGAGCGGTGATCGGATCCGGGACAAATCTGTGAAGGAGCAGTGGTAGTGAGTGATGTTTGTAAGTTCCCTCCTGGTTCTGCCTCTCAGGGTTAATGGCTGGTTGCAGACTCTCCCTCAGCAAACTGTTGCAGGATTCATGTCTTCACAGGTAATCAATGCAGCCGCTTTTATCCGTTTGAAGCTCCGGAATTCCACTGCATTTTTGTGGAGAGATAATGTGTAATTTCTTTAAAAAGTTATTACCTTAAAGTACTTGCCTTTTAGATTCAAAAATCTCCAATCAAATCACTGCTCTTTTGATTCTGGCCTTTTAATTGGATATGTAGCTTGCTTCTCATCTCATCTCTTACACATTTAAATTTATTGCACGCGGTATTATATCGTATATCTTGTTTTGTTAAGTTCATGCTAATTATAGTAACAGACATTTAGTGACTTTTTTATTTTAGATGTACATTTCTTCCCTGGTGAACTCCAATACTGCATTGCTCTGACTTTGGCTCTTTGTCAGAGGCTGACAGCCCATCAAATCAATGTCTGTCAAAAACAACCACCTAACTATTTCCCGTCACTTGGCTTATAAACTTGTATGCCTTGGCATGACAAGTATATATTTAAATACTTTTTACATATTATGAAGATTTCTGCCTCTACCATCCTTAACAGGCATTGAGTTCCAGAATCCCACAACCTTCTGGGTGAAAAATTATTTTTCCTTACATCTTCTGCCCCTTGCTGTAAATCTACACCGTCTGTAATTGGTTCCTCCATGAATGGGAAAATATCTTCCTGTCAATCCTAATTATGCCCCTCATTTTATACATCTCAATCATGACTCCTCTCAATCTCCTTGTTCCAAGGAAAACACTCCCAGTCTGTCCATTCTGTCATCATAACTGAAACTTTCCAGCCCAGGCAACATCCTGGTAAATCACCTCTGCACTCTCTCCAGTGTTATCACCTCCCCTCAATAATGTGCATTCCAGAACCCCACACAGTACTCCTGCTATGGCCTAACCTACTTTTTATACAGTTTAAGCTTATCCTCCCTGCTCTTAAACTCTGTGCCTTGGCTAATAAAGACAAGTATATCATATGACACCTTAACCTGTTTATCCATTTGTCCTGACACCTTGTGTTTATGTTTGTGCTGTCATATAAGAGAGGTAAATATTGGATTAGGTAACTAGGCTAGGATGGATCTGCACAAGATGAAATGGTAGCACCTCATCAGAGATAAAACCAATTCCATTGGAGGGAGGCAGACTTGTACATCAAGGGAGGGTTTAATTCTACAGGAAGGTGAAAGCATGAAATATTACATTTACACAAAGAACTGGGAGAAACAAGGAATAAAATGATTAATTCTGGAATAGGAGAGATCAGATAGTGGAAATAACAAGACATAGATGGGTGGAGAGTCCGTTTCTGTAACTGGAATTGAGAAAGTTCTCTTACTGAACTATAAGCTCAAGTAACCATGTGGACTTATGATCATAGCATCAGAAAACTGAATCAAACCAGGAGAGGAATGAGAACTAAAATCCTGGCCATCATCTAACCAGGATAGTAGAACAGTGGAGAGGAGTTGGTTATATCTGACTCTACTGCCACCGCTAGCAATGCATTCCACAGACCCAGTGCTCTCTGGGTAAAGAACCTGGCTCTGACATTTCCCCTAAACCTTCCTCCATTTACCTGAAAATTATCCCCCCTCATGATAGACATTTCCACCATGGGAAAAAAATCTCTGGCGATCCACTGTCTCTATGCCTGTCAACATTTTGTACACCTCTGTCAAGTCAACTCTCACCTTTCTTCACTTCAATGAGAAAAGCCTTAGCTCCCTCAATCTTTCTTCATAAGACCTGCCCTCCAGTCCAGGCAGCATCCTGGTAAATCTCCTCTGCATTCTCCACATCTTTCCGAGAATGAGGCAACCAGAATTGAACACAGTATTCCAAGTGTGAACTAGCCAGGGCTCTATAGACTGCAGCGTAACCTCACATCTCAAACTTAATCCCCCTGCTAATGAAAGCCAACACACCATATGCCTTCTTAACAAGCCTATCAACTTGGGTGGCAACTTTGAGAGATCTATGGACGTGGACCCCAAGATCTCTCTGTTCTTCTACACTGCCAAGAATCCTGCCGTTAACCCTATATTCTGCATTCACATTCACCTTCCAAAGTGAATAACTTCACATTTTTCTAGGTTGAACTCTGTATGCCACTTATCAGCCCAGTTCTGTATCGTGTCAATGTCCTGTTGCAACCTACATCAGCCTTCCACACTATCTACCACTCCACCAACCTTCGCATCATCGGCAAGCTTGCTGACCCACCCTTCCATCAAAGTTATTTATAAATATCACGAAGAGCAGAGGTCCCAGAACCGACTCCTGCAGAACAACATAGGTCACCACGCTCCAGGCTTAATACTTTGCATCTAACACGACCCTCTGTCTTCTATGGGCCAACCAATTCTGTATCCAGACAGTCAGAGTCCGCCGTATCCCATGCCTCCTTACTTTGTATATGAATCTACCATGGGGAACTCTAATCAAAGGCCTTGCTAAAATCCATCCACACCACATCCACTGCTCTATCTTCATCAACGTGTTTTCTCACTTCCTCAAAGAATTCAGTAAGGTTTGCCCAACCCCCCTCCCCCAAAGCCATGCTGACTATCTCTAATCAAACTATGGTTTTCCAAGTAATCATAAAACCTGTCTCTCAGAATCCTCCCCAATACTTTGCGCACCACTGACGTAAGACTGACTGGTCTGTAATTCCCAGGATTATCGCTATTCCCTTCCTTAAACAAAGGAATAACATTTGCCACCCTCCAATCATCTGGCACTACTCCAGTGGACGGTGAGGACACAGATCATCGCCAAGGTGCAGCAATCTCTTCCCTCGCTTCCTGTAGTATTCTAGGATATATCTCATCTGGCCCAGGAGATTATCTATCCTTATTCAAAATTTTCAGCACATACTCCCTAACATCAACCTGTTCTAGCATGTCAGTCTGTTTCACGCTGTCCTCAGAAACATCAAGGTGCCTCTTAGTACTCAATTTACTTTTTATTCACTCGTGATCTCTGGGCTTTGCTGGCTGAGCCAGCATTTATTGCCATGCTGAGAAGGCCTTGGAATAGTGGTGGTGAGCTACTTTGATTTTAACCTTTATAGGCCACCTCAATGTGGCTTGTATTCCCACTATCCGTTCCCTCCTGTTTCTGAATTGTACATTATTTTGCTTATTTCTCCTAGTTCTTTGAAATATTGTGGTAGACCCACAAATTTGATAGGATGGAAATTGCAATAGACAATAGACAATAGGTGCAGGAGTAGGCCATTTAGCCCTCCGAGCCTGCACCGCTATTCAACATGATCATGGCTGATCATTCCTAATCAGTATCCTCTTCCTGCCTTATCTCCTTAACCCTTGATTCCACTATCTTTGAGAGCTCTATCCAACTCTTTCTTAAATGCATCCAGAGACTGGGCCTCCACTGCCCTCTGGGGCAGAGCATTCCACACAGCCACCACTCTCTGGGTGAAGAAGTTTCTCCTCATCTCTGTCCTAAATGGTCTACCCCGTATTTTTAAGCTGTGTCCTCTGGTTCGGCACTCACCCATCAGCGGAAACATATTTCCTGCTGCCAGAGTGTCCAATCCTTTCATAATCTTATACGTCTCAATCAGATCCCCTCTCAGTCTTCTAAACTCAAGGGTATACAAAACCAGTCGCTTCAGTCTTTCAGTGTAAGGTAATCCCGCCATTCCAGGAATTGACCTCGTGAACCTACGCTGCACTCCCTCAATAGCCAGAATGTCTTTCCTCAAATTTGGAGACTAGAACTGCACGCAATACTCCAGGTGTGGTCTCACCAGGGCCCTGTACAGTTGCAGAAGCACCTCTTTGCTTCTATTCTCAATTCCTCTTGTTATGAAGGCCAGTATGCTATTAGCCTTCTTCACTACCTGCTGTACCTGCATGCTTGCCTTCATTGACTGGTGTACAAGAACACCCAGATCTCTCTGTACTGCCCCTTTACCTAAACTGATTCCATTGAGATAGTAATCTGCCTTCCTGTTCTTGCCACCAAAGTGGATAACCATACATTTATCCACATTAAACTGCATCTGCCATGCATCTGCCCACTCACCTAACTTGTCCAGGTCACCCTGTAATCTCCTAACATTCTAATCACATTTCACCCTGCCACCCAGCTTAGTATCATCAGCAAATTTGCTAATGTTATTGCTGATACCATCTTCTATATCATTAACATATATTGTAAAAAGCTGCGGTCCCAGCACAGATCCCTGCGGTACCCCACTGGTCACTGCCTGCCATTCCGAAATGGAGCCGTTTATCACTACCCTTTGTTTCCTATCAGCCAACCAATTTTCAATCCAATCTAGTACTTTGCCCCCAATACCATGCGCCCTAATTTTACTCACTAACCTCCTGTGTGGGACTTTATCAAAAGCTTTCTGAAAGTCCAGGTACACTACATCTACTGGATCTCCCTCGTCCATCTTCAGAGTTACATCCTCAAAAAATTCAAGAAGATTAGTCAAGCATGATTTCCCCTTCATAAATCCATGCTGACTCTGTCCTATCCTGTTACTACTATCCAGATGTGCCGTAATTTTTTCCTTTATAATAGACTCCAGCATCTTTCCCACCACTGAGGTCAGACTAACTGGTCTATAATTTCCTGCTTTCTCTCTCCCACCTTTCTTAAAAAGTGGTATAACATTAGCCACCCTCCAATCCTCAGGAACCGACCCCGAATCTATCGAACTCTGGAAAATAATCACCAACACATCCACGATTTCCCGAACCACTCCTTCAGTACCCTGGGATGCAGACCATCAGGCCCTGGAGACTTATCAACCTTCAGACCTAACAGTCTCTCCACCACCAAATCCTGGCAAATATTAATTCCCTTAAGTTCAGGTCCTTCAGCCACTGTTACCTCAGGGAGATTGCTTTGTGTCTTCCCCAGTGAACACAGATCTGAAGTACCCATTTAATTCCTCTGCCATTTCTTTGTTCCCCGTAGTATATTCCCCTGTTTCTGTCTTCAAGGGCCCAATTTTAGTCTTAACCATTTTTTTGCCTTGCACATACCTAAAAAAGCTTTTACTATCCTCCTTAATATTATTGGCCAATTTACCTTCGTACCTCATTTTTCCTCTGCGTATTTCCTTCTTAGTAATCTTCTGTTGCTCTTTAAAAGCTTCCCAGTCCTCAGTTTTCCAACTTATCTTTGCTATGTTATACTTTTTCTCTTTTAACTTTATATGTTTCTTAACTTCCCTCGTCAGCCATGGCCGCCCATGCCTCCTCCTAGGATCTTTCTTCCTTTTAGGAATGAACTGATCCTGCAACTTCTGCATTATACACAGAAATATCCGCCATTGTTCCTCCACGGTCATCCCTGCTAAGGTATTGCATCTTTGAACTTTGGCCAGCTCCTCCCTCATAGCTCCATAGTTCCCTTTATTCAACAGAAGTACTGTCACTTCCGACTGTACCCTCTCCCTCTCAAATTGCAGATTGAAGCTTAATGTATTATGGTCACTACTTCCCACTGGCTCCTTCACTTCGAGGTCACTGACCAATTCTGGTTCGTTACACAATACCAGATCCAGAATTGCCTTCTCCCTGGTCAGCTCCAGCACCAGCTGCTCTAAGAATCTATCTCTGAGGCACTCCACAAAGTCTCTTTCTTGAGGTCCAATACCATCCTGAGTATTTTGACTAGTTATACTGAAGGATTGGCAATATATTTCCAAGTCAGGATGGTGAGGGCTTGGAGGGGATCTTTTGGGTGGTGATGGTGTTCTCATGTATCTGTTGCCTTTGTCCTTATGATGAAAGTGATAGTGAGTTTCAAATGTGTTGTCTTAGGAGCCTTGGTGATATGCTGGTTGCAGATTGTGTTGGGAGTATGAATCTGTTGCTGTTGGTGGTTTATGGATGCTCAGGTTTGAGTTGCTTGATCTTGAAGATTAAATAGCTGAATACACTTGGTTAGAGTTGAGGAAATGTAAATGTGTCACAGGTCAGTAAATATTAGGAAGGAGATAAAGGAACAAGTTTGTAGGCAAATTGCAGAAAGATAAAACACTGTGGATAGGTAATAATGGGGAACTTCATTTATTCTAATAATCAGTATAAAGGACAAAAAGAATAATGTGCAATGAAATATGTTGAGCACTGTTTCCCAATCAATAAGGAAGTGTGGGGACTAGTTCTATAGAATGAAATACGGCTTGTTGCAATCGTGGGACATTTGAGAAAGGGTGATTGCAATATAATTAGATTTAAAACAGTTAAGGAAATTGACAAAGAGAAATCAAATGTAAAAGTATTCAACTGCACGAGAGTGGGTTGGATTTCAAGACTGGCAGGTTAAAAAATGTAAATGACCAGTGCAAGCCTTCGAAGTGTTGTACAGAAACAGACTAGACGAAGGAAGATGAAATGGCATTGATGCTAACATTCCCCTCTAATTCAAGATGGAGAGATTAAAATTAAACAAGAACACAGGCTTACGATAAATATTAAGTTCATGATTCACTATTTTCTCTCAGCATAATCAGCCAGCTTAGAGGGAGGAGATGAGCAGGGGCAGCATGTGGTTAGTCTGAGCCATTCAGGATCTGGTGCTGAAACTGGGCGCATGAGGGGACTGATTATTAGATCAGGGAATTGTTTCAAGATGATTTATTTCCTTTTCTTTGAGTGTTTTCTCTACCTTTTCTCAAGGTCACTGACTCATAAAGTGGGAACTGACTGCCGAATTCTGGGATTCCACTGAAGTATGTGCCTGGATGTTGCTTGGCATTTGATGGTCAGAACATCACATGATGTCATGCATTTATTTCCAGCAAATGTAACTGATTTTGTTTTGCATTGTTGCTTCAGGTTTTTTAAACAATTTTAAAATTAAATCTGTAGCTGCTTCGTATGGATTCTGTATTACCAAGAAATCAGCATTTCTGTTAGATTAGATTAGATTCCCTACAGTGAAAACAGGCCCTTCGGCCCAACAAATCCACACCGACCCTCCGAGAAATAACTCACCCAGACCTATTCCCCTATCCTATATTTACCCCTGACTAATGCACCTAGCCTACACATCCCTGAACACAATGGGCAATTTAGCATGGTCAATTCACCTAACCAGCACATCTTTGCACTGTGGGAGGAAACCGGAGCATCCGGAGGAAACCCACGCAAACACAGGGAGAATGTGCAAACTCCACACAGACAGTTGCCCGAGGCTGGAATTGAACCCAGGTCCCTGGCGCTAACAGTGCTAACCACTGAGCCACCGTGCCGCCCTCGTGGGAAGCACTTGCAGAGGGCAATTAAATTAAATTGAATTAAAGCCATAAATCCAATCTTGATGAACAGCAGAACATGTTCGAGGAGCTGAGTGGCCTACTTCTGTTCCTCGTTCTCACTATCTGGGTGCTATTTTCAGCAAGATAGACTGAAAGTAACTGAAAGTGCCAATCATCATAGGCAATGAGTCAAAATATGGTCCAGGCTGATGACTTTGAGAAGTACAAGTACAGGCAGATAACAGAGTTGTGTGAGAAAAATACAATAATGCTGTAAGGCTAGGATATTTTATCTTGCATCGAGTTTGGGAAATACAAACTATACATGTATTTTAACAGAGTACAGATTCATTGAATGCGATGAAGATACTTACACGAAACAACTTGTCTTTAACCATATAAGGAAGCAACATTTAATTTTGTTATAGGAATAGTTGGCATATGGTGGCATGGAGACATCTTTGGAATGGTGACTGTTTCACAATTGAATACACTATAAGGCAAGAAAGGTTAGGCCATAAATTAAAATGTTGATTTTAAACGAGGCTGCCTTTGAAAGGTTGAGGAAATAATTGGCTAGACTAGTTGAGAGAAATTACTGGTTCAGAAATATCAAATTAATTTCAAAATAGCTATCGACACCTGAAGGACAAAAGGTGGACTTCAAAGGTGATGAAAGAGTTGGTTACTGGTAATTGTAATCAGTTTTCAACAAATGAAGGCAACAAGGGGGAATCATGGAGATAGGTGTTCTTATTAAAAACTTGAGATAAAGAGAAGGTTAAAAGAGGAAATGGATCCATTTGAAACACTTAATTATGGCACAGAACCAAGACAAATTATAGAAATTACAATATTGACAGAAGCTAATACTATTTCTCTGGTCTTTATTCATATCGCTTTCAAATATTTACTCAGTTCCATTAAAATGCTGTTTCATCCTCTGCTTCAGTAGCTGCTGGGAGTAAAGCTTGAATGAACTGAGGGTGGGGAAATGTCTCTTACATACTATTAGTTAGTGAGTACAAGTTAAAGGGGTGATCTGATCAAAGTATACAAAGTAATAAAAGGAAAGACAGGGTAGATAAAGATAAACTCTTTCCACTGGTTGAGGATTCTAGAACGAGGGATGTAGTTTGAGAATTAAGGCCAGACCGTTCAGGGGAAATGTTAGAAGGCACTTCTACACACAAAGGATGGTAGAGGTTTAGAACTCTCTTCCACAAATGGCAGTGGATGCTGGATCAGTTGTTAATTTTAAATCTGAGGCAGATAATGTTTTTGTTAAGCCAAGGTATTAAGGGACATGGGCCAAGGTCAGGTATATGGAGTTCGTCCACAGATCAGCCATGATCTCATTGAATGGAGGGGCTGAATGGCCTCCTCAGGTCCCCGTATTCCTATGCCCATGTTCTCGGATTTGAACCAGCTTCAGGAAGGAATGATGATGCGTGTCCAAGTTGGGATGGTGTGAGATTTGGAATCAGTGGTGCTGCTATGCCTTGACTTTATATGTGGTTAATTTTGCAGGTTCTGGGGTTGCAACCTAAAGAGCCTTTGTGAATTGATGCAGTGTATTCTGGAGAGAGTGCCCTAATAGAGGAGGAAGCACATGGGCTGCCAATCAAGAGGACTGCTTTGTCCTGAATAGTGTTGAACTCCAACTACTGTTGGAGCTGCAGTCACTCAGGCAAGGAAGGAACATAGCATCATACTGGTGCACAGCAGAGGGGTTTTGAGGAATCAGGAGATAGGCCACTGACTACACAGCTTCTGACCTGTATGGCTAGCCATGATGTTTATGTGGCTGATCCAGTTGAGTTTCTGATGAATGCTAAACTTTGAGATATTGATAGTGGGACTTGAGCAATTTTATAAGCTATAATTGTTTTGATATTAACTGTGTCACTCCATTATCCATAAACATGCAACATCTTCTGTGAAAAATATACAGTGGCAATCTTGCCATATCCACTGAGAAGCTATTAAAATCATGAGAAAAAAATTGAACACAATTTTCACTGCACAATCCCACACAGCAAGTGAAATGAATGATTAGTTCAGTTGTTTTTGGTGGTACAAGGAGTACTCATCAAGTTTTGTTTTAAAGTGTTGCAATTCCATCTGAGCAGACAGATAATCACTGTGTACAGCTTAAAAAGTTGGCTCCTCTGATATTTAGCGCATCCACGTTACTGGACTGAAGTAGGCTGGGCTGGGGCTGTCTCCTTTAACTGGGAGTGTTGCTGACTGGATCCTATCTTTTACTTAGATCTTTTAATGTCACTGTCATTATTGGAGAACTGTTACTATCACATCCCTAAACAATGTATACTCATATTCCCACCAAGAACCTTGAATTACCAAGCAATCCCATGTTTGCTTACTCTAGCTCCATAAGACCATTGGAGCAGAAATTGGCCACTGAACCCATTGAGTCTCCACCGTTCAATGATATCATGTTTGATCTGATAATCCTCAGCACCACTTTCCTGCCTTTCCCTGTAACCCTTGATTTATCATTGATTGAAAATCTGTCTCAGCCTTGAATATATTGAACGATCCAGCTTCTACAGCACTTTGAGGTACCAAATTCCACAGATTCACTACTGTATGAAGGAAGAAATTCTTCCTCATCTTAAAATGACACCCCTTTTTCTGAGAGTATGTCCTCTAGTTGCAGAATCTACCACAAAGGGAAGAAACCTTTCTGCACCTACCTTGTCAAGTCCCCTAAGAATCTTGTATGTTTCAATATGGTGACATCTCATTCTTCTAAACTGCAATGAATACAGGCCCAGTCCATTCAACCTCTCCTCATGAGACAGTCCCTTTGTACCTGGTATTGACCAAGTGAATCTTCTCTGGACTGTCTTCAATACCACTGTATTTTTCCTTAGATAGTGGCCCAGAACTGTTCACAGTATTTCAGCTGTGGTCTGACTGGTGCCTTGTACAGTTTTAACAAATCTCCCTATTTTAATGACACATTCTCTTTGAAATAAAGGTCAACATTCTATTTAACTTTACACTCACCCATTAAACTTGAATGCTAGCTTTTGTGATTTTCACATGAGGAACCCAGATCCCTCTTTGCTGAAGCTTTCTTTACTTAAGTAACATTCAGCTCCTCTATGCTTCCTGTCAAATTGCATATCTTTCCATTTTCCCACTTTGCACTCTATTTGCCAATTTTTTGCCCATTCATATAACCTTTCTATATCCCCCTGCAGATTCCTTGTGTCATCCTCACCACATGCCTGCTCACTTATTTTTGTTTCATCTGCAAACTTGGCTATAGTACATCTACTTTACTCAACCATGTCATAGATATCTGCTTATAGTGCCCCGATTCCACCGCTTAAGGGTAATCTGTTCAACTCACCATGGCTTGTTTTTCCCCTTGACCCATCAACTATCTTCAAAATGATCACCCACTCCATTCCCCTCGACTCAGACTTCACATTTGTCTGTTTTACAGAGCTACCCACTCATGGTCCACTCTTCCTTGTCCCAGTGTGATTAATGCATCTTCTCAAATACAGGGCGCCACGGTGGCTCAGTGGTTAGCACAGCTGCCTCGCAGCACCAGGATCCCATGTTCGATTCCAGCCTCGGGCAACTGTCTCTGTGGAGTTTGCACATTTTCCTCATGCCTGCGTGGGTTTCCTCAGAGTGCTCTGGTTTCCTCGCACAGTCCAATGATGTGCAAGTCAGGTGAATTGGCCATGTTAAATTGCCCATAGTGTTAGGGAGATGGGTCTGGGTGGGTTGCTCTTCGGAGGGTCGATGTGGGCTGGTTGGACCGCGTGGGAACTCTAATCTAATCTAATTTGCTGAAAATCTTTTGAAAATAGAAGAGCATTTCATATGCTGTTTTTTTTTGCCTTAAGATGAGATAAAGGCAAAGATGTGATGTCGGTGATTGGCATGAATGACAGAGTGGATTTCCAATCCCGTGAATCTGCAGTACCTGGATTATTGACCAGTGCTGGCCATCTGAACAGTTTGGATCACTCTTATGGCACCAGTCACTTTCACAGCTCTGTCCTCTATGGAGGTAAAACGTACCAATCAGCATCTCAGGCCTTGGAAGCTTACATTGACAACTTTGAAAAGTCATCGTCCACCCGGAGAGGTGCAAACAAACTGCATTTCAGGAGCATTTCCAAACCCTCTCCTACTTCTCTGGACTGCAAGAAAGAGGGTAAGGACATTAGACTTTCCTCCACCAATGCGGGACAAAACTGCTTTGAGTCTGAACTTTCAAAGTTCAAAGTTTTGTTTTTATTACTGAGAAAAGCCAATCTCTCCAAAGACATTGACTCTTGTGGAGGTGTCCTTCTGTAGGGAAGAGATGCTTTTCATTGTCCAGAGCTTAACTCTGTCGGCAAAAAGGTTTTGCCAGAAATGAAAATGCTGAAAATACTCCAGTCTGGCATCATCTGTGGAATGAGAAACAAGATTTAACCATGATATGAATGGTTGACCTGGCTTTTTTCTCAGCGGGTGCTGCCAAATCTGATTACTTTCAGCATTTTCTGTCTTTATTTCAGATTTGCAGAATCTGCAGTACATAGGAACCCCGATTACCCGAAGGACATGGGCAGGGCGGGGCCTATTCCGGATAACATTGTTAGCCAAGCATCTGGACTTTGCAATCTTGTTCGGATCATCCGAAATTCAGTTAATCAAATGCCGGATAATCGAGGTTCCTCTGTAATTTGCTTTGGTCTAGGCAGTTTTACCGTTTTACCATGTGACCAACAGTGGTAACTCTCATGCACTTGTGTGCAGTATCCAATGTGGGTTGCTATGCAGTGATCAGAAGTGCAAAGCTGACTAACTTAAGAAGCTAGAAATACTGGTTTTGTCAATCTCTTGCTCCCGTGGTTGTGTTCAGCTAACTTGCGGAAGTGAATTATCAGATCACTAGTCTGTATGGTTCAGTGACTTTCCACATTTGAGCACTATACTTCATTTAACACTCTTAAATTTTTTTATTTACTTCTAAGAATGGACTTTAGCATTTTTAGGCTATCTCTTCATTTGCTGATACAAACTTTATGATCATTGATATGGGGATGCTTTAATTAAGTTTTAATTTTTGACAGGACCTGAGAATATCTACTGCTGCTCTATTTTTCCTTTTTTTATATGTAGATATAAGATAGAAAATTGTTGCATTTAAATAGTGCCTTTCACAACCTCAGGACACCCAAATGCACATGAGAAAAAATTAAGTACCTGTGCATCGAACATTGAACATAGAACAGTACAGTGCAGAACAGGCCCTTCGGCCTTCAATGTCGCGTCAACCTGTGAACTATTCTCAGCTCGTCCCCCTACACTATCTCAAAATCATCCATGTGCTTATCTAAGGATTGTTTAAATCTCCCTAATGTGGCTGAGTTGACTACATTAGCAGGTAGGACAGGCAAAATCGACGTTTCGGGCAAAAGCCCTTCATCAGGAACGTCGATTTTGCCTGTCCTCGGAAGCTGCCTGAATTGCTGTGCTCTTCCAGCACCACTGATCCAGAATCTGGTTTCCAGCATCTGCAGTCATTGTTTTTACCTACATTGGCAGGTAGGGCATTCTACGCCCTTACCGCTCTCTGTGTAAATAACCTGCCTCTGACATCTGTCTTAAATCTATCACCCCTCAATTTGTAGTTATGCCCCCTCGTACAAGCTGACGTCATCATCCTAGGAAAAAGACATTCACTGTCTACCCTATCTAACCCTCTGATCACCTTGTATGTCTGTGCAATCACATTTGTTAAAGGGAAATGAAGAACATGTTTGTAAGTTGTGTTCCTTCAGCTTGTTTCTTTGTGATACGTTAGTGTACTTTACCTTTATAAGGTTTCAAGTGTTGGTTCTTGTCTCAGTCCAAATGGATTCTGTTTGCACACTATTCTTCTTTCTTATTTGGAAAACAGCATTGAAAGGTGAAAAAAAAACCTTAAGATATTACTGTTATTACATGTAGCCAGGTTTTATGCAAAATATATGATGAATTATTTTAGATTGTCTTCTCATTTTCAAACTCACTCCCATCTAGTGCAAATCCAAAATTTAAGCATTCTTTAATTATTGTTTGTATTTTCAAACATCTAATCCGTCACCTCCAAGTTAATGTGCAACCTCTTTCCAATACTGAAGGTAATCCTTAGAAGAGTATAAAGAAAGTAGGAGTATACTTAAGAGGGAAATCAGGAGGGCAAAACGGGGACATGAGGTAGCATTGGCAAATACAATTAAGGAGAATCCAAAGGATTTTTACAAATATATTAAGGACAAAAGGGTAACTAGGGAGAGAATAGGGCCCCTCAAAGATCAGCAAGGCGGCCTTTGTGTGGAGCCACAGAAAATGGGGGAGATACTAAATGAATATTTTGCATCAGTATTTACTGTGGAAAAGGATATGGAAGATATAGACTGTAGGGAAATAGATGGTGACATCTTGCAGAGGAAGTGCTGGATGTCTTGAAATGGTTAAAAGTGAATAAATCCCCAGGATCTGATCAGGTGTACCAGAGAACTCTATGGGAAGCTAGAGAAGTGATTGCTGGGCCTCTTGTTGAGATATTTGTATCATCGATAGTCACAGGTGAGGTGCCAGAAGACTGGAGGTTGGCAAACGTGGTACCACTGTTTAAGAAGGGCGGTAAAGACAAGCCAGGGAACTATAGACCGATGAGCCTGACCTCGGTGGTGGGCAAGTTGTTGGAGGGAATTCTGAGGGAGAGGATGTACATGCATTTGGAAAGGCAAGGACTGATTCGGGATAATCAACATGGCTTTGTGTGTGGGAAATCATGTCTCACAAACTTGATTGAGTTTTTTTGAAGAAGTAACAAAGAAGATTGATGAGGACAGAGCAGTAGATGAGATCTATATGGACTTCAGTAAGGCGTTCAACAAGGTTCCCCATGGGAGACTGATTAGCAAGGTTAGATCTCATGGAATACAGGGAGAACTAGCCATTTGGATACAGACTGGCTCAAAGGTAGAAGACAGAGGGTGGTGGTGGAGGGTTGTTTTTCAGACTGGAGGCCTGTGACCAGTGGAGTGCCACAAGGATTGGTGCTGGCCCTCTACTTTTTGTCATTTACAGAAATGAATTGGATGCGAGCATAAGAGGTACAGTTAGTAAGTTTGCAGATGACACCAAAATTGGAGGTGTAGTGGACAGCGAAGAGGGTTACCTCAGATTACAACAGGGGTTGGACCACATTAAGTGTAGCAGGACTTATACACTTAATGGTAAGGTCCTAGGGAGTGTTGCTGAACAAAGAGACCTTGGAGTGCAGGTTCATAGCTCCTTGAAAGTGGAGTCGCAGGTAGATAGGATAGTGAAGAAGGTGTTTGGTATGCTTTCCTTTATTGGTCAGAGTATTGAGTACAGGAGTTGGGAGGTCATGTTGCGGTTATACAGGACATTGGTTAGGCCACTGTTGGAATATTGCATGCAATTCTGGTCTCCTTCCTATCGGAAAGATGTTGTGAAACTTGAAAGGGTTCAGAAAAGATTTACAAGGATGTTGCCAGGGTTGGAGGATCTGAGCTACAGGGAGAGGCTGAACAGGCTGGGGCTGTTTTCCCTGGAGCGTCGGAGGCTGAGGGGTGACCTTATAGAGGTTTACAAAATTATGAGGGGCATAGATAGGATAAATAGACAAAGTCTTTTTCCTGGGGTCGGGGAGTCCAGAACAAGAGGGCATAGGTTTAGGGTGAGAGGGAAAAGATATAAAAGAGACCTAAGAGGCAACTTTTTCACGCAGAGGTTGGTACGTGTATGGAATGATCTGCCAGAGGATGTGGTGGAGGCTGGTACAATTGCAACATTTAAGAGGTATTTGGATGGGTATATGAATAGGAAGGGTTTGGAGGGATATGGGCCGGGTGCTGGCAGGTGGGACTAGTTTGAGTTGAGATATCTGGTCGGCATGGACGGGTTGGACCGAAGGGTCTGTTTCCATGCTGTACATCTCTATGACTCTAATTTAGGTTTACAGTTTCATGAACAGCCTTCAGTACTTTGACTAAGAGTTCATTCCAAGTGAAGCCAATGAGTTCTTGCAGCTATACAACTATCCAGGTCATTAAGTCCAACCCATTTGATTCATCTCATGTCTAGGCCCACTCAGCGGCTACCCGATATTGAGAAGCATCAGGAAGCCTGGTTGAAATTTATTTTGTTGCCACACCCCACAATATTCACAGCCACAAACACTGCCCCCATTTGTGCAAAAGACTGAACATATCACCAATTCTATCAAGGTCTGCTAATTCAGTATGGATTGGAATTGTGCCTGGATCATTCTGTTCTGTATGACTTAGTTCCAGACTGAGCACTATATTTTGCCACTGAAGTACTGAAAGAATTACATACTGTTGTTGCTAAATTCCTAATTTCTTTTACAGTTTTCAGAGAGCAACCTTCCTTCAGAGATTTGCATTTCCATAGCCAGCCTTTAAGGAGACGGATAGCCAGTGATCCAGATCTTTTGAGCCTCACCACTGATGACCTTTTGGAAATGCCATCGGATGGTTCCTTACCGTTGACTCGATCCTCTGTGTTGCAGGGCTCAACACAGATTCAACCGCGAGTAGGAAGGCACTTCGCCCATAACACATTTACAAAGTATGCTGCAAAGGTCTCCCCGGGTTATTCTGGGGCTTGGCAGCACAAGAGAGATGACAGCTTTGAATTGCTCTGTGGGAGGAAAGTTGGTTATCGCCCATTAAACCAAACCGCTGGCCTCAAACCATCTCCATTCTCACAGCCAGGAACGGTGCCACAAGAGGGAAGTAAATACATGGCTCCTTCCATTCCTCCAACCCTTCCTGTGGATGACTGCAGAATCGGAAAGCATAACCTCCATTCTGTTTCTCAGCATAATTATCCCAGATGGTTAACCAGCCAAAAATCCGAGCTCGGTGTCTCTGGAATAAGTAGCATCCCTGAACTGAAATACCCTGGCTGGCTTTTAAACTGTGACTTGGGCTCAGATTCATGCGAACAAGAAACATTGAATAAAAGAGAATATCTGTTACCAACTGGATATGAGAACAGACTCTCCGATCCCAGACTTTACTCTGGCTGTGCCATAAATACACCAAAACGTAAACATTTTGCCAATTATTCCGGAAGGGACCGAAAATTTTATAAACACAAAGGACATAGCATCATTGACATTTTAAGAAGAGTACCTATACGTGCTGATTGGTTTGCCCAGTGTAATTCAGAAGAAGTGGAAGATTCTCACTGCAGTAAACCATTCAGAGGTACAGTAGGGTGCGGAACGGGAACAGAAGTTGATATAGGAACATGCCTTTTTACTTCTGCAACTGAGATTGGTGTTTAGAAATAGTAAAACAACAAATAGAGCAAGGTATAGCATGGTAGCTCAGTGGTTAGCACTGCTGCCTCACAGCGCAAGGGACCCAGGTTTGATTCCCACCTCGGAGTTTGCACATTCTCCCCATGTCTGCGTGGGTTTCCTCCAGGTGCTCCGGTTTCCTTCCACAGTCCAAAGATGTGCAGGTTAGGTGAATTGACCATTCTAAATTGCCTATAGTGTTAGGTGTATTGGTCGGGGTAATATAGGGTAGGGGAATGGGTCTGGAAGGGTTACTCTTTGGAGGGTCAGTGTGGATTTGTTGGGCCAAATGGCCTGTTTCCATACTGTAGGGAATCTAATCTAATCTCCTGTTTTGCCATTATAAATTTGGACTGATGGGCTGAGGAGTGGCAGATGGAGTTTAATTTAGATAAATGTGAGGTATTGCATTTTGGGAAGGCAAATCATGGCAGGACTTAAACACTTAATAATAAGGTCCTGGAGGGTGTTGCTGAACAGAGACCTAGGGGTGTAGGTTCATAGTTCATTGAAGATAGAATCACTGGTCGACAGGGTAGTGAAAAAGGCGTTTGGTACACTTACCTTTATTGGTTAGTGTAATGAGTTTAGGAGTTGGAAGGCCATTTGCAGCTGTACAGGGCATTGGTTAGGCCACTTTTGGAATACTGCATTCAGTTCTTCGTACGATAAGAAAGATGTAGTTCAATTTGAAAGGGTTCAGAAAAGATTTACAAGCATGTTGGAGGGTTTGAGCTATAGGGAGAGGCTGAACACGCTGGGGCTATTTTCTGTGGCGTGTCAGAGACTGAGGGTGACCTTATTGAGGTTTATAAAATCATGAGGGGCATGGATAGGATAAATAGACAAAGATGTTTTTCCCAGGATAGGGGAGTCCAAAACTAGAGGGCATAAGTTTAAAGTCATAGAGATTTACAGCATGGAAACAGACCCTTCGGTCCAACCTGCCCATGCCGACCAGATATCCCAACCCAATCTAGTCCCATCTGCCAGCACCCGGCCCATATCCCTCCAAACCCTTCCTATTCATATACCCATCCAAATGCCTCTTAAATGTTGCAATTGTACCAGCCTCCACAACATCCTCTGGCAGATCATTCCATACACGTACCACCCTCTGCGTGAAAAAGTTGCCCCATAGGTCTCTTTTATATCTTTCCCCTCTCACCCTAAATCCATGCCCTCTAGTTCTGGACTCCCCGACCCCAGGGAAAAGACTTTGTCTATTTATCCTATCCATGCCACACATAATTCTGTTAATCTCTATAAGGTCACCCCTCAGCCTCCGACGCTCCAGGGAAAACAGCCCCAGCCTGTTCAGCCGCTCCTTGTAGCTCAGATCCTCCAACCCTGGCAACATCCTTGTAAATCTTTTCTGAACCCTTTCAAGTTTCACAACATCTTTCCGATAGGAAGGAGACCAGAATTGCACGCAATATTCCAACAGTGGTCTAACCAATGTCCTAGGTAAAAACAAGGACTGCAGATGCTGGAAACCAGAGTCTAGATTAGATTGGTGCCCTTCAGGCTCTCTGCCTGTATTCCTGATGAAGGGCTTTTGCCCGAAGCGTCGATTTTACTGCTCCTCGGATGCTGCCTGAACTGCAGTGCTTTTCCAGCACCACTCTAACCTAGACCCTAACCAATGTCCTGTACAGCTGCAACATGACCTCCCAACCCCTGTACTCAATACTCTGACCAATAAAGGAAAGCATACCAAATGCCTTCTTCACTATCCTATCTACCTGCGACTCCACTTTCAAGGCACTATGAACCTGCACTCTAAGGTCTCTTTGTTCAGCAACACTACCTAGGACCTTACCATTACTTTTATAAGTCCTGCTAAGATTTGCTTTCCCAAAATGCAGCAAGTTGCATTTATCTGAATTAAACTCCATCTGTCACTTCTCAGCCCATTGGCACATCTGGTCCAGATCCTGTTGTAATCTGAGGTAACCTTCTTCGCTGTCCACCACACCTCCAATTTTGGTGTCATCTGCAAACTTACTAACTGTACCTCTTATGCTCGCATCCAAATCATTTATGTAAATGACAAAAAGTAGCAGACCCAGCATCGATCCTTGTGGCACTCCACTGGTCACAGGCCTCCAGTCTGAAAAACAACCCTCCACCACCACCCTCTGTCTCCTACCTTTGAGCCAGTTCTGTATCCAAATGGCTAGTTCTCCCTGTATTCCATGAGATCTAACCTTGCTAATCAGTCTCCCTTGTCGAACGCCTTGCTGAAGTCCATATAGATCACATCTACTGCTCTGTCCTCATCAATCTTCTTTGTTACTTCTTCAAAAAACTCAATCAAGTTTGTGAGACATGATTTCCCACGCACAAAGCCATGTTGACTATCCCTAATCAGTCCTTGCCTTTCCAAATATATGTACATCCTGTCCCTCAGGATTCCCTCCAAGTTGCCCACCACTGAGGTCAGGCTCACTGGTCTATAGTTCCATGACTTGTCTTTACCGCCCTTCTTAAACAGTGGCACCACGTTTGCCAACCTCCAATCTTACAGCACCTCACCTGTGACTATCGATTCATAGTCATCGATGATACAAATATCTCAGCAAGAGAGAGGGGAAAGATTTAAAAGGGACCGAAGAGGCAACTTTTTCCTGTAGAGTGGTGTGTGTATGGAATGAACTGTCAGAGGAAGTGGTATGAGGTTGTTACAATTACAACATTTAAAAGGGGACCTGGGTTAGAATCCTGCCACAGCAGATAGTGGAATTTGAATTTAATAAAATTCTGGAGTTAGGAGTTTCATGATGATCATGAAACAACTATCGATTGTTGAAAATCCCATCTGGTTCACTAATATTCTTTCGGGAAGGAAACTGCCATCCTTACCTGGTCTGGCCTACATGTGTCTCCACACCCTCTCGACACTTAGTGATGTGCAATGAATACTGGTCTAGCTGATGACACCTTCACCCCATGAATTAATTTTTAAAAAGTAGCAAATGTTTAGAGGCATATGGCCAAATGTTGGCAAGTGGGTCTCTATTAATTTAGGATATCTGATCAGCATGGACGAGTTGGATCAAAGGGTCTGTTTCCGTGCTGTACATCTCTCTGACTCTGTAAGTTGGCCTTGGTGGAATCCAAAATTCCATCCACAATTACATTTGATTTTAACATTTTATGGTTTTGAAACTTGGTGTCAAAACTAAGAGTATTAACAGCACAAAACTCTTCAGTCAAGCCCTTCTTTCTAGCCCTTGGCCCAAAGCCTTGTGGATTACAGTATTCAATGCATATGCCCAACTTTTTTTTAAAATATGAAGACAGTTTCTACCTATAGCATTTTTCAAGTGCAATTCTGGCCTCCCTGCTATAGGAAGGTTTTTATGAGACTTGAAAGGGTTTAAAAAAGATTTACAAGGATGTTGCCAGAGTTGGAGGATTTGAGCTATAGGGAGAGGCTGAATTGGCTGGGGTTGTTTTCCCTGGAGTGTCCAAGGCTGAAGGGTGACCTTATAGAGGCTTATAAAATCATGAGGGGGATGGATCTGGTGAATAACCTCCCTCCTGGCATGGGGGAGTCCAAAACTAGAGGGTATAGGTTGAACGATTTTAAAGGGACCTAAGGGGCAACTTTTTCATGCAGAGGGTGGGGCATGTATGGAACGAGCTGCCAGAGGAAGTGGTGGAGGCTGGTACAAAAACAACATTTAAAATGCATCTGAAAGGGTATATGAATAGGAAGGATTTAGGGGGATATGGGCCAAATGCTGGCAAATGGGACTCGATTTATTTAGGATATCTGGTTGGCATGGATGAGTTGGACCAATGGGTCTGTTTCCCTGCTCAACAACTCTACTCGTCTAAGAGGTGAGTTCCAGATACCCTGTTACCCTGAATGAAAGTAATTGCTCTCTCATACTTCCATCATTACATTTAATCTGTGGCAGCTGGTTATTGCCTTATGTAAAAGGAATGCTTCTTAACTATTCTTTCCAAGTCTCTCATAATTTTATATATGTTAATTAGATCTTTGTTCAGTCCCCTCTGTTTCAAAGAAAATGTAATCTTTCCAATTGTTCCTAATATCTAAAATTCTGCAAACCAATCGACATCATTATAAATGTGCTTTTTGCAGAACCGTCTGCAAACATGTTCTTTCTGTAATACGGTGACCACAATGTTATACAGTAGCCAACTAGTGTTTTCTCAAGTTTCAGCATAAACTATCAGAGTTACCTTCAGAGATCTGTGGATGTGTATCCCGTGCTCTCTACAATTCTCCATATTTTACCAGTTACTGGATATCTCCTTACATTGTAGGGGTGCCCACTCGAAACCCCCACCCCACACACACGCGCGCACGTGCATACACACTCTTTACGTATTACCTCTTTATTCTCTGGATTAAATCCCACTTGACACTTTTCATCCCACTGGTCTAGTCCATTGGTATTTTACTGCAATCTGCGACTTTTAGCTTCCCTGTCGATCACGTGACCCATTTCAACACTGTTAAAAATTTTGTAATCTGCCATGTTTTCCCAGTATTGTCTTTTAGTTTTAATGCTAATGACTTTTATATCACCTCTCTTTTTCCTACATTTGTCTGCAGATCATTTAACAAATTATCTCCCACTAGGTGATTGGTACATCTGATTCCTTCCTCTTTTGCCCCACTTCTTTTGTTCCTCAATCTTTCTAAAATGCCTGATGATCTCAGTCTAATGCAGGTTATGAACTCAAAATATTATCACTTGACTTCACTTTGCAGATGTTGGCTGACCTATTTTCCAGAATTTTGTTTTTATATTTGATTTCTAGCATTAGCTGTTAATGATTTTTACTTGGCTGTAAAGAATTGCATGTGCCATGTGTGGGAGCAGCTAATAGTTTGCATTGAGGACTGTGTTCCTGAGCCTGATTTGACTCTGGAGTCACATTATGTAAACAGACTAAATTTAAAAACACAATGGAACCATTAACATGGATTTTAATCACAGTTTTACTGCTTTAGTGAATGCAAGAATAATATACTTGCTAATGTCATAGGCATAGAGAAGCTTGGCTACAGAGGAACAGCTTGCATTTATATAACATCTCTATCGTAACAAAGGAAAAAAAGAATGGGCTCATAACATAGCTGTAAAGTCTGAATTATACAATTGTAGTTTTTGTTTGGTTAAGTTGGACATTGCTGTTTTATAGCATGCAGGATGGATAGCAATTGCACTGTAGTGCTGTTCAATCTGTTACTTGGATGACTTTATGAAGGCATGCTGTTCCTTTGATCAGTTGACAAATTAATTTTAAAAATAAAAACACCAGTGCTGTAAATACTCAGCAGATCTAACAGCCTCTGTGAAGAGAGAAGTAGATGTAACACTTCAGTCTTTGTATTTCAGTGTTCTGTTATTATGAGCACTTTGCTCATATACCGCAATATTTGTCTGATGGCATCATTTGGACTGTGAAACACACTTTTAGTGAGCTACAGCCATTTTTTTTTAATTCACTCATGGGACACGGCCATTGCTGGCTTGGCCAACATTTATTGCCCAACCATAGGTGCCCTTGAGAAGGTGAAAGTGAGGACTGCAGAAGCTGGAGAGTCAGATTCAAAAGTATGGTGCTGGAAAAGCACGGCATCCAAAGAGCAGGAGAGTCGACATTTTGAGAGTCAGCGCTTCTTCAGGAATGTGGTGGGGGAGTGGGGATAAGAGATGAACAGAGGGATGGGGGTGGGGATGGGGGAAGGTAGCTCAGAAGGCGATAGGTGGATGGAAGTGGGGGATAATTGTGATTGATTGGTGGGGAGGATAGAGCGGATAGGTGGAAGGAAGATGGACAGGTAGGACAGGTCGAGAGGGTGGTGCTGGGTTGAAGGGTTGGATCTGGTATGAGGTCAGTGGAGGGGACATTTGGAAACTGGTGAAGTTGATGTTGATGCTGTGAGGCTGTAAGGTCCTAAAGCAGAAGATTAAGTGTTCTTCTTTCAGTTGGCGGGTGGCTTGGATTTGGCGGTGAAGGTGGCTCAGGACACTTGGATAATCGCGGTTGCCCTGTACTCCTAACACTATATAAGTGGAGCCACTCATCTGGCAGAAAGCTTACTGTTTAAATGCCTTACTGATGGGTCAAACTGCTAGATATTACACTTATAACCTTTCAGTCACTTTTTAATCAGAGTTAGAATTTCGGTTAAAAACCTTAATTTTCTGGTGGTTAAATGAACATTGTATAATATTTAGGATTAGGCAAGATTTAGGATGCATAGGATGGGGAAGGAAACTGCAGGGGATGGGCACAAATGAGATGTGGAACTCGTTCAAGGAACAGCTACTGCATGTCTTTGATAAGTATGTACCTGTCAGACAGGGAGGAAGTTGTTGTGCAAAGGTTTACTAAAGAAAGTTGAATCCTAAAGCTTTCTAGAGATATGTCAGGAATAAAGAAAATGGCTAGGGTAAGATTCAGGCCAGTCAAGGACAATAGTGGGAAGTTGTGCGTGGAGTCTGAAGAGATAGGAGAGATGCTAAATGAATATTTTTCGTCAGTATTCACATTGAAAAAAGACAATGTTGTCAAAGAGAATACTGTGATACAGGCTATTAGACTAGATGAGATTGAGGTACATAAGGAGAAGGTGTTAGCAATTCTGGGAAATGTGAAAATACATAAAGCCCCTGGTCCAGATGGGATTTATCCTAGGATTCTCTGGGAAGCTAGGGAGAAGATTGCAGAGCCTTTGGCTTTAATCTTTATGCTGTCATTGTCTACATGAATATGCCAGAACACTGGAGGATAGCAAATGTTATCCCCTTGTTCAAGAAGGGGAGTTAAGAACAACCCTGGTAATTATAGACCAGTGAGCCTGCCTTCTGTTGTGGGCAAAGTTTTGGAAAGAATTATAAGAGACAGGATTTATGATCATCTAGAAATGAATACATTGATTAGGGATAGTTAACATTGTTTTGTGAAGGATAGGCCATACCTCACAAACCTTACTGAGTTCTTTGAGAAGGCGACCAAATAGGTGGATGAGGGTAGAGCAATTGCTGTGGTGTATATGGATTTCAGTAAAGTGGTAGGCTATTGCAGAAAATACAGAAATATGGGATTTAGAATTTGAATCAAATTATCCAGCTGTAAGAAGACAGGGTGGTGGATGGGAAATGTTCATCCTGGAATTCAGTTACTAGTGGTGTACCACAAGGATCTGTTTTGGGGCTACTACTGTTTGTCATTTTTATAAATGACCTAGACGAGGGCATAGAAGGATGAGTTAATAAATTTGCAGATGACACTAAAGTTTGAGGAGTTGTGGATAGTGCTGAAGGATTTAGCAGGTTACAGAGGGACATCAATAAGCTGCAGAACTGGCTGAGAGGTGGCAAATGGAGTTTAATGAGGAAAAGTGTGAGGTGATTCACTTTGGAAGGAGTAATAGGAATACAGAGTACTGGGCTAATGGTAGGATTCTTTTGGTAGTTTGGATGACCAGAGAGATCTCGGTGTCCATGTGCATAGATCCCTGAAAGTTGTCAAGTAGGTTGATAGGTTGTTAAGAAGGCATACAGTGTGTTAGCTTTTATTGGTAGAGGGATTGAGTTTCGGAGCCATGAGATCATGTTGCAGCGGTACAAAACTCTGGTGCGGCCACGCTTGAGTATTGTGTACAGTTCTGGTCGCCGCATTATAGGAAGGACATGGAAACGTTGGAAAGGGTGCAGAGGAGATTTCCTAGGATGTTGCCTGGTATGGAGGGAAGGTCTTATGAAGAAAGGCTGAGGGACTTGAGGCTGTTTTCGTTAGAGAGAAGAAGGTTAAGAGGTGACTTAATAGAGGCATCAAGATGATCAGAGGATTAAATAGGGTGGATAGTAAGAGCCTTTTTCCTTGGATGGTGATGGCTAGCATGAGGGGACATAGCTTTAAGTGGACGGGTCATAGATATAGGACAGACGTCAGAGGTAAGTTCTTTATTCAAAGAGTTGTATGGGCATGGCATTCCATGTCTGCAACAGTAGTGGACTCACCATCATTAAGGGCATTTAAATGGTCATTGGATAAATATATGGATGAAAATGGAATAGTATAGGTTTGATGGGCTTCAGATTGGTTTCACAGGTCGGCACAGCTTCAAGGGCTGAAGGGCCTGTACTGGGCTGTAATGTTCTATGTTCCATTTTAAAAAAGAATAGCCAATGGGCTTGATCTGCATCTTTGTTTAGTTGTATGGTTTTAGGAATCATTTGGGGCTCAGTAGTTGGTTTCCCTCTGAGAGGCAGGATATAAGGGTAAAATCTGTCATGTTGGTTGACTCCCACAGTAGGCCTACCGCACAAATCAGATCCATAGTACAGATTTCAGTGCCAGTGTGGGCTTGGATCCCTTAAAGGCTTTGGAGAAATCTTAGGAAAGAAAGGAATGGCAGAGAAGTTGAATCAGTTTGTTGTATTTGTTTCCACAGTTGAAACCTCAAAAGCCAACGGAAAATAATTGAAAACCAAGGGCCAAATGAGATTGTGGAATTGAGTAATGGTAATATCAGCAGATAAAATCCACCAGGCAAGCTAATGGGATAGTAAGCTGACCACTTACGGTCTTGTTGGCCTATATCCCAGCATTCTAGAAACGTGTCTACAGAGCTGGTTGGTGAACAGAGATTCTGCTGCTCTCTGTGTTTGAGTACATCCAGGTCTGATACTGATATTTTTTTGGACTAAATTGAAATCACAGGATCTGGGGATTAAGCAAGAATATGGATCTAAAGTCAAAGATCAGTCACAATCTTATTGAATGGTGGAGCAACTTTTAAGGCTTACTCCTGTTTCTTTACCTCTTATTGCAGCTGTAATGTTGTAATGTGGTTGGACCAGGATAGTATTGGAATATAATTGCTATAACACCTCATCGAGCAATGTTCTCCTGTCCTCCCCGTTCAGGTGAACACCTCGATTTACTAATCCAGAAGGCTGAACGTTTCCATGAGGTTCTCTCGCAGCACGTCAGCAACCCAGAGCACAACCAAGGCAGTCCGGATACTGAAGACATACTGGAAGCTGAACGATCCTGGGATAATCCGCCTGTTACCTTGTAAGTTACCAGTTTCCCTTTTAATAGTGATAAATCTAAGTCTGACGTTGAGCTGTAGGAAGTTCATAAAACTTTTAAAAAGTAGCTACAAAATATTGGCTGCTGATGCCAACATTAGAATTAAGATTAACAATTGCAGGAGATTTTGTAGTCACATGCCTGGGAGAAACTGGCCATTAGCACCCTGAAAATGATGGAGTTTGATTTGTTTTCCTCTCCTATTAATGGCATGGTCAAAATCACCTTCCCAAAGACCTGTAGTGCAGTAAAATGAAGCACTCGGTGTATGAAATTATCGTACTGTGTCCAGCAAAGCTGTGCAGAAGAAATCAGAATGGATTTTCTCTACTGAATTAGATTTGTATGAAGAGAGAACACTTCGAACTATAATAGTGGAGCCAATTTATGGTGATGAATTAAAGATTATCATGAGTTAGTAAAATATATTCCATATTAATACTTGCACAAAACATACCAGTGACACAATAATGTTTGGGAAAAGAGAGAGAACATAAAAAATAAGAGCAGCTGTGAGTCATTAGGTTCCTCAAGCCTTCCCTGTGATTCAACAAGATTTTGACTGATATTTTTCAGACTTCAACTCCTGGTTCGTGCCAGCTCTTCCTAGCCCACAAGACCTAGCATTTCAAAAATCTGAATATTTATAAACTCTCTTCCAGTACTTTAATTGATTTAGCCTCCACAACTCTCTAGGGTAGAGAATTTCAGGCACTTATTACTCTCTGGGAGAAGTAATATCTTGACATCTCAGTTTCAATGGGTACACCAACACCCACAGACAACACCAACCACGTTATATGGCCTTCATCGATCTCGCTAGGATTTTTGCCCAAGTCAATCAGGAAATGCTGTGGAAAAGCTGAAAATGTGTTGCTGGAAAAGCGCAGCAGGTCAGGCAGCATCCAAGGAGCAGGAGAATCGACATTTCGGGCATGAGCCCTTCTTCAGGAATGAGCCATTCCTGAAGAAGGGCTCATGCCAGAAACGTCGATTCTCCTGCTCCTTGGATGCTGCCTGACCTGCTGCGCTTTTCCAGCAACACATTTTCAGCTCTGATCTCCAGCATCTGCAGTCCTCACTTTCTCCTAGAATGCTATGGAAAACCCTGTCAAAGGCCAATTGTCCAGTGAAATTCATCAACAGTGATATTGCTGCCCTTCACGAGATCGAAGAGCAGGGAGTGCTGTGGGCGGCACGGTGGCACAGTGGTTAGCACTGTTGCCTCACAGCGCCAGAGACCCGGGTTCAATTCCCGCCTCAGGCGACTGACTGTGTGGAGTTTGCACGTTCTCCCCGTGTCTGCGTGGGTTTCCTCCGGGTGCTCTGGTTTCCTCCCACAGTCCAGAGATGTGCAGGTTAGGTGAATTGGCCATGCTAAATTGCCCGTAGTGTTAGATGAGGGGGTAAATGTAGGGGAATGGGTCTGGGTGGGTTCGGCGGGTCGGTGTGGACTTGTTGGGCCGAAGGGCCTGTTTCCACACTGTAAGTAATCTAATCTAATCTAATCTAATCTAAAAATCTAATTAGCTGTTATTTACCTTCCTTGGTAAATATATCCTGCAAATTCTGATGTGATTCTCACAATGTATCTTTTTTTGCATCCTCTCCAATGCTTCTGTTTCCTTTTGAGTTTTATATATTATGGCTCACTGTTCCAATGCATCCTAATCAATATTCTGTACAAGACTATTATAAAGTTGCATCTTTTCTTTTCAATTGGCTTTCTTTAGCAAAAACGCTGATTTTACCTTTTTGTTTGAATTTATAAACCTGCATCGCTCTTTGCTGATTTGTGAACCTGTATCCCCAGATTCATTTCTCTTCTACTCTCTTTAGATCGTTGTTATCCAAGAAGAAAGTGTGGCCGCCTTGTTGTGACAGACTGTAATATATCGGACTGTTTGGTGGTGAATTAAATTTGCCAAGCAGACGAGTGAATATGTTCCCCTTATGGTGTAACAGCCCTGATTAATTACTGCATTAGGGTCACATTTCCATTAGGGTCACAGTTTCCAAGGTGAAATTACTATTGCTGATATATTATGTCAGTAACAGTAGATGGGCTATTACATTAACAGTTATGGTGAACAAACAGGACACTGAAGTTTGTATTGACTTCTTATTGTGTCTGTACAAAATTGTTGTTTATCATTATATAAACGATTTGGATGAAATTTAGGAGGCATGGTTAGTAAGTTTGTGGATGACACCAAAATTGGTAGTATAATTGGCAGTGAAGAAGGGATTACAAAGGCTACTAAGATTACAAAGGGATCTTGATCAGTTGGGTCAAATGGGCTGAGGAGTGGAAGAAGGAGTGTAATTAGGATAAATGAGAGATGTTGCATTTTGGTAAAACAAATAAGGACAGGACGTATACATTTAATTGTAGGACCCTGGGTAGTGTTGTCAAACAGAGAGACTTAGGGGTTCATAGTTCTTTGAAAGTTGCATTGCATTTAGACAGGTTAAGAAGACCATTAAGCACGTTTGCCTTCATTGCTCAGACCAATGACTATAGGACTTGGGACATCATGTTGAGGTTGTACAGGACATTGTTGAGGCCACTTCTGGAGTACTGTGTCCAGTTCTGGTGACCCTGTTATAGAAAGGATATTACTAAATTGATGAGTGTTCAGAAAAGATTGGCCAGGATGTTGCCGATTCTGGTGGGTTTGAGTTATAGGGAGAGACTGGATAGGTTGGGATTTCTTTCACTGGACCGTAGGAGGTTGAGGGATGACTATAGAGGTTCATAAAATCATGAGGGGCATAGATAAGGTGAATAGCAACGGTCCTTTCCCTAGGGTTGGGGAGTTCAAAATTAGCGGGTATATTTTTATGGTGAAATGAGAAAGATTTTAAAGAGACCTGAGGGGCAACATTTTCATGTGCACAGTGGTTCCCATATGAAATGAACTGCCTGAGGAAGTGGTAGGTACTGGTACCATTACAACATTCGAAAGATATTTGTGCAGGTACATGAATAGGAAAAGTTTGAGTTGGAGATGCCGGTGTTGAACTGGGGTGTACAAAGTTAAAAATCACACAACACCAGGTTATAGTTCAACAGGTTTAATTGGAAGCACACTAGCTTTCGGAGCGCCGCTCCTTCATCAGATGGTAGTGGAGGGCTCAATCCTAACACATAATTTATAGCAAAAATTTACAGTGTGATGTAACTGAAATTATACATTGAAAAATTGATTGTCTGTTAAGCCTTTCATCTGTTAGAATAGTTTCACTTCTTTCATGTATAAATCACAAAACCTTTTTTAAAAAGTTGCATTCTCAGGTTAGCTGTTGATGATGGTGATAGCTAGACAATATGTTGAAGGTGGATCAATGGTGCTGGAAGAGCACAGCAATTCAGGCAGCATCGAAGAGCTTCAGCAAAATCGACGTTTCGGGCAAAAGCCCTTCATCAGGAATAAAGGCAGAGAGCCTGAAGCGTGGAGAGATAAGCTAGAGGAGGGTGGGGGTGGGGAGAGAGTAGCATAGAGTACAATGGGTGAGTGGGGGAGGAGATGAAGGTGATAGGTCAGGGAGGAGAGGGTGGAGTGGATAGGTGGAAAAGGAGCTAGGCAGGTCGGACAAGTCCAGACAAGTCAAGGGGACAGTGTGGAGCTGGAAGTTTGAAACTAGGATGAGGTAGGGGAAGGGGAAATGAGGAAGCTGTTGAAGTCCACATTGATGCGCTGGAAGTTCAACAGCTTCCTCATTTCCCCTTCCCCCACCTCATCCTAGTTTCAAACTTCCAGCTCCACACTGTCCCCTTGACTTGTCCGACCTGCCTATCTCCTTTTCCACCTATCCACTCCACCCTCTCCTCCCTGACCTATCACCTTCATTTCCTCCCCCACTCACCTATTGTACTCGATGCTACTCTCTCCCCACCCCCACCCTCCCCTAGCTTATCTCTCCATGCTTCAGGCTCTCTGCCTTTATTCCTGATGAAGAGCTTTTGCCCGAAATGTTGATTTTGCTGAAGCTCCTCGATGCTGCCTGAATTGCTGTGCTCTTCCAGCACCATTGATCCAGAATCTGGTTTCAATCATCTGCAGTCATTGTTTTTACCTAATATGTTGAAGGTGTTGGCCCCTGTGTTCTCTGTCTATGCCATGATGTTTAGATTGATTCTAATCTAAAAAGTGAGATAATGGAGTTTTACATGAATTCATGCAGTTTTTGAGCTGAGGGATATAGGCCAAATGCAGTCAAATTAGACTAGTTTAATTTGGAAAACTTGGGCAGCATGGACGAATTGGACCAAAGAGTCTGTTTCTGTGCTGTATGACTATAAATATACATTTAAATATGTTTTTCTATTTTTGAAGGTTTCTTATGTTTGTAAATGTGCTAAATATGTATGAATTTGAAAATATGTTGTGCAGTCCAGCAGAGCCATCTGCTGATGAGAAAAGATTTTGTTAATTCTGGTTTGGCAAGCTTAAATATGAAGTAGTAATGAAAACTGCGATACTGAGTTTTGAATTTGAAGTTGTAGTTTTATATATGGCCTCCTCCTGCGTTTGAATTAATCTCCGTACATAGTGATGATCTGAAGAATATTTCATTTATAACAATAACATTTAGTAGAATTCATAAACTTTTAATGTCTCTTACGACTTGCTGGCTACATGCACCATCACAGATCATCTTGAACCATACAAAGTGATGCCTCCTTTTTGCATGTCATTGTTCTCAGTTTGTGGGAAAGTAAGGCTATTCCAACAGAGAATGGGCAAAGGGGAGGCAATGCCTTGTGGCTAGACTATTAATCCAGAAACTCAGCTATTGTTCTGAGGACTGGGTTCAAATCACACCATAGCAGTTGGTGAAATTTGAATTCATATAAAATATCTGGAATTAAGAGTCTAATTAAACAATTGTTGATTGTTGCAAAAACCCATCTGGCTCACTAATGGCCTTCAGGGAAGGAAATCTACCATCCTATTCTGATTTAACCTACATGTGACTCCATACCCACAGCAAGGTGGTTGAATATTTGAAAAAAAAGTGCCTCTGAAATGGCACAGCAAGCTACTCAATTGTATCAGTTGCTACAAAGTCTCACCAAAGAAATGAAACTGGACGGATACCCTGTTATTGATCTTGGCACCGGAAACAGTGAAGGCAAAATAAACCCCAGCTGTGTCAATCCAGTAAAGATCACCTCACTAACATCTGGGCTTAGTGCCGAAATTGGGTGTGCTGACTCAGACTAGTCTATCAACAACCTGACATAGTCATACTCACAGATCCATATCTTATAGACAATGTTCCACTATCACCACCCCCTGGATATGTCCTGTCCTACCAGCAGGACAGACCCAGCAGAGATGGTGGCACAGTGAGATACATGCAGGCTGAACAGAGGTGTTCTTTTAAATAAAACAAAGAACTGTGGATACTGAAAATTTCTGAACCAAAAAACAAAGTGCTGGAAAAATTCAGCATTTCTGGCAGCATCTGTAGAGAAACAGAATTGAACTTTCGAGTTCAGTGACCTTTCTTCAGAACTGCTGGGTTTCTGTTTTCATTTGAGGTTTTTCTCTTACTTGCTTTCACACTGAACTGGAAGATTTAGTTAACATTGCTTCCAATTTCTTCTCATTACATTGTCCGTCTCCAACTCTTTCTTTCTTGATTTGACTTTAAGTTGTATGTGCAGTTGTAGGGTTTTTGGGTCCAGCTCTCTACCATTCAATGAGATCACGGCTGATCTGTTAATCCTCAACTCCACTGGTTAAGAATTTGTCTATCTCAGCAGTGAATATACTTAATGACACAGCCTCTTAAAGTGATAAAGAATTCCACAACGTTCTGGGAGAAATTTCTTATTGTGCAACTCTGAGATTATGTCCTTTGGTCCTTGATTCTCCCAAAGAAAGATCAAACTCTCCATATCTATCCTACCAAGTTCTTTTTATGTTTCAATAAGGTTGCCTCTCATACTTCTAAACTCTAATCACCAGTGCCTGTGGGCAACAGTGAAGATTTCTTTGAAGCTTCCAACTCTACTCTGACTGATGATGCATTTATCTCTCCACCCTGCAGGCACTCTGCCTCTATTCCTGATGAAGGGCTTTTGCCCGAAACATCGATTTTCCTGCTCCTCGGATGCTGCCTGAACTGCTGTGCTTTTCCAGCACCACTCTAATCCAGAATCTGGTTTCCAGCATCTGCAGTCATTGTTTTTACCTACTCTGACTGATGACTCGTGTCAGGAATTAGATAATCAGCTGAAAATGACTAATTTAGAGGGTGCCAAGAAAAAGCGGGTAACTGGCTTTTCGAGTCAGCCAGCACAAGAATAAGGGGCGGAATAGTTACCTTGAAGGTTTGTTTTAGTCTTTATTTCAAGGGCTAGGCTATCAACTGCATTCATTATGAGCTCATTGACTCCCTTTTGTATTTTTACCCCCTGTCCTCTTACCTCAGCACTGTATATAAGGACTGTAGTCCTTTCTACCAGATTTTTTTTTGTCTCTGTGGTGTCTGCTTGTATCATGCAATTTCCTAAATTGGCACTTCCAATATGTCTGTCTTTTTCGTCAGCAGCTGATTTCCCACATAGTGGTTGTCAGGGCTTTTGATTGTGTCTGTTCCATTTCTCACACAACCTGAAAGCGGTGAGGTTTAACTGCATTTGTGCTAGAAATCTGCTGGCAAGGGTCATACAAACAGGAGGGTGGCTATTATCCATGAGCACATCCATCAGCAAAGATCCAGCAACTTTGGAGCTGCACATCTACGATCTGGTCTTCAGCGATGAATTGACTGCTGAATGTCACCTTTTTTCTGTTATTGATCTAGCAAATCACCAGTGCCTGTGGGCAACAGTGAAGAAGAATTCTTTGAAGCCTCCAACCCTACTCTGACTGATGACTCATGTCAGGATCCTTTAAATACTGGCCATCAGGTTAGTGTCAAGGGTAGGTCAGACTGTTTCCTCTCTGTGTATGAGGTCATATGGTGCACATCAAAATCAAGGATGTCAATTCGGGGGAATACTTTCCTGTTTGGGCACAGAGTTGGACAATTCCAGTTCAAGGTTAAATACAGAGTAATGCCTCTTCTGCTCCAAACATGTCTTTGAGCACAGCATCAGGTGAGTAGTCCCAGTCTTTGAACTGCAATTGCCACTCATCTGCTTAAATTGCTGGTATATCTTCCACTTACGTTCACAATCCTTACTGAAGTGTAGTAGATTCCCAGCAGATTTTAATGTTGCTTCCTGGATTTCTAAGTAATCAGTGTCGCTTTAGCTATTCTGATTACACGCTGGTTGAAATAAGAATATTGAGATTTAACATAATATTCCAGCACTTTAATTGCACTAGTTAGTCTAACTGATCTTTCTGTTTCCTTTATCTCTTGTATCTGTGAATGGATTCGCGGTCACCGACAACTGGGAAGATTATGGAAAGGGAACAAATGGAGATCCGTTTGAAAAGAGTGGTGAAAAATAACAGAACTGCATCCTGGCAGACAATGGGAAGAAGTGGGTTAATTTTGCCTTAAGAAATTTGGGACGGTCATAGGGCAGAAGCAGAACCAGCTAAATAGAGAGTGTTTAGTTTTAAGTAAAAGAGGAAGTGCTGGAGGAACTCAGCAGGTCTGGCAGCATCTGTGTAGGGAAAAAACAATTAATATTTTGAGTCCAATACAACTCTTCAGAACCAATTTTAATTTGGCTAGGGCCTGTTTTGGGAGAGTGGAGTTTAAAGTGAGCTTTTCACTATTGTTCTTCAGGGTAATCCTAGAAGAGTCTGTGGTTTGACAGAAATGTGAGGCCCTGTAGAATTTAGCGTGTTTGTTGACAGAGTTCTTTTAGTTAGCGTCTAAGGTAAGTGATGGATTGAGAGGGTTGGGGGTGTTGCAGATGGCTTGCCCCATCCATTTCGTGTATTTCTATTTCGATACAATCCTGCTTATACAACTAATGTCTGTACACTTCACCAGCAGCCTGATGACATGAGTATTGTTATGTGATTTTAAGTTCTTTCTTTCCAGGTTGACTTCACCAGGAACTTGTTTGTATGGGGATGACGTTGAGGAGGAGGAGGGGTTTGGTTTCCCATTCCAGCTTTGTACCCCTGAGATTGCAGTTTTCTAGTATTTTACTGAAGTATCAGACTGAAGTATTGGAATGCTGTTTCAATCCCCAGCTGCCTTTGAACTGCAAATGCCACTCACCTGCCCACCTCGCTAATATGCCTTCCACTTAGTTTCACCATCCTTATTGCAGTGTGGTAGATTCCCAGCAGATTTTAATGTTGGCTTCCTGAATTTCTAAGTAACCAGTGTCACTTTAGTTGTTCTGGTTACTTGTTGGTTGAAGTAAGAATATTGAGATTTGAAATATTATTTTAATCCTTTAGTCTAGTTCAGTACAATTCTAGTCCATCTTGATTCTATAATGATTCATTTCAAATTGAGATATCAATAATTAAAAAGACAATTAAATGAGGGATTGGAAGAAGTGTCTATGCTGGGAGTAGTTCTCTGCCATATATAATGACTTATATAAGTACTTTGGGACTGATAGTAAGAAAATCAGACAGTTGCTGAAAGATAATGGAAAATGATCAGGTCTGGAGAGCAAGCAAGCAAGTGAGGCTGAAAAAGTTTTGTTACTGGAGGTCAGGTGATCAACCTAATGGTCTGATTTTGTGTGACAACCAGGAAACAAATTTAGATTTAAAACAGATGCAGTGTTAATTTTCCTGGTGAAAATATATATTATTTAATTGAACCTTAAGAACTCAGAAAGCAGGGTGCCATTACCAATTATGTATAAAAGAAAGAATGTGTAAGCTTTGAATCATACAATATGAAAGAAAAACCTCAAATATTGCAAATGTGAAATAAAAACTGGCAATAAGCTGGAGGCCAGACAGCATCTGAAAGGGAAAGATTGGGTCACGTCTTTTCTTATATGGCACCTTGGCTTTCTGTTACAGATGGAGGCATCATCAGTGTTTGAAATACAAAGCAGTAAACACTTCTTTTCTTTCAGCGTTTCCACTTTGATGCTTTGCTGTTTTAAATTTTAGCGGAACCATTCTGGTTCCTCAGGAATTTCAGGAGGAAAGCACCATGGTCCAGTTGAAGCACTGAAACAGATGCTGTTCAGCTTACAAACAGTGCAGCAGAGTTTGGATCATGAAGACACACAAGAAAGCAAAGAAATTGGAAAGGTAAACAATTTCTAGTCTAAGGACCGTATTTGGAGTAATGCATTCCAGGTGGAGATAAGATCATCTTAATCCTTCTCAAACTGTTTGGTTCAAGAATCTCTTTTGAATGGATTAGCAATCACCGATATAAACTCATATTTGTGGCCAAGTCTGAGTTGTGTTGAAGTTTGGATTTTTTGTTTTACTGTGACATTTTTTTCGCTACATCCTATCAAACTTGCCAATGTTGAGCTTGAGTATTGTTAGAGCTGTGTTCATCTAAGCAAATGGGAAGCATTTCATCACATTCCTGATTTAGATGGTGGACAGGCTTTGGGGAGCCAGGAGAGTAGTTTCTGACTGCTGATTCCCTAATCTATGACCTGCTGTTGTAGCCACTGTATTTATATGATGAGTTCGGTTCAATTTCTGGTTAATGGTAACCCCCTAAGATACTAATAGTGAGGATTCAGTGATGGCAGATTAATCGAATGTCAAGAAGTGATGGTTCGATTGTCTCTTGGTGTAACTGATCATTGCCGGGCACTTAAGTGGTGTGGATGTTACTTGCCATTTGTCAGCCCTCGCCTGGTCGTTGTTTGGGCCTTGCCACATTTGGACATGGCCTGTTTCAGTATTTGAGAAGTTGTGAATGGCGCTGAATGCCATCAATGACAATTTTCATTTTGCTAGCGGCACAGGTTAGAATGATTATTGGCAATTGGCCAGCTTGAACTTATCCTGCAGGTGCATGGTGATTAGCACCACTGTCTCACAGCGCGAGGGACCTGGGTTCGATTCCACTCCCCGATCTCAGTGGATCTTCACCGTTACCAGTTTAAACTGTGCTCTGGTAAGTCATAGCTATATTGAAAGGGAAGGAATGTGCGTATATAAGTTAAGATTTGGCAGAGAAACTGGCAGACAATTATCATCCCTGTCAGGATAAGTAACTGTCAGGCAATGTTTCAAATGTGTATGTGCTAGAGACTGCAGAGGAGATGAAAGAGTGAAGGCGGTGAGTTGAGGGCTGCATGTCCTTCACCACCCTGCCAGACCTCACCAGGGCATTGAACTGGACACCTATCCGGGGCGCCACCTTATGTCAGCTCAACTCCTCCGCAAGCTCCACCCGAGTACGTTGGCTGAGGCTGATTGACCTCCTCCTACCATTTCTTGGGAGGTTCTCAAATCCCACCCAGGAGTGTCATCAAGAATCTCGGGTACACAGGCAAAGCATTAACGAGAAAGAAAAGTGACTGAGCTTTTTACTGGCACTTAGCTGACTTCCAAATACCCATCTGTCTCTGAAGGTATTTTTAATATGTAGCCCCTATAATTATGGTTGCATTTGCAATGTTATATGTTCATTGAATAAATATCTTCTTCTGAATAGATATCTGAATGCATGATGTCTCAGACGCTGGGCTTGGATTTTGAGGAGGCATCTGGCAGCAGATCATTACAAAGGTAATCTGGTAGGAAATGTGCTCTAATCTGCAGATATAATGTTAGTTCCAGCAAGGCCATTATCAATGGGACCAGAGGTATGTTGTTGACTAACTCATTGAGTGGTACATTGTGATCTTGCAATTGGCTACACCTTAATTTCTGCATAGAATCATTCACTCGCCATCCCTTTGCGTATCACCCTACATTGACAGCTGGTCAAGAATTTACTCAATTTTTTAAAAATTGGCATCTGCATTTTCACATCTCTCCATGCCCTTACCTTATCGGTGTTGCCACCTCCAGCCTTAAGACTCTCTATGATCACTTACATTTGGCATCCATAACTTAATTCATCGAAGCAAGAAGCAAACAGAAGATACTTTGCAGTAGGGATGGCATCAAGAGAGGGATAAAGTAACTGATAGGCAAGGAAGAGAATTCCAGGAGATTGGACATCAAGCGTGATCTGGAATGCTGGTATGATTAAATTTATGGGTGCCATACGCAAGTCATCATGGAGAGTCTTCAGGCTGGGGGTGGTAACACAGAAGAGATGGAGACTTCTCTAGTGCCTGGTTTCAATGAGACGTGCAGGAGGGAATGCTAAGTGTGGCACAAGGCATAAGGTATCAAGCTGGTGAAATTACTAAAATAGGACAACTAGTGTGTCAAACAGTGTAAACAGCAAATAATAGGCAGGGCGAAATAATTCTACAAGCACCAGATCAGATCTAGACCTGCAATCCTGCAGGAATGTTAGGATGATCCGCCTTGGTCTCCTCCAGAGGTCTACAGTATCACAGATACCAGTCTTCAGCCAGTTCAATTCACTGTACGTGATTATCAAAAAATGGTTGAAGATTCTGGATATTACAAAAGCTACAGACCCTGACAATATTCCTTCAGTAGAACTGAAGACTTCTCTTCTAGAACATGGCACTCCCCCTAGCTAAGCTGTTCCAGCAAAGCTATGACACCAGCATTTACCTGACATTGTGAAAAATTGCCCAGGTATATCACAAAAAGGATAGATCCAACCCAGTGAGTTACCACCCCATCTGTCCACTCTTGATCATCAGTAAAGTCATGGAAGGTGTCATCAACAGTGCTATCAAGCAGCATCTGCTCAGCAATAACCTGCTCAGCAATAACCTGCTCAGTGACACCCAGTTTGGGTTCCATCAGGGCCACTCAGCTCCTGACCCGATTACAACCTTGGTTCAAAGTGGACAAAAGAGCTAAATTTCAGAGGTGAGGTGAGAGTGACAGCCCTTGACATCAAGGCTACATTTGTTTGGAGCCCTAGCAAACCTGGAGTCAATAGAAGCTGAGGGAAATCTCCACTGTTTGGAATCATACCTGATGCATAGGGAGATGGTCATGATTGTTGGAGTCATCTCAGCTCCAGGGCATCCCTGCCAAGTTCCTCAGAATAGTGTCCTCAGCCCAACCATCTTCAGCTGTACCATCAATAGCCTTCCCTCCATCATAACAACACCAGTGGGGATGTTTGCTGATGATTGCACAATGTTCAGCACCATTCATAACTGCTTGATTAGTGCAGCTCCAACAATACTTGGGAAGCTTGACACCATTCAGGACAAAGCAACCAGTTGATTGACACTACATCAACAAACATTTACTCCCTCCACCACATATTCTCAGCAGCAGCACTGTGTCCTATCTACAGTTAGTACTACAGAAATTCACCAAGACTGTTTAATCAGCACCTTTAAAATCCACAACCACCACCATCTCAAGGACAAGGGCAGCAAATCCAACTGAGCACCCACTTACAAGTTCTGTTCCATGCCACTCACCATCCAGACTTGGAAATATATTTGTGTTCCTTCAGTATCACTGGAACAAAATCCCTCCCTAACACTATTGAGGATCTACCTACTCCAAATACATAGCAGCAGATCAAGAAAGTAGCTCACTACCTTCTCAAAGGGCATCTAGGGCTGCAATATAACTTCTGGCACAGCCGGTGACACTCACATCCAGTGAGCGAATTAAAAATAAATATATTCCTCAGGTTAACAAAGCCAAGACCTAATTAACTGGCCATTTTTCTTATTGGTTTTGTGGGGTTGTACATCTTGCACAGAGGGTGCTGCTGAGAAGGATTCTGAGAGGAGTTGTCTCAGTCACTGGCGAGGAGCAAATAAAAAGTAAAGCAAGCTATAACGGAGCTGTCATTTTTAGAGCAGCCATTTTGAGAAGGGCTACTTTGTAGTGGAAATGCTGCTGGAGGTTTAAGTTTGACCAAAGGGTCCGTTTTCATACTGTACATCTCTCTGACTCTATTATGTGTCTAGTTCTGTGTTCTTACTACTCTCAAAATTCTTTCCATGTTTACCAGTTCTGGTCTGATTTGTAGTGCTAAGCCTGAATTCACCATAAGCAGAAACATTTTTATTATGTCTACCCAATTAGACATCTTTAAGATACTGAAGTATTTATTTGATCATCCCTAAGTCTTTGCTCTGACAGAGGCAATAACATTTTTCTGTTCTATCTTTTTACTCTTTGAAATCTTGCGGTTTTCAAATTATTCTTAAATTCTGAAACCCTATATGAATTTAGAATCATAAATAATAAATGTCATGATATAGGATGTTATTTATTCATCAAAATTAAAGTTGTTTCTTATGTTCAAATGCCTAACTTCCTTTTTGTATAATATATCTGAATTGTTGGCATAATTCTAGTGTTGTGATTAAGGAGAAATAAGTTTATCATCAATAGTAGTTGATTTTCTCCCTTTAAGAACAAAGAGACTTTGGTGTGTAGGTTCATACTTCCTTGGAAGTGAAGTTGCAGGTCGATAGGATAGCGAAGATGATGTTTGGAATGTTTGCCTTTATTGGACAGAGCATTGAGTACAGGAGTTGCGAGATCATGTTGCAGCTGTACAGGATATTGGTTAAGCCAGTTTTGGAATTTTGCGTGCAATTTTGGCCAATTGCAATTTTCCCTTCTATAGGAAAGATATTGTGAATCTTGAAAAGGTTCAAAAAAGATTTACAAGGATGTTGCCAGGGTTGGAGGATTTAAGCTACCGGGAGAGGCTGAATAGGCTGGGGCTATTTTCCCTGGAGCATCAGAGGCTGAGGGGTGACCTCATAGAAGTTTATAAAATGATGAGGGGCATGGATAGGATAACCAGACACTGTCTTTTCCCTGGGGTGGAGGAGTCCAGAACTAGAGGTTTAGGGTGTGAGAGGAAAAGTTTAAAGGGACCTAAGATGCAACTTTTTCATATAGAGGGTAGTACGTGTATGAAATGAGCTGCCCGAGGAAATGGTGGAGGCTGGTACAATTACAACATTTTAAAAGGCATCTGGATGGGTATATGAAGAGGAAGGGTTTGGAGGGATATGGGCCAAGTACTGGCAAAAGAGACATCTCTGTGACTAATTATGAGCCAATTGCAAGTGCTACAGGTTTCAGAAAATGCTACATGATTGTCAACTAATATTTACTGAATTAAATAGACTTTGGGGCATGTCTAAATAATTCATGTTTATATTGTCTTACATTGGGATAAATTTTGGAAATACGTCAAGAAAATCTGCAAAAGCAACTGAATAAACATTTGGGATTAAGTTGGCAAAAGGAGGGACTGTGGCAAAAGGGTAGGTGTTAGTCCAGTCGCCTTTCAACTCCAATCTGGTTTGTATGAATGGAACCAAACTCCTAACTGTCTGTGTGATGGGTAGTAACTGCTAATTGTTTTTCTTTCACCAGAGCATTGAACCACTTAAAACACCTGAAGGAACTTGTCGATGATATTGGTGCCAAGATGTTAAAGGAAGCAGAGGGTCACCAAAATGAATGATGAGCAATTGGAGAAACTATTCTTAAATTCTATTAGCTAGTGCAATGTAATAAAATAACATTTTATGTTTAATCGAAAAATGCATTATCAAGATGTGCTGACATGTTGGTGAAGATTTCCTTCTAATGGCAGGATATAAATGATTGCATTTATGAACCATATTTGAGTCAATTGTTTATGTTTGCTTGTGAATATTGTAGTTTAAGGCCACTCTTGTGTCAACAGCAAAGTCTGTGGTTTTTGCAAGGTTTGTGAAGGTTTGTAGCTCAGGTTGAGGTTTAGGGTGGAGGTTTGCTCGCTGAGCTGTAGATTTGATATCCAGACGTTTCATTACCTGGCTAGGTAACATCATCAGTGGCGACCTCTAAGTGAAGTGAAGCTGTTGTCTCCTGCTTTCTATTTATAGGTTTGTCCTGGATGGTGTTCCTGGGGTTTGTGGTGATGTCATTTCCTATTTGTTTTCTGAGGGGTTGATAGATGGCATCTAGATCTGTGTTTGTTTATGGCGTTGTGGTTGGAGTGCCAGGCCTCTAGGAATTCTCTGCAGCAAAGACATGTCAGAGAATTCCTAGAGGCCTGGCACTCCAACCACACTGCCATAAACAAGCACATAGGTCTAGATACCATCTATCAACCCTTCAGAAAATGAACAGGAAATGACATCACCATAAACCCCAGGAACCCCATCCAGGACAAACCTATAAATAGAAAGCAGGAGACAACAGCTTCATTTCACTTGGAGGTCGCCACTGATGATGTTACCTAGCCAGGTAATGAAACGTCTGGATATCAAACCTACAGCTCAGCGAGCAAACCTACACCCTAAAGTCTGTGGTATTGGATCACAAATCAGCTGTGATCTAATTACTTTTTGAAATGTCTCCAGTAGCTAACTGGTCTATCTGTTCATACAGAAGCTGCATCATCAATACGTATTAGCTTTCAAATAAGATATTGAACTGAAATTCCATCTTTTTGTTCATGTGGTTGAACTGGAGAAAAAGAGGTTTACATAGAACATAGAAAAATACAGCGCCGTACAGGCCCTTTGACCCTCGATGTTGCGCCGATCCAAGCCCACCTAACCTACACTAGTCCACTATCCTCCATATGCCTATCCAATGCCCGTTTAAATGCCCATAAAGAGGGAGAGTCCACCACTGCTACTGGCAGGGCATTCCATGAACTCACGACTCGCTGAGTAAAGAATCTACCCCTAACATCTGTCCTATACCTACCACCCTTAATTTAAAGCTATGCCCCCTCGTAATAGCTGACTCCATACGTGGAAAAAGGTTCTCATGGTCAACCCTATCTAAACCCCTAATCATCTTGTACACCTCTATCAAGTTACCCCTAAACCTTCTTTTCTCCAATGAAAACAGCCCCAGGTGCCTCAGCCTTTCCTCATACGATCTTCCTACCATACCAGGCAACATCCTGGTAAACCTCCTCTGCACCCATTCCTGTGCCTCCACATCCTTCCTATAGTATGGCGACCAAAACTGCACACAATACTCCAGATGCGGCCGCACCAGAGTCTTATACAACTGCAACATGACCTCGGGACTCCGGAACTCAATTCCTCTACCAATAAAAGCCAGTACACCATATGCCTTCTTCACAGCACTATTTACCTGGGTGGCAACATTCAGAGATCTGTGTACATGGATACCAAGATCCCTCTGCTCATCCACACTACCAAGTATCCGACCATTAGCCCAGTACCCCATCTTTTTGTTCCTCTTACCAAAGTGAATCACCTCACACTTACCTACATTGAACTCCATTTGCCACCTTTCTGCCCAGCTCTGCAGCTTATCTATATCCCGCTGTAACCTGCCACATCCTTCCTCACTGTCAACAACTCCACCGACTTTCGTATCATCAGCAAACTTGCTCACCCAACCTTCTAGCCCCTCCTCCAGGTCATTTATAAAAATGACAAACAGCAATGGTCCCAAAACAGATCCTTGCGGAACACCGCTAGTAACTGCACTCCAAGATGAACCTTTACCATCAACTACTACTCTCTGTCTTCTTCCAGCCAGCCAATTCCTAATCCAAACCTCCAACTCACCCTCAATGCCATACCTCCGTATTTTTTGCAGTAGCCTACCATGGGGAACCTTATCAAACGCCTTACTAAAATCCATATACACCACATCTACCGCTTTCCCCTCGTCCACCTCCTTAGTCACCTTCTCAAAGAATTCAATAAGGTTTGTGAGGCACGACCTGCCCTTCACAAAACCATGCTGACTATCCTTGATCACATTATTCCTATCCAGATGTTCATAAATCCTATCCCTTACAATTTTCTCTAAGACTTTGCCCACATCAGACGTGAGACTCACCGGCCTATAGTTACTAGGGTTATCCCTACTCCCCTTCTTGAATAAGGGAACCACATTTGCTATCCTCCAGTCTTCTGGCACTATTCCTGTAGACAACGAGGACAAAAAAATCAAGGCCAATGGCTCAAGGATAAATGCCATCAGGCCCAGGGGACTTATCTACTTTCACCCTTTCCAGAATTTCCAACACCTCTTCCCTACATACCTCAAAGCCATCCATTCTAATTAATTGTGACTCAGTATTCACATCGGCAACAATGTCCTGTTCCTGAGTGAATACTAACGAAAAGTATTCATTCAGTGTCTCCCCAATCTCTTCAGCCTCCACACGCAACTTCCCACTACTATCCTTGACTGGACCTATTCCTACCCAAGTCATTCTTTTATTCCTGACATAAAATCATGAGGGATTATAGATGGGGGTATTTTCCTTAAGATGGGTGATGTTTCAAAAATAAGCGGCATATTTTTAATGTGAGAGGAGAGAAATTTAAAAATGACATAAGGAGTAAATGTTTTACACAGAGGGAGTTCACATGCGGAATGAACTTCCTGAGGAAGTGGTGAATGTGGGTATAATTACAATATTGAAAAGACACTTAGATAAGTGCATGAGTAGGAAAGGCTTGGAGGGATATGGGGCAAGCACAAGCAAGTGGGACTAGTTTAGTTTGGGAACATGGTCAGCACAGACTAGTTGGACGGAAGGGTCTGTTTCCCTGCTGTATGACTGTATGTGCTTTTTGTGTGATCGTGTCAATCCTATCGTGAATGATGAGCAGACCAACTTGCAACTGCAAAGCTATTATAGGAGGACTCAACCATGCATGCCCCTAGAGATGGAATAGACTTGTACATGAATAGGTGTTACATTTCTTAAAAAAATGTAGTGAAAGAAAACCAGTTTTTATTTTTTTCCGATATGAAAATGATTGTCCAAACTTCTGTAAAGCCTGATTCAGTTCAAAATCCAACTGGGCTTGTTGCATTTCTCACTTTTAGCTGTGACATTGCACATTTAACAACAAGGTTTGGGCATGTTCAGATACTTGTTCTCAACTCCAGGGTTGCTACTTGTGGTTCTCAGGCATCATTGGGCCTCACTGCCTGCTTCTTTGAAGTGGTAACTAGCCCTTGGTGGTTATAGATTAGATTACATTACAATGTGGAAACAGGCCCTTCGGCAACAAGTCCACACCGACCCGCCGAAGCGCAACCCACCCATACCCCTACATTTACCTCTTACCTAACACTACGGGCAATTTAGCATGGCCAATTCACCTGACCTGCACATCTTTGGATTGTGGGAGGAAACCGGAGCACCAGGAGGAAACCCACGCAGACACGGGGAGAATGTGCAAACTCCACACAGTCAGTCGCCTGAGGCGGGAATTGAACCCGGGTCTCTGGCGCTGTGAGGCAGCAGTGCCACCGTGCCGCCCACAAATAAAAATGAAAGATAAGCACGTATCTTGAGTGCAGCAGAAAACAACGTTTTTTTAATATCAGTTTGGATAATGAGATTTTCTTTCAAAGCCAGACCAAAAATCTCCCTTCTGCTTTGTCACATTCATCATTTTATTCTACAATTTGCAAACACCCTTATCTCATGCAAATCAACAGGTCTAACTGTCGAATGTATTACAGTGGTGTACCGCAAGTGATAAAATCAACAGCCAAGCATGAGCTGTTCTGATCACATCACTACTCTTTCTTCATTCTACATGAAAGCCCTCAGTGGATGTTGCATTTTTTTGTTTCTCAGTACAGACAGTCCCTGGGTTGCGAATGGATTCTGTTCCTAAGTCTATTTGCCAGGTAATTTGTGTGCAAGTCAGAACACGTTATAGGACAACATGCAACAGGAATTTTTATCTGAAATAATGATCATATTTCAGATATTTAAAATTACATCCTTGTATGGGGTTGCATTCGTAAATCAGGGACTCCCTGTATAAGAATTACTGCCTTGTCTTTCCTACAACATTGGCATTGTGGATATAGACGGTACCCTTCATGGCATTGAAACTTCCTGGTACTTCTAATGAGAACCTCCAACATCAAACATGTCGACAAAATGGAAGAGGTTTTTTTTTGTTGCTGTGATTGCATTTCACTTTCATGAGGGGCAGAGATTACATGCTGGAAATAGCTGTAGCAATCTCCCCAAGCATCCACACAATTAATAATTGTGAAACAATTCTGGGACGAAAGCTGAGTGGTTCTCGAGTTAATTTCAGGTCTCATCTAATGTTGAACACATTAGATGAACAGGCCCATTGCACTGACATTTCATGCAGATTCAGAATATTTTAATACATATGTGAGGGAAATATTAGACAACTGGTATTGTGGGCAAAATTAATGTCCATAGCACTAATAACTTCAAGTTCCTGAAAGTGCACACACAATTCAACAAATCCCCAACTCCTTCCCCCAAAAATCAAGCATTTGGCTTCAAAAAGGGGACCAAGCATCCAACTTGCACAGGGCATGAACTTGAAGTATTTTTGCTAAGGTAATGCCTAATGTGCCTTGTTTCTGGAGATGCTGCCATGAGTTTTTGTACTTGGCCAGAATTATTGTTGCTTCCTCACAGACTGTCTTTAAAAACAGAAAGTTGCACCATTTGGTATCATAATACTGCTTGACTCTCTGATGAGTGCAGAGACATGCAGTAACACAGGAGCTGTTTAGTAGGTAGATTTATTAAACCCTTTTCAGATACCTCCCCAATTTTGCTTTGCAATTAGCAAAAAAAAAGTAAAGACTTCCTCCAAAGTGCAAAAAAAAAATCATTAGACAGTTTGTAAGGTAACTAAGGATGGACAATAAATCTTAATATGTATGAATGTGTGAACAAGGTGAAGGAGTAGGCCGCTTTGTACCTTGAGCATGCTCTGCCGTTTCATAAGATCGTAGCTGATCAGATCACTCCACACTTCTACCTACTCTCCGAAAACCCCTCACCTACCTGCTGATCAAAAATCTATCCCACCACCTTTCCAGAGTTCAAAAGATGCTCATGACCTAATATAAGAAAATAACTTTCCTGTCCATCTTAAATGGGTGACTCGTTATTTTTAAACTATGACTCCCCAAACTCTAGATTTTCCCACAGGAAGTAGTGTCCCTTCTACATCCACCCTGTCCAGACCCCTCAACAACGTGTTTTACAATATCGGCCCAGCCTGTTCAATCTCCAGGTTGTTTCAGAGAGTTACCCAAAGTCCAAGAGCAAACGATAATGAAGAGAGCAAGGAGTCAAAGGCTTTTAATCTAGGGGGCATTGGGATCGGAAAGAATCAATAATGTGATGGAATGGTGTTATAAAACATTCACTAGACAGTGCCATTGAAAATTCAGAATGTTTGAGGTGATGTGTACCTAGCAAAAGCAAATTGTTCCTAACCAAATCACAATGAAAACTGCCACATCCAGCCTGGTGAATTAAATCAAGGGTAATTCATCACACATTGTTAAGGGAATTATTTTACTGAAACAGTCTTGTCATGAGTAAACATAACTGCACAAATTCTGTTTCAAATTATAATGTGGACAGAACTTATCTATAATTCATAACTTGGATTCGTTTTGATAGTATCTTGCTCCGGTACACTTATTAGCCAAAAATAACAGCAGTAAAGAGTGTAGAGAGACAGCTGTGTATCTGATACTGAGGCAGGAAATGTTATGTCGATTATGTCCAACTCAGATGCCACTGGAAGCGTGTTCGGTAAATGTTATTCTGTTGAGACTACAAAACGATGGCAATCATTCTGACTTCTTTTAAACTGTAACCATGCAAAGCATTAATGTAACATTCTAATAAAGGTCTAGGCAGAACCATATCTCTGATTCGTATTCAGGTTGAGATCCCAACAAACTGCACTTTAGCCCTTCGTAATCATTCATTAAAAGGAAGTTGCTTGAAGTTTCGTGTTAAAGGGATAAGAGAGGAAAATATTCTCAGCACTTAAAAATGTTCCAGAAATATTAGAAGTATTACATGTCTCCACTGTTTTCTGGATCAGACCAAGGAAGAACTTGTTACCCAATGATTGTAACAGGAAGAGTAATGCTGTCATGTCCATTTGATCAGAATTAAGAATGCAGCAACTCTTTCCAGCAAGTGAGTAAGATTGACTCCATAAAGAAGCTGTAAAATGTCTTTTCTATCACAAATGATCATGCTGCCTCTGTGTACTAGAGCTCATTTGCCACAGGGCATGATTCTCTCCTCCATGAAGCAGTAAGATAATGGTGAGTGTGATGACTTAACCGAGTGAGAGTCCAAATCATGAGATTTTCACTGTTGAGGTAAACCTTTACAATTACGTCATCCTCCTGTGGTTGCTGAGATACATTTCTCGCTATCAGTTGGTAAGTAGCCTTTATGCACATATTTAGATTTCATCAATTACACAATTTGGCAGCATTAACTTCCCCATTCCAATTAATGTATGCTCACTCAAAATACTCAATGCTTCAGAAACTCAATTGCCTAAACCCAGCATGTACCTGGCAATTTTGCTCTTCAGTCTCCAGTTTGGGTGAGTGCACAGCTCTGGCTGCCTATGCTGAAACCATCTCAATGATCCTTGTGGTCACTTTCACTACCACCTCCACAACTGCAGTAGACCCTTCATGGGGACAAAGGCAGCATCTATCCCTGGCCCATCACTGCACCCAGCTGGAGAACAGCAACATGCCATATTCAGCTTGACAGGGGACACCTTAACAGTAGTGTCAGACAGCAACTCTTTCATGGGAATGGCAATTTATCACAAAAGGCAAGGCAGGAGCATGTGACTGTAGGAGACAGCAGAGTGTCAATGTGAAAAAGAGAAAGATATGTCACTGTGCAGTACAGGGCTGCATCAACGTAGAGGTGGTGCATGTGCCTGCAGCTCACCCCGTAAACAGAGCATGGCAATGTGTGAAAGGGAGGCAAGAGGCTAAGGAGGGAAATTCCAGTCAGTCAGAAGATACTGCTATAGTTGGTCCAGAGGTTTCTAGTCTCGAGGTCAGGGAGGATTGTCCAAGGTCAGTCAGACACTTGGCCCGAAGCAAGTCGGGATCAGGTCCATTTCAGTCAGTTGATGGGCCATGGTCAGTCCTGGAAGAAAAACAAAATAAATCAGTAAAATGTTATTGTGCATCTCTACAGTTGGTTTTAGACTGCATCTCTAGCTCCCGCCGCTGGGTCACCTGACTCACTCTGTTAAATGTGAATGCACACCAACTGCACATGTGACAGTCAGGCCTTTCAGTTGGTCAGTCCTGGGAATGGGCCATGGTCAATGAGTTGGGATGAGGGGGTGGTGAAGTCTATTTGAATTGTACATAATCCTGGGGGTTGAGGATGCAGGTGGTGTTTATGATTTGTCCACAGCATCATCAAGGCTGTGGGCAGCTAGGGTCTGGAGATTAATCTGGTTGTATTCATCAACTTAGGGAATGCCTATAGTCACAGGAGGCAATTAAAGATGGTAGGGTGGGATCCAGTGGGGTTGGGGAGGGAGGTCTTGAGCAGGGGTTCAAGGCTTCAGAGGGCATAGGGCCAAAAAAGGCATCAGCACTTTGCTTGGACTCAATGCATAGAACTGCAATGAAGTGAGGGGAAGGGATTGGGGAGAGGATGATGACAGGAAACAGGGATCTGATCCAGGAGGGAAGTTAACAATGGGGGAGATATCATGGGTCACAGAGGAAGCCTGCAACTCAGTGCAGTGAACACAAACACTAAAGGTTCGCCAAATTGATCTGAAAACCAACTTGGCAAGGTTTCCACTTTGAGAAAGCAGTGCCTGAAGTTGGAGGAGGAAGGAGCGGTTTCTTTGAAAGGGATGGGGTTCAGGGTTAATAAGAGTCAAGGGCTACTCCTGTCATCAGGAGCCCAGTGAATATACACTGCAATCTGCCTGCCGTCATTTCACACTCAATCAAAATATTGATGTATCTCATAGCAACCTTGGTGAACTAAGAAGAGCTGGAGGCAAAGTCACCACTCGCCTGGGCTGCTGAATGGGATTGCTCCAAGTGTTATCCTATTGTGATTGAGGGCTGCTCCAAAACAAACTGACACCAACACGTTGTGGCATTGGTTAGTCATTAACTCCTCCCCAGAATTTGATCTGAAGGTACATTGGATGCTCACAGACTTCTGGGATAAAAGATTGCACCAGCTGCAATACAGAGAGAATGGGTGGTATAGTGAGCAGCTGAGGGCATGAATAGGGTGAGGGCGGTACAGTGAGCAGGTGAGGGCATGAGCAGGGTGAGGTCGTAATATGAGCAGCTGAGGGCATGAGCAGGGTGAGGGTGGTACAGTGAACAGGTAAGGGCATGAGCAGGGTGAGGGTCGTAATATGAGCAGGTGAGGGCATGAGCAGGGTAATGGTACAGTGAGCAGCTGAGGGCATGAATAGGGTGAGGATGGTACAGTAAGGTGAGGGCATGAATAGGGTGAGGGTGGTACAGTGAGCAGGTGAGGGCATGAGCAGGGTGATGGTGGTACAGTGAGCAGGTGAGGGCATGAGCAGGGTGAGGGTGGTACAGTGAACAGGTGAGGGCATGAGCAGGGTGAGGGTGGTACAGTGAGCAGGTGAGGGCATGTGCAGGGTGATGGTGGTACAGTGAGCAAGTGAGAGCATGTACAGGGTGAGGGTGGTACAGTGAGCAGGTGAGGGCATGAGCAGGGTGATGGTGGTACAGTGAGCAGGTGAGGGCATGAATAGGGTGATGGTGGTACAGTGAGCAGGTGAGAGCATGAGCAGGGTAGGGTAGTACAGTGAGCAGGTGAGGGCATGAGCAGGGTGAGGGTGGTACAGTGAACAGGTGAGGGCATGAGCAGGGTGAGGGTGGTACAATGAGCAGGTGTGGGCATGAGCAGGGTGATGGTGGTACAGTGAACAGGTGAGGACATTAATGGGGTGAGGGTGCAACAGTGAGCAGGTGAGGGCATGAATAGGGTGATGGTGGTACAGTGAGCAGGTGAGGGCTTGAGCAGTGAGACGGTGGTACAGTGAGCAGAATCGGGCATGAATAGGGTGATGGTGGTACAGTGAGCAGGTGAGGGCATGAATAGGGTGAGCGTGGTACAGTGAGCAGGTGAGGGCATGAGCAGGGTAGTGTGGTACAGTGAGCAGGTGAGGGCATGAATAGGGTGAGCGTGGTACAGTGAGCAGGTGAGGGCTTGAGCAGTGAGACGGTGGTAGAGTGAGCAGAATCGGGCATGAATAGGGGGATGGTGGTACAGTGAGCAGGTGAGGGCATGAATATGGTGAGCGTGGTACAGTGAGCAGGTGAGGGCCTGAATAATTAAGGGTTGTACAGTGAGCAGGTGAGGGCATGAATAGGGTGAGCATGGTACAGTGAGCAGGTGAGGGCATGAGCAGGGTGAGTGTGGTACAGTGAGCAGGTGAGGGCATGAATATGGTGAGCGTGGTACAGTGAGCAGGTGAGGGCATGAATATGGTGAGCGTGGTACAGTGAGCAGGTGAGGGCCTGAATAATTAAGGGTTGTACAGTGAGCAGGTGAGGGCATGAATAGGGTGAGCGTGGTACAGTGAGCAGGTGAGGGCATGAGCAGGGTGAGTGTGGTACAGTGAGCAGGTGTGGGCATGAGCAGGGTAGGGTGGTACAGTGAGCAGGTGAGGGCATGAATAGGGTAATGGTGGTACAGTGAGCAGGTGAGGGCTTGAGCAGTGAGACGGTGGTAGAGTGAGCAGAATCGGGCATGAATAGGGTGATGGTGGTACAGTGAGCAGGTGAAGGCATGAGCAGGGTAGGGTGGTACAGTGAGCAGGTGAGGGCATGAATAGGGTGAGCATGGTACAGTGAGCAGGTGAGGGCATGAATAGGGTGAGCGTGGTACAATGAGCAGGTGAGAGCATAAGCACAGAGAGGGTGGTAATGTGAGCAGGTGAGGTCATGAGCAGGGTGAGGGTGGTACAGTGAACAGCTGAGGGCATGAATGGGATGAGGGTGGTACAGTGAGCAGATGAGCGCATGAGCAGGGTGAGTGTGGTACAGTGAGCAGGTGAGGGGATGAGTAGGGTGAGGGTGGTGCTGTGAGGAGGTGAGGACATGAATAGGGTGAGGGTGGTGCAGTGTGCAGGTGCGGGCATTTGCAGGGTGAGGGTGGTACAGTGAACAGTTGAGGGCATGAGCAGGGTGAGGGTGGAACAGTGCGCAGGTGATGGCATGAACAGGGTGAGGGTGGTACAGTGAGCAGGTGAGGGTATGACAGTGTGAGGGTGGTAATGTGATCAGGTGAGGGCATGAGCAGGGTGAGTGTGGTAATGTGAGCAGGGTGAGTGTGGTAATGTGAGCAGGGTGGGTGTGGTACAGTGAGCATGGTGAGGGTGGTACAGTGAGCAGGGTGAGGGTGGTACAGTGAGCAGGGTGAGTGTGGTAATTTGAGCAGGTGAGGGCATGAGCAGGGTGAGGGTGGTACAGTGAGCAGGTGAGGGCATGAGCAGGGTGAGGGTGGTACAATGAGCAGGTGAGGGCATGAGCAGGGTGATGGTGGTACAGTGAGCAGGTGAGGGCATGAGCAGGGTGAGGGCGGTAATGTGTGAGCAGGTGAGGGCAATAATAGGGTGAGCGTGGTACAGTGAGCAGGTGAGGGCATCAGCAGGGTGAGTGTGGTAATGTGAGCAAGTGAGGGCATGAGCAGGGTAGGGTGGTACAGTGAGCAGGTGAGGGCATGAATAGGGTGAGCATGGTACAGTGAGCAGGTGAGGGCATGAATAGGGTGAGGGTTGTACAGTGAGCAGGTGAGGGCATGAATAGGGTGAGCGTGGTACAGTGAGCAGGTGAGGGCATGCGCAGGGTGAGGCTGGTACAGTGAGCATGTGAGGGCATGAGCAGGGTGATGGTGGTACAGTGAGCAGGTGAGGGCATGAGCAGGGTGAGGGTGGTACAGTGAACAGGTGAGGGCATGAGCAGGGTGAGGGTGGTACAGTGAACAGGTGAGGGCATGAGCAGGGTGAGGGTGGTACAGTGAGCAGGTGAAGGCATGAGCAGGGTGAGTGTGGTAATGTGAGCAGGGTGAGGATGGTGATGAGAGCAGGGTGAGTGTGGTACTGTGATCAGGGTGAGGGTGGTAACGTGAGCTGGGCGAGTGTGTTACAGTGAGCAGGGTGAGGGTGGTACAGTGAGCAGGGTGAGGGTGGTAATGCGAGCAGGGTAAGGGTGGTACAGTGAGCAGGGTGAGGGTGGTACAGTGAGCAGGATGACTGTGGTAATCATAGAATCATAGACATGTACAGCATGGAAACAGACCCTTCGGTCCAACCTGTCCATGCCGACCAGATATCCCAACCCAATCTCGTCCCACCTGCCAGCACCCGGCCCATATCCCTCCAAACCCTTCCTATTCATATACCCATCCAAATGCCTCTTAAATGTTGCAATTGTACCAGCCTCCACCACTTCCTCTGGCAGCTCACTCTATACACGTACTACCTTCTGCGTGAAAAAGTTGTCCCTGAGGTCTCTTTCATATCTTTCCCCTCTCAAACTAAACCTATGCCCTCGAGTTCTGGACTCCCTGACCCCAGGGAAAATAATTTGTCTATTTATTCTATCCTATGCATGCTCCTCATAATTTTGTAAACCTCTATAAGGTCACCCCTCAGCCTCCGACACTCCAGGGAAAACTGCCCCAGCCTGTTCAGCCTCTCCCTGTAGCTCAAATCCTTCAACCCTGGCAACATCCTTGTAAATCTTTGATGAACCCTTTCAAGTATCACAACATCTTTCCGATAGGAAGGAGAACAGAATTGCATGCAATATTCCAACAGTGGCCTAACCAATGTCCTGTACAGCCGCAACATGACCTCCTAACTCCTGTACTCGGTACTCTGACCAATAAAAGAAAGCATACAAAATGCTTTCTTCACTATCCTATCTACCTGCGACTCCACTTTCAAGGAGCTATGAACCTGCACTCCAAGGTCTCTTTGTTCAGCAACACACCCTAGGACCTTACCATTAAATGTAGAAGTCCTGCTAAGATTTGCTTTCCCAAAATGCAGCTCCTCTCATTTATCTGAATTAAACCCCATCTGCCACTTCTCAGCCCATTGGCCCATTTGGTCCAGCTCCTGTTGTAATCTGAGGTAACCCTCTTCGCTGTCTACTACACCTCCAATTTTGGTGTCATCTGCAAACTTACTAACTGTACCTCTTATGCTCGCATCCAAATCATTTATGTAAATGACAAAAAAGTAGAGGGTCCAGCACCGATCCTTGTGGCACTCCACTGGTCACAGGCCTCCAGTCTGAAAAACAACCCTCCACCACCACCCTCTGACTTCTACCGTTGAGCCAGTTCTGTATCCAAATGGCTACTTCTCCCTGTATTCCATGAGATCTAACCTTGCTAATCAGTCTCCCATGGGGAACCTTGTCAAACACCTTACTGAAGTCCATATAGATCACATCTACTGCTCTGCCCTCATCAATCTTCTTTGTTACTTCTTCAAAAAACTCAATCAAGTTTGTGCGACATGATTTCCCACGCACAAAGCCATGTTGACTATCCCGAGTCAGTCCTTGCCTTTCCAAATTCATGTACATCCTGTCCCTCAGGATTCCGTCCAACAACTTGCCCACCGCCGAGGTCAGGCTCACCAGTCTATAGTTCCCTGGCTTGTCTTTACCACCCTTCTTAAACAGTGGTACCACGTTTGCCAACCTCCAGTCTTTCGGCATCTCACCTGTGACTATCGATGATACAAATATCTCAGCAAGAGGCCCAGCAATCACTTCTCTATCTTCCCACAGAGTTCTCTGGTACACCTGATCAGGTCCTGGGGATTTATCCACCTTTAACCGTTTCAAGACATCCAGCACTTCCTCCTCTGTATATCTGGACATATTGCAAGATGTCACCATCAATTTCCCTACAGTCTATATCTTCCATATCCTTTTCCACAATAAATACTGATGCAAAATGTGAGCAGGGTGAGGGTGGTAATGTGAGCAGGGTGAGGGTGGTAATGTGAGCAGGGTGAGGGTGGTACAGTGAGCAGGATGAGTGTGATAATGTGAACAGGGTGAGGGTGGTAATGTGAGCAGTGTGAGGATGATATAGTGAAGAGGGTGAGTATCCATGTTGTGACTATCCTTTTAATCCCATGTTTCTTTATAATTTTGTTTGGATGCCTAAGGAGGTATAGTTTTATCCACAGCTTCTCTAATGAACCTACACTAGCTTGCATTTTAGCTTAAACATGTAGGGTGACATAGCAACCACAAAATGTTGCATAAACATTTAACTACCTTTGCTACAGTAATTTCTACCCTTTAGGAAATGTAGATGAAGTGTGAGTGAAAAACTGGAAATGGCGCTGTATGAAAATGCACAGTGAATCCATTTAAAGATCAGAAGTATTTTGTAGGTGGGTAGTCACTTCTGTGTTGTTAGGATGCAAGCTCTTGCATTTGTAAGTATTTGGCTCTTGTATTCCAATTCCAAGATGTTGCAAGATGTTAAGAAGGCAAAGACAGCCTTGTGGTTGTTGTTTTCAAAATGCCCTTCCTTCTTCATATCGGTGTGTGCTACAAAGCATGTTTTTTTTTAATGACACAGGCCACAGACTGGTCTGCCTAGAATGTGCAGCAGCGGATCAAAACTTTATTGATGTCAGCCTATCAAGTGTGGCTAGGCTTCAAAAGATGAAAGGACTCAGTTCCAATCCATTCTCATTCAATACCGAAGTTGTTACAATTTTACTAATGGGCAATGATTTCTGTGATTGAGATTGTAAGGTTAATGCCTGTCCTAACACTTAGTCCTAAGCATCAAGAGCTTAGAGGGCTGGTGTTACATACCCCCATGGGGTGAATTTTCAGTCAGGACAGATAAAGTTGAACAGGTGTACCAATCCCTTAATATGGTGTGTACATCTAGTGCAGCCACACTTGGAGTATTGTGTACAGTTCTGGTCACCACTTTATAGGAAGGATGTGGAAGTTTTGGAAAGGGTTCAGAGATTTACTAGAATCTTGCCTGTAATGGAGGGAAGGTCTTACGAGGAAAGGCTGAGGGACTTGAGGCTGTTTTCGTGAGAGAGAAGAAGGTTGAGAGGTGACTTAATTGAGACCTATAAGATAATCAGCAGGTTAGATAGGGTGGACAGTGAGAGCCTTTTTCTTTGGATGGTGATGGTTAGCATGAGGAGACATAGCTTTAAATTGAGGGGTGATAGATTTAGGACAGATGTCAGAGGTAGTTTCTTACTCAGAGAGTAGTAGGGGTGTGTAATGGCCTGCCTGCAACAGTAATAGTCTTGCCAACTTTAAGGGCATTTAAATGGGCATTGGATAGGCATACGGATGAAAATGTAGGTTAGAATGGCTTCAGATTGGTTTCACAGGTCGGTGCAACATCAATGGCCGAAGGGCCACTGTGCTGTATTGTTCTAGTGTTCTAATGGAGGGTAGCCAGTCATCAAAGTCAGTGGCCCACTGACTAGATGAACACAAGTGATTAGTTGCCCTGCTCACACAGGCAGGCAGGATCAGTTGGCCCTAATGTTTAGCTGTTAAAATGGCAGGCAGGTAGGAAGATACCACCTTGGACAGCGACACTGCCCATTAGGGCCAGAGAATGGTAACTCCCCTTCCTTCTTTCCCAACTACTTTTTAAAAACCCAAACCCCAGTCCCTTAACTCCATTACTCTGGTAGGCAAACCCTTCCTGCGCAATGGGGTTCCATTAGGCCTCACACCTCGATCTGCTTTCTGAGTAGCACCCTCTATGGTGAACTATTGCTGCCGGGACTGTTGACTTGATTACCAGTTTGACTTGATTACCTTACATTTTTCTAAGTATCTGGCTATAACATCTTTATGAATAATGGTTTCTAATTTCTTCCCTATGACAGATAAACTGATTGGCCTGTAGTTCCTTGCTTTCTGTCTCCCATTTGAATAAAAGAGTAACATTTGCTGTCTTTCAATTCTTGTTTTGTTTGTTCATGAGATCTATCATTGGTTGGACCAGAATTTATTGGCTATCCCTAATTGCCCTTTCATTTGAATGGCTTGTTTGACCATTGAAGTGGGCAATTAACCACATTACTGCTGTCACATGTAGGCCAGACCAGGTAAACCTCTCTCCCTCAAGTGCATTAGTGAACCAAATGGATTTTTACATCAATCAGCAATGGTTACATGGTTACCATTAGGCCAGCTTTTAATTGCAAGGTTATTTTTAAACTGAATTCAAATGTCACCATCTGCTAAGAAGGATTCAAACCCATGTTCCCCAAGCATTAACCTGGGCTTCTGGATTATTACAGAATCAATAGAATATTAACAGAATCCTCTCCAAATATACACAATATTGTTAACTAGAACCAACACATTAACTATCTCAGTAGCCACTTCTTTTAAGAACCTAGGAAGAAGTCCACCTGGACCAGTGAACTTGTAAGATCATAGCTCCAAGAATTGTATCAATTTAACATCCACCGTGTCCTCAGACTCTCCTAAAATACTTTGCAGCTGACAATCTAGAGTTAAGCGTCATCATTATTCTGATGTAAAATGGGAATCAGTTTTAACTCAGCAATGTTCCCCCAAACAGCAGCAAGATAAATGAAACGGAAGTCTGTTTTAAATGTTTCTATTTAGGAGATAAATCTTTCTTAGGACACCAGGATTCATGCTTGGAACTTATATGTTGGTCAGAAACTGGAAATGAATGTGGAGCAAAGCTTGAAGCCATAGCCTTTTAACTCAAGTGCAGGAATGCTACAAAATTGATAGTGTCACAGAGTGACACAGCATGAAAACCAACTATTTGGCCCAACTTGTCCATGCCAACCATGTTTTTCAAAATAAATTAGTCCCATTTACCTGCACATCACCAAAATCCCTCTAAGCCTTTCCTATTCATGTACCTGTCCAAACACCTTTTAAATGTTGTAATTCTATCAGTTTCCACCACTTCCTCTGCCAGCTCATTCCATACACACAGCAGTCTCTGTGTGAAAAAATGCCTTTCAGTTCCCATTTCTGGAATAAACATGAATTTCAAATTGCCACGCAACAGACGAGCTGCTGAAACCCAGAGAAAAACAATATTTTGTTTACTATCTTCACTTCCTTGTTCTCACTCTGCTCTTAAAGACCCAACCGTAATAAAGAAATATTCTAACGGACTGACAAGTCAACCAAATAAACTTGCCCACAAGACCAGGCTAAAAATAGCAGACAGAAAAGTTGCACACAAAAGCGGATCTTACATGGAAAATGCATAAAGAGAAACAATGTTTTTGTTTTAACATGAATGCTGTCCATGAGATACAACTGTCTCTGATGGTATGGTATCATTTAGTCACAAATGGTGTCCAAGCAGAAAACATTGCACTTCATGTTTTCTGGGTGAGTTATTACAATCAACTGTGCCACTTCCAACCATTCTTTAATTCATATAAATAATTGAACAGTTTAAGAATCAGAGGATGGTATTAGCATTTATACAGTGAGTGGAAATGTCACTGTTTGGTGCTTGGAGCAAAATAAATCTTGCTTTTGCTGAATAGCGAGAAGTATCACTGCAATTTTTTTATCCAGACAGCCTCCTTTAATTATACATCGTTATAGGGACATAGGACTTATGAACATGAGTAGGCCATTTGGCACTTTGAACCTCCTCTATTACTCAATAATATCATGGCTGATCCAGTTGTGGCCTCGGCTTCCGATCTGCATCCCCTAACCCTCGACTCCCCTGTCCAGCAACAATCTGTCCAACTCAGCCTATAATAAATTTAAAGAACTAATCTCCTCTACATTTCAGGAAAGAAAATTCCACATACTATAACAACCCTATAACAGAGAAAATTAATATCTTCTCACTTCTGTCTGTAAAGGGAGACTGCTTAAACCACGTCCTTTAGTTTTAGTCTCTCCACATTCCCCTGGAATAAGAGACCGGCAAGTATTTAGAGAGATGTATGTGAATGGCACATTACTTTTGGTGTAGGTGGGGAAGCGAATTGAGTGTGTGAGTAGGCACCGCAGAAAACATGAAGTGGTGTAGCAGAGTGGGGGAATCTGGAAGAGAGTCAGGAAAATTTGTTGCAATTGTGAGTGCAGTAGAGATAGGCCTAGGTAGAGACAGAGTGACAGTAAGGTATTGGAGAGAAGGCATTTTTCAAATAATACTCCGAAACTTTACACAGTATTTCAGGTATGGTCTCACAAAGGCACTGTACAGCTGCAATAACATCTGCCAACTTATATATTCCATTCTGCCTTTAATAACTAACAAATTAAAAAAAACACAAAGAACTGCAGATTCTGGAAATCAGAAACAAAAACTCTGCAGATCTGTCAGCATCTCTGGAGAGAAAGCAGAGTTAACATTTCAGGTGTGGTGACCCCTTTTCAGGGTTCATAAATTAACTCATTTTGGCAGTTGTTGTATCAATACCAACTGGCATTATTTTTACAAAGATCCAAAGTTACTGCTAATTGATTATACGGTGGGTCCCTGATTTAGGAACGTCCGATTTATGAACACTAGTATTTATGAGCGAGGTCTCATTCAAGGGTTAAAAATCACACAACACTTATAGTGGCATCTCCAAATCATTCAAAGGTGTAATTTTAAAGATCTGACATTCAAACGGCTTCTTCCAGATTGAACCCATTCTCAAACCAGAGACTGCTTGTATTAACTAGCATTTGTACTGCAGAATTGAGGTTCCATTTTAAATATATTTGACATTAAGGTTGCCATTAACCACTCATTTTGAAGCTGGAGCACCGATACAGACTGGCAATAATTATTCCCTAGTCAAATGTTTGTTCCGCATGTGCTAATTTAAACATTTGCATGCCAGCTCATTAAAAGGCGCTGTCACCTGAATTTAGAATGAAGGTAATTTGCCTGAGAAAACAGACAGGAAATATCTTAATCAATCAGTGTTTGGACAAGTATGCTTCATTCAAAAATGCTTGATACCCAACAAGATTAAAATCCCGTTCTAACAATCAGCTCAATATATTTCTAGGTATTATTAGCAAAGGTGATATTAGATAATGTGGGAATATGATCACCATGATGTAAAAGAGTGGAGCTGACTTGAGGAGCTGAATAGACTATTCTTGTTCCTAAATTTCTAACATTAGGTAGAATCTTGTGCTACTCCTGAAAATATGTAGCTTGGAAAACAGTGGAACATAATAGTAACGCAAATCCTACTCTTAGCCTGGAAATTGGCTTCCCAATAACAGGATGAAACCATGGGATTAAGTTTTCATATGGAAGAAGGCGGGTCAACTCTCTTGCAACAAATGTTAGATGCTCTTTGCAAGTTTCTGGGAGCGGAAGATTTGAATTATAAGGAGAGGATGGATAGACTGAGACTGTTTTCACTGTACTATAGGAGTTTGAGGAGGGTTTTATAAAAATTTTGAGGGGTCTGGATAAGGTGAACGGCAGATATATTTTCCCTAGGATGGGGAAATTTCAAGATTGAGGGCGCATTTTAAGGAGAAAGATTTAGAAAAGACCACGAGGGGCGATTTTTTCACACAGAGAGTGTTTCGTGTGTGGAATGAACTTCCAGAAGAAGTTGTGGGTACAGTTGCAACATTTAATAGACATTTGGATAAGTACATGAATAAGAAATGTTTGGAGGGATTTGGGCCAAGCACAGGTAAATGGGACTAGTTTAGTTTCGGATTATGGTCGGCATGGACTGGCTGGACCAAAGAGTCTGTTTCCATGCTGTGTGACTCTATGACTCTGCGTATTTGTATGGCATGCATGCTCATTGAAGGGGAATTGTCTAAGAATCAACTACATCTTTCTAATTACAGTTTGCTGTGAGTGAGAAATACTTCCCTCCTGATTCAGACTGCATCTGGTTGGCATAGAGCAGGCGAGACAGTCAACTTGCTGGAGTTGGAGTGAATAGTATTGTTTCCTCCCAGAGGAATGTTGTTAAATGACAGCATGATAAGGTTGGTTGCTGCAGTCAAATTTCAATGGAGCAGGACTGTACAATAGAGACAATGAGGGAATAAGGATGCAAAAATCTAAGGTGCTGTCTGAGGCTGGGAAGGATTAGATTACTTACAGTGTGGAAACAGGCCCTTCGGCCCAACAAGTCCACACTGACCCTCTGAAGAGCAACCCACCCAGACCCATTCCCCTACATTTACCCCTTCATGTAACACTACGGGCAATTTAGCATGGCCAATTTACCTAACCTGCACATTTTTGGATTGTGGGAGGAAACCGGAGCACCCGGAGGAAACCCACACAGACACGGGGAGAATGTGCAAACTCCGCAGTTGCCTGAGGGTCTCTGGCACTGTGAGGCAGCAGTGCTAACCACTGTGCCACCGTGCCATGGGAAAGAGTGGGAAAGAGAGAGAAGAAAGGGTGGAGATCTGCAGAGAAGAGAAAGGTTTAGTTTCATTGCTGCGGTGATCCTGTTGTTGGAGAAAGCATGACGGACGTTCAGGGTAAAGATTGTCAGAGAGAGAGATATGTTACAATCCCAGACAAGACGGCCAAATCTTTGTTTTAATTTGGCTTGGACTCAGATATCTTTTATTGGAGTAGGCAAAGTGTAAGATCCACAGTACTGACTAAAAAAAAGACACAAGATTTCATGATAATGACAAACAACAATAAACCATAACATACAATTGTTTTTAATAAAAAAAAACCATGATGTGGAAGTGCTGGTGTGGGACTGGAGTGGACAAAGTCAGCAGTCCTCACTTTCTCCTGGACAAAGTCAGAAGTCAGAGACCACCAGGAGCAGCAATCCAAAAGCTTGCGGTTTTAAATAAACCTGTTGAACTATAACCTGGTGTCATGTGATTTCTGACTTTAATAAAAGAGGGCATAGATTTAAAGTGAGGTTCAAATGAAGAAAGACTGATGTAAAAAGACTTTTTCCACACAGAGAGTAGTTTGGGTATGGAATGCAGAGCCTGGAATTGTGGTGAAGGCAGGTTGAAATGAGATGTTTGAGAGGGAATTGGATAATTATTTGGATAGGAGTCATGTGCAAGTGTGCGAGGGAAAGGCAGGAAGTTGACACTAGGTAACAGAACCCATGCAGGCACAATGAGCCAAATGGCATCCTTCTGTACCGTAGCAATTCTGTGATTCTGAGTTTCTGAGAACATATTACAATCGATATTATATGCGTGATGTATATTCTAACACCCAGATTTACTGTATGTTAAATATAAGTGCTAGACCCCACAGCACACACCAAATGTGATCAAGTTAGATCCCCGAGATTTCTCAGCAACTTGACCCAGGCGCTAATGACATGGGGGGTGATCAAATGTCATTGAACTTTACAAGGGATCATACTTCTCTTTTTTTGATCTGATCTTGAAGCTCCATCATGGATGGCCTCAACAACTGCTTACCTTCCTCCTCAGGGTTTATATTCGCCTGCACTCTGCACTCCAGCATTTTGCCAGAATCAAAAACTAGTTACTGTACAGAAGGTGGCCATTCAGCCCATTATAGGTAAAAACAAGGACTGCAGATGCTTGAAACCAGAGTCTAGATTAGAGTGGAGTTTCCAGCATCTGCAGTCCTTGTTTTTACCTGGCTGATTTTAACCCTTTTGCAAGGATGCCTGCCTTGAAGAAGTTATCCTCCTCTCAACCCCACCGCTCTGTGGCCCAACATTTCAACTCTCCCTCCCACTCTGCCAAGGACATGCAGGTCCTGGGCCTCCTCCACCACCGCTCCCTCACCACCCGACGCCTGGGTGATGAATGCCTCATCTTCCACCTTGGAACATTTCAACCCCAGGGCATCAATGTGGCTCATGTATCTCTTCACTCTGCAGGCACTCTGCCTCTATTCCTGATGAAGGACATTTTGCCTGAAACGTCAATTTTCCTGCTCCTCAGATGCTGCCTGATCTGCTGTGCTTTTCCAGCATCACTCTAATCTAAATTCAACCCATTATATCTACACTGGCCTTCTGAAGGAATGTTATAACTTGGTGCCATTCTTCTGCTTTTCTCTCTTCACCCTGTCTATTGTTTCTATTCAAATAATCATCTAAATCCCTCTTGAATGCATCTCTGGAACCTACCTCCACTCCTTGGAAGTGAATTCCAAACCCTAACTGCTTGCTGTGTGAACATATTGTCTCACGTCACGTTTTCCTCTTTTGCAACTTACTTTAAATCTGTGCCCTCGTGAACCTGATCCCTTCACAAACAAGACTAGTTTTGATCTCCTCTACCCAGACTCCTCATGATTTTAAAAACTCTGGAAATCCCTTAGCCCTCTGCTCTTTAAGGAAGACAGTCCTAACTACTCCACAACTGCAGTTTTTCATTCTTGGGACCATTCTTATAAACCTCTTCTACATGCTTTCCAATGTGTTCACATTACCTCTGAAGTGTAGCAGAGAGAACTATGCACAGCATTCCATTTGAGGCCTAACGAGTGGCTTATATCACTTCATCATAGCTTCTTTGCTCATGCACTTGATGCAGGAAGTAATGAAGTTTCGGAAATTGCATGTTTTATTAACTGTTCTCTCCACCTCATCTGCCCCCTTTATTGAGTTATGCATTGATACACTTAGATCCCACTGTTCCTGCACACCTTTCAGATGATTTCCTTTGTTTTATTCTGCCTCTTTCCACCAAAATGCACCTCCTCACATTTCTCTGCATTAAACTTCACCAACTTGTCAATGTCCTTCATACATCCTACAGTATCCTTCACATCCTTTACAATTTTGATTCTGCATTGTTCACAACAGATCTTAAACTGCTGTATGTTTTCCCTTATCCCAATTACATACAACCAATGTAATCAATTGTCTAACTCTTAATTGTTAACAAGCTTCTTTTCAGTTTAGGACATCCCTGAGCATTCCGGCACTTGCTTTCAAGCATAATCTGAACTTTCCACCAAAGGCCGGCCTATGCCTGGATTTTCTTCCAAACTTCATTTTTTTCTGCTGGCTCAAACAAATACTGCAAACAGGTATCTAACCCCTGCTCTATGGTGCACTAAACTATTACTTGAGCACTAGCCTCTTTCATGCCCTTCACAGCTCCTAGGACTTTCTTGAACCTTTGCTACAGAGAGCTATTCAGCTGCTCTGGGACTTCTGTGAGTCCACGTGATTGATAGGGAGAGGATAAAAGCTGACTGGAGATTCGTGACCAGTGATGTTCTATAGGATCAGTACTGGGACCCCAGCTATTTGTCATATATAAAAATAATTGGGAGGAAAATGTACATGGCCTGATTAGTAAGCTTGCAGATGACACAAAGACTGGGGAGCTGTGACAGTGGAGAGGATTCCCAGAGGGCATAGTTAGGCTGGAGACTTGAGTATTTTGCTGGAAAAGCACAGCAGGTCAAGCAGCAAATGAGGAGCAGGAGAATCGAAGTATCAGGCCGGAGCCGAAACATTGATTCTCCTGCTCCTCGGATGCTGCCTGACCTGCTGTGCTTTTCCAGCAACACACTCTCGACTCTGATCTCCAGCATCTGTAGACCTCACTTTCTCCGAGGCTGGAGACTTGGCAGATGGAGTTTAATCTGGACAAATGAAAGATGGTGCATTTTGGATGATCTAATGCAGAATGGAAGTATACAGTAAATGACAGAACGCTTAGTATCATCAACTTACAGACGGATTTAGGCATATAGGTCAGCAGTTCCCTGAAAGTGGCAACACAAATAGATAAGGTGGTCAAGAAAGCATATGCTAAGCTTGCCTTCATCGGTTGGGGCATAGAGTATAGAAATTGGCAAGTGGTGTTGCAGCTGTACAGAACTTCAGTTAGGCCACATTTAAAATATTGTGTACTGTTCTTGTTACCGCACCATCAAAGGATGTGGAGACTTCAGCGAGTAAATAGAAACGGGTTTACTGGGATTTAGATTTATTACAATGTGGAAACAGGCCCTTCAGCCCAACAAGTACACACTGACCCTCTGAAGAGCAACCCACCCAGACCCCGACATTTACCTCTTCACCTAACACTACGGGCAATTTAGCATGGCCAATTCACCTAACCTGAATTTTTGAACTGAGGGAGGAAACCCATGCAGACAGGGGGAGAATGTGCAACCTCCACACAGGACAGCTGCCCAAGGCGGGAATTGTACCCGAGTCCCTGGCACTGTAAGGCAGCAGTGCTAACCACTGAGTCACCGTGCCGCCCCAGCGATGTTGCCTGGTTTGGAGAGTATTAGCTATGAGGAAAGATTGGACAAACTTGGTTTGTTTTCACTTGAATGTGAAAGGCTGAGGGAGTGACCTGATAGAAGTTTACAAAATTATGAATGACATGGACAGAATTGATAGATGGAACCTTTTCCCCAGGGCAGAAATGTCAGTTACTAGGGCCCAAACTTTAAGGCAAAAGGGGAAAGTTTAAAGGAGATGTGAGAGGTTAGACTTTTATACAGAGGGTGATAAGTGTCTGGAATACGCTGGCAAAGGAGGTGGTGGAGGTGGATACAATAACAACTTGACAGGTATATGAATATGATTGATGAGGAAAGGCTGTAGATGTCATACACATGGACTTTAGTAAGGTGTTTGACAAAGCTCCATGGCAGGCTGATGAAGAAGGTGAAGTTGCATGGGGTCCAGGGAGTTCTAGCTAAATGGATAGAGAACTGGTTGGGCAACAGGAGACAGAGAGTAGTAGTGGAAGGGAGCTTCTCAAAATGGAGACCTATGACCAGTGGTGTCCCTGCGATATGTGGGGTACCACTGTTGTTTGTGATATACATAAGTGATTTGGAGGAAGGTGTAGGTTGCCTCATTAGCAAGTTTGCAATGACATTAAGATTGGTGGGTTAGCAGATAGTGAAGGGGATTGTCAGAGAATACAGCAGAATTTAGATAGATTGGAGAGTTGGACAGAGAAATGGCAGTTGGAGTTCAATCTGGACAAATACGAGGTCATGCATTTTGGAAGATGCAATTCAAGAGTGAACTATACAGTAAATGGAAAAGTCCTGGGGAAAATTGATGTACAGAGAGATCTGGGTGTTCAGGTCCATTGTTCCCTGAAGGTGGCATTGTAGGTCTGTACAATGGTCAAGCAGGCGTACGGCATGCTTTCCTTCATCGGATGTGGTATTGAGTAGAAAAGTTGGCAGCTCGTGTTACAATTGTATAGGACTTTGGTTTGGCCACATTTAGAATACTGCATACAGTTCTGGTCGCCACATTACCGAAAGGATGTCGATGCTTTGGCGAGGGTGCAGAGGAGGTTCACCAGGATGTTGCCTGGTATGGAAGGTTCTAGCTATGAGGAGAGGTTGGGTAGATTAGTATTATTTTCATTGGAAAGGAGGAGTTTAGGAAGCCCTGATTGAGGCCTACAAAATCATGAGAGGTGTAGGCAGGGTGGATAGCAAGAAACTTTTTCCCAGAGTGGGGGACTCAATTATTCGGGATCATGAGTTCAAAGTGAGTAGGGTAAAGTTTAAGGGAGATACACGTGGGAAGTTCTTTAAGCAGAGGTTGGTGGGTGCTGGAATGCATTGCCAGCAGAGGTGGTAGGGGCATGGACAATAGCATCATTTAAGATGTATCTAGACAGATACATGAATGGGCAGAGAACAAAGGGATACAGATCCTGAGAGAATAGGTGGTAGGTTTAGATAGAGGATCTGGATTGGTGCAGGGTTGGAGGACTGAAGGGCTTGTTGCTGTGCTGTAAGGTTCTTTGTTCTTTGTTCTAATAGACCGGGAATCGAGGGATACAGAACAAGTTGCTAATTGGCTGACCCCCACATGACCAGCCATCCAAGCAGCAGAGCCCATGAGCAGAAGTGGCACTCGCTTCTTTTCCTGCTGTGGACAACTGTGCCACAGCCCAAACGTTTGTACAATTGAGTCCACTTAATGCAGCTTTGCCATCATCTCTTCTGTATAGGCAATCGAGGATGACTTGCTGCCCTTCCAGCTCGTTGAAGTCTGAGATGGCTGGTAAGTTCAATGTACAGTCGGCAGCCTCTGCCACCTGCAGGTCAGGATGTATTCAAATTATCAACGTTAGATGAAACTAACTGAGAAAAGTCCTGGGATCAACCTGGGATTTTGTTTTGATCAGTGTAGCATTGCACATAGGCGACATTGCATTAACTAACTTCTTTCAAGATATAAGGCAGATTGATAGCAAACACTAAAACTTTCTTTAATTCCTTCTATGTTTTGATACATATATGGGCTCATATTTCATTAGTTCATATTTCATGTGGAAGTAGTCATTGATATCCAAAGATTTCAGCGAAAAAATGTTTGAAAGCATTAGCTCTCATACTGCAGACATCTAAAATCCAGTAATGTGGTAGATATTCTGAGTGTTGACATTGTATTTCTTGTTTATTCTTCAGTGTGGTTCAGACTTCCCATGGAGATATTGAATACAAAGCTCCACATGGGTGAATGTTGGGATGGGTTCTGGGATTCATCCCCAACTCACATTCCCACTCCCCTAACCGCACCCTGCCATTCACTCCATCTCCTCAAAAGATCCTGCTTGCCCACTCGCAGCAAGAATTACCATTTGTCTTCACCGTTTTGGCTGCGAGACGGTGGCAGCTACATTTTTGTCACTTGCCGTTCATCACTCTGTTTCAAGGGTCAGCTCTAAAACAAAAAGGCTTCTGTATTGGTTAGAAGCACATGACTTGCATTCAGCACCAAAGTCACAACCTTTCCCCTTACATTGATTCTTTTTGGAGCCTGTCGATGGCAGGCTGCAGACATTAGCACTGTGATATCGGGATCAGATCTCTCATTGAAGCCAATTCTTGTTAGATAAGTAGGTGAAGGAATGAAGATACTATAGTTAAACTTTAGGCGATCATCTTTAGATGCTTTTCAGATATCAGACATATACCAGTACAAATGTGCATTCTGGATAGGGCAGATGATTAACAGAAGTTGAAACCGGACTTTTTGCTGTTCCTCATCTTAACCATCACCAGCGAATAGGATTGTACTCTCACCTGGTCTCCCGTGCTAAAGGCAAAACTTAATAGCAGATTTTCAACATGTGACCTTTTAGGACAGTGGATGCGCAGAATTATGATGGCCGTAGAGAGGGTAGACAGGGAGAAACCTTTCCCCTTGGTGGAGGGATCACTGACCAGGTGGCATAGATTTCAGGTAAGAGGCAGAAAGTTTAACAGAGGAGTTAATAGTTTAACAGTTGAAAGGAAAAACACTCCACATCTAAAAGGGGGAGGGAATCTGGAATTTACTACCTCTGAGGATAGGAGAGGCAGAAGCCCTCTCAACATTTAAGAAATTGTTAGATGTGCAGTTGTGATGCCAAAGCATACAAGACTGTGGACCAAATGCTAGAAAATGGAATTAGAATAGTTAGGTGGTTGTTTTTGACTGACACAGATGTGATGGGCCGAAGAATCTTTTTCTGCTTTGTAGATCTCTATGATTTTAAAACACACCGACATCTATTTGAAAATCAGTGACTTTCTCCGATGGAAATGAATGTCAACATTTCATCTTTACAGAAAGGCACCTGGGTCTATTAACAAGAACAGTTTATATTTAGATAGGGATTTAAAAATAAGAAAATATTGTAAGGCATTTGGCAGGAGTGTTATGAAAACAAAAAGTTGAACTTGAGCTACATAAGGAGATATTGGGTCAGATGACCAAAGGCTCAATCAGATGGGTAGGTTTTAAGAACTATCTTAAAGGGAGGAATATGAGGTAAAGAGATGGAGATGCAGAGAAGGAATTACAAAGCTAGAACTCTGAAGGCACAGTCAATAATGGTGTATTGATTACAACCAGGGATTATCAAGAGCCTAGACTCTGAGGTCATTTTATTTGGCAGGATGTACCGATGATTTATTAATGTACTCTTCATGCTTAGAAACCACAAAAGTCAAGCTAATAGAAACAATAGTAAAATATGTTTATAGACTGTAGACAAGAATTTAACTGGTGAAATAATGACAAAATACACATCAGAAGCTGATTTGACAAGCAAGTATGCCTTTGGAGACATCTAATTCAATATAAAGATCTTTAATGCCAAGTCATAAAATTGATTTTACAATAATCATTGACAAGAACCACTTGTAAGTATCTGGATGATGCTGAAATATTTCAATGTACAAGATGGCGGCAGCAGAGTAGCAGTGTTTGGGCCTGGTTTCTGAACTTGGGCCTCATCCACTTCCATCTGCCTTTTTCTTTTCTCACTTTGTTTTACTGATGCTCTTTCTCCTATTCCTTTTTTGGCAGGAAAGGACTCCTTCCTGGAGTGTCAGTAATGGGGCGAGTGGCTTCTTCCCGGAGTGTGGGTCACGGTGGGAGTGGCTCCTTCCCGGAGTGTGTGTCGCAGTGGGAGTGATTCCTTCCCGGAGTGTGGGTCATGGTGGGAGTGATTCCTTCCCGGAGTGTGTGTCGCAATGGGAGTGATTCCTTCCCGGAGTGTGGGTCATGGTGGGAGTGATTCCTTCCTGGAGTGTGGGTAGTGATGGGAGTGGCTCCTTCCCGGAGTGTGGGTAGTGATGGGAGTGGCTCCTTCCCGGAGTGTGGGTAGTGATGGGAGTGATTCCTTCGTGGAGTGTGGGTCGCATTGGGAGTGGCTCCTTCCTGGAGTGTGGGTCGCGGTGGGAGTGATTCCTTCCCGGAGTGTGGGTCGTGGTGGGAATGGCTCCTTCCCGGAGTGTGGGTCGCGGTGGGAGTGGCTCCTTCCCGGAGTGTGAGTCGCGGTGGGAGTGGCTCCTTCCCGGAGTGTGGGTCGCGGTGGGAGTGGCTCCTTCCCGGAGTGTGGGTCGCGGTGGGAGTGATTCCTTCCTGGAGTGTGGGTAGTGATGGGAGTGACTCCTTCCCGGAGTGTGGGTCGCGGTGGGAGTGGCTCCTTCCCGGAGTGTGGGTCGCAGTGGGAGTGACTCCTTCCCGGAGTGTGGGTCGCGGTGGGAGTGATTCCTTCCTGGAGTGTGGGTAGTGATGGGAGTGGCTCCTTCCCGGAGTGTGGGTCATGGTGGGAGTGATTCCTCCCCGGAGTGTGGGTAGTGATGGGAGTGGCTCCTTCCCGGAGTGTGGGTCGCAGTGGGAGTGGCTCCTTCCCGGAGTGTGGGTCATGGTGGGAGTGGTTCCTTCCCGGAATGTGGGTCATGGTGGGAGTGATTCCTCCCCGGAGTGTGGGTAGTGATGGGAGTGGCTCCTTCCCGGAGTGTGGGTCGCAGTGGGAGTGGCTCCTTCCTGGAGTGTGGGTCGCAGTGGGAGTGGTTCCTTCCCCGAGTGTGGGTCGCAGTGGGAGTGGTTCCTTCCCCGAGTGTGGGTCGCAGTGGGAGTGGTTCCTTCCCCGAGTGTGAGTCGCGGTGGGAGTGGTTCCTTCCCCGAGTGTGGGTCGCAGTGGGAGTGGTTCCTTCCCCGAGTGTGGGTCGCAGTGGGAGTGGTTCCTTCCCCGAGTGTGAGTCGCGGTGGGAGTGGCTCCTTCCCCGAGTGTGAGTCGCGGTGGGAGTGGTTCCTTCCCCGAGTGTGGGTCGCGGTGGGAGTGGTTCCTTCCCGGAGTGTGGGTCATGGTGGGAGTGGTTCCTTCCCCGAGTGTGGGTCATGGTGGGAGTGGTTCCTTCCCCGAGTGTGGGTCGCAGTGGGAGTGGTTCCTTCCCCGAGTGTGGGTCATGGTGGGAATGGTTCCTTCCCGGAGTGTGGGTCATGGTGGGAGTGGTTCCTTCCCGGAGTGTGTGTAGTGGTCGGAGTGGTTCCTTCCCGGAGTGTGGGTCATGGTGGGAATGGTTCCTTCCCGGAGTGTGGGTCATGGTGGGAGTGGTTCCTTCCCGGAGTGTGTGTAGTGGTCGGAGTGGTTCCTTCCCGGAGTGTGGGTCATGGTGGGAATGGTTCCTTCCCGGAGTGTGGGTCATGGTGGGAATGGTTCCTTCCCGGAGTGTGGGTCGCAGTGGGAGTGGTTCCTTCCCCGAGTGTGGGTCGCAGTGGGAGTGGTTCCTTCCCCGAGTGTGGGTCGCGGTGGGAGTGGCTCCTTCCCCGAGTGTGGGTCGCAGTGGGAGTGGTTCCTTCCCCGAGTGTGGGTCGCAGTGGGAGTGGTTCCTTCCCCGAGTGTGGGTCGCAGTGGGAGTGGTTCCTTCCCCGAGTGTGGGTCGCGGTGGGAGTGGCTCCTTCCCGGAGTGTGGGTCATGGTGGGAATGGTTCCTTCCCCGAGTGTGGGTCGCGGTGGGAGTGGCTCCTTCCCCGAGTGTGGGTCGCGGTGGGAGTGGTTCCTTCCCCGAGTGTGGGTCGCGGTGGGAGTGGCTCCTTCCCGGAGTGTGGGTCATGGTGGGAATGGTTCCTTCCCCGAGTGTGGGTCGCGGTGGGAGTGGCTCCTTCCCCGAGTGTGGGTCGCGGTGGGAGTGGTTCCTTCCCCGAGTGTGGGTCGCGGTGGGAGTGACTCCTTCCCGGAGTGTGGGTCATGGTGGGAATGGTTCCTTCCCCGAGTGTGGGTCGCAGTGGGAGTGGTTCCTTCCCCGAGTGTGGGTCGCAGTGGGAGTGGTTCCTTCCCCGAGTGTGGGTCGCAGTGGGAGTGGTTCCTTCCCCGAGTGTGGGTCGCAGTGGGAGTGGCTCCTTCCCGGAGTGTGGGTCATGGTGGGAGTGATTCCTTCCCCGAGTGTGGGTTATGGTGGGAGTGATTCCTTCCCGGAGTGTGGGTAGTGATGGGAGTGGCTCCTTCCCTGAGTGTGGGTTATGGTGGGAGTGTTTCCTTCCCGGCGTGTGGGTCATGGTGGGAATGGTTCCTTCCCGGATTGCGAGTCGCATTGGGAGTGGCTCCTTCCCGGAGTGTGGGTCGCGGTGGGAGTGTTTCCTTCCCGGAGTGTGGGTAGTGGTCGGAGTGATTCGTTCCCGGAGTGTGGGTCATGGTTCCTTCCTGATGTGTGGGTCGCAGTGGGAGTGGTGGTTTTTTTTGCTGAAATGGCTGTCCTGTGTGCACCAGGGGCTCTAACGTGAGACTGAACGAGGCACCAGTTTCTTTGGCCCCATGGACCCAGTGTTGCGTTTGAGCCCAGCTCTGGAACCGGTGGCGGTAACTGCATTACTGAGTGTGAACGCATGGTGGCGGTGACATCGATAGAGACAGGGCGGTGCTGAGGAATGGTGACATAGTCCCAGAGATGACAGTGTGGCTTCGGGACATATTTTGGCCTAGCTACCTGACGGTGGAGACAGTATCTGTGGGAGTGTGCAGGATTTGGGAACACCTGAATGTACACAGACTGAGGGAAGGACTCTGTGGCTTTGTTTATCTGGCGGTGAAGACTCATGGCCGAGGCAGGTAAGAGATCTGGAATTTTCCTTTTCTTTTGCCATTTCTTTTATTTCTGCTTCTGTTTTTAATCCTGTCTTTTGAATCTAATATGGCGCTGGAGCATGGCCACTTTGTACACTTTTGACTGTATTCTTGTTCATGACAATAAAGTCTAAATGCATATCTAAATCTTCTGTAACAAAAGAAACAGTTTGCTAAATGATGCTTTTTGAAGAGCGATGTCTCTTTAATTTAAAATGGATACTACTGCTAACATGACAACATTGAAAGAATTTCTTTTTTCTCTTACATGTGGATGAAAGGAATAAACTTCTCATTTATAATGGGGTAAAAACAATGACTGCAGATGCTGGAAACCAGAGTCTGGATTAGTGGTGCTGGAAGAGCACATCAGTTCAGGCAGCATCCAAGGGGCAGCAAAATCGATGTTTCAGGCAAAAGCCCTTCATCAGGAATAAAGGCAGTGAGCCTGAAGCGTGGAGAGATAAGCTAGAGGAGGGTGGGGATGTGACTGTTGTCAGATATCGCAGCACTGGTGTTAAAATGAAATGCCCTCCACATCACATCAGGCAAGTTAAATTCTGACCTTGGTATCACAAATGGAAATGATTGCTATGGCTTTTGTCCACTGTTGTTTCTCACAAACCCCATTTCATGAGTGCCCAATTAAAAGTAGGGATGCTATTCTCTGTGTTGTTAGGGTGCATGCCGTCGAAACAGATGAAAAGCTAGTCATTCATTTTGTGAGGATTTGTTAAGATAGGGATTTTGAGAGATTCCTAAATTAATTACATAATAGAGAGACTCCAGTACTAAAGGTTACATGACATCTCCCTCAATGAAAAATTATGCAGAATGACCAATCATTAAATTTTATTCACTCTGCACCATTGAAGTGCCAGAATACCACTCCAGTGACAAACCTGACAACAGTGTTGGGAAAATGGGAAGTATGGGGCATAAAAGCAATTGGCTGACCTGAAGCAAGATGGACACAGGCAAGATAGAAAGCATGTTCACATTGATGCTCATATTACAGGCAGCAGACTTCCACAGTCAGCCTTGCTCTGTGTGTTGTGGCCAAGCAATATAGCATCTTTAATGGAAAAGCATTCAGAGAGTTCCTATCATGACCTCGGCAAGTATCAAAACACTTTACAAATAGAGTAGAGCAATTTGTGTAGTGCAAATACAATACTGCAACATAATAAAAGATTACAAGCTGTTCATATGGAAGAGAATATGACAATGAGGCACATCAGGGGATATTAAGCAATGATGAAAAGCTTGGTCACAGAGCTGGTTTTTATGGAGAATTTTAAAAGAGAAGAGAGAACTTAAGAGGCAGGAGGATTTTGGGAAGTCAAAAGCTTAGGGCTGTGCCAACTGAAAGACAAACCACAAATGGTGGATTGAAAGGCACTCAACAATGCAATTAAAGTCAGGAATGCTGAGGAGGTCATATTTAGTGGCATGTACAAATCTAGGGTTTCAAGAAGGGGAGGATATTACACAGATAAGGAGAGAAAAGTCCATGATATGATTTAAAAATAGGCACATGTACTTTAAAATCCAAATGTTTCTTAGACAGGAAGCACCAGATTGGTGGGTAAAAAGGCGGAAGTGTGTGCTGCAGATGTTGGAGATTAGAGTCAAGATTAGAGTGGTGCTGGAAAAGCACAACAGATCGGGCAATAAAAAGTAAAAAGGTGGGTAAAAAGGACTTGTGAATTATTTTTATCTCTTCATGGGACATGAGCATTTGTGGGAAGGCCTGTGTTCCTCACCGATCCCTAATTAACCAGGAGGAAGTGGCAATCAGCTGCTTGTTTGAACCACTGCAGCCCATGTAATGCAGGTACCACCATCATCCAGCCACATTGAAAGAAAAACGATATTGTCCCAAGTCAGGATGATGTGTGGTTTTGAGGAAAGTTTGGAGGGAGTGTCAATCTCATGTCTGCTGCCCTTATCCTTCAAGGTGGCATAGAATCCAAGTTTTGGAAGGTGCTATGGAAGGAAACTTGGTGAGTTGTTGCAGCGCAACAAATGGTTGAGGAAGTCAAAAATCAGTGTTGCCATTAAATAAAGAAAACGGACCATTCTAACTCCACTGGCAGCTGCAATAATATCAGATGTGTAACGTGATGAGAAGAGTGAGCAAATTGATATTTTGGCTGGGTGTCACCAATACTTTACCCCAAAATGATCTGAATTGAGTTGCACCTTCTGAATGTCACTCACGTATGACGGTATTATGCTTTCCCCATATGTCATTTTGTCGTCCATCCATTGAGTAACATTTCACATGCTGTCATAGAGTCATAGAGATGTACAGCACAGAAACAGACCCTTCGGTCCAACCTGTCCTTGCCGACCAGAGATCCCAACCCAATCTAGTCCACCCTGCCAGCACCCGGCCCATATCCCTCCAAACCCTTTCTATTCATATACCCATCCAGATGCCTCTTAAATGTAAAATTGTACTAGGCCCCACCACTTCCTCTGGCAGCTCATTCCATACACGCACCACCCTCTGAGTGAAAATGTTGCCTCTTAGGTCTCTTTTATATCATTCCCCTCTCACCCTAAACCTATGCCCTCTAGTTCTGGACTCCCCGACCCCAGGGAAAAGTCTTTGTCTATTTATCCTATCCATGCCCCTCATGATTTTATAAATCTCTATAAGGTCACCCCTCAGCCTCTGACGCTCCAGGGAAAACAGCCCCAGCCTATAAGACCATAAGACATAGGAGTGGAAGTGAGGCCATTCGGCCCATCGAGTCCACTCCGCCATTCAATCATGGCTGATGCGCATTTCAGCTCCACTTACCAGCGTTCTCCCCGCTGTTCAGACTCTCCATGTAGCTCAGCTCCTCCAACCCTGGCAACATCCTTGTAAATCTTTTCTGAACCCCTTCAAGTTTCACAACATCTTTCCAATAGGAAGGAGATCAGAACTGCACACAATATTCCAACAGTGGCCTAACCAATGTCCTGTACAGTAGCAACATGACCTCCCAACTCCTGTACTCAATACTCTGACCCCATTCTTTAATGCTGAATAGTGTAAGGGAAACCCTTCAAACAATTGGAATTGTGTTAAATTTGAAAGGAGATAAAATATCAATTTGTGTAAGAAGACTTGACTATCTTTAAACCAATAAAGCTTCATTATGTAAATCAGTAAAAAATAAGACTACTCTTGTTATAAGAAGCAAGTGAGTTTTAGATTACTTACAGTGTGGAAATACGCCCATTGGCCCAACAAGTCCACACTGACCCACAACCCATTCCCCTAACACTACGGGCAATTTAGCATGGCCAATTCACCTAACCTGCACATTTTTGGATTGTGGGAGGAAACCAGAGCAAACCCACGCAGAATGTGCAAACTCCATACACAGTCAGTCACCTGAGTCGGGAATTGAACTCATGTCTCTGGCGATGAGAGGCAGCAGTGCTAACCACTGTGCCACCCACGGTGTCTTAGCTACATTCCCCCCAGCCTCACCCTCCCTACTATTTATCTCTCAGCACCCAGGCCCACAAGCCTCATTCCTAATGAAGGGCTTATGCACGAAATAACGACTCTCCTGCTCCTTGGATACCCCCTGACCTGCTGTGCTTTTCCAGCACCACACTCTCTACTCTTGTTATAATCCCAGAGCACACTGCCAAAAATTATGTTACAGTCTAGTTATTGATCATCAGTTCTTTTTTAAAGTAGATAAAGTGTGAGAACCCCATCATTTACTAAGAAAATAAAACCAGAACATTCCACACTTTGAATAAAGAACAATACAATGTATAACTGTAAACCAATCAATGATATTTAAACAATTAACATTGAAGCATTCAGAAATCTCATCAAGTAAGTATGGATAGCAGACAAACTGTAATCAAATACCTGACAGAGGACAAATAATAAATGCAGTTAAGAGAGATCTTATGGACTTTTCAGCAACTACCTCACCAACTTGGTTTAACAAATCTCATTAAAACTTCACAAGAAATTCCGAAGTCTTCTTGATTTCCTTCAAAAACTGTTTCATCATGGACTGCTCAATAACTTCTGGTACTTCACTCTCCTTTCCTGGGATAACTCTTTACTGGATTATTTAACCCACAGTTTAGTCCTTGAATGTTGGCATAACTTCAGGCTTTTTGCAGACAGCTAGCTTCACCAAGCTAGTAATGGTCCTGATTTTTTTTTTCTGAGCTATAATCTTCTCCAGCTATACAAAGCTGTATTCCTTGTGGGCTGCCTTTACCCTCATTTCTCCTCTGTGCTAAACTACTGATGTTACATGACTTCTTCAGAGCTGCACAGCTTCCAGGGCATTTCCTGAACCCTAACTCCAACATATGGCTGCTCCACCTCCCTTCCCACACATCTTCTCTGTCATAATGACTGAAGCTTGCTTTTTTTGGGATCTTCTCACTGCTCAAAGGTATGGCATTTTCCTAGTTGATCACTGATGGCACTGTAATACTTGACACTTCCATGAGTACATGCTACACAATAATGATGGTTTGAGGTGAGTCAGAAGAGTGGATACTGTGGACGATCTCAGTAGAATGAGTGGAACTAATATAATATCAACACCTTCAGAACCATTTCCTTAAACAAAGAAAACAACCATCTCTGCTGATTACCACTTTCCAACTAACTAAACTGATTTGTCGGTAATCCTGGAACTGTTTTAGTACCCTGTTGAGCTAGTTAAAACAATATAATGCTATAGTAATGGAATTTTAATATATGTAAGAACTGTGTTATAAGAGGTTACTTTAAGATATGTATTACAGGATTCTATTGCGGTGTCGAACTTGAGTTACTGCAGTTGCTGAATATAATCTTCTCACCCCTCACTGACTTCGGTCGTTATTTGAACACAATCCCACAGTTTACACCTGAACCCCTATTACAATTGTGATGATACTTGCTAACAAACATGTAAGAACACCCTTTCTTTATAGAAACTTCCTCTTCTTATCCTGCAGCGTAGATCATCTTTATATTCTGAAGCCACTAACTATATTTGCATGATTAAGCTTTTACACCAATTAAACACATGTACATAAGGCTGGTGGACAGGTACAAAAGATAATTGATATGCTTAGATTGGAATGCTAGCCTTCATCTCAAAAGTGTTGAAATTCAAAAGAGTGCAAATTATGCTAAAGACCTCTGGTGATACCCTATTTAGAATACAATATTCATACCTGCGCTTCAGGGCAAACTTACTGATGTCAGTGTGGATCAGTGGTTAGCACTACTGCCTCACAGTGCCAGGGATCTGTGTTTGATTCCACACTCAGACGACTGTCTGTGTGGAGTTTGCACATTCTCCCTGTGTCTGCATGAATTTTCTCCGGGTGCTCTGGTTTTCTCTCACAGTCCAAAGATACACAGGTTGGGCGGATTGGCCATGCTAAATTGGCCACAGTTTTCAGTGAGGTGTCGGCTGGGTGGATTAGGCATTGGAAATATAGGGTTACAGGGATGGGGTGAATCTGGGTGGGATGATCTTCAGACGGTTGGCATGGACTCAGTGGGCTGAATGGCCTGCTTCTACACTGGAGGGATTCTATGATTGGCCTTTTGAGGGGCTGCTTTACGAATTTACCAGAATAATACCAGGATTAAAAGAATTAAACTATGAGGAAAAATTGACTGTCTGTGTGGAGTTGACTAAGTTTGTATTCTATCAAGTGTAAAATTTTATAGGATGGCTATATTCAATATATTTTATGATAATTATATCCAGACGAACAGGTTTCTCTGATGGAGGAGTTCAGATAAGATAACATGGCCTGTGGGAGGAAACCAGAGCACCCAGAGGAAATTTGTGCAGATACAGGGAGAATGTACAAATTCCACACAGACATTTCCCTGGCACTGTGAGGCAGTAGCGCTAATCACTGAATCACACTGCCATCAATAAATTTGCCCTGAAGTGCAGCTATGAAAATAGTACTCTAAATACAGTCTCACCAGAGCTCTTTAGCATAATTTGCACTCTTTTGAATTTCAACACTAGATCATTTATTGCCAGGAATCAGTCCTGCATGTAGAGTATAGTGGGAGTCTAGAATTCATCCTCATATAAAGCTGTCAACGTTGGGTCAATTGAAAGTAGCAGAACTGTGACTGACAGTTTTCTGCTTATATCTGTGTACAAGAGGATATGGAACTACAAATGGATCAATCATAATCTAACTGAATGTACAAACAGGCTCAAGGTACTGAGTAGCCTTCGCCTACCTCCATGTGCCATAAAAAATGACTGTAACATTAGGGTTGACAAGATAACTAACGCAGCAGTATGTCATGTGCTGTTTGTACTCCCTGGGCTGAGGGTGTGAAATGGTAGCAGAGAGGTTATCTCCTTTCTGACCTCATCTTTGTCAAGGGGAGAACTATCCTGACTGTTCCACGTTATGCATGACTATTTTTCAGTTCAGTGAAAAATTAAAGATGAACCAATAATTCCCCACATTACAAATTCCACATACTGGTTTTGGAATCTTATATTGTGACATATTTATTAAAATCAATGACAAAATTAAACATTTAATGCATCAATAAATTTTATAAATGACTGGGAAACATTTTTTTTGTGTTTTGATTTCAATTCAATATTTCTATTTTGATTCAAGTAGGCCAGAATGCATAACATGTGTAGCAATTATATCCCAGAAATGTGTTATGAATTTTATATTAAAGATTAACTAGAAAAAAAAGTATCTCTCAAACAGTATAACTATGACAGGTATTAATAATATTCAGCTAAAACTGAGTTGCCATCCACCATTTTGCTAGTTTTAAAGTAATCCCAACCAACCATTAATGCTATTCGCATTAAGAGCTGTGTGAAACATAGTGCAAAAATTTACCTTCAAGTTGATTTCTCCCTAATACTGAAGTGCAGCACCTCACTTTCACTTGTAACATCTCTACAGTATTAACAGGGCCAGGAGCTCACTGTGTGGAAATCAGTTATCATCAGTCAGTAATTGTAGCCTTCACTTACCTGATTGTGAATTTCCTTCACATCTGTCATCAGAGATCATTCCATTGTCTTTTCTTAAAACTTAAATTATTGATTTTCTTTTCCATCAGTTTTAAAAACTCCTACCTTAAAACATCAAAATTGTTTAAAGAACATAAATATATTATTGCAGCTTAATATTTGAGTGTAAGTGTACCACTAATATTTGGGTGTAAACGTGCGTTTAAAAGAATTTGAAATCAACTAATTGAATCCTACATTAAATCCCTTTTTATAGGACAAGGACAAGAAAGTGAAGTATATATTTCCATAATTACTCAAGGCTATTCAAAACCATTTAATTTATGACAGCAGTAACTCACGCAGTATTCTGTGACTACACATAAATGCATATATTTCAATGAGATCACTTTTTCTACTCAGTGATAATAAATGCACAGCAGGTCATGTTGACTTCATCTCACTTAACCGTGTCTAATTGAATATTAACTGTATTGTGGACCCATGGGAATCCTGCTATAAAATTTGGTCTCTAGTTTTGTGTGCATTTCAGCATAAATAACTCAAAGTTAATTAGTTTACTTAAATTCTGAAGAAGGGTCACTAGACTTGAAATGTTAACTCTGCTTTCTCTCCATAGGTAATGCTGAGTTTCTCCAACAATTTTTGTTTTGTCTCAGGTCTCCAGCTTCTGCAGTTGTTGATTTTAATTTTCTTTAATCTATTGTTGTAAGTATTGTTGAAAATTGAGATGTTGTTGAAACTTTTTGTCTTGTGCTCATCAGGACAATTGCAAGAATACCAAATTTCAGAGGGTTTGTTATGACCTTTGTTCAAGTCTAAGAGACACAATGTCTGGATATATTCTTTTATCCTGCAGACGACAGGTACATCTATATAAATAGATGTAGCTTCCAGCAAACGTTAATGACCTATATTGTGAGCCCAACTGGTAATCTGATTGTTGGATAATTCTTATCATGCTCTGGATTATTTAGCAATTGCAGTCCAACTACTAACCTAACATTAAAAATTGTTAAATTTTGCAACTGCAGGCTGTTTGAATATTGTCAGCAAAGTGACAATTCTGAACAGCCACAAAGATGTACTGTTTAATATAATTTCCTAGCCTTGGGGTGTAGCCTACGTACCGGGCATTGCACTGGCACAGAAATTCCCACATTTGTGTAATAGGCAGACGATCATCTTAGAGGTAAAAACAATGACTGCAGATGCTGGAAACCAGATTCTGGATCAGTGGTGCTGGAAGAGCACAGCAATTCAGGCAGCATCCGATGAGCAGCAAAATCGACGAAGATGATGAAGCTTTGAACTCCCCCTCCCACTCTGCCGAGGACATGGAGATCCTGGGCCTCCTTCACCGCCGCTCCCTCACCATCAGACACCTGGAGGAAGAACTCCTCATCTTCCGCCTCGGAACACTTCAACCCCAGGGCATCAATGTGGACTTCAACAGGTTCCTCATTTCCCCTTCCCCCACCTCATCCTAGTTTCAAACTTCCAGCTCCGCACTATCCCCTTGACTTGTCCGGACTTGTCCGACCTGCCTAGCTCCTTTTCCACCTATCCACTCCACCCTCTCCTCCCTGACCTATCACCTTCATCTCCTCCCCCAATCACCTATTGTACTCTATGCTACTTTCTCCCCACCCCCACCCTCCTCTAGCTTATCTCTCCATGCTTCAGGCTCTCTGCCTTTATTCCTGATGAAGGGCTTTTGCCCGAAACGTCGATTATGCTGCTCGTCGGATGCTGCCTGAACTGCTGTGCTCTTCCAGCACCACTGATCCAGACGATCATCTTAGTTTGACAGCATTAACTTATTAATGTACAATGGCACTTGTTTTGCTCCTGCACAGAAGCTATGAAAAATAACTAGCTTTACCTGTTCCTCAATGTTTAATTTGGATACACCAAATTTCCAGGATGATTTGCAATGGACTCAACACTTTACTCATTCTTAAGTGGCAGCCTTAGGTCTATTTATGAGGATGCGCAGTAGACAATTATCTGAGGGGGTATCAGAGAATTGTCCAATTATAAATAAAGCCAGTATGCGGATTAGATTAGATTAGATTACTTTACAGTGTGGAAACAGGCCCTTCGGCCCAACAAGTCCACACCGACCCGCCGAAGCGAAACCCACCCATACCCCTACATTTACCCCTTACCTAACACTATGGGCAATTTAGCCTGGCCAATTCACCTGACCTGCACATCTTTGGACTGTGGGAGGAAACCGGAGCACCCGGAGGAAACCCACGCAGACACGGGGAGAATGTGCAAACTCCACACAGTCAGTCGCCTGAGGCGGGAATTGAACCCGGGTCTCAGGCGCTGTGAGGCAGCAGTGCTAACCACTGTGCCACCGTGCCGCCCACGGTGAAATTGACACTCACATTATATTGTGAGAAGAGAAATTGACAGCACATAGGCAAACGGACACTTTGCACAGTTGAGTCAAAAGCTCTCTTCCCTGAGCCCCACGTACAGTCAGTTCATATAGGGTTACAAGAGATCAATGTTAATTGCAAGACAATACAATTTCAATCACATTTGATAGGAACAATGCTGCTAGTCTGGCAGTATCAATCAGTTAAGAGATAGGTGCTAATATTCAGCATCCTGGCTGCAATAGTTTCATACGGCAGTGAACATTCATCTCAAGTATCCTGGTGCCATTTGGTCCGCATGGGCATTGTGGTGACTGGGTTCCTGGGAGACAGTGAGCACCCTTCAGGCTTCAGGAGCTGCGATGCCATTGTGTGGTAGTGAATCTCAATAGTAGGTCATCCAGAGAGCATGTTCCTTCAGTCAGAAAGGGCTTAGGGTGTGTCTCTGTTACTGTCTGTTCCTGAGTATGGCCAAGTTGAGATAGCAGTGGCATTATGGGTAGGCCTTCTTTGTCTAAAGACAACTATAGTGTGTGTAAGCAAGTGGTCTGTAGGCAGAGTGGTATTTCCTTCTCTCACAAGGGGACAGCCATTGTCCCACAGGATAGCTTTAATGTGCTTGCTTGATTGTTAGCGAGAGCAACCTTTTCATGCAGAGGGTGGTGTGTGTATGGAATGAGCTGCCAGGGGAAATGGTGGAGGCTAGTACAATTATAACATTCGAAAAGCATCTGGATGGGTATAGGAATAGGAAGGGCTTAGAGGGATAAGAGCAAAGTGCTGGAAAATGGGACTAGATTATTTTAAGATATCTGTTCGGCATGGACGAGTTGGGCCGAGGGGACTATTTCTGTGCTGTACATCTCTATCATTTGTGGGCAGCACGGTGGCACAGTGGTTAGCACTGCTGCCTCGCAGCGCCAGAGACCCGGGTTCAATTCCCGCCTCAGGCGACTGACTGTGTGGAGTTTGCACATTCTCCCCGTGTCTGCGTGGGTTTCCTCTGGGACCTCCGGTTTCCTCCCACAGTCACAAAGATGTGCAGGTTAGGTGAATTGGCCATGTTAAATTGTCCGTAATGTTAGGTAAGGGGTAAATGTAGGGGTATGGGTGGTTTGCGCTTAGGCGGGTCGGTGTGGACTTGTTGGGCCGAAGGGCCTGTTTCCACACTGTAAAGTAATCTAATCTAATCACTCTCACATCTTTGGATTGTGAGAGGAAACCGGAGCACCCGGAGGAAACCCACGCAGACATGGGGAGAACGTGCAAACTCCACACAGTCAGTCGCCTGAGGCGGGAATTGAACCCAGGTCTCTGGTGCTGTGAGGCAGCAGTGCTAACCACTTTGCCACCGTGCCGCCCACAAACCCTTCGGTCCAACCTATCAATGCCGACCAGATATCCCAACCCAATCTAGTCCCACCTGCCAGCATCCCTCCAAACCCTTCCTATTCATATACCCATCCAAATGCCTCTTAAAAGTTGCAATTGTACCAGCCTCCACCACTTCCTCTGGCAGCTAATTCGATACATGTACCACTCTCTGTGTGGAAAAGTTGCCCCTTAGGTCTCTTTTATATCTTTCCCCTCTCAACCTAAACCTATGCCCTCCAGTTCTGGACTCCCCGACCCCAGGGAAAAGACTTTGTCGATTTATCCTATCCATGCCCCTCATGATTTTGTAAACCTCTATAAGGTCACCCCTCAACCTCCGACGCTCCAGGGAAAACAGCCCCAGCCTGTTCAGCCTCTCCCTATAGCTCAAATCCTCCAACCCTGGCAACATCCTTGTAAATCTTTTCTGAATCCTTTCAAGTTTCACAACATCTTTCCGATAGGAAGGAGACTAGAATTGCATGCAATATTCGAACAGTGGCCTAACCAATGTCCTGTACAGCCGCAACATGACCTCCCAACTCCTGTCTTCAATACTTTGACCAATAAAAGAAAGCATACCAAATGCCTTCTTCACTATCCTATCTACCTGTGACTTCACTTCAAGGAGCTATGAACCTGCACTCCAAGGTCTCCTTGTTCAGCAACACTCCCCAGAACCTTAACATTAAGTGTATCAGTCCTGCTAAGATTTGCTTTCCCAAAATGCAGCATCTCGCATTTATCTGAATTAAACTCCATCTGCCACTTCTCAGCCCATTGACCCATTTGGTCTAGATCCTGTTGTAAACTGAGGTCACCTTTTTCGATATCCAGAACACGTCCAATTTTGGTGTCATCTGCAAACTTACTAACTGTACCTCTTATGCTCACATCCAAATCATTTATGTAAATGACAAAACGTAGTGGACCCAGCACCGATCCTTGTGGCACTCCACTGGTCACAGGCCTCCAGTCTGAAAAACAACCCTCCACCACCACACTCTGTCTTCTACCTTTGAGCCAGTTCTATATCCAAATGGCTAGTTCTCCCTGTATTCCATGAGGTCTAACCTTGTTAACCAGTCTCCCATGGGGAACTTTGTCGAATGCCTTACTGAAGTCCATATAGATCACATCTATTGCTCTGCCCTCATCAATCCTCTTCGTTACTTCTTCAAAAAACTCAATCAAGTTTGTGAGACACGATTTCCCATGCACAAAGCCATGTTGACTACCCTTAATCAGTCATACAGTCATACAGTCATAGAGATGTACAGCATGGAAACAGACCCTTCGGTCCAACACGTCCATGCCGACCAGATATCCCCACCCAATCTAGTCCCACCTGCCAGCACCCTCCAAACCCTTCCTATTCATATACCCATCCAAATGCCTCTTAAATGTTGCAATTGTACCAGCCTCCACCACATCATCTGGCAGATCATTTCATACGTGTACCACCCTCTGCCTGAAAAAGTTGCCCCTTTTATATCTTTCCCCTCTCACCCTAAACCTATGCCCTCTTGTTCTGGACTCCCCAACCCCAGGGAAAAGACTTTGCCTATTTATCCTATCCATGCCCCTCATAATTTTGTAATATTCTATAAGGTCACCCCTCAGCCTCTGACACTCCAGGGAAAACAGCCCCACCTGTTCAGCCTCTCCCTGTAGCTCAGATCCTCCAACGCTGGCAACATCCCTGTAAATCTTTTCTGAATAATTTCAAGTTTCACAACATCTTTCCGATAGGAAGGAGACCAGAATTGCACGTAATATTCCAACAGTGGCCTAACCAATGTCCTGTATAGCCGCAACATGACCTCCCAACTCCTGTCTTCAATACTCTGACCAATAAAATAAAGCATACCAAATGCCTTCTTCACTATCCTATCTATCTGCGACTCCACTTTTAAGGAGCTATGAACCTGCACTCCAAATGCAGCACCTCACATTTATCTGAATTAAACTCCATCTGCCACTTCTCAGCCCATTGGCCCATCTGGTCAAGATCCTGTTGTAATCTGAGGTAACCCTCTTCGCTGTCCACTACACCTCCAATTTTGGTGTCATCTGCAAACTTACTAACTGTACCTCTTATGCTCACATCCAAATCATTTATGTAAATGACAAAAAGTAGAGGGCCCAGCACCGATCCTTGTGGCATTCCACTGGTCACAGGCCTCCAGTCTGAAAAACAACCCTCCACCATCACCGTCTGTCTTCTACCATTGAGCCAGTTCTGTATCCAAATGGCTACTTCTCCCTGTATTCCATGAGATCTAACCTTGCTAATCAGTCTCCCATGGGGAACCTTGTCAAACATCTTACTGAAGTCCATATAGATCACATCTACTGCTCTGCCCTCATCAATCATCTTTGTTACTTCTTCAAAAAACTTAATCAAGTTTGTGAGACATGATTTCCCATGCACAAAGCCATGTTGACTATCCTGAATCAGTCCTTGCCTTTCCAAATACATGTACATCCTGTCCCTCAGGATTCCCTCCAACAACTTGCCCACCACCGAGGTCAGGCTCACCAGTCTATAGTTCCCTGGCTTGTCTTTACCACCCTTCTTAAACAGTGACACCACGTATGCCAACCTCTAGTCTTCCGGCACGTCACCTGTGACTATCGATGATACAAATATCTCAGCAAGAGGCCCAGCAATCACTTCTCTAGCTTCCCACAGAGTTTTTGGGTACACCTGATCCAGGTCCTGGGAACTTATCCACTTTTAACCATTTCAAGACATCCAGCACTCCCTCCTCTGTAATCTGGACATTTTGCAAGATGTCACCATCTATTTCCCTACAGTCTATATCTTCCATATCCTTTTCCACAATAAATACTGATGCAAAATATTCATTAAGTATCTCTGCCATTTTCTGTGGCTCTACACAAAGGCCGCCTTACTGATCTTTGAGGGGTCCTATTCTCTCCCTAGTTATCCTTTTGTCCTTAATATATTTGTAAAAACCCTTTGGATTCTCATTAATTCTATTTGCAAAAGCTATCTCATGTCCCCTTTTGCCCTCCTGATTTCCCTCGGAAGTATACTCCTACTTCCTGTATACTCTGTTAAGGATTCACTCATTCTATCCTGTCTATACCTGACATATGCTTCCTTCTTTTTCTTAACCAAGCCCTCAATTTCTTTAGTCATCCAGCATTCCCTATACCTACCAGCCTTCCCTTTCACCTGACAGGAATGTACTTTCTCTGGATTCTTGTTTTCTCACTTCTGAAGGCTTCCCATTTTCCAGCAGTCCCTTTACCTGCGAACAACTGCCTCCAATCAGCTTTCGAAAGTTCTTGCCTAATACCATCAAAATTGGCCTTTCTCCAATTTAGAACTTCAACTTATAGATCTGGTCTATCCTTTTCCATCACTATTTTAAAACGAATAGAATTATGGTCGCTGGCCCCAAAGTGCTCCCCTACTGACACTTCAGTCACCTGCCCTGCCTTATTTCCCAAGAGTAGGTCTAGTTTTGCACCTTCTCTAGTAGGTACATCCACATACTGAATCAGAAAATTGTCTTGTGCACACTGAAGAAGTTCCTCTCCATCTAAACCTTTAACACTATGGCAGTCCCAGTCGATGTTTGGAAAGTTAAAAATCCCCAACCATAACTACCCTATTATTCTTACAGATAGCTGAGATCTCCTTGCAAGTTTGTTTCCCAATTTCCCTCTGACTTATGGGTGGGGGGGGGGTCTATAATACAATCCCAATAAGGTGATCATCCCTTTCTTATTTCTCAGTTCCACCCAAATAACTTCACTGGATGTATTTCCAGGAATATCCTCCCTTAGCACAGCTGTAATGCTATCCCTTATCAAAAATGCCACTCCCCCATCTCTTTTACCTCCCTTTCTTTCCTTCCTGTAGCATTTGTATCCTGAAACATTTAGCTGCCAGTCCTGCCCATCCCTGTTTCTGTAATTGCTATGATATGCCAGTCCCATGTTCCTAACCATGCCCTGAGTTGATCTGCCTTCCCTGTTAGGCCCCTTGCATTGAAATAAATGCAGTTTAATTTATTAGTCTTACCTTGTCCCTGCCTACCCTGACTGTTTGACTCACTTCTATTCTCAGCTGTACTCGTCTCAGATCGATCTCTTTCCTCACTATCTCCCTGGGTCCCACCCCCCCCACCTTACTAGTTTAAATCCTCCCAAGCAGCTCTAGCAAATTTCCCTGCCAGTATATTAGTCCCCTTCCAATTTACATGCAATCCATCCTTCTTGTACAGGTCACTTCTACCCCAAAAGAGATTCTAATGGTCCAAAAATGTGAATCCTTCTCCCATACACCAGCTCCTCAGCCATGCATTCATCTTCTCTATCCTCCTATTCCTGCCCTCACTAGCTTGTAGCACTGGGAGTAATCCAGATATTACTACCCTTGAGGACCTCTTTTTAAATTCCTGCCTAACTCCCTTCAGAATCTCAACCTTTTCCCTTCCTATATCGTTGGTTCCAATGTGGACAATGACCTCCTGCTGGCCCCTCTCCCCCGTGAGAACATTAATCACCCTCTCTGAGACATCCTTGATCCTGACACCAGGGAAACAACACACCATTCTGCTTTTTCTCTGCTGGCCACAGAAACGTCTGTCTGTACCTCTGACTACAGAATTCCCTAACACAATTGATCTCTTGGAAGCTGACATGCCCCTTGTTGCATTAGAGCCAGTCTCAATACCAGAAACTTGGCTGTTCGTGCTACGTTCCCCTGAGAATCCATCACCCCCTACATTTTCCAAAACAGCATACCTGTTTGAAATGGGTATATCCACAAAAGACTCCTGCCCTAGGTGCCAACCTCTCTCACCCTTCCTGGAGTTAACCAATAGACAATAGACAATAGACAATAGGCCAATCAGCCCTTCGAGCCTGCACCGCCATTCAACATGATCATGGCTGATCATTCCTAATCAGTATCCTGTTCCTGCCTTATCTCCATAACCCTTGATTCCACTAGCTTTGAGAGGTCTATCCAACTCTTTCTTAAATGAATCCAGAGATTAGGCCTCCACTGCCCTCTGGGGCAGAGCATTCCACACAGCCACCACTCTCTGGGTGAAGAAGTTTCTCCTCATCTCTGTCCTAAATGGTCTACCCCGTATTTTTAAGCTGTGTCCTCTGGTTCGGCACTCACCCATCAGTGGAAACATGTTTCCTGCCACCAGAGTGTCCAATCCTTTCATAATCTTATATGTCTCAATCAGATCCCCTCTCAGTCTTCTAAACTCAAGGGTATACAAGCCCAGTCGCTTCAGTCTTTCAGTGTAAGGTAATCCCGCCATTCCAGGAATTGACCTTGTGAACCTACACTGCACTCCCTCAATAGCCAGAATGTCTTTCCTCAAATTTGGAGACCAGAACTGCGCACAGTACTCCAGATGTGGTCTCAACCAGGGCCCTGTACAGCTGCAGAAGCACCTCTTTGCTTCTATACTCAATTACTCTCTCTGTACTGCCCCTTTACCTAAATTGATTCCATTGAGGTAGTAATCTGCCTTCCTGTTCTTGCCACCAAAGTGGATAACCATACATTTATTCACATTAAACTGCATCTGCCATGCATCTGCCCACTCACCTAACTTGTCCAGGTCACCCTGTAATCTCCTAACATCCTCAACACCAATCTATGTGACTGTATCTGTGACTTTCCCCCCTTCCTATAACTGCCATCCATCACATACTGTTGCTATTGCAAATTCCTCATCATTTCTATCTGTCTCTCCAACCAATCCACTCGATCTGATAAGATTCGCATCCAACAGCATTTATGGCAGATATAATCCGCAGTAACCCTTAAACTCTCTTTAAACTCCCACATCTGACAAGAAGTACATATCACTGCAAAGGCCATTTTTGCTCCTTCACAATCTACAGACCGTCTTATTCCTCTACAAACACTGCCCCAGGTTAAATTAATAGCTATGGCTTATATTTTCAGTTTAATCAAGAGACTTATCTCCAAAAAAATATAATCAAGAAAGAATCCACTATACTCACTACTGCAGACTTAAAACAATGATTAACTTATCTGATTCTATGCTGTGAACTTCGCCCAACAGTTCCTCAACATTAGTTGTGAATTAGTTGTTAATTTTCGCAGATGCACTCCGATGTCCAGCGAGACTCGAATTCAGACAGCAAAGACGATAACTGTGCAGGCTCTCTTGTTCTCTCGTGTTTTCTCTCTCTCTCTCTCTGTCTCTCAGTGATGCAAAATACTCGTTTAGTATCTCCCCCATTTTCTGTGGGTCCACACAAAGGCAGCCTCACTGATCTTTGAGGGGCCCTACTCTCTCCCTAGTTACCCTTTTGTCCTTGATGTATTTGTAAAAGCCCTTTGGATTCTCCTTAATTCTATTTTCCAAGCCTATCTCATGTCCCCTTTTTGCCCTCCTGATTACCCTCTTAAGTATACTCCTACTTCCTTTAAACTCTTCCAAAGATTCACTCGATCTATCCTGTCTATACCTTACATATTCTTCCTTCCTTTTCTTAAACAAACCCTCAAATTCTCTAATCATCTAACATTCCCTAGGTAAAAACAATGACTGCAGATGCTGGAAACCAGATTCTGGATTAGTGGTGCTGGAAAAGCACAGCAGTTCAGGCAGCATCCGAGGAGCAGTAAAATCGACGTTTCGGGCAAAAGCCCTTCATCAGGAATACAGGCAGACTGCCTGAAGGGTGGAGAGATAAATGAGAGAAGGGTGGGGGTGGGGAGAAAGTAACATAGAGTACAATAGGTGAGTGGGGGAGAGGATGAAGGTGATAGGTCAGGGAGGAGGGTGGAGTGGATAGGTTGAAAAGAAGATAGGCAGGTAGGACAAGTCATTGGGACAGTGCTGAGCTGGAAGTTTGGGACTGAGGTGAGGTGGGGGAAGGGAAAATGAGGAAACTGTTGAAGTCCACATTGATGCCCTGGGGTTGAAGTGTTCCGAGGCGGAAGATGAGGCGTTCTTCCTCCAGGCGTCGGGTGGTGAGGGAGCAGTAGTGAAAGAGGCCCAGGACCTCCATGTCCTCGGCAGAGTGGGAGGGGGAGTTGAAATGTTGGACCACAGGGCGGTGTGGTTGATTGGTGTGGGTGTCCCAGAGATGTTCCCTAAAGCGCTCTGCTAGGAGGTGTACTGTCTCCCCAATGTAGAGGAGACCGCATTGGGAGCAATGGATACAATAAATGATATTGGTGGATGTTCAGGTAAAACTTTGATGGATGTAGAAGCCTCCTTTAGGGCCTTGGATGGAGGTGAGGGAGGAGGTGTGGGCGCAGGTTTTGCAATTCCTGCAGTGGCAGGGGAAGGTGCCAGGATGGGAGGGTGGGTTGTAGGGAGGGCGTGGACCTGACCAGGTAGTCACGGAGGGAATGGTCTTTGCGGAAGGCGGAAAGGGGTGGGGAGGGAAATATATCCCTGGTGGTGGGGTCCGTTTGGAGGTGGCGGAAATGTCGGTGGATGATTTGGTTTATGCGAAGGCTGATGGGGTGGAAGGTGAGCACCAGGGTCGTTCTGTCCTTGTTACGGTTGGAGGGGTGGGGTCTGAGGGTGGAGGTGCGGGATGTGGATGAGATGCGTTGGAGGGTATCTTTAACCACGTGGGAAGGGAAATTGCGGTCTCTAAAGAAGGAGGCCATCTGGTATGTTCTGTGGTGGAACTGGTCCTCCTGGGAGCAGATACGGCGGAGGTGGAGGAATTGGGAATACGGGATGGCATTTTTGCAGGAGGTAGGGTGGGAAGAGGTGTAATCCAGGTAGCTGTGGGAGTCGGTGGGTTTGTAAAAAATGTTGGTGTCATGTTGGTCGTCATTAATGGAGATGGAGAGGTCCAGGATGGGGAGAGAGGTGTCAGAGATGGTCCATGTGAATTTAAGGTCAGGGTGGAATGTGTTGGTGAAGTTGATGAATTGCTCAACCTCCTCGAGGGAGCACGAGGTGGCGCCAATGCAGTCATCAATGTAGCGGAGGAAGAAGTGGGGAGTGGTGCCAGTGTAATTATGGAAGATCAACTACTCTACATAGCCAACGAAGAGACAGGCATAGCTGGGGCCCATACGGGTGCCCATGGCTACCCCTTTGGTCTGGAGGAAGTGGGAGGATTCAAAGGAGAAATTGTTAAGGGTGAGGACCAGTTCGGCCAAACGAATGAGAGTATAGGTGGAAGGGTACTGTTGGAGATGTCAGGAGAGGAAGAAACGGAGGGCTTGGAAGCCCTGGTCATGGCCAATGGAGGTATAGAGCGACTGGATATCCATGATGAAGATGATGTGTTGGGGGCCGGGGAAATGGAAGTCTTGGAAGAGGTGGAGGGCGTGGGTAGTGTCTCGAACGTATGTGGGGAGTTCCTGGACTAGGGGGGATAGGACAGTGTCATGGTAGGTAGAAATGAGTTCAGTGGGGCAGGAGCAGGCTGAGACAATGGGTCGGCCAGGGTGGTCAGGCTTGTGGATCTTGGGAAGGAGATAAAACCAGGCAGTGCGGGGTTCCTGGACTATGAGGTTGGAAGCTGTGGGTGGGAGATCTCCTGAGGTGATGAGGTTCTGTATGGTCTGGGAGATGATGGTTTGGTGATGGGGGGGTGGGGTCGTGGTCGAGGGAGTGGTAGGAAGAGGTGTCTTCGAGTTGGCGTCTGGCTTCAGCTATCAGCCTTTCCTTTCACCATAAAAGGAATATACTTTCTCTGGATTCTCATTATCTCATTCCTGAAGGCTTCCCATTTTCCAGCCGTCCCTTTACCTGCGAACATCTGCCCCCAACTGGCTTTTGAAAGTTCTTGCCTAAAACTGTCAAAATTAGCCTTTCTCCAGTTTAGAACTTCAACATTTAGATCTGGTCCATCCTTTTCCATCACTATTTTAAATCTAATGGAATTATGGTCGCTGGCCCCAAAGTGCTCCCTCACTGGTCTGGGTGAATTACTCTTTGGAGGGTCAATGTGGACTTGTTGGGTGAGGAGCCTGTTTCCGCAGTGTAGGGATTCTAATTCATTGGTGTGGGGTGGCACGGTGGCTCATGGCTCATGGCTAGCACTGCTGCCTCACAGCGCCAAGGGACCCAGGTTCGATTCAAGCATCAGGCACCTGTCTGTGTGGAGTTTGCATGTTTTCCCCATGTCTCTGTGGGTTTCCTGTGGGTGCTCTGGTTCCCTCTCACAATCCGAAGATGTGCAGGTCAGGTGAATTGGCCATGCTCAATTACTCATAGTGTTTGGTGCATTAGTCAGGGGTAAATGTCGGTAGGGGAATGGGTCTGGGTGAGTTACTCTTCTGAGGGTTGGTGTGGGCTTGTTGGGCCGAAGGGTCCATACTGTAAGGAATCTAATAAAAAGAACAAACCAAACAGACTCGCACCCCCCTGCAGGATGTGATCTCCCTGTGAGTGAGGAACAGGTAGTGTTTGGGCTGGGTCCATCTGCTCTAAGCCAGCCACATCATTTTTCTCTCTCTATTTTTCATCTTTTTCTTTCCTTCATATTCCTGATGTCACAGGGAGGCTGGAGTGGTGTAGACCTGATATGTGGACTCCTGGAATGGCGGCTGAGCATCAGCTGCAGTGATGGTGGAGCAGGGACTCCTGGCTGTGATAGGCACCAAGCAGGGACTCTTGTTATTGGGGTCAGGTCATGGAGTCATAGAATCATGGAGATATACAGCATGGAAACAGACACTTCTATGCCGTCCAGATATCCTAACCTAATCTAGTCCCATTTGCCAGCAACTTGGCCCATATCTCTCTCAACCCTTTCTCTTCATATACCTACCCAGATGCCTTTTAAATGCTGTAATTGTAGCAGCCTCCACCACTTCCTCTGGCAGCTCATTCCATACACGCACCATCCTCTGAGTGAAAATGTTACCCCTTAGATCCCTTCCATATCTTTCCCCTCTCACCCTGAACCTATGCCCTCTAGTTCTGAACCCTTTCAAATTTTACAACATGCTTCTGATAGGAAGGAGACCAGAATTGCATGCAATATTCCAAAAGTGGCCTAACCAATGCCCTGCACAGCTGCAAAATAACCTCCTAACTCCTGTACTCGATACTCTGACCAATAAAGGACTGACTGTGGCAGTATCAGCGCCCAGAATGGGGACTCCTGCATGCGATAGGCCTGGAGTGGGGAACTTGCAGAAGTCCGGGAGCTGTGTCTGAGACCCCGACCAATGAAGATGAACTCTAAGTATTTTCTTTGATTCGTCTTGTACCTCCAAATGATGCTGGAGTAGAACGACAAAACACTTTTCACTTTATCTCCCTAGGTATATGTGACAATTCATCATTAAATAGTGTTGCATTTTCACCTTTTGCAACAGATATAAAAACTGCGTTGTCAAACTCTGATTCATCCTGCCTTGGCAATAGGACATTGTTCATCCTGTAATACACTCAGCAATTATGACCAAATACGGAGCTGCCAGTTTCAATTCACTGGAGATATAAAAATTGTCAGAGCATTAGTATAGCATGAGGAAAAAAATTTAAACTGTAACTTATCCTCAAGCTTCTGCTTCTCATGTTATGCCACATTTTCTTTCCCGGAATGAATAGCTTGAGACAAAGAGCCCGGTGTTACAGCCGCTTGGGGAGAAACGCAAAGACATGGCCCATTGTTTGCATGATTTCTGTTCCAGAATGTAGTGGAACCCGAGCAGGATGACATTAAATAGCCTGAAAGAATATGGAATTTTCAGCATAAATGAGCTATGAACATAACTCTTGGATGCTGAATTATCAACAATCTTCTGCATTAATTCAAAAGTCCATTTGTTTAAAACAATCCCTCTCCACAAAATAGTCATCTCCTAAGAATAACATAGCCAATAGCACCAATTTAGAGGTGTCCATTACACTGTACTTAGTGTTACACTCACACAGGCAGTCCTGATTTTATTATCCATTACTAATAACCTACAATGGCACAATCCAGCAGTCAATTGTGGCCTCACTCAGATCTGCTTCTTATATTGATGCCACAAATACATCATATTCAGCTTAAATGAGTTCAAATTCAGTCAATTAACTTTCCCTTGAATGTCAGATCACTGACCAACAGTCAATGAAAGCACTGAGCATCCTTTTTTCAGCTGCAGAGACTACTTGAAAAAAATGTACAGTCTGAATTAGTTAGATCTCAAGATCTCCCATTGACAATAACTTGAACCCAGACTTTGTGGCCTGGAGGTACTGTACTACAATACTGAGTACATTTTGCAAAGGCATTTTGTGAATGACTTTAGGAGGGACCTAAAGGGCAACTTCACTTCAGCAAAACCGATACACTCTGAGTACATTGTGCTGTTCAGGTCCTGATGAGGGTACTGCTGGTCAACCAAGTTTAGCTCCAGAACCTACATTTATTTATTTGATATGCAACTAGCTTCAAACACATCAAACAGGTGACATTACACTGGCAGTTGAGAGTGAGGTGCTGGAAAAGCACAGTAGGTCAGGCAGCATCTGAGGATCAGGAGAATTGACATTTCGGGCATTAGCCCTTCATCAGGAATGAAAGTTCGATTCTCCTGCTCCTCGGATGTTGCCTGATCTGCTGCTCCTTTCCAGTAGCACACTCTCGACTCTTATCTCTAGCATCTGCTGTCCTCACTTTCTCCACATTACAATGGCAGTCAGGTTTTAAAAATTATGTTGGAGTGCAACATTTCCACTCTCAACCGAAACCTGTGACCTCTAGTTCTGGATTCCTCCACCTGAGGGAAAAGACCTTGTCTATTTACCCAACCATGCCCCTCATGATTTTATAAACTTCTATAAAGTCACCCCTCAGTCTCTGATGTTGATAATAGTTGTCTATCTTGATTTGAACTCTCTACTGATGAAGTTAGCTATCAGGGCCTCGAAAGGAAAGCAAGTATTTTTTTGATGACCTAATGGGTGTGATCATTAAGCTATTAATCCAGAAACTCAGGTAATGTTCTGGGAGCCTGGGTTTAATTCCTAGCAGATAATGGAATTTGAATTCAATACAAATCTGGAATTAAGATGACCATGCCCAATTTTGGATTGTTGGATATAACCATCTGATTCACTTTAGGGAAAGGAATTTGCCATCCTTACCTGATCTGCCCTACATGTGATTTCGGAGCCACAACAATGTCATTGGCTCTGAATTTCCTTATGGGCAATTAGGGATAGGCAATAAGTGCTGGCCTAGCCAGCGATACCTACATTTTATGAATGAATACATTCCTGTGGGGCAGTGACAGTTACCCTACCTCTAAACCTGAAGGCCTGAGTTTAAGTCTGATTAATAGCCTAAGAGTAGTGAGGATAGGTAGCAACTCTATTGAAGACCTGGTGAAGGTTCAATAAAAATCTTTTATGATCTTTAAAAGTTGTTGAAATAATCAGTAAATTTTACTGAATAAATAGGAAAGGTAGAAATGTTTTTAGACATTATAGTGTAATTTGATGTTTGTTCCCTTAAAAGCACTTCAATCTTTTTAGAATAGAGTCCCCACAGTGTGGAAACAGGCCCTTTGGCCCAACAAGTCCACACCAACCCTCTGAAGAGTATCCCACCCAGACCCATCTCCTTCTGACTAATGTACCTAACACTATGGGCAATTTAGCACAGTCAATTCACCTGACCTGCACATCTTTGGACTATGGGAGGAAACTCACACAGACAGAATGTGTAAACTCCACACAGACAGTCACCCAAGGCTAGAATTGAACATGGGACCCTGGTGCTGTGAGGCAGCAGTGCTAACCACTGAGCCACCGTACCACCCCAAGGGTATTTGTAGGAATTTGTATAAATATGTCAGAAATCTGTGATAATTGTAATATTCAGGGACTAGAGATTTATGAGTGGTTGTTACATTTGACATTTCCAAGATATTAGTTACATTCAGTATTGTTTAGGATCAGGTAAAATTGCTAAAACCCCAGAGGACTGTTCTCTCATTAGAGAGAGACAACTGATGGTGATTTAAACAGAGAGTCACCATGCCTCAGGCAAGGGATAGAGTTGAGATAAAGCAACCTGCATAGTAATCTTAATGCTACAGGAAATTACCCCATGCTGTTGGTATAAATCAGCATCACAAGTGAGCCATCTAGCTAACTGTGCTAACCGACCTCCAATTGGGAGCAAAGGTAAGCCATAAGATGGTAGAAAGTAGGAAAAGGAGTAGGCCATTCATCCCCTTGAGCCATCTCTATCATTCCACAGGTTCATGGCTGACACTCCACTCTTCATGGGAGAAAGTGAGGACTGCAGATGCTGGAATCAGAGGCGCTGGAAAAGTACAACAGACCAGGCAGTGTCTGAGAAATAGGAGAGTCGACGTTTCAAGCATAGCTCTGCTCCTCGGATGCTGCCTGACCTCCTGTGCTTTTCCAGTGCCACTTTTGACCCTACATTCCTCACGACCACTTCTCTGCCCTTTCACTATAACCCTGATTCCCCGATGAATAAACAATATATCTCTCTTAGCCTTAAATACACACAAGCACTCTATCCTCACAGTTCCCCGTGGCAAAAAATTCCAAAGACTCTCAATATTCTGAAAGAAGAAATTCCTCTTCGCCTCTGTCTTAATTCTGAGACAACACCCCTTGGAGATAGATTCTCCCATGAGGAGAAACATCTTCTCATTACTTCCCCTTTCAAACCTCTTCAGAACCCAAAATATTTCAATGAGATCGCCTTCCTTTGAAACTTCACTGAGTAGAGTCCGAATCTGTCTAGCCTTTGCTCATGAGACAATCCCTCCACAAAGGCCATAAAAACTGAACAAACTGTAGATGCTATAAATCAGAAGCAAAAACGGAAGTTACTGGAAAAGCTCAGCAGGTCTGGCAGCATCAGTGAAGAGAAATCAAATTTAACGTTTCGTCCCCTGTGTGCTGTTGTCTGTGCCATAATGTTTAGACTGATTCTAATCTAAAAAAATCAGTTAACAGAGTCTTACATGAATTCATGCAGTTTTTGAGCAAAGTACAAGGGGGAGAGTGTGTGTGAGAGACAGAGAGAGTTTGGAGATGGTGGTGGTTTTCATTTGTCACCACCTGCCCATTCCCAGTTTTCAATTGGCTCCACTTAACAGTTTCATTGCTGGCAGATTGAGAAAGTCTCCAGTGCACTCTCTCATCCAGGGTTTAATTGCTGCTGTCATGAGAAGTGAACAAGTATTTCTCAAGGGTGAAATTGCACAATATTGCCTGTCCCTAGCTGCCCTTGAGAAGGTCCTAGTTGCCCTTGAGCTGCCTTCTTCAACCTCTGCAGTCCACCTAATGTGGATTGACCAACAGTGCCTTGCAGAAGGGATTTCCAGGATTTTGACCCAGCGACAGGGAGGAAATGGTGAAGTAGGACTTGGAGGAGAACTTGCAGGTGTTGGTGTTCCCATGTACGTGTTGCCCTTGTTGGTCTAGATGAGGTTGGAAGGTTTGGAAGGTCCCCTCTAAGGATCTTTGGTGAACTTCTGCAGTGCATCTTGTAGATAGTGCACACTGCTGCTACAGAGCATCAGTGGTGGAGGGAGTGCATGTTTGTGAATGTGATGTCAACAAGTGGGCTGCTTTGTCCTGGAAGGTGTCAAGCTTCTTCTGCATCATTGGGGCTGCATCATCCAGGCAAGTATTCCATCACACTCCTGACTTATGCCTTGTGGACAGGCTTTTGGGAGTCAGGAGGTGAGTCTTTTGCTGCAGTATTCCAAACATCTAATCTGCTCTTGCAGTATGTGATGAGTCCAGTTGAGTGTCTGGTCAATGGTAATCCCAAGAATGTTGATAGTGGGGGATTCAATGATAGTAACACCGTTGAATATCAAAGGGTGGTCACCATTTAATATTAAGAGGAGGTGATTAGATTTTCTCCTATTGGAGATGGTCATAGCCTGGTATTTGTGTAGCACGAATGTTACTTGCCACTTGTCAACCTAAGCCTGGATATTCTACAGATCTTGTTGCCTTTGAACATAGATGGCTTTAATGTCAGAGGAGTCACAACTGGTGCTGGACACTGTGCAATCATCAGTAAAGATCACTGCTTCTGACCTAATGACAGAGCGAAGGTCATTGATGAAGCAGCTGGAGATGGTTGGGCATAGGAAACTACCCTGAGGAACTCCTCTGCCAGAGATATCCTGCAGTTGAGATGACTGACCTCCAACAACCATGAACACCTTCCTATATGCCAAGTATGATTCCAGTTAGTGAGAGTTTGCCCCCGATACCCATTGACTCCAGTTATACTGGAGATTCTTGATAGAGAAAGTGAGGTCTGCAGATGCTGGAGATCAGAGCTGAAAATGTGTTGCTGGAAAAGCGCAGCAGGTCAGGCAGCACCCAGGGAACAAGAGAATCGACGTTTCAGGCATAAGCCCTTCTTTCCTGAAGAAGGGCTTATGCCCGAAACGTCGATTCTCCTGTTCCCTGGCTGCTGCCTGACCTGCTGCGCTTTTCCAGCAACACATTTTCAGCTGGAGATTCTTGATGCCACACTCAGTCCAATGCATCCTTGATGTCAAGGGCTGTCACTCTCACCTCACCACTGAAATTCAGCTCTTGTCCATGTTTGAACCAAGGCTGTAATGAGGTCAGGAGGTGAGTGACCCTGGCATAACCCAAACTGGGCATCACTGAGCAGATTATTGCTGAGCAAGTGCTGCTTGATAGCACTGTTGATGACATCTTCCATCACTTTACTGATGATTGAGATTAGACTGATGGGGCGATGATTGACCGAGTTGGATTGTCCTGCTTTTTGTATGTAAGACATATCTGGGTTACTTTTCAAACTGTTGGGTAGGTATCAGTGTTGTAACTGTACTGGAACAGCTTGGCTAGGGGAGCAGCAAGTTCTGGAACGCAGGTCTTCAGTGCGATTGCTGGAATGTTGTCAGGATCTTAGTCCTTTGCAGTATCCAACACCCCCACCATTTTTTTGACATCACGTGGAGTGAATCAAATTGGCTGAGGGCTGGTATCTGTGATGATGGGGACCACTGGAGGAGGCATAATCAATTGTCCACTCAGCACTTCTGGCTGAGGTTTGCTGTGAATATTTCAGCTTTATCTTTTGCACTGATGTGATGAACTCTTCCATCATTGTGGTTGGGGATATTTATAGACACTCCTCTTCCAGTGAGCTGTTTAATTGTCAACCACCTTTTGTAACTGAATGTGGAAGGATTGCAGAGCTTAAATCTAATCTGTTGGTTGTGGGATCACTTAACTCTGTCTATCACTTGCAGCTTATGCTGTTCGATTTGTAAGTAGTCCTGTTTGGTAGCTTCACGAGGTTGACACTTCATTTTTAGGTAAGCCTGGTGCTGCTTTTGGCATGCCCTCCTGCACTCTCCATTGAACCAGGGTTGATCCCCTGGATTGATGGTAATGGTTGAGTGGGGGATATGCCAGACCTTGAATTTGCAGATTTTGCTGGAGTACCTTTCTGCTGCTGTTGATGGCCCACAATACCTTATGGCTGCCTACTCTTGAGTTGCTAGATCTGTTGGAAGTCTGTCCCATTTAACACCATGATAATGCCACATAACACGATGGAGGGTATTCTCAAGTGAAGGCAGTACTTCATCTCCACAAGAACTGTGCAGTAGTCACTCTTACTCATACTGTTATGGAGAGATGCATTGGCAGCCAGCTGATTGGTTAGGATGAGATTAAATATGGTTTTCCCTCTTGTTGGTTCCCTCACCACATGCCGTAGACCCAGTCTAGTAGCTATGTCTTTTAGGATCTGACCACCTTGATTACTAGTGCTGCTGCTGAGCTAATCTTGTTGGCAGACATTAACTCAGAGTACATTTTGCACCCTTGCCTTTCTCATTGCTTCCTTCATGTGTCACTCAACATGGAGGAGTACTGAGCCATCAGCCAGGGGGAGGACAGTATGTGGTAACAAGGCTTCATTATCCATGGTTAACATGAAGCCATGAGGCTTCATGGGATCTGGATTCAATGTTGAATACTCCTAGGGCAACTCCCTCCTGACTGCTTACCACTGTGTTGCCACCTCTGCTGTGTCTGTCTTGCTGGTGGATGATGATGGTGGTGTCTGGGACATTGTCTGTAAGGTATAATTCATTATGTATGATTATGTCAGACTGTTGGTTGATTAATCTGTAAGCCAGCTCTCCCAATTTTGGCACTAGCCCCAGACTTTGGAGTGACAGTCAAGAGAATGAGGGGACAGAGCTGAGTATGGTGGTCATCGTCAAGGAGAAGGTGCTAGATAAACTGTATGGCCTGAAGGTGGATAAATCACCTGGCGTCAGTAGTGATTTTTCAGGAATCACTAGAATCAGGGAGAGTCCTAGAGGACTGGAAAATCACTAACAAGACACCCCTGTTTAAAAAGGGAGTAAGGCAGAAGATGGAAAATTACAGACCGTTTAGCCCAACCTCAGTCATAGGTAAGATCCTGGAATCTGTTGTGAAGGATGACATTTCTCCGTACATGGAAATGTATGGTAAAATAGAGGAAAGTCTGCATGGTTTCATCGAGGGGAGGTCATGCCTGACAAATCTGCTAGAATTCTTTGAGCAAGTAGCAAGTAGGTTAAACCAAGGAGAGCAATGGATGTTATCGATCTGGACTTCAAGAAGGCCTTTGACAAGGTGCCGCACAGGAGGCTACTGAGTAAGATGAGAGCCCATAGTGTTAGAGGAAAGGTGCTAGCATGGATAGAAGCTTGGCTGTCTGGCAGAAAGCAGAGAGTGGGGATAAAAGGATCCTTTTCATGATGGCAGCTGGTGACAAGTGTTGTTTTGCAAGGCTCTGTGTTGGGACCATAACTTTTCATTTTATACATTAATGATATAGGTGAAGGAACTCAGGGCATTCTGGCTACGTTTACAGACAATATGAAGATAGGTAGGGGGAACAGGTAGCGTTGAGGAGGCGGGGAGGCTGCAGAAGGATTTCCAGGTTAGGAGAGTGAGCAAAAAAACACCAGATGGAGTACAACGTGGGAATGTGTGGGGTCATGCACTTTGGTAGGATGAATAGGGGTATGGTCTATTTTCTATATGGGGAGAAAATTCAGAAGTCTGAAGTACAAAGAGACTTTGGAGTTCTGGTCCAGTATTCTCTTAAAGTAAATTTGCAGGCTGAGTCAGTAATTAGGAATACAAATACAATAATGACATTTATTTTGCGAACACTTGAATATAAAAGCAGGGATGTACTTCTGACGCTCTGTAAGGCTCTGGTCAGAACACATTTGGAGTATTGTGTGCAGTTTTGGGCCTCATATCTCAGGAAGGATTTACCGACCCTGGAGCATGTTCAGATGACATTCACGAGAATGCTGCCAGGAATGAAAGGCTTAATATATGAGGAACATTTGAGGACTCTGGGTTTATATTTGATGCAGTTTAGAAGGATGAGGACTGATATAATCAAAACATATGGAATATTGAGTGGCTTAGACAGAGTAGATGTTGGGAAAATGGTTCTATTGGTAGGCTAAAACCCGAGGGTATAGCCTTAGAGTAAAGGGAAGACCTTTTAGAAGAAAGAGAAGGAGAAATCTCTTCAGCCAGAGAGTGGTGAATCTATGGAATTCATTGCCATAGAAGGCTATGGAGGCCAGGTCATTGAGTATAGATAGGTTCCTGAGGATCAAGGGGATGAAGGGTTATGGGAAGAAAATGGGGGAATGGGGTTGAGAAACATATCATCCATGATTGAAAGGCAGAGCAAACTCGATGGGCTGAATGGCTTAATTTCTGCTCCTATGTTTTATAATCTTATGGTTTTAGGTAGGCCAGACCAGGTGAGGATGGCAGATTTCCTTTCCTGAAAAATATTAGTGAGCCAGATGGGTTTTTCTGACAATTAGTACTGGTTTCATGGTCATCAGTCGGTTCTTAATTCCAGTTTTTTTTAATTGAATTCAAATTCCACCATTTGCAGGGTTTCAATCTGAGTCCCCAGAACATGAGCTGAGTTTCCAGATTAACAGTGTAGCAATAAAACCACTGGGCCATTGCCTTTCCATATGCTTGCAATAGTTTTTAGATGCAACATTGGAGCTGAGAGACTCTGTAATGCAGCATTAAATCTTTATAATATTTGTAGAAATCAAATTTGAACTATGTAGTAAGAGTTCGACAGCATTTTTTAATTGACTGTGCTACCTGAACTGCAGGAGTTAAGTAATGAGGAGACATTAGATAAATTAAGCCTTTGCGCTTTGGAATTTAGAAGACTAAGGGGTTATATAATGAAGGTTTCAGGATATTAACAGGAAAAGACAGGGTAGATAAAAATAAATAATTTCCATTGGTTAAAGATTCTAGAACCAGGAGAATTAGAGCCAGGCCAATCAGGAGATATGTTACAAAGCACTTCGACTAATAGAGGTTTGGAACTCTCTTTCTCAACCAGGGGTCAATGCAAATTCAACTGTTAAATTTAAATCTGAATTAGACGATGTTTTACTAAGTAAGAGTGTCAAGTGATATGGGCCCAAGGCAGGCTTATGGATTTAGGCCACAAATGGCACCATGATCTTATCAATTGGTGGAGCAGGCCGGAGAGGCCTACTCTTGTTCCCATTTTCCTAAATGACACATATGCAATTGAGCTGACTTTGCCTATCATTTTTCACAAATGTTCCAGAAGCTGTTAAGTGGTGAAATGCTCAGTGAGTGACTATGCTTGCTCCCTTTTACCTCAGCATTCAGGCTTCAATCACTGCTGTTATGTTGCTTATGTTGAGGGCACAGGTCAACCTGAACAAAGGAGAGTTTGGCAACATGTTCGATTGGTTATGTGGATTGATTAGTTCGATTGATTATCCAGCCCAGAAAATGTAGAGGATGTTGAACAAAATGATAAACACATGGTGGTGTATGTGTGGAGACTATACTTCAGAAAGAATGTGATTGGACACTTAGGTGCAATATTGACTAAAGACCTGAAGTCAACCTTGAGATACTGCCTCACCCTATCAGAGCTGGTGAAAATCTCTATACTAGGTTGTATTGTTCTGGTTGAAGAATGTGGTGCTGGAAAAGCACAGCTGGTCAGGCAGCATCCGAGGAGCAGGAGAATTGACGTTTCGAGTATAAGCTCTTCATCAAGAATTCTTCTGGTGTTGGATTCTTATGCACTTTTGTTCTCTTTCAAGTTTATGTTGTGACTTTATGATGATCCTTCAGATTCTTTTATCCCCAACATAGGCTACTTTTTTGGAGACCTCAAGTCTGCAGCCTACTTTCTTATCAGAAGTAGCTCCCACGTTCCTTGTTACATTCAGGGCTAACTTTCTGTCTAGTAGTTAACCCCTTTACTTCAGGACATTTCTTCTGCAGGTGGTCTTGAATGTCCATTTGTCACAATATAACAGATTATCAATCAGTGTTATCTTCCCTCTTGCAGGAAACAGCTTGTTTATGTTTATGTTGCTTTGACTCCTGCTTCCCAGGCTAATTAGCATATTTGTTTTTAACTCATTTATAAAAGTTTCTCCTTGTCCCTTTCATGTCAGGAAACAATTTATTCTGGAAGAGTCAATCCATGAAATTATTAAAGTTCTAAAGTTTACATTGTCACAACACCCTAAAAGGAAAGTTGAGAGCTCATTTCAGAATCTCAACAAATGTTAGAGTTAAGCAATTGACTGTGCATAAGATCTCTGTTAGCCCTTTAGTAATATTACTTCCACCAAGGGAACAGACATTGGAAAGAGAAATGTTACAATTAACTCAATTGTTTTAAATTTTTCTAAGTGTTAATACAAATATTATTTATATTTTAATGGTCTAATTTCATATTTATTGAATGTTAGAGAGGTTAATATTCAGTGGTTTGCAATTGCTCTAAAGGGAGATTGATGATATAATCATGTTTAAAACTGAACTGGCAATTGAAATTCAATAATTGAGTCCTACACTGAGGGTAGTAGGGAGATGAGGTGTAATTTCTAAGTGATTCAAAGAATTCAGAATGAATTTATTGCCCTTTAATTAAAATGCCTTAAAATGTTTATTAGGGATCATTGCCACAGCTTGTATGGTTTACCTAGCCTGAAATCTCAGTGCTGCATGGCTAGATGAAATATTGTAGAGAAGCCCCCATCTGCGCCACCCACCCAGCTGAAATTAAAAGGCCCATAATGCTAGTCAAAGAGCTAAGAAGTGCTGCCAATGTGCTGACCAATGTTACGATCACCTCTCAAGCATTTAATTGGCCATTTTTCAATTCTGTCTGTGGGACATAATGTGAGGTTATCTGCTTTAATAGCAAAGATGGGTTATTATCTGACTGGTCATAAATAGGGTAAAGAGCAGGAAACCTGAAGGTCCTGTACACCAGTCACTGAAGGCAAGCATTCAATAGGCACTGAAAATGAAAATAGTATATTGGCCTTCATAGCCAGAGGATTTGAGTACAGGAACAGGGACATCTTACTGTAATTGTACAGGACCTTGGTGAGACCACTCCTGGAGTATTGTGTACAGTTTTGGTCGTCTTCTCTGAGGAAGGATGTTCTGGCAATGGAAGGAATGTAATGGAGGTTTCCCACAATGATTCCTGGGATGGCAGGAATGATGTATGAAGAGAGACTGGATTGGTCGGCACTATATTTATTGGAGTTTAGAAGAATGAGATGGGGACATCATAGAAACCTATCAATTTCTAACAGTATCAGACAGGAAGGATGTTCTTGATGACTGGGGTGTCCAGAACCGGGAGAGTCACAGTCTAAGGATACAAAGTATGCCACTTAGGCCTGTGAGGAGAAATAGCAACTTAGAAATTTCAGAAATTTTTAAGCACCACAATCTGCAAATTCTACTCCAAACCGTTTACCATTCTGATGTGGAAACATATTACTGTACCTTTACTGTCGCTATGTCAAAATCCTGGAATTCTCTCCTGAATGGTATTGTGGGTTTACCCAAGCCAAATGGACGGCATCTGTTCAAGAGATTAACTCACTACCACCTTCTCAAAGGCAACTATGGATGGCCAATAAATGCTTGGTCCAGCCAGGGGTGCCCCCAACCCATGAATGAATAAAAAGTAAAAACCTACCACTGAATGTAGTTGAGGACAAAACACTTATTTTGAATGTTTTCAAGAAGTAATTATGTATAGTTCTTAGGGCTAAGGTGATCAAATGGTGTGGAATGAAAGCGGAGCCAAGTTCAGTATTGGATGATTAGCCATGATCATTTTGAATGGTGGAGCAGGTTTGAAGGGCTGAATGGCCTGTTCCTGCTCCTATTTTATATGTTTCTCTGCTTCTATGTCATTGCTGCACCATTTTTGCCTGTCATGTTTCCCTATTGTTCCAACAATGCCAGCACTACAAACTCTTCGAGATCTCTTGAGGACATCATAGATGCTACATCAAAATACTTTCTTTTAGCTTGGAACTTTCTAAAATACGTGCATGAAACATTGGTATTCAGATTAAACTTTTCTTGAAGACCTTCCTGTAGGGCCCCACCCCTGGGGGTCAGTATCTGCAGCAGGACCCTAGCTCTCTGTCTGATTTGTAAACTTTGCTGTCTCTATTGTTCTTCCTTCTCATTCACTCACTCTGATGCAGTGTGTTCTCCTGCAACAAGGTAGCTGAAACACTCAGATATATCCTTGTTTGGACAAGCAATTCATAATGTTGTGTAATGCTGGATATGACAGGGTAATCATTAATCTCTGGGGATATTCTCCTCAGCTGTGCTTTTTAGCTTAGAAGAAGAAGATGATTTAGAATCTTGACACCCCTTGAGTCAAAGCCATACATTTAAAAAATTTTAATGTATAAATTCCAGAAACTTCTGTTTGGTATTTAACACTAGAAAGTAATTTTAGCAACAAACTTAAACTAATGAATAAATTCATACTTCTCCTGGTACAATTCCTCATGTGGAAATGATCCTATCAAGAATATTGGTTAATAAATCAGTCTGAACTGGCTGTTCAATTTGCAGCCTTCATCCCTATGGACTCTTCTTGGCTGTCTTACTTCAAATGCTTTATAGTTATTTTTCATTCTCACCATCAGCAAATCCCAATGTTAATATCAATTACAATCAACTCTTTGTTTTATTTAAGAATTATAGATAACTGTATGATTCGGTGGTATTGATGTACTGGTGTTTATGTAAAAGTTAAAAAGCACAGACTGATCTCTAATACATAATGTCCTATCTTCAAATCTCATTACAGGCAGAATCTGTCATAAATACTCGGTGATAATTTCAGCACTGTTTGTACGACAAGCTCATTTCAGAATCATTTACAACTTTCTACCCAATTGTCGCTGGACTCAAACTACCTCAGAGAATATTCCTTTGGCACTAACTGCAGGCCTGATGAGATTATCCTCAGTTGGGTCGAACAGTGGTTAATTGAGTTTTGAATATATAGAAATGGCATGATGCCAAGATCACGATGCCAGTAAGAAACCAAATGCATGAAGTATTTCATGGGACCATTCATGAAACAATAAAAGACCAGTTAATGAAACAAAATCCTACAGAGCAATCAACTTTACCATTAATTTAGTCTCTCTGGAGACAAGAGTGGAGTTTTATTCTTGTCTGATACTCAGAGAGAATTCTGTGACATGATTTTCATGATCTGGCAATCACCCATCAAATTTCTGCCATGAATCAAACATTTACACTTGCTCAGCCTTCATTCTCCAATTATAAATGGTTCTGGGATATGATGGATCACTGAAAGAAGCTTATTATGCCAAGTGTCTGGTCCACTTACGGGCAAAGCAAATTTTCACTGCAAATAAGATGGAGGTATCAAACTCTGACCAGAAATATTTCATTTCAAATTTTAAAATGAGGATAATATGATGTAATTTCATCCTGCCAATATTTTCTGTCATTCAAAGAGTAAATATATACGCAACATGTTCTTATGTTTGTTAGGGATTAATCTAAAGAAAAGTTAATTTAAAAGGTATAGTAAAAAGATTGATTTAGCAGAGTGATCAGGGAGGTGGTGAAAACAGATAGCGTGAAAGCTTGAGGGAGAATAGACAGACATTTGAAGGCATTGGTAATTGAGTTATTGCCTTTGGGACTGGATGGCTTGTAATTCCTGGTCCTAAACTCCCCCTTATTCCAAACAATAGTGAAAGTATCTCATATTTATAAAGCATCTTTAACACAATAAAACATCCCAAGACATTTCTCAGAGCAATTTTAAACAAATATGAAATATCGGTCAGATGACCAGATGCATAGTGAAAGAAGAAGGTTATAAGAAATACCTTAAAGGGACAAAGATGTTTAGCAAGGGTATTCCACTGCCTAGACATGGAGGCATAATAATGAGTATTATAATACTAATGGTGAAATTAAAGTTGTGTATGATCCTTGTGTATCCATGAATACTCAAACTGCTGCCCTGGATCCCGGGGGAACTAGACTGGGAAGAGCTGTCTCTCATAACTTCAAAGTGGTGGAATTAAGTCCAGAAAATGCTGAAAATGCCCAGTAGCTCAGGTATTATTTGTGCAAGGAGAAATGAAATGTAAGTTTCTGGTTGTTGAATTTCATCAAGACTGCATAGGTCACGGATGGAGTAGTTTTGATCTAGAAATAACTGGAAAGTTATTCCTGGTACCCTCCAATTAAGTATTTCTTAATCAAAAGAAGGATTGTCTATAATTAAGTCATTACTGTTTGTGGATCGTTACTGAGTGCAAATTGTTTGACACATTTCTATATTGCAAAAGTAAAACTGACTGTGAAACTTCCAGTTGTCATTTGTCATGAAAGGCACTATATAAATGCCAGTTTTTCTTTTTTTATTTAAATTAATTTTTTCAGCAAATGAGTCTTCCAATGAGGGGCAGCATGGTGGCTCAGTGGTAGCACTGTTGCCTCACAGCACCTGGGCCCAGGGTTCAATTCCAGCCTCGGGCTACTGTCTGTGTGGAGTTTGCACGTTCTCCCTGTGTCTGTGTGGGATTCCTCTGGTGCTCCGGTTTCATTCCACAATCCAAAGATGTGCAGATCACGTGAATTGGCCGTGCTAAATTGTCCATAGTGTTCAGGGTAAAATGTAGGGGAATGAGTCTGGGTGGGTTACCCTTCAGAGGGTCGGAGTGGACTTTTGAGCCGAAGGGCCTTTTTCCATACTGTAGGGAATCTAATCTAATCAAACATCAACACATGAACAATTAGAAAATGCATGTAATATCAGTCAAAGTGCTCTTGGGGCATATTAATAGTGTTTCTACATCTGCAGCCAGAAAGACTGAGCTCAAGCCATGTCTGAACAAGTTGATTTAAGAAATGTAAAATCAATAAATCAGACTGCAACCAGTCCCCAGCTTCACGATGTCATGGTCTACTGAGTGGAAATTAACTGATGTGCAGGAAAACTGATCATTGTTGATTCTAATGGAGAAGAGTTTACCTCTTAGTGCCAGAATTAATGGTGCCCTACACAGTAATTTCATCCTTTTATCCACCACATAGAGCACACAGCAAGCTCTCCAGAAAATCTGTGCCAAGAGCTCCCACTTTCCTTGCTTGTTAGATCATCTTGGTAGGAGTGTCAGTAAAAGTGCTACAAATGGTTAATGTTACTGAAGAAAATCAAAAATGCGCTGAGGATTCTGGAGCATTATGTAACATCTTTTCACACCTTCAACTTTCACTATTTTGTAAAGTGGATTGTTTTACTAATCCATCATGGAGATGGAGTTCAACCTGGATAAATGCGAAGTGATGCATTTTGGAAGGTCAAACTTGAAAGTTGAGTACAGGATTAAAGACAGGATTCTTGGCAGTGTGGAGGAACAGTGGGATCTTGGTGTGCAGGTACATAGATCCCTTAAAATTGCCACCCAGGTGGACAGGGTTGTTAAGAAAGCATATGATGTTTTTGTTTTCATTAACAGGGGGATTGAGTTTAAGAGCCATGAGATCTTGTTGCAGCTCTATAAAACTTTGGTTGGACCGCACTTGGAATACTGTGTCCAGTTCTGGTTGCCCTATTAAAGGAAAGATGTGGATGCTTTGGAGAGGGTTCAGAGGAGGTTTACCAGAATGCTGCCTGGAATGGACGGCTTATCTTACGCAGAGAGATTGACTGAGCTCAGACGTTTTTCATTGGAAAAAAGAAGGAAGAGAGGGGACCTAATTGAGGTGTACAAGATAATGAGAGGCATAGATAGATTTGATAGCCAGAGACTTTTTCCCAGGGCAGAAATTGTTAACACGAGGGGTCATAGTTTTATCTGTTTGGCGGAAAGTATAGAGGGGATGTCAGAGGAGGGTTCTTTACGCAGAGAGTTGTGGGAGCATGGAATGCATTTCCAGCAGCAGTTGTGGAAGCAAGGTCATTGGGGATATTTAGGAGACTGCTGGACATGCATATGGTCACAGAAACTTGAGGGTTTGTACATTAGGTTTACCTTACATAAGTATCAATGGTTGGCACAACATCGTGGGCTGAAGGGCCTGTTCTGTGCTGTACTGTTCTATGTTGACCTTTAAAGTTACGTTGATCCTTACATTAACCACTGTTGTGCACTATTTGTATGCATTGTCAGCTTTTTCCAATGGATGAAGTGCCACAATGCAGTGGAAAATGTCACAAGATTTCTTATTAGTTGTGCTGTCATCTTTTCTTTGGGATACGAGAACCCAGGTGCATTGTGACCTTCCTGCCTTTACACCCATGCTCTTCACACACAGTTCACAAACTGCACTGTAAAATGTTAACCCATTGTGAAAAGATAGCAATAATATGCAAAGTCACACATGCACCAGGAATACAGAATCCAAGCTGCTAAAGTGGACAGCCCAGCACTCCAGATGGAAAAATGGTCAGAGGAATACCCACAGGATGTATTTAAGGATATGCATTTGTTGCTCCTGCTGCTAACATCGACAGATAACCTAATGATTGAAGATGAAAATAACTTTAGGAGGGAAACCAGTGATGCTTTTGATCGAATCCAAACTGAGCAGCTGTTTAATGTGCTTATCCCCTTTACAAATTAGAAATTAATGCATTGAATTTCTAAACATGTAATGCCATTTTTAATGGGGTCATGAGCTCATTGATAGATATCCATTGCTACATTATACTGTGCTACGTGCTCTGGAAATATAACTAGTCTCTGGTTTGAGTACTAGATAATACAGATCACTACAGCATAATGCAGAGTGATCCTATCATGTTCTGGGTTTAAATTCTCTGGGGAATTGTAAGTATTTATGCTGAGGGGGTCAGAAAATTCCATTTGAAAGGATTAGTCGGTATTTACATTCCTAGAGGCGTGGCAGGGATACCTGGCCACGAAAGTGATAAAGCATCCCCTGAGAAAAGCTGTGAAGTACATCCAGGGAAAACAAGGAGGCTATGTTTAGCATTCAGGTTTAGTCTCAGCTGAAGTATTCTGTCCCAACTTTGGGTGTTGCACTTAAGAAGGATGTGAAGGGAGTGCTGAAAAGATTCACAAGAGCAGATAAGGATCTTCAGGTATGTTGTTGATAATTTAGAAAAGCTGAGATTGTTCCCTTTGGAGGAAGAAAGATTGAGGGAAGATTTAATAGAAGTATTCAAAGTGATGAGGGATCTGCACAGAGTAGATAGGGAGAAATAGTTCCCTTTTGGAGGAAGGATCAAGAAGCAAAGGGCACAAATTTAAAGTAATTATCAATTGAAGCAATGATGACATGTGAGGAGTAACTTTTTTATTCTACAATGATTAGACCCTAGCACTCCCTGTGGTTGTGATGGATGCAGATTCAATGCAAGCATTCAAAAGGGAATTGGTTTATAATCTGAAAAAGAAGAATGTGCAGAAACACGGAAGAAGGTAGGCGGAGGGCACCAAGTAAATTGCTCCTAAAGGCAACCAGCACAAAAATGAGAGGCCGGATAGCATCCT